>NC_081213.1:24599154-25257279 GCF_902713425.1 Acipenser ruthenus
GAGGGTGTGTAAGAGCATCTGGGCCAGAAGCCTTAGTTGTCTGAGACAATCCTTGACATACATTCAAATAGGAGCCCTGCAGCGCTATGTTTCCCAGTTTCCATTGCTAAATAAACAACACCAAGGTGGATTTATGGAAAATATTACGACACCAGTGCTCAGCAGCACGGATGTAGTTTTAATAGCAGATAACAACATTCTGTACAAGCACAATTAAAGGAGACTATTGTCTAAACAAAAAAAATATGTCTTTTGAACAAGTATTATAAATAATTATGTCAACAGGATATATTCATGTAACTCATACACTTAAGCATTTTGGATTTAACTTTTTATTGGAAAGTAATCATTTGTAAATGGCATCACATTTGTATGCCACATGTTTCACTCCTCTAGCAAGCTGCATGCAAATATTTTTTTTAAAAGGTTTACATTTACAATTAATACAGCTGCGTTAATTTTCATGGAAAATGTCACATTGCTGCCTTTCACTGAGATTTGAGATTAGTTTATATTTAACTTTTAAACTCTCTTTCCAAATAACCTTCCCAAGGTTAACAGCATTGTAGGCAACATTATGGGTAGAGTCAAAGATAACAGTGTTAACCTAACACCGGCCGCTGAAGATGTTCAAGACCCAGGTTAATCGCCACGGATTGCCAGGGCAGGGTCTGCAGAACCCTGGACAGGTTTTCTGACATGCCTGCCACCAGGATTGCTTCTCATGCACACTCTGTATTGAACTTCTTTATATTTGTGCCTCTTTTTGCCCCAAACATATTTTCAAACTTTCAAAGTCAAACTTTAATGTATATGGTGCAAAAGAGGGTCTGATTCAGTTGTTAATCTGTACATGTTTGGAAACCTAACAGCAGAAATATAGATGACAGCAGCATACATGACAAAATAGGTATAATAACTAATAATATGCTTACAGTGCACTTTGTATAATTTCAGTGTGGGCTTTTCTGAGATTCATGTGACGGCTGGGCAGTCTGATATATTTTAATAAACAAACACTGTGTGCTCAAACGTTTGCACACAGAGAACAGGGCAACGTGCAAGACCACTGAATCCAATAATCTGCACTAACCCCTTTCCTTTCATGGTGGTTGTTGTGAATGGCAGGATGCTGTGGTTTCCTATTTCATACTCGCTGACATCACTGCAGAGTCTTTTGGGTGTTTTATGTCAGTACTGTCAGACCGAGACAGCTGCACACAGGCATGGCATATACTAGCTATGTGGGTAGCTGCCAACCACTGTCCACCAGGATATAAAAGTGCACTAATCTAAAAACTCTCATGATGTTTACTTACTAATATCCTTGGCTTGTAATAAATTGCCTTTTCTGTTTTTGTAACCAAGCAAACGAGGTACATTTTGAAATAATCAGCTGTCAGTCTTAAAACAGAAATAATACATTTGGCACAGAGTATCATGTTCAACAGTAAGTTAGCAGTGCTAAATAAATCTTGTAGTAGATTCTTGCATTTATTTTCAGTGATGCAGAACTTTATATTGAAGTTCTGGAGCTACTGAACTGTTAATCTATAACACTTTCAAACAATGCCTTCATTTCTAAATTAATTATTTTGTTAATCTGTAACATTTTCAAACAATGCCTTCGTTTCTAAATTAATTATTTTATTAATCTGTAACATTTTCAAACAATGACTTTGTTTCTAAATTAATTATTGTGTTAATATGTAACACTTTTAAACAATGTGATTGTTTCTAAATTAATTCATTTGTTAATCTGTAACACTTTTAAACAATGCCTTAGTTTCTAAATTAGTTATTTTGTTAATCTGTAACTTTCAAACAATGCAATTGTTTCTAAATGAATGAGTTTGTTAATCTGTAACACTTTCAAACAATGCAATTGTTTCTAAATGAATGAGTTTGTTAATCTGTAACACTTTTAAACAATGCCTTAGTTTCTAAATTAGTTATTTTGTTAATCTGTAACTTTCAAACAATGCAATTGTTTCTAAATGAATGAGTTTGTTAATCTGTAACATTTTCAAACAACGCGGTTGTTTCTAAATAAATTAGTTTGTTAATCTGTAACACTTTTAAACTATGTCTTAGTTTCTAAATGAATGGGTTTGTTAATCTGTAACACTTTTAAACAATGCAATTGTTTCTAATGAATGAGTTTTTTAATCTGTAATACACTTTTTTAGTACATTAAGGCTGAAATACTTCACACTCAAACAAAAAAAAATACTTTTATGGTTGGTTACACAAGGGCAGAAACATGCTGGTTCTCAAACTGGTTTCTGAAATCAGCATAGGTTTTACAGCAGCAAGATGACAATCAAATCATATCGTTTTACAGAAGGAGAAAGCACCTTTAATGTATTGTCTTTTCAGGAGCCAGCAACACATTCTCTTGACCCATCTTAATCAGGGTGAAACAAACACAGCCAGCTATGGCCATTGTAAAGTGTTGAGAAATACAGAACCTATGTATTGGGCCCGCCAAAATCCTTTTTGTGAAAAAATGATTACTGTAGTGTTTATCAAGATTGATAGAACGGACTGAATGATTATATATTTGAAGAATGATTTTAAACTGGGTGTTACAAAAACAGATTTATTTTATGTTTGCAGACTCAAGAAATGTAATGAAATGTTGAAGTTAGTCTTACAGCAATCCTGTGCATAATGGCGACGGGAAAAACAAAACAGACTGCATGCAAACTCCAAGCTTGCAGCCTCTAAAAAAATCACAAGTAGCTTCTGAATGTCAGCTTGTAGCCAATTATTACTGAGTTACAATACCTGTTACTAGGGACAGGGCCCTGCTAGACCACGTGACACAAATCTCTATTAGAAACAAGCTACTTGAGCCGCTTTGGAGCCCATCCCCCCCTACCCTCTCACACACACACACACACACACACACTCATGGGCGCTCACTAAGCATAACAATGAACACTGTGTGTCAGCTCCTTCTAATTCACTCACCAGGGACCAGTTTTATTGTCCTTTTCACTTCACACACTGCTGAAAAGATAATCTTTGTAAACGCCAATATTTACCGTAGAACCAATAGGAATGAATTTCAGATATGCAGATGATTTATTTTAAGTCACCCGTACCTGTTTTATATTCACCAATGTATTTTCTTCTGGGAGAGGCAGTGTAACATTAAGTGTTAGGTGCATAGACTGTGAATATATTAGACTCCTATTTAGATTTCAGCAATGCAGTTTTAAAGCCCATTATAAGTTTGCTGGCATTTGTGTGTTTTGTACTTCCCTTTTTAAAAGCATTTTTAAAAGCATGTTGTTTTAATATGATATGCTTTGAATTACTAATTTAAGATGATTATTCTCTCAACACACACAGTTGAAGGTAGGGGTCATAATAATTTATCGTTCTATTTTACACGTTTTTATTACATTTAGAATAAAAGGAATTATGAAAAAACTATTTTCAAAATGGCTGCTCTAGTGCACTGGGGTTTGAGATCTGTCCTCTAAATCACTGCAGCAAGAACGATTAACAAAAAACAAACAAAAAACATTAAAATAAAAAACATTAAAACAAGTGCTCTGGATTTTTTGTACCGTACATTTATTGCTGTGTTACCTGTTTGACAATGAGGGCAATAATCTATACTGCACTAGAGCGGCCATTTTGAAAAGAGCTTCATAACAGAGTTTAAAGTTGTAAGTGTAAAAAGTTTTCAGCATGTTAACAATGAAAAGAAAAACGACAGGTACGTCATTTAAACAGGTGTAGCAACACGTGGGGACATAGAACACTATATTTGTTTGAACCCTGCTACTTTTTTAAATTTAAACAACACAGACAGAGGAAGAGCAGCATGGAACTTCATAGGTCATTATAGTTCAGACTAAGAAGACTGGTCTAAGAGGTCATTGTAAACACACTGGTGAATACATATCAGAACTGCCAGTTACCAACTGGGACTGTCTGATTGGAGGAATGTCAGATTAGATCATAAACAAGACTCCTTATGGGCGTTTGCATCAGGCCCAGCCAGGCAGCCTGTAGGAACTCCTACAATGAAACGTCAATGCATGTACTGGATTGAATTCTATGAGAAACAGTGCATTGTTTCAATGTATTGTCCATAGTGTAAGTGTTTAATTAAAGCATGCATGGATGAACAGGGACAGTTTTAGCTTGTGGTTTATTTCTATAGAAAATAACCTGTGTCATCTTCACCTTATTTTTTATATGCACTAAACACATCCTACTCCCTTTAAAAAGGCCTCCCTTTCAGTCATTTTCAGAAATTAAAAACACACACATGGATATCCGTTATAATTCCCCATTTTATCTTCAAACACTCCCCAAAAAATCTCTCCACCCTCACACAGCATGTAAAAAACAAAACGCATTCAAATTAAAACCACGCCCTCCCGCCTTGACCAAGTTTGTCAGCAAACATGACCTTTGTTATTGCTTCTTCCTGTATAAGGCTGTGAAACTTAAATTAAGGCTCGAATTACACAGCTTCAGCAACATACAAGTACCCAGCCTCCCCTAAAGTTTCCTCTATCATCCTATGTTCTGATTGGATAGGTGGCCTGAGTGGGAAGCGTCTTAAGAGTGCCTACAGCAGCCTCTGAAGCAGGGAGTGAAAGGGTTTTGTATTAGCATTTGTTAAGGCTTCTCTTTACATCATTCCAGCAATCCTGCAGGAGGATTCTTCCACTTGTGTGGGGGAGGAGGGCAGATGGATTTGGAATGGCTTGGTATCACAGACTACTGCACTGTAAAATAAAGATTTGAATTATTAACCAGCTGTAAGACTGTTGTAAAGCTTTTCAATAGAAGAAGTGTGGTGTACTCCATAGTCATCCCAAAGACTGCAGTCCTTTTTTATACAGATTGCATTTAGTTTCAAATATTGCTTCTTTGCCTCCTAATAATAATAATAATAGCACTTAAGCCTGAAGACCACACATTTGGTCCAGTGCTTTTCTTATCTGTTCACATTATTTCTGATTGACACAGAACATATATATCAACAGAGAGTGATAGATTTTCAAAACTTTTTACTCCAAATTATGCAATTTGTTACAAAGGTATAAAACACCCTGTCAAGTTATAAAATTAAAAATAAACAACCTAACTGTACTTAAGGAGGAGAAGAAACCAATTCAGTGAAGGCCATTGCCCAGCCTGAATGAGGGTAAGTTATTTGAGTCTTCTTCCTGCTGGTAACGAGCCTTGCCACTGACGCTACCCTAGTACCAATACCAAATACAATTTTCTTTGAAAAAATCAGAGCACAAGCTGTATTTATGTAATGTGATACATTCTACATTACAGGAAAAAAATGAAATCCTTAATTTTGGCTATAAACTGCTGCATCCTATTTTAAGGACAGTCAAGTCAGACATGCCCAAAGAAAAGGGTAGGAAAACACCAAAAATGTATCATTTATTTTATATTGAGGTGTCATGAAAGCATCTGAAGGGCTATATTTGCAGAATTAACAGGTAGATTTAGACTTAACTTTTGCGGTTAACAAAATTAGAATACATTATCATGACAATTATAGTTAAAGAGAAAATTAAAATAACAGGTAGATGCCAGTTAAAAATGCTCAAAAAAAATTAGAAAGTAGCCTGTCCTCAAATGAGGACAATGTCACTTAATGGGTTAAACCTGGTGTTGTTTTCCTAGAGTCATGCAAATCACCTATGCTAGCGAAGCAGCCTATATAACCCAACTCTCTTTCTAGGAAGGACTCCCTTCTTTTTCCTCTTGTCTGGTAATGTCATGGTTCAGTCAACTGGGGAAAGAAACAAAACAGTTTCCCCTGAACTAAAATAAAACTTCCATTGCAGACTGCATTACCATATGACCTTTAAATGTTTAGGTACCTAAGGTAGTTTCCTATCTTAAGCCTGCAAATCTGTTGGCACAGCAAACACAAGAATTAAAAAGAGAAGTTGACACCCACGTAAATGTAAGTGTACCGGTACATATTGTATGTGTCTAATCCATCTAGAAAATAAAAACAAAATACATCAAATGAACAAAATAAACCAAAAAACTCAGGCCTCACTGAACCTGGTTTTCCCCCAATAAAGGGTTATTGACCATTCCCTAATCCTGCACTTCACAGGGCCAGACAACAGCCAGGACAGCATACGTACGACAGCGAAACCGATTTATGACATTAATCTAACACAGAACAAGGAATTAAACAATAAGTAAGTGGGAAATTCCTTAATCGCACAGTCCAAAACCCCAACCACTGTGGAAATAACCAGAATCGTCTGTAAAACGTTCGACACTTGCTGTCATATCAAATCTTGGTCACATTGTCTTCATACTTTAAGATCCCAAGAGAGATATAAGACTCTGAGATGCAGAAGTAAGATGTGGAGGAAGTCTTCTGGATTTGCTGCAATCAATCATTACAATCAGATACCAGCTGTAGTCAAAGTTAAAACAATCTGTATGTGATTGTTTTCCATATACAGTATTATTTTCTATTTTATATATATATATATATATATATATATATATATATATATATATATATATATATATATATATATATATATTTAACAAAGCAACTTAACTTGTTTTTCAACGTTACATTTGGGTCAGTCCAGGTTTCATATGTGCTGTAATGATGAGGAATCAATTATCCTTTTACTCTTAAATTCATTGATTATATGAACTATATGAATTACATGCAGGGGAATTCAACCCAACTTAATAAGGGAAAGTGAAAAAAACATGCCATTGTTCTGAGAAATTGTTTTTTTTTTTTAAGTGTGAATGCCTCTATGAATGTCTGTAAGAGCAGTGGCTGCAGTTACAGCTGAACTGACTTATGTCATGTGCATGACTTTATAGAGTTCACACACAGCCCGTTTTACAAGTTGTAATCTAATGGAAATGGGAAGAGCTTTAAGGCATCCATGCCCAGATACAACATGAGGAGGTCACTTGTGGTTTTCATGAGTGTAGAAACAATAGGCTTTATTTAGTCATGGGGGCAGTATTTCTGAAAGCAATAAAACCAGTAAGAAACAACTTTGCTGCAGCTCGGAGGAGGTACATTATTAGCAGTTCCTTGCTTGTTTATATTTTTTAAATCATTGTATCCCTTTCAGAAAATGAGCCTGTGCCCATGGACTTATTGCTAAATTGTAACAGACATCTCAATAATAATAATAATAAAAAAATACAAAAAATATATTTTTCACGTACCTCAAATATACAATGAGCCATTCATCGCCCACGTTATTGATTGTCATCTGAGCATCATCGCTCTTTGTGTTCTGGGCTTCCACATGTCTATAAATATTTTTTTTGCGGTTGTATTAATGAAACGTGCACCCTTATTCTTACGCATTATTATTTCATCACATCCTTGAGGTGAGCATTTTATAAAAGAAACAGTAACATCTTTAATGTGTATTTTTTTTCTAGTCTTAACATTCGTATATTTTATTCATTGAAATCCTTAGTTCAGGTATGTTCAGATACTACCAGAAAAAAAACAAAAACAGATGACAGTTGTTAAAACTAACAGCGCTTTATAAATGGAGCTATGACACAAAGTAACCTGTCAGCTTACAGTCCATAGTGCAGAATTTGTATACCGTGGTTGTTGGAAAGCTGTCTCGCGCTCAGTAAACAATCATAACTTAAAACTACTTCCCACATCCTGTTCAAAGCCACTGTGTCACACTGCAATGCAAAGAAGAGACGTCTTGAGAATGTGTTTTGCTAGATTACCGGCTTTAGCAAATGGGTTTCTCCCCCACTCAGTCTAATTATGAAAGTTAAGTCAATATAGTAAGTTTCAGATAGTTGTTTCTAAAGTTTAAAATAAATCAGAGGTTAAAAAATAATGTGTCTGCCCCAGTCCTTTTTTTTTTTTTTTTCTAAATGACTTTTTGATATGCCTCACTGAAAAAGCAGGTTCCAGTAATCAGTCTTCTCCAAAATCCGCTCTGCTGACACGACACGATTCCTTTAATAATGAGCGATCATCACTTATTGAACAAAATTGAGTAAATTTTGGTGTATGGGCAGCAGTGTGGAGTAGTGGTTAGGGCTCTGGACTCTTGACCAGAGAGTTGTGGGTTCACTTCCAGGTGGGGAACACTGCTGCTATACCCTTGAGCAAGGTACTTTACCTAGACTGCTCCAGTAAAAACCCAACTGTATGAATGGGTAATTGCATATAAAAATAATGTGATAACTTGTAACAATTGTAAGTCGCCCTGGATAAGGCTGTCTGCTAAGAAATAAATAATAATAATAAAAGGCAAGCACGTGCTGATCGGAACTTCTTTATTGTAAGTCGGGAGTTATTGAACAAAGGTCTCTAACCAGTAATTAGTGTCATCTGACTCTGCAAGAACGTAATTGATCACGTGACTGATTAAACAGGTGTCACTACATTCCTCCGTAGCCATCTGTACACGACCCTACCTTGTTGACAGTACAGTTTGTTTACATTACCCAAAAGCAGTTTGTGTTAGTTCCACCTCTCTTCAAACTGGTGTATTCAAAAATTATATTTCAAATAGCGTTAGGGGTCATTTAATTAATTCACATAATGTAAGATACTTTAATCGATATATATATATATATATATATATATATATATATATATATATATATATATATATATATATATATATATATATATATATATATCTGCGTCACAATACCGGTATATCAGAAAAGTGTGTGCATGTTACTGTGAATGTCAGTTTCATTTTCACTCACTATTTCTCCCGCATTTTGTAATATACTAACAAAGAGACTAAATGTAACTAGCGTATGTCAATCTTAAATGTGTTCATCAAAATGTGTCGTTAAATATTAAAATAAATAAATAAATAAATAAATCACACACAGCATAAATAACTAAAATGATAATTGATAATTTATTTTTTTAAACAAAAACAAAAATAAAGTTGAAATAGTTGTAACAACGTCAACAAAAAACAAACATATCGGTAAAAGGGGGTGGAACAAAAATACCAACACACAGTACCAGTCAATCAGTTTATATTCAGAGTAACTGGCTGCTTGGAGTCACTCCTCCTCCCCCAACCCCTCCCCATTCAAAACACCAAGAAGACAGGCTTAATGGAAACACGTCAAACTTACCACACAATATCGTCGAACACACAATTGCATCGTTGTATCATTATAACTCTTTAACTCCACCCCCATACCACAGTTTGGTTACAGTTACAAAATAAATACCTTTTGGTCTTTGTACAAAATAGACACAAAATGCAACGAGGTCCCTTTTGTGTTTTACACGCTTTGTACTTAAGTAATTGTGTTACAGAATTCAATAAAGTCCTTTTGCATGAAATCTTCACTTTGCAACACGTCGTCTTCAGATGGGAAATACTGCATGCTCTCTTCCTGATCAATCATGTCACCAAAGCTGAAGAAATTGAGTTCCTGTCGTTTCGGACGCTGCCTCGGGCAAAACTTTACCGATGATGGTAGGGACAGACCGGGGCTGTCCAAAAGCGCCCCCCTGGCGTTCTCGAGCACGCCAAGGTAGGAGTCCATGTCTGTGAAGTCCACCTCACAGTCCGACCCGCTGTCAGTGCCAACAGAGTCAGAGCGCATGTGCAGGAGCTGGTACTTCTCATGCATTAGAAACTGGTTAGTGTTGCGAGGGGCTCTCATACCTGGCGCTCGGTTCCCTTGCGCGTTGACAGGGCGCAGAGTCGCTCCCCCAAAAGGTCGTAAACTTGGGCGATCGTGCTTGTTGTAAGGACTCTGCTGCTGCCCCGGTGCCCTGCCCACCTTCCTCCCACGCTTGTGCCATCGGTGCTTACCACCCCTGCCTCCTCTCCTTGAGGGATCACTGAGTTTTGAACCTTCTTGGCTGATGTCGGGTCTCTCGCTGACCGCCTCCCACTGGCACATCATGCCTTTGCCGCACATTATCCCCTCTTCTTCAAAAAGCATTACCTGCTTGCTTTCCTCCTTCACATCATCGTCACAGCTGTCAGGAAACAAAGAATGGGGGTTCTCTGTTGATTTCTTTCTTCCCTCGTGGTCAACAACACGAATCTGCCCTGTTAGTCTACCTCTTCACAATCTTTTCTGTTTTTTTCTTGACCACAGGCTTTTTACGGTACATAGCCTGGTTGAGCTGTCTGACAGGCAGCTTGACCCGGGTATGGCAGTCTATAGGCTAGCCGTTACACCCCTTTTTCTTTTTACTATTACTTTCAGTAGGTAAGTTACGTGCGTCTTTGTTGAGCTTCAACGTTCAAAACGTTCCTGACTAACTAAGCAATTCAGTTGTTTTTTTAAAGTACAAATACGTTTTACAGCTGTGTTTCTATCATGGAAGTTCTTACTGTTCTCTTCTCAACCTCTAGACAAATGTTTTGCTTATCGCGAAACCGACGTCTGTCCTTCATATTTATGGAGTCGGGTCAGCCAACTCTATTTCTCAAAAGGGGGAGTTCAAATTTTTATAAAGACTACCAAAACCAATTCTGTTTAATTAAACAAAAAGTATCACATATGATACTTCAATAGAACTGTAGAAGATGTATTTAATATATATTTTTTGCAAAATAATGATTTAATCTGTGAAGATAAGAATAAAAGTATACATTTGTCACTCCCGACGTAAGCAATGGATGGACCTGCTTGGCTTGCAAAGTTCCTGTGTGCTATAAATGCAAAATCCTTTCCTTTGCGTAAATGTTAGACTTTGTATATGAATTTCTTACGGAAATAGCGTAAAGGTTTGAAGAATAATATGACTAGCTCTATGTAGAATGCTAATAAAATTAGGATTGAACCATTATTTGAAATGGGTTCTGTTGTTTTTATATAGTAGAAACATTTCTTGATATACTTAATTTATTTAGTTATGTGAAATAGTAAAAAAAAAATATGTATAACTCTAAAGCCACAAAAACACATTTTAAACATAATCTAAACACACAATCTTCAATTTGGGGTTTAACAGTCACACATCACCACACCGGATAATAATATAGACTGTTCCAAAGATTTCATAAAAGGTAATTATTTAAACTTTTGATTTTGGTTACGCTTCTAGTTGAGTTATGTTTAAAATGATATCATGTTTAGTTAACCGACTCGTTAAATAAATGTTATTGATTTATATGGTGTTTAGTTTTGTACATTCTATATGTATATTTTTCACAGAGAAGAAATGGAGGATGTTTTTTTTCATAACCTCGATGATTCGTTTTTACTAGTTTGGGTTGGTAATGGGCGACAGTTTCTTTTGAGTTACAGTGATCATGTCAGCTCAATGAATTCATATAAACCTCATACAATTATTGTATTAAAAACATAGAAGGTGCATCTTGTCAAAAAGAATAAAGCAAGCAAGGCTGTAAATAATAAACTAGAAGGCAGCTGTTTTTTATTTATTTATTTATTTATTTTGTAAGCCTTGCTTCCAAATCGCATTTAAGTTTATTACCGCAAGACCTACATAATCTTGAATTAGATTTATGAAATACGATGTTGTTAAAAACTGTGAAGAAAGCGTATGCTTAAGAAAGTTATATATTAAACACATATCTGTTTTTATCTTGCATGGCGACGTGCTGAACATGTCTGTTCCACCACTGTTTGTAAAGTCATAGAGCTGTCCTCGGGATAGAGACATGGTGGGGGTCAGTGGGCGGGGGGCACTGAGAATAGAATAGAGAAGAACGCAAAACAGTTACGCCTATAGAAGAACCGTGCTAGTAAACATCACGGTTTACACGGTGCTGATTTATACAGCAACTACTTACTCTAACGTGAAGATACTTTTTATCGATTCTCAAGCTGCCAAGAGAGGGAGGTCTATCTTCACAGAAATCAAAATGTCCGGTTGTTTTTTTCTGAGTCTGGAAATGGTGGTAGGAGGAGGGAGTTAAGCTTGAATAGCCTATGAAAGCACAGTTTAATTTTAAAAAATGTAATAACAAAAATACATATTTTTTTAGGAAACGTTACATATTTACTACAAATATATACACGTATAAATGAAATGATAATGTTGTGCTACTGCGCTACGCACTATACCAAAATAATAATAATAATATTTTGGATTGACTACAAAATTGTGTGTGTGTGTGTGTGTGTGTGTGCGCGCGCGCGACTGGATTTGAGCTCAGGGAAGCTAAATGTAAACTTTTGGGGGTAAAAAGCTTCCCATATTGCACAGTCCCCACTTCAGCACTGCTATGTATGCAGGGAGGGGGAGGGGGGTCTCCATATATGGTGTTAAGTTTACAGGTTTTTGCTTTAGAGGTTTGTACTAATAACACTTAAGAGTAATATATTTGCTGGTATCAACAGTTGAACAAACACTAACAGAAGTGTGTTATTTTAAGCATAACTGTGAAAGAATAGCATTACTGCTTATTGATTCATTTTGAACTGGGCAGAGAAAAGACACAATACAATTCATATAGTATATAAAGGGAACCACATTGCCTACAGAGACATGAAAATGATTTCTCTATCAGGAACATTCTTTCCCTTTGTGTGTCGGCTTTCCTTTGATTCCAGATTTTGCCATTTCCTTTTTATCTTTTTATTTCATTAATGAGAATGCTTCCAATTGAATTATCTGCACGGTAAAAAAAAAAAAATGCAATGACAAAAACTGTTCAATGTGCATAAATAGGGCCTCACATTAATTGAGTTTGCATGCAGGGTCACCTAAGAGCAAATGGTAACTTTGCATGAAGTTCTGTAAACTTTTGAAGCAAGGTGTCACTAAGGTGTAAACTTCAATATAAAAAGGGACTGAACCACTCCCTAGCCTATCCCTATTCTACAGGCTTGTCTCCACATGTTCGGGTTTATGTGTTGGATCACTTCATGTACGGCTCCCTTTTTGTAACAGTGAATTAGTCCAAATTGCTTCAATTTACTCAGTCAGTCATGAGCAAGGTTTGCTTACACCGCGATTCCTTCCTCCACCATTTTTCCCCCCTAGCACTCTGTTATTGGCAGATGGGATCTTGACCTGTATGGTAGGTATTCCACCTCTGAGCACACAGACTCCTACATGACTCTGGATCATACTGAAAACAACCTCTCACATTTCAGTGCATCTCATCTCAACATGTTCTCATGAATTATTGACTTCAAACGCATGTTTGTGCTGGGCATGTTCTCAGAAGTCAGGGCATTACAGAGTGAAAGATGGGTTTAAACAAAGTGCCAGGTTTGTTGTCAAACCAGTTTTTGTTTTACTAAAAAAAAAAAATGAACTGCCAAACAGGTGTTTATATATTAACAGGTATTTTCTGTGTGGTCTTGTACAAAAAAACACATCATAGGTGTCAGTGCCATGACAAAATAGATCACTCTTAAAACCTGCATTCACGTGTAGGACAACCTCTTATAACCACGCATAGATCCATCACAACTGCACAAGTGGTATAGACCGCAATAGGCTTTCTGAAGGGAACACGTTCAGTTGTTGAAACCCTTGAAAGATCCTTGAGACCTTAGCTCAGCCTCAACAGATTGTGCTAAAGAATGCCCTTAACATGTCTATGTTAACAATTGTTCTCCATCTGAAGAAGTCACCTGGATTCCTGTTAACAAAGATAAGAAAAGATTGTGTGGTCTCAGTTTAGCCATCACTGGAGAGTAGTGGCCACAAACCATCAGATGCTTTGCCTGCCCTTGCAGACCAATTTGAGAACCAGTTATAGTGTAGCCCTGAACATAGCGCTTATATGGAGCCATTAGCAGACCACCACATGCTCTAGCAGGGTTGTGAAAACCACTGCAGTGGCATCTCGGTCTCTGCTGTGAACCGATTGCCTTGCACCGTGTATGTGTCAGGGCCCGAGTACAAAATGGCATCTCCAATCAGTGTTGTATCGCTGCTGCTGGGAAGCTGTAGCTGGGCCACTGCATGCACAAATATCTAGTGAAGACTTAATTGATTTACATTAATATCCCAGGGTAATTAAATTAGTTATTGAGCAGATACGCACAAAATAATAGTTAACTTCATGTTTCCACAATATTTACTGCCTACTCATACGATTCTACACACTCTGTACATTCTGTTTTCTTTCTGGATATATTTGTTTGACGGAGACACCTACAGCAATCTTTAACTGTGCGCTCGTCTCCTCAGCTGCACGTTAGACAGCCATTTTGTACTCGCGCGTATATCTCTTTTCTTGGGTTTGCGTTGTTGTTTAATTTGAAAATGTAAAGCTGTATACAAAAACAAAATAAAGAAACTGCTACAGACCTCTCTGAAGCAGTGAGGATGCAGATTTAAAAGCGTATCGGTTAGTTCACTGAGTCGTGCGTGATTATTTCCTAATAGGGTTTGTTTAGCTGCCAATAAAGTCATATCATTATGCAAAATTTATCTTGTGTAATAAATGAGACACATTAAAAATTACAACTGTAGACCACTGCTTTTCAAACGCCATACGAAAGAAGAAGAATGAGATACACTGTTTGCAATACTATTGTAATACAGATTTTAAATGTGCATGAGATCTGGATTGTAAAGCAAAGCAAAGGAAGACAGTTAAAAAGCGCAGAGCCTGGTGAAGAGGATAGGGAGCCGGAGGATAACAAAAACAAGCTGACACATGCAAACAAATGATGCGAGAAGAAACAAGATTTACCAGTGATCAAATTGCTGATCATCCGAAATAACAATGGAAGCTTGTTCAGATACAGTGACAGTGGGCAAAGGGCTAATCATGACATTAGTTTATGAAATGGCTTGGAACATATTCATCAGTGTAGCAGCTGGTGATCTGGCAAAATTGTGGATGCCAGTTCCACAGTGGCCAGTAGATTGTCTCTTTAAATAATCCTCAATACTTAAATGACAATCTCCGGGTGTGCCTTTAATCCTATATTGACAAAGCTGTTTCAGGCTTTTGTTTTAATATGTATTTGTAATATACCACAAATGGGCTTGACACCTTGCCAGAGGACCCAGAAACCAACTTGGTTTGGTAAAATAAAATAGAAATAAACTAAGGATATATATATATATATATATATATATATATATATATATATATATATATATATATATATATATATATATATATGACTGAATTTTATTAAGTAGCTGCCTAAACATGGTTTCATAAAGACTTGATCTACATCTATATTACAAACAATATAACTTTTTTGAAATGGTATTACTATTAAAGTTAATTACCAAGATAATGTAATAGTTAATTAGTATATGTATTTATTTTATCATTTAGTGTATTTCTCACCCTTATGGCTTCCTCTCTATTATTTACCTATGTTTCAGTATATAATTGCTAGTCTTCTGTTCCCCTATGAATGCAATTGAAATTGCTAAAGAAAAAATAATTTATAGGAAATTTCCTGTAGATGTTTTGTTTTCTTTAGACGTAGCGCCCTCTGGTGGATTTAAATGAGAGATGCCATGTATTTTATGGCTGTTCTCGCCCTAGCCTTGTCTTCACTGATTCTGCTGAACAGACCTTTTTTTTTTTTTTATAAAGTCCGCCAGTTATTTAATCCATAACTACAGTTTTCTTATACTCGACAGTCTCTATTTTAAGTCTCCCAGTTCTATACTGCAATTGATAACAAGACACCATAACAATAATAATATAATTTATATAACTATTACACACAATACTGCTATAAAAAAAAAAAAAAAAAAAGTTCTCTGATTGGCCTTCCAGGACCTGTCCCCTGCATTCTACTTCCGCTTCCGCTCATACTTTCTTCCAGTTGCATCATTTTCCAGGCGCCGGCTGCGGCTGTTCCTAGTTAGACATGTGAGTTTTTAGGAATTTATGAAACTTTTTATTTGCAACATTTCAGTATGTAAGTTAATATTTTACAATGCTTGTTGTTCTGTTGTGGAATGACGTTACCATGTCTCGCTTTGAGAGAAGCACTCCCATCTGCTTTTTTCGAATTTAAACGATAGAGTCCGTGGCAAATGACTTGTAATGTTGCTGGTTTTTGCAGAATTTCAGTATTTCTTTACAGTATAGCCAGCCGGTTGAAAATGTTACGAGTTTGGCGGCACGTCTTGGGCATACATTAGTACGGATGTAAACCTATGGAATGTAAAGCCGAAATTAAACTATGGGGAAGGAGGCTGTCAGATAATAGCTTGACCTGAAAATCCTGTTTTGGACGAGTCTGCACTGTGGTTACTGGAAACTTTCTTCCATACAGTTCTGCAGTTTATATAGATGGACAAACATTAAACCCGTGTTTTTATTTATTTATTTTATGCATCGAGCATGCATTACTAAATAGCTGATTCCACGATTCTTAAAGAGCTTCCTAGGGCATTACAGGCAATATCTAGACGTATCTAAATGAGTTTTAAATACAGATAAGACGCCTCCATATTCTCCAGATTATGACACCATAATGTCTTGTGCTAAACAAGTTCCTTAGCAAGTTTCATCAGGAACATCTGCAAATAAGTTTGAAATATATCCCCCAAATCTAAAAAGCTTTTTTTTTTCTTTCTATCTGTCCTGTATAAGACACGAATAATAAAAAAGTGTTTAAAAATATAATTGTTATTATTTATTTCTTAGCAGACGCCCTTATCCAGGACGATTTACAATTGTTACAAGATATCACATTATTTTTACATACAATTACCCATTTATACAGTTGGGTTTTTACTGGAGCGATCTAGGTAAAGTACCTTGCTCAAGGGTACAGCAGCAGTGTCCCCCACCTGGGATTGAACCCACTACCCTCCGGTCAAGAGTCCAGAGCCCTAACCACTACTCCACACTGCTGCCCCGGTATCATGGAATATCATGGAATGCCCCTCCAACTGCTTGTGACATTGATAAAACCTTGAAGTCTTGGTTGTTCTCTTTGCCTTGTAATTGATACATAATTGATATGTCTTTTTATTAATCAGTGACAAGATGGTTCAGCCAGTCCCAGAGACCATTCATTTCCCCTCTGAGGAAGAGCGCATCCTCAAGCTGTGGGACGACCGTAACTGTTTTCAGGAATGTCTGAAACAGTCTAAGAACAGGCCGAAGTGAGTTTGAAAAGCATGCTGTTTGTAAAATGAAATGCAATTTCTGTTTGTCAAGTAAAATTGAGGAAAATGGCTTAAATCTGGCCTAAGTTTCACAGAATTGTTTACTTTTAGTGAAGGCATTAAATTGTGGTTAATGTTTCAGATTTACCTTTTATGATGGACCTCCATTTGCTACCGGCCTTCCCCATTACGGACACATTTTGGCTGGCACTATAAAGGACGTTGTGACCAGGTTTGCGCATCAGAGTGGATTCCATGTAGACAGAAGGTTTGGATGGGATTGCCACGGTTTACCAGTGGTAAGTTTTAGCAGTATTCAGCTTGTATGTACTTTCATTTATTTAATTTACTTTTGAGATTTTTCTGGGAAAAATGTAGCCTCATGTTTTGCTGTATAAATGATGCTATTGCTATTGCATATACCAAACTAAGTTGTTTGGTTTATGTTCAGGTTGCACTTTTCACAAGTAAAAGTAATGCAGATCAGTAGATACTGTACATTCTGGTATGTTACTTCTCAAAACCCCAAAATAAGAAACTACCCTTAACATTTGATATTGTTATTTTAATATAAATTTTAATGTATTGCATTTAGTATTCTGCTAAGATTATCAAAACATGGTGCAATGTTTTCCGTTACAGGAATATGAAATCGACAAAACGCTGGGAATAAAGGGACCAGAAGATGTGGCAAAAATGGGAATCGCTGAATACAACAAACAGTGCAGAAGCATTGTGATGAGATACGCAAATGAATGGGAGGTAAGTGTCTGTCTAGTGGCTGGTAAATGTTGGACGGAAAGTGTTTAAGAGCATGTAGAGAAAAAAACGATGTGTTATGTATGTGTTCCTGTAACTGGCTTTTTTCGATAAAGCCAAGTTTTGAAATAAGTCTCTATGCATGAAATGCGTAGTATTAAAATAATAACACAGCTGTCTAGGAATCTTGGTCTGTAATTGATTTTATTTTATTTTATTTTTAAACAGTCAACTGTGACCAGATTGGGGCGTTGGATTGATTTTAAAAATGACTATAAGACTCTTTATCCCTGGTTCATGGAAACAGTTTGGTAAGTAGAGGGCAGGGATTATTAATGTATTTGACTATACACAATGTATTTCTCTTGGTTCAGTAAAAGCTTACTGTGGTTACATGTATAACAAACACAAACACCTGACACATGTCTGCAAAACAGCTGTGCCACGACAGTGGTACATTTAATATCCTACTAATGTCAAACCAAAGATTTCTGGATCATTATAAAGTCTTGGGCTTGCCAGTAGTTTCATATAATCAGTCTAACAAATCTTTGTTTCTAAAGGGATCCACTTTTTATTCCAGTGATTTAAGGTCATTGGGTGAACTATAATTGAAGACGACCAGTATTTTGTATACTAAGTTACGTGATTTTTTTTTTTTTTTTTTTTTATTCAGGTGGGTGTTCAAGCAACTGTATGACAAAGGACTGGTGTACAGAGGAGTGAAGGTTATGCCATTTTCCACTGCATGCAACACTCCACTCTCAAACTTCGAGTCTCACCAGAATTACAAGGTATAACATCGGGAAAAGTACACAAGTCTGACCTGTGGGTATCTTTTTAGGGCACTCTCTCAGAGGAGCTGTGGCTTGGATGGGCAGGGTGACCGAAGGTGGTTTTTGTGTTTGAATGGGGTGGGGGTGGTAGACATGGTTAACTCTTATTTAGGAGACGCATCTGTGCAATCCAACCAAACCTTTTTGTAAAGCTCCTCATTATTGCAGTGTCTTAACTCCCTTTAGGATGTTCAAGATCCCTCTGTAACTGTGACCTTTCCTCTGGAAGAGGACGAAAGCGTTTCTCTGATTGCTTGGACAACCACACCGTGGACCCTGCCCAGTAACCTTGCTCTTTGTGTGAACCCAGAGCTCATGTATGTCAAAATCAAAGGTAAGCAGGCCTTTGAAGGAATAATCCATTTATATATATATATATATATATATATATATATATTTTTTTTTGTTAGTTTCCATTCATGACCTAGGACTTTTTTGAACAATTATTTTTATTCATTTTCCAATTTTCTCCCAATTTTGACTGTCCAATTATTATTCAACCTGGCTCCCCGCTGCAACCCCCGAACTAACTCGGGAGAGACGAAGACCATGCAGTTCTGAATTGCGTACAGACGGGCCTGCAGGCGCTCGGCCAGCCACAGGGGTCGCTGGTGTGTGGTGAGCCAAGGACTCCCCAGCCAACCTAACCCTAACCCCAACCCCACCTGGGCAGTGCTTGACCAATTGTGCGCCGCCCCCCCCTGGGAACTCCCGTCCACAGTCGTCAGTGGCATAGCCTGGATTCGAACCGGCGATCTCGAAGCTATGGGCCGCATCCTGCACTCCGAGCGGAGTGCCTTTACCGGATGCGCCACTCGGGAGCCCCCCATGACTAGCTTTTGATTAATACACTGAGTGGTTGCATAGTCTAATCAGTGTTGTACAGCAACACGGCATCGTCCTCAGCCCAGTTGTTTAAATAGGGCTTAGGTATTATGCATTTGAAAGGAGGTGCACGCTGACTGTTACTAGTTGTATCATATGCATGTGATCATTTTATACTGTTCTGATAAGAATTTGCTTTTTTTTTTTTTGCTGTTCCTTTAGTGACTGTATGTCTAACCAGTATTTAAGTATGTAAAATTCATTAAAGTTGTCTTCATTGTAGTTGGCGTGTTTACCTCATATGACTTTGAGATGACCATTCAAACATGGGGCTTATTGACTGTAGTTAATAATTCTGTAGATTGTTTATGAATATGTTGTTTAACAACATCAGCATTTTCTTTTAAATTTCTTGTTAGTAAATCCTCTGGATTAATTCCTTGTATCTAACTGAGCTCAGCACTGTAGGGCTAAGCTTACTAAATTTTTTCTTAAATGGGAGTCAGCCCATGCATGTTTGAGAACAAGAAGAGTACTTGCATGTATTGAAGTGTAACCCATTGTTTGTATTTCAGATCATGCTACAGGGAACGTGTACATCATGATGGAGGCTCGGCTATCAGCCCTCTTTAAATCGGATGCCGAATACACACGTCTTGATAAGTGAGTGCAAATTACCTTTTCTGTTTGCTATAGAAGTGGTCATCTTAAGTATCACTTTTCGCGATTTAGCCTGGTTTGTTCTAAATGTATGTATTTTGTAATGCATGTATTAGCCTTGTGTTATAGGAATCTTCCACCAGGTGGCAGTACAATGTTAAAACTGCTTAGAGGAGAATGTTTTGGTTTGGAACCCCCACTTTTACAACGGTTGCATCAAAAATGTTTCTGGTATATTTCTTTTTTTAGGATAATTAGACTGGACTTCCCATTGATTTATTTATTTATTTTCACAGATTCCCAGGCAAGACCCTTAAAGGCAAGAAATACAAACCTTTGTTTGACTACTTCATAACGGTAAGAGCTTCATTTAGGGCTTAAATTATTTTTACGTTAAATTATAAATGTATCCAGTAATCATTTATTTTTGTCTTGGATTTTAGAGCAAAGAAAGTGGTGCTTTCACTGTAGTGCTGGATAACTACGTGAGAGAGGAGGAAGGCACAGGTGTTGTTCATCAGGCCCCGTATTTTGGAGCTGTAAGTACACAGTTTCTGATCCATAAAAGGAGGAATAAAATATTACAAATGATCTCTTTCTGTTTGAAGACGCATGCATGCTATGTATCTGTACACATTTTATCGATCACCTAAATCTCATTAATCTCGTAGACGCTGTTTATATTGCAAAACAGTGCTGAACAAGTACTAATGGATGAAAATAATCCTGCTGTGTAGGAGACCAGATTTCATATGTCTCTGGATGGTGCCTGTTCTACTCCTGCATCTCTTTGGGAGAAAGCTGTCCTCCCACACAACTCAATTATCTTTACCCTTCCTTAGTGCGATTTTGACATGTCTTTAAAGGAAGAGAGAGAACCTGTATAGAATTATTTTCACTGATTTCAGACATAAAACATTTTTTTCATTGCGAATGGAGTCATTCTGTAGTTAATCGATCCATAGAGGTTACACTGAACCAAGTGTGTCTCTCCTTTAGCTCATAGTGAAAGGCAAGGCTTGACCATTTCAATGGCTTTGGAGAGAGTTCCCGTCGTTTTCCTGTCTCTCCTAATATGACGAGAGGACAGCATGAATATATTATTAAAAATAAAGGTGATAACAGTATTCAACTTTAAATATATAATTTAAAAAGAATAGTAAGACACTGCCTCCTTGTGGACACATGTTTTGATTTCTTTGGGAGCTTGTAATTCCCTGTACTGTGGCAGAAAACCTTGACAGTAAGCATATTATGAAACACATTTAAGGAATCCACTTTCTTACAATTGAATTTGAGACATACTTATTTCTAAGTATTTGATTTATCAGTGCTGCTTCTCAGCTGAAGACATGCTGCAGACAAAGGTTATGAAAAACTCTTTGGCAGCTAGTGTTTCTAAAATCTTGTCAAATGCATATGTTATCACTGCGCTGAAGTGTGTTCTCTTAGTTATGTAACTCGTTTAAAATAGGTTATGGTGCTTGTAAAAGAGTTAACAAAGATTTTAAATCACCATTGTAAAATTCCCGTGACACGGAGCAGTCAAAATGTGACGTTTCAGGTGAACTCTTTATCCTGTCACTCCTTGCAGTACTGCAATACACGACAATACCTTGCTCTGTGCAGGTAGTGGGATTAAAGCTTCTTCAGGGGTTAAACCAGTGTCTGAGTAAAACTAAACATTCTGCTGAAAATGAACAAGGGGCTGCGAAAGCTGTTATGCTGATGATTTTGCACCTGTTTGTTGTGTACAGTTTACAACTCTAAAGTAAGACCAGAGCTGTCTTTGTTATAATTACTGTCACAGGTTTCCTGCCTTACCACAATTTCCACATCAAACAACTACAATGTACAATGGGATGCATTTCTAATTCTTTACCTTGTGATGAGAGATGAAAGACGAGCACAACAATACAGGGAATACTTGTAAAATACATGGGTAATTACCAGTATTATTTGAAAGGGTGACAAAACTAAATGTGCGTGAAAGATAATTAAACAATTGATGTCTGCTGTGAACAGATATGAAATTACAGCACTGCTGCTGAATGACAAAAAAAAATGTTTTATTGGTCAAAGGAAGCCCAGTTGCCATTGCTTCCTCCTGTTTGAAATTGCTTGATAGACACAGTGAGCACAGCTACCTGACTAATTGTTTGTGATGACAGGATGACTACAGGGTCTGCATGGATTATAATATAATCCAGAAGGATTCTGTACCAATCTGCCCAGTGGATTCTTCTGGTTGCTTCACCGCAGAAGTGGCAGACTTTGTTGGACAGTATGTTAAGGTTGGTGGCTACTAATCTTTCCTAAATTGTAAATAAACAAATTTAGATTAATTGAACATTTTAAAAACGTTTATCACATTTCGGATTATTAAAGTAACATGAGGTGCTGAATTTTATTTCAACTCCACTGCTGGCTGTGTTGGGTTATCTGCTGAATATAAACTAAAACAAACGTTCAAGTTAATCTGTCTTTTTGAAGTTTTCCTACACTTAGCGGGGGAATTCTATTAACTTACAGCAGAGGAGCCTTTGCTTTTTCGGAAACTGTAAATCTCACTCCAGTCCCTTCTGATTAACTTTAAAGAAGAGCAGCTGATTAATAAAGTGTCTGAGGGGCTCGCCTCATCGGAACAGTGGGGGGAATTTGGGGGTGTCTATTCTGATTGGCTTCAGCCTGAGGCAAGTGAAAGCGCCCAGGACTGAAACTAATTAAAACGCTGCCAGTGGGACCATCACCAACTCATAACAAGTAATGCTCTATCTGTGTTACGGTAGTGAAATGTGCTGAAATATTTAGCAAACTGGAAAAAAAAAAGCTATTCTAAACATCTTCAGAGTTGTTGGTGGTTAAGTTGTGTGTATTTGTGAGGAAACCCCCACATAACTTTGGTTCTGAAAATGTAAAGTTATAAACTACAACTTATTTTTCTTTCGATCCTTCTAGGATGCAGACAAAAACATTATTAAATTATTGAAAGAAAAAGGGCGATTGGTTAATGCCAGCACTTTCAAGCACAACTACCCATTCTGCTGGAGGTAAGAGGGCACATAGCCTTGTATAAGGTTTCTGACTATACATATACATCATCCTTTTGATCGTTAAGGTAATTGCTCGCTGATGAAAAGGTTGTCAATCATTTGGTGGTCAGACTCTTTTTAATGTCGTTTTTTATCATTGACTGATGACACTAGGTCTATACGTTTGTGGTCACGTCGTTGGTTTTCTGTAATAAAAAATGAAAGTTTAGCAAGGGCGTTCTACATTTAATTGTTCATTAAGGCTGTCCGAATGGGGGAGTGGGAGTGGGTGGTGGGGTGGGGTGGGTGGGGTGGGGGGTGGCAGGACGGACACAAATACTTTCCTAAGTATGGGACTGCTTTTTAAAAATGGCCAGGGTGTCCTCGGCTTACCGCTCACTAGCGACCCCTGTAGACTGGCCGGGTGCCTGCGGGCTTGCCTGGAAACTGCCCAGAACTGCGTTGCCCTTCGACGCTGTAGCTCTGGGTTGGCTGCATGGCGAGCCTGCAGAGTGAAATGAAGCGGTCGGCTGACGGCACATGCTTCGGAGGACAGCGTGTGTTAGTCTTTGCCGCTCCCGAGTCAGTGCAGAGGTGGTAGCGGTGAGCTGAGCCTAAAATACAATTGGAGATTTCAAATTGGGAGAAAAACTGGGTAAAATCAATTGTGGCAACGTGACTCATAAGTCGTTTGCTTCCATAGGGTGCAGTGTGCTTAACTGGAATTCCATGAATGGTGCTAAAGTTTACAAGCAGGCACACTCATTACCTCTAGCAGTGACCAAGCATCCTGTTCTACACTGAGGGCTGCACAACTAAGCAGTCGTATTATTTGTTTTCTACCTGTCTCCCTGTGTAATCCCACCTTGAGGTCTTCCCCATACCTCTGTAGTCTCCCCTGAGTTATTCTCTTGTTCTAAAGTCACTGACTTCTGTCCTCCTTTTAGTAATGATAAAAAAAAAACCTTGGACCACAAATCCTTGGATCCCCAGTGGCCTGCGGACTGTGTTATGAGGCTCACTGTTGACATAACCAGTGTTCTTTTATGTGTTGACATCCTTTGTTATTCCAGTGCTCCTCAAGTGCTCATTTTCAGATATTTCAGTTAAAAGGCTGGCTTTGTCCCCAAGACTCTGCTCTTTATCGACTTCATTTAAACGGCTGATATTTCCTCCTATGGTAGACTTCCTTGTTGTGGAGATCCCCATGCGACCCATTAACTTCTGCTCTTCAGAAACAGAATAATGTTCTGCAGCAGTAAATCAGCAGGATAAAAGTGCATCTGACACAAAACGGCCATTCATCTGAGCCATCTATTAGCATTTTGTGTCAATACAGCTTCTGCTCCCGCAGCACCTGCCCTGGTCTAAAGATTTAATTATAAAGGTCAGTTGCTGTCGCACCAATACAGTAAAAAAAAAAAATGCTGATGATTGCATTTAGGAAACATATATCTGGATTAAAAATGAAAAATAGCTTTAAGCTTGCTTTATGTAAATGTTTTATATACAGTAGGTAAATCCACAAACTAGTTAAGATAAACAGTAGTTCTCTGGACCTCCAAGTAACTGATATATTGGCGGTATTTTAAAATTTACAAAATAAACCATTGACGACTAGGTTTGGTTTCAGGGTTTGCTTTTTTAAAAAAAAACACTGTCCACAAACACCAGAAGTTCTCAGTTATTTATTTATTTCTGTATTTATTTTTGCTGGGTCCCAGCAGATTAAGTGGCATCGTTAATTGTATACATTTTTAAAGTCTTCCCGCAAAAAGCATTCAAGGTCCAGCCTCACCGGTTGGTGGCAGTGCTGGCACTACTAAGCAAGGGCTTTGAATTGGCAGCAATTTTCAGACTATCGATGCCCTGACATTTCTTTTTAATACCACTAGATGAAGAACTTGAAAGTAGTCCAGATCTCTGTTGGCAAGCAAGATGCCTCTCTCCTCTGCAACAAGTGTAACCTTTAATTCTCCTTGAAAAGTGACATCCCTTCAGACAGCCTGCGATTGCCCTGGGAGCATCTGAAAATTGCCTTTCACTTATTGCTCCAGTGATGAATTGGGCTAGCACCTTGCTTGCAGTGGCAGAGTCTGTACACTTGACATGAAAAATCTTTAATTTTTTCTGGGGGCTGCGGGAGTTGAAAGAAATTGATTAAAAAAAAACAACAACAAAATGAGCCAACGATTTCCCCACAACTTATAGAAAAACAATGAACACTACAGATCGCTTGTTAACTTGCAAAAAGCATCTCTTTCAGAGTGTTGAGGATTAAGTCGATTCTTGTCCACATTCATACCTACACTGCAGTTTGTTCTGACTGCACTAGTTACTGCTGCAAGTTAATATCAGTTAGTCGTGGCTGTCTTTTTTTTGGTCCCTAATACAGTAACAATCGAAAGGTTGAAATTGAATCTGACAATATGCTCCAAACTTAATGTAATATTTACATGAAAAGCCACTGTCAATCTGTATGAATGTGTTGCTTTTTTTTTTCTCTCGGATTTGCAGATCAGACACCCCACTGATTTACAAAGCTGTGCCGAGCTGGTTTGTGCGAGTGGAACACATGGTGGACAAGCTGCTGGAGAACAACAGCAAGTGCTACTGGTAACGCATTCCTCTGTACACCACTGTTCACTGTTTCACGGCTTGGAGTGTTTACCCACTTAGAAGCTGCTGCAAGGGGTCCCTAATGGTCATGTTACAAAGGGTTTTTGGTTGCCAAACCCTTTTTTATAATGAGTTGCTTCCTGGCGATATTAAAAATGCTTTTACTGCATACATGGTGGTGTCAGGTCTGATTTAGGCCACATGGGTCTTTGATCTCTGGTGACATTTTCACAGATATAATTCTAAGATTAACAGAGACACTCTGTTACTAGTCAGAACAGGCTGCATTTATGGTGCTGGGAAAAAAACATTGAACACTTGAACATGTCAGTACAACTGTGATTTCAACATATTTTACTTCAGATAAAAATAGGTGGTTTATATTTCAAGTATCTGTGGGTTAATTAATTATTATTGTAGACACCAAGGTAAAGTGTAATAAAGCACAGTGGAAACAGGTTTGCTAAACGGTTTTCCTCAAAACAGAAACAAATCAAACATTGCTGTGTTATGGTGATACTCTATATCTTCGTTAGACTGCCCCTTTCTTCAATGCCTCTGGTATATACCTCCCTGTAAAGCCATTATAAATAACAGCTTTTTAGGATGGTGTGGGTGGACAGTAAGAGGGGGTGGATGTGATGCTGCCTATACTGCTTGAATATGTTATCAAGAATAATTGAAGACAACTTTTACCAAATCTAAGGATGGATAGCTTTTTGGTAGATAAATATGCATGCTTGTATGTCTCGTAGTTTTACTTGCAAGTTAGTCTGTTTGTATGTGGTGACACACTCAAGATTTGGTGGTAGTGGTGTGAGCCCTGACTGTAATCCATAACAGTTTTTTTTAATGGCAGTGTTGACGCGGTATCGGTATGTGTGACTTCTCTGGTGGCTTCACTCTACAGTGAGTCATGGAATAAGGTTTTAAAAAAGAAAGGTTAGCACCAAGGAATTGTGCTTTGAGAATTACAGTAGTTTTGTGCTTTGAGAATTACAGTAGTTTACTGCGACAGCGGAGGTTTCTGTTGTGCACAGTGTAGAGTTTGCAGTGTATTGTGTAACACATCTTTAAAAAAAGGTGGTTATACTACATTCCCTTTTGTTAAAAAAAAAATTAAAAAAATGTACTGATGTAAGATATAAGGGGCTTTGAATCCATTGTCCATCAACTGAGCCACCCAGCCCCAAGTCCCTGTAAGGTATTATAGAATCCCATGGAAGTCAAATTGCCCTGCACATCTAGCACGAGACAGCGCACTCCTTTTAAAAATCTAAATTTAGTCTGGAAAGAAAAATCATGAAATTGATATATTGGTTTCCTAAATAGAAATGCTATGCTCACAAATGGGAATTGATGGACTCATTGCTGGCCTGGTGGAGCATCGATGCATTAAAAAAATACTGTCAGTGGTCTCTTGGGGCAGCATTGTGTCCTAAAAAAGAGGTCTGAGTGGAAATAAGAAAAAATAAGAGCAGAATGTCTTGGAGGTAGCTTTAACCTTTTGCAGTCCAGCTTACTAAAGACAGCTGTGTGTTATTTTTAGTGTTGGAAATGACGAGAAATAGAGGCCGTCCCAAAAGGAGGGCATTAATTTTCATCAAACTTTAATATGAAGGAAACTTATTTCAAGTAATTAACTGCCTGTGCAGCTGGATTTTCTGAACTGCACAATTCGCTGTCTTCAAATTGTCTTTAAAGCTGAGGTCACCTGTGTGGAGTATGAAGTACACTGTGTATTCTATGTGACCTCCAAACAATTAAATTAAAGGCATTGTCGTTTCTTAACCTATGTATTTGAGTAGAACATTAATTTCATGTTCAGTTCTTAAGCTGGTGTTACATGAACCAAAAAAATGATTAAAGAAGCATTCTATTGCAGTGTTCCATTTTGTAATAATTCATTTTCATGGGTGGTACAGTGCTGATGGGCAGGGATAGAAAGAAGGCTCCCACTGCATAGCAGTCTAGCCCGTTTCAGGTTTTACTGTGGTTGTAATTAATTACTAAGTATAGGTAACATGTTCAGGAGAGGCCAATTAAGTTGACAGTAAAACCTGGGATGGCTACAACAGCTTTGCAATGGGAGTCTTATTTCCATCTCTAGATGGGTATCGGCAGAGATGCCAATGACTGTAATCCAAAAGAAACGGTTTGATTTTGGCATTAACACACGACCCAACGTTAGCAGTGCCCTTCAATTCTACTGATCATTTAAACATGTCTTTGCCAGTTTCTGTGGTAATAATAGTTCTTATTATTTTGCACTCTAAAAATTTGCAGTTCTAAATACACTGCAGAAAAAGGAAGCAAGTACACATTTAATGAGAAGCAGTGCTTCGTCGTGAGCAGTGTTTGTCTTCATTCATTATTGTGGGTGTTATTCGCTATTCCTTCTGCAGAAGGTTCAAGTCTCATTTTTTTTCCTCTGCTTTGTAGGTGTGAAGCTGTCAACGCCAGCCAGCGCTAATGGTTTTTACAATGCTGCTTGTCTTTGATGTAGTGTTGCCACTGAACAAATGGATTCTATAATTTGAGTGCTGGGGGTATGATTGCTTCATTTGTTTTGCAGTTGAAGTTACCTTTATTATTCTGTCTCACATTTTGTGCAAATAGAGTTTTAAAGAAAACTTTTGTAGTTCAGTTTCCCACAAATTGCTTTCACATGGGGAGGTGCGGGAGGGAGACACAGATGCCACAAGTATATGCATTACAGTGTGATTGGGTCATTTAATCTCAAATTCAGGACACTGGAAAGCTGCATTTGCCTTTTAGATTTTGTGTATTTATTGAAGCATTTTGTTTTCTGTATCAAAATCCGCTCTAGAGACCAGTTCATACGTTTTTTTCTTTTGTTTGAGGCTGAGTGGTCATTTATAATTTAATGTGTTTAAAGTGTTATTCAGATCTTGAATGTACTCTTTACTGCTTAATGTTTTTGAAAAGGCAGTTTAGGTGAAAGGTTAAAGACTCCTAAATCACCCAAGCTGGCAGTTGGTGTGTGCGTTCGCGTGTGTGCGTGTGCTCTATTGCTTTAGGTGTCAAGCACAGAGAGCTTTTCCTGGTTCAGACTTCAGTGGTGTTGACAAATACAACAAGCCAGTCTAAGGAACATCAAATATGATGCAGTGTTGTAATTTATTAAAAGTTTTAATGAAATCAGGCGTTTTGGGTTAATGTGAATAAATACCTATGAGCTCTGTGTGAATGTAGGTCAGGACAGAGTAGGTTAATGCAATATTTTAGAACAATTAATTTTTTTTTAATTAGTTATTTGGATCTATATTTAGGGAGATGTGTCAGAAGAATAAAACTTCATAATGAAGCTTTAAAAAAAAAGCTCCATATATAGATGTAAAGTTGAGAGCTATGGATTTTCAGGAAGATGTATAGGATTTTTTTTTTCTCTACTTAACAGCTAGCCTATGTTGCAAGGTATTTCCACACTATGCCCTTTCATTAACTTTTAATCATACCATTTTAGGAGAGCGTGCAAAATCATACATCCGATTTATTAGTTTTCTGTCAGTTTGATTGGAAAGCAATGCATTTTTATACAAGAATGAAATATTGTGAGGACACATTATTTCAACACATTTGTTGTAATTCTGCATTAATTAGGTTAGCACAGAAATATCTAATTGGTTATCAAATAAATTGGCTCTTCAGCTGTGAGAAATCTAAGTCAACCCTTGGCCTAAAGAGGCCTTATTGCTATGTAGATCATTATTAACTCTGTAGTTTAATATAGTTAGCTTTATAGTTGTAGAAGCTAGATAAGTAAGAGCGATTCATTATTTATTTTGCATGTTATTCTGTAGTTTTTATAGCTGTTACCAAAATTGGAGTGGGGGGGTCAAAACTCATTGTTGCTTAAAGGATTCTGTTTCTTTCAGTGATGCTGTGTGTGTGGTATCAAGGATACATTATGCACAGTTTCTGAGATCAGGTGAATTGTGCACTGTTAAACTGTTAAATCTCCCATCAGTTTTTTTTTGTACATGCCATTGTAAATGCTGTCTGTAGCTCATGTTGCTGACCCTGTAACATGGTATTAAAAGCCACGGTGCAATCTTAAATACATCAACATAATGTATAGGAGGCTGTGTGGTCCAGTGGTTAAAGAAAAGGGCTTGTAACCAGGAGGTCCCCGGTTCAAATCCCACCTCAGCCACTGACTCATTGTGTGACTCTGAGCAAGTCACTTAACCTCCTTAACCTCCGTCTTTCAGGTGAGATTGTCATTGTAAGTGACTCTGCAGTTGATGCATAGTTCACACACCCTAATCTCTGTAAGTCGCTTTGGATAAAGGCGTCTGCTAAATAAACAAATAATAATGTAGTGTACTTACACACTGGACACCATCTGCAGTGACATCGGTTTGATTTGTATTTGAGTTTTGCATGGGTTACAGGGTATTGGGATTTAGCAGAATGTATTCTATGTGGTTTAATATGTTGCAGAATAAGTAATCTCCATCTTGTGGATGAGATGTTAAATCAATGTCCTATTGCAAGTTACTCTGCATATAATGCACAGTTCGCAGCCTACCTCTGTAAAGCACTTTGTGATGGTGCTCCATTATGAAAGGCGCTATATAAAAATAAAGTTATTATTATTATTATTATTATTATTATTATTATTATTATTATTGTTTGGGAGTTCAGAGTTGATCAGCATGGATGTTTCCATTTTAACTATGGTTATTTGTAATTTAACAGTAAACATTTTTTTCCCCCACTTTTTAAAACTGTTTTAATTCTTAATTACTTTTGGGTAATATAAATCCGCATTCAGTGCACTTGTCAGTTGTCTTGCTCAATAAAAAAGTGCTGTAGAATATCCATTAAAGAGATCTAGGAAGCAAGCAGGCTACGGATAGTCATGGGTACTATATGTTTTTAATTGCCTGAGTCGTGCCTGAAATAAAGGCTGTTGCTGTGGTTGTATTTTTTTATTTTTTTTTTATTTTTTTTTTAAAGGTTATTTAGATTCCTCCTCTCGGCTGCCTCTTTCATGTTTAAACATGATCAGAGTCTCAAGTGCAAGGGGGTAGCTCTGCTGATTTCTAACACAAGTTTACTGTATACAAAAATATTTCATCTTTCCTCTGCAACCGTCATTCCTGTCAGATATGTTTGTATTGTGATCCTTTGCCGTTAACAATTATGTCATTTTTACGGCTAAATTTACTTGGCTTCAGTAGCCCTTAACCACTCCATAAAATAACTTGTCTCTTAACTCATTTCAGGGTTCCTGAGTTTGTGAGGGAGAAGCGTTTTGGGAACTGGCTGAAAGATGCCCGTGATTGGGCGATTTCAAGGAACAGGTACTGGGGCACTCCCATTCCACTCTGGGTCAGTGAGGACTTTGAAGAGGTTAGTTAACAGCAACACTGTCAAAAACGCTCACACATTCTCCACAGTGACCTGGTTCCTCCGATTTCCTTTTTAGAAACACAATTTACAGTTGCGAACCCGTTGAAGCTGTCTGAAGCCATGTTGTAGTGGTTCTTCTTGCAATTACTTAAATATTGCATGTTTTATTTAAATGTTAAGGTGCTTTGACCAGGAGCGTTCTATTCTATTCTATTCTAGTTGCCCGCCATAGACAGTAGGCTAGATCAACCTTTATATTAAGTGCCAGCACCATCTAGTGCCCAGCAGTATGTTGTCGGCAAAAAACAAATGTAAACTTGATCCAGAGCGGCAGATCACTAGGTGGCGTTGGCTCTTACTTCTAGACTTTGTTAAATATATCTATGACATGTAACTAGAACCAAGAGCAGCCTCTGAAGGATTGCAAACAGGCAATACAAAATAAAGAAAGAAACAGAGATTTTAAGCTACTGTACTTACACTCCTCATGTAACATCTTTACCATAAACCAGCAGAAATTCTGCATTTGCTTTTGCCAATACATGATTTGACTTCTTTTTTGTTAACCCCCCCGTTTTTTAAATTATAAGGTTATTTTAACAAACAATCGGTTCAGGCTGAAGCTTTCAACAGTAAAATGAAAGCTTCTGTTACTTCCCAAGGGACTATTCTGTTTTAAGCGTTCTTTCACACGTACTATTTTTAAATATACTTCTGATGTTTCTTGTGCAGTTTTAGCTAAATGTTTGCGACCTGATGCTTTCCAAATGATGCATTAGGTTGGCAGGCTGATTTGTACGTGAAAGGCACCTTATCGTTTATAGGTTGGTGTAGCCAAGAGTAAGGATTTGATGAACTGAACTACTAGTTCACATTGGCTGTATTTAGATTTGCTGTTAGTTTAGAGACAGTTTATTTAAAAAAAAATGTATTGCCCATAAAAGCAGGACAGTGACCTGCTTCCTTAAAATAGTATAATGGCTCTCTTTTTAAAGTCTGGTCTCTAGAGTTCTTTTCATTCTCTTAGCTTTTTCCCTCTCTGGTTGTTTATATGGGTCAGTTACCCGAGTCTTTAAATAAATGAAGTCCTTGGGAGTTGCTTTAAATGCGAGAAATACGATTTATAAACGCACAAGAATTGCTTACGTTTATATGTTAAATAGATTTAATTGTAAAGTTACAGTTTAAATGTGTTGCTGGAAATCCAACCAGAAGATCTAAACTACTCTGAGGGAACAATACATAACAAAACCAATACTCTGTTTCAAGATACATGTCTGCAATTGCCCTCTTGCTCACCGTCTTGATTTGTTCTATCAAAGATTTATAGGGTTCTTTAAAACAATTCAGTTGCTTTTGCTGTAAAGTTAGGATATTTAGTTCAATTCTACCATGGGTCACATTGAGGAATCTGTGAATAAGACCAATTTGTTGTATCTTACGTTACCTGATTCTATATTCATGATATTTTGGAGTATGAATGAAAGAGTATGAATGCATGTGCTGTTAATTGTAATGCAAACGTTTTGGGGAGGTTTCATTTGATTTTTTTAAACATTTGAGACCATTAATTTTTAGCAAGCAATGTTATCTTACCAGGTGGTGTGTGTTGGGTCAGTAGCTGAGTTAGAGGAGCTGACTGGAGTGAAGGTAACGGATCTTCACCGGGAAAGGTGAGCCATTGATTCTTGCAGGTTTGATTATTCTGCTTTAATCGTTCGATGCAGAGTATAACTTTTCGGACCCATTTTTATTGGGTAGCTCCCAGACAAATGCCTTTTTTAAATTGGACAGTTTAATGCAGTCCTTAGAAAATCAGCCATTTATGATATTCGTTACATTTTATTTTTAACCATGGCAGCAAAAGTGTTGATTTAAGATTAGTTTAAGCTGAATTTCTGTTTCCACGCAGGGAAAGAATGATACAGGCCCAACATATTAGAGAGGTTCTACTTTTTCCTAATCCTCTAACCCTCTTTTTCCTTTGCTCCAGCATTGATCACTTGACGATCCCGTCTCGCTGTGGGAAAGGGGTCCTGCGCCGGCTTCAGGAAGTTTTTGACTGCTGGTTTGAAAGTGGAAGCATGCCGTACGCACAGGTGCACTATCCGTTTGAACACCGGAGAGAATTCGAAGATGCTTTCCCAGCTGACTTCATTGCAGAGGGCATCGATCAGACTAGAGGATGGTAAAAAAAAAATGTAGAAATACAATTAATTCTTATGATTTGTATAAAATTCTTAAATTAAACTGGAAGCTTAGAAAACTGGGTAACTATGGCTTTACCTACAATAGATATTATCTATCTATATCTCTATCTATCTATCTATCTATCTATCTATCTATCTATCTATCTATCTATCTATCACACACACACATATATATATATAAATATTAATATTTTGTAGAGGACAAGACACTAATATGTTTGTTTCTGTTATGTTTTAATTTAAGGTTTTACACCCTCCTAGTGTTGTCGACAGCACTCTTTGGTAAACCTCCGTTCAAGAATGTGATTGTAAACGGACTGGTTCTAGCAAGGTAGGTGCAGTTTTTATTTTGGGTTTCTTAATTTTCCATTTCTCCTCCACAGAGTGGGAGATTAGACGAAATCCACCCACAGTAACACTAAAATAAATATTGATGTAAATTAGATGAAGCCTTTTTGTCTTTATTTTATCCTCCCTTTCTTTTTTTTCTTTTTTTTTTTTAGAATGTTTCTTGGGCTTATCAGAAACAAATTGCATAAGTGGAACATGAAAGTCTTTTAAAAGTAAATATATGTCCTGAAACGTTTTCTTTGAATTGTTAGGTAATATTTTAGGAAACAAGGGCAGTGAACAGCAGTTTGGATTACTACCAAATCACACAACTACAGAAACCAAAAGACAGATATTTGCAAAAATCCAGCAATTTAAAGTGAACATTCCAGTTTGATTATGAATCAGACATTTTGTTTGTGTTTTAATTTTGTTCTATAGAACTGTGTAAAAACTTCAGTAGAAGAAATTACAATGTGAACAGTACCAGATACATTTCACGTTGTGTTTGGGTGTAATGGCTCTTTTTCATCCCTACAGCGATGGACAGAAGATGAGTAAACGCAAGAAAAATTACCCAGATCCTGTGCAAATTGTAAACTCTTATGGTGCCGATGCATTACGGTAAGCACTGCTGTTGACGTGGAAGATTTGCAAATTTGAATGATAAATGCAATGTAGTTTGACCTTTTTAATGGCAACTGAAATTTAAACTCTAAAATAAACGTCTTATAATAAAATAAAAATGCAGTCCAAAGGACGTGCTACATGTAGAATTGCACAAAGTGAAGCTTTTATGTTGAAAAGCATGGCTGATCCATACAGACAGGAGCTCAGGTTCATGTCCTGGCTGTGCAAAGTCTTCTATCTTCGCTGGGGTTTCCAGAGAGAGCGTTGAGTTGTTTCTGGTGCTCCTCTGGGTTAGGGAGGTGAAACGGCTGTTCCTCCTCAAATCGCTACAGCAGACCCTACTGTCCAGCAGCCTGTGAGCTCAAGCAGACACCTGCAGGGCTGGCCTTTGACCTCCAGAGGCAGTAGCTTTCGAGTTCTTGTGTGTAAAGAGGCAATTGTCTTGGTCGTGGCGCCGGAGGATGCCTACTGCTATATCCAGTATGGTGTATTCTGGAAATGTAGTACAGGATTTTGTAGATTTCAACAAGTGTGCTGGCCTTAAGGACAGCATGTAATATAAAGGAGGTGTGGCTTGTAAAGTAAGCCATCATTGGGGTACTGTTTATCACCTATGGTAAACACTGTAAAACTATACCGGGCTGCTTTTCCGATACTCTTCATGCTACATACTCACTCACGCCTCTCAACGTGGTAGAATTTGAATGATCTTACAGTGGTATTATCTTAATACCAATGCTATTGAACTGTCCTAATGATGTCCCCTTTATCGTTTTATTTTTTAATTTTTTTAATCCAGGATGGTGATGTTCGATCTGTCAATGATTAAGAGGGTGTGTGGTGGGAGGGTGGGTGGGGGTAACGTCTGCCTCTGCAATATGGTAATTGTCTTCAGTAAACAGCAGTAGATTTCATTGGTCTTTATATCTGGCCTTCAGATGAAATGGTATCTGCAAAAAGCAATCACATGAAAGTATATTGGGGGAGTTTGGCAATTAATTTTAATGGCATAAGGTGCCACTAAGATAAATTGGCTGTACAAAAGGGAAAATTGCATTATTGGGCGTCCTGATAAAGCAATGTTGTTATAACGGGGAATGTTAACATAGCAGTGTATTTGATCCCCTAATCTGCATGAAAGCCATTAGTAGGTGATACTTTATACTGAGCAGGCGGATATAATTCTAATCGGTGGTCTTGTTTAATTGCATCTCCTACTGCTTTGCATTGTTGTTTCATGGTTTCTATTGATTTGATTAGTAATAAGCTGCTGCTAATTAAGAACATCATTATTACAAGGAAAAGCTGACACACCTTTCCTGTTTACAGCAGTGACTTTCTGTGTCTTTGTGCAGAATAAGGGGCAAAATTGCTTTCACTCTGTAATTTGAAGCACCCTTAATTGTCATTGCCAGGTGACACTAAAGTAAAAAAAGAAAATGTATTCACATTTTTAGATCGGTTCCATTGTTTGTTTTCTTATTTTTGTTTGTGGAAGTGTTCCTAAATGACGGATGTTGTACATTATTGACCTACATTAGTGCATTCAAAATAGATTTTTAAACGTTAAATGCAGTGCAGTTTATATCCCAACATACAATTTTCAATTTTATGGAGGAATATGTAAAACCCAAAGTAGTTTGGGACTTGGAGGCAGTATAAGCAAGGCTTACATTAGCATTACCATTGCCACTTTCATGCAATATTGACAACGGCTCCTAATATTTAAAGTCCAGACGGAACGGTTCAAGTCATTTCTATACGGCAGTCCTGATCCGCAAGCAGAGAATTGATTACACAATTATTATGTTTTTTTTTTTTTCTTTTTCTTTTGTTTGAGGTTAATGATGACACGCTGTTTCAATTACACTATAAAGGTAATGGCAGGCATACGTTAATCTGTGACTCTTGTAAAACAGTGAACATGAATATTCTTCGAATGAGCCTCACGGGCGTGCAATAACTGAAATGCTTGCCAGTCTGCTTGAGCCTATAGTTTAGTTGGTAGAATATATCCTACACCGTGACCTTGTGTTTTGAATTCTTTATTGTTTGGTTAAGTCATGTTTAACATAGCAAACATGATCATGTAGTGTGACAGTTAAGGACAGACCCTTAAGTGCCAAAGTTTTTAAAAAATATATATATGTTTATCCAGACTATATTCCTACTTTCCTGTTTTTCCAGAGGCTAATGATTATTTCAATAATTCATGTAACTCTGATATGCTATCAGTTATACAGATATCCACATGCCAAAGTGAACTAACATTTGATATAATGATATGCTTTTAGATTTGTTCAACAACAGTTGTACAATTTCAGACATCTGGTGAATTGGCAACTGTGTCTAATTTAGTCATTGAATCTCACACAAAGGTGGTGCATTGTTTTCTCCTCCACACTCTGTCCCTATCCTGACATGTATCTGTTAGTTTGGCTTGAACCTTTGAATACCATATGGAACAGTTCATTGTCCTTTTTAAGCTTTTTCCTTTGGATTTTGTTGCAGGCTGTACCTGATAAATTCCCCAGTGGTGCGAGCTGAAAACCTGCGGTTTAAAGAGGACGGTGTGAGAGATGTGCTGAAAGATGTCTTCCTGCCCTGGTACAATGCATACCGTTTCGTCATTCAGAACGTCCAGAGGCTCCACAAGGTACCACTAGACTCAATCCAACGTTGACTGTATTACGTTTGCCCTGAACATTTCAGCCCTTATCTGCAGGCACACAAGTTAGCATTGTGGTTTCCACATTTTTGTCTTAAGTTTAAGCTTCTAGTCTGGAATTAAAGTGCCTGTGTGCTATTGGTGAGGCTGGCTATAATTCAACTCTGTGGTTACCGGAGGCTGCTATGTTTGTGCAGTGCTGCAGTGATAAAAGGGGGGAAAAATGTACTTGCTGTGATTTTTCGCATGGAGTGTGTTATCTTGTTATCGGTCTTCAGAGCCCGGGTGCAATAAAGAGTAGTTGCAGAGTCACTTTTTTACAGTATACATATTAGATTTGTCAGCTGGTGCTCGACAGTTTTGTTACAGCAGTGTACCAAAGTGTCTAATGGTGAACCACTTATTTATGTGTTTTTTTAGGAAGAGGGAGTCCAGTTCCTCTACAATGAAAGCACGGCTAAGAAAAGCGACAATATCATGGATAAATGGATTCTGTCATTCACACAGTCGCTCATCCAGTTCTTCAAGGCGGAAATGGATGGTAGGTGTCAGTCCTGAGCTGGTCTGGGATTTCAAATTTCAGGGAAGTTTGTACAGCTGACCTGCTTTGTAACTTCTGAAAAAGCAAGCTTAAACAGAATAAGAGCAATTACTTTCTTTTGTATTTCAATTGGCCTAGTAGTTTTATTTTCAAACAATCATGTGAGTCATTGATGAAATTATGATGCTATATATATATATATATATATATATATATATATATATATATATATATATATATATATATAAATTAAAAGCAGTATAACCCCCCTGTTAAGCAGTTGAAATATTTTGTAATATTTGAGTTGCCGTAACAATATTTTTTTTCCCCTGTTCCAGCTTACAGATTGTACACTGTTGTACCAAGGCTAGTGAAATTTGTTGACATGTTAACCAATTGGTATGTGAGAACAAATCGCAGAAGGTTAAAGGTAGGTCATTTCAAAGCATTTATTTAACTATTTAAACCCAATTGAAATTGATCCACCGGCATGTTTTTCTTGAAGGCAACATAACTACACGTTGTGCTGAGACCCACCAAAATACATGTTTTGATGTCTACAGCATTTTCAGGTTGTTATTTGCTTGTCCTTTTAGAAAAATCAATACTAGTCTGTATTTACAGTCAAGCCTGTATTACAAACAGGCCACACAAAGCGGCATACCTTTTTTTTTTTTTTTTTTTTGGAATACTTCTCAGTGACAAACAAACAACCTTTGTGTTTTAAAAATTTATTTTTTTTGGTATGTATTTAAACGAGCTGCTCGTGCAACTTACACAATAGATATGTACGTTTTTAATAATTAGGGATTGTGGGTGGGAGTAGTGTGGAATTGACAAAGCCTAACATTGATATGCTTTCTGCTGTTTTACAGGGTGAGAGTGGCACAGAAGACTGTGTTTGGGCTCTAGAAACACTGTTTAGTGTTCTGTTCTTCATGTGCAGACTAATGGTATGTAACCACATCATAATTAAAGTGGGACATTGTTTTTCACTTTGAAATGCTGTGAATTGTCAAGCCTCTTCTCATTTTTCCAATGTTTAAGTAGATACAGAAATATAAATGTGGTCAGAGACTCTCTTGATTGTGCTCAAATAGTGGAAGAGGTACAGCAGCTTATTAGATGTGTGTTTCTGCAGGCTCCCTGCACTCCATTTATTACTGAGATGATGTATCAGAACATGAAACACTTGATCGATCCTGCTTCGCTGGAAGAGAAGGACACCAGCAGCATTCACTACCTCATGCTTCCTCAAGTCAGGTAAGCCTCAAGGTGTACTTTCAGCTAAATATTACCACCATGTCAATCAGGCTTACTCCTGGCTCATTACTGAAGGCACTGGGTCATAAACTTTTATACCAGATTCTGCTGACTTTTAAACAAAGTCAAATACATCATTCATTCTGTAGAAAATGCTTGGAACAGCGGTTTAATAAATACAATTTAAAAGGGTGATTTGGTCTTCTTTATGCAAATCCTCCTCTTAAAGCCCAAAGTGATTCATGCAGTCAGGCTGATGGGAGAAGTGTTTGAACATTTGTGTGGGAAAGGTGTTGACTTTTTAACCCCTTAGCCATGGTGATGCATCTTTTAAAACTCTTTTAAGATCTACAGTGCACTTAGTCATCTAGGAGTGTGCAATCACATGCTCTTGAAATTGCCATTTGTCTGGGAGGTTTTGAGGCGTGGTATCTTGTTCTCTATTGATGGATTCTTTTATTTAATGTCAATAATTTATTGGTTCTCCTAATCGTATTGGAGGTGGCAGTGAATAAAAAAAAGGGAGCGACTAATACACCAGTGTGATGTATACACCGGTGTGTCTAATATTAAACTATGTACTAGTGCCATAATGGGATTACTACAGTCACGGTTATGGCTCACACTTAACTGTCAACAACTCGATTTTTCAGGATCTACGGCATTCAGGTCATGTTGCCAGGAAGAAACACAAAACCACTGTTCTAATTAAAAGTTTTAATTAGTTGCTCTCAATACCCTTGGTCATTTTTAATGTTAAACGCAAGCTTTCAGACTCTTGACTCCTCTGGACCCAGACCTAAATATGTGGCGGCCCTGGGCCAGCCCAGTAGTGTGAACGGGGTCTTTGAGACTGGATAACGTCAGGACAGTCGGACAAAAAGCGAAAATGCTACACAACAGGTTTGAAATTGCACGTTGTTGAATTTGCCAAAATGCATGGCAATCGCAATGCTGAAAAAACAGTACATGACTGGAAACAAACTTAAATATGACTAAAGAAAAAACGAGCTGATAGAGGAGGAAAGTGTTTGTGGCCCGATTGTAGAAAACATTTTATTTGAATGGATGACTTTAATACATACAGTAACTTGCTCTACATGTCAGTGCAACACAGTCGTCCACTTGTAAAATATGCGTGATTAACAAAACAGCCTGAAGTTTAATGCAATTGTACTTCACAGTATGCAACACTAAGATGTTGTGTTTACTGGCCATTAGATGGTGCACAGTTTAGTTTATTGTTTATTATACCATTTGTCAGTGGTTTACGCTGTTACTAATGGAATTTACAGTACTGTAGTAGTATTATATCTATATTTTGATGTATTTAGAAATTTTGAAAAACTGAATAGTTTCTTGCAGTTTAAAAACAAAAAACACTAAAATTATTAATAGAATAAAATATTCAACAGGGTTTATTTCAAAACTAAAACTGTATTGTTCTTTATTTATTGGTGTTGAGAATGTAGGAAAAAAAATGTAAAAAAGTATTTTAAACACAAAAAAGGTGTTTTCATAAAATTGAAGTTTCAAAAAAGGGGGGAGCGACTTTTACGTCAGTGCGACCTATACAACAATTTTTACAGTAAGTAGCCATCCCCCCCCCCCCACCACCAAGCTACACGATTTGCAGAGGTCTTTGGGTTTCTGGTTTATAATGATCTGTTTATGTAAAACACAACATTTGCATGCAAAAAAAAAATAGTAAATGATCTGTATTTATTTATTCCATATTACAAAGGATGTGCCTCTCTGCACATTGTGCTTTTGCTCAGCAGAGATCAGCAGGGATCAGTTGACCTTGTTTCAAGTACCAGCAGCCAAGTTCGTTTCCTGATTCTCTTACCTTGGAGCAGTGTAAATGGAACAGCTAGTACAGTACTGCACCACTGTTTCTTCACAGAATCATCAGTTATGGAATTTGCATCTAGTCCTGTAGTGTTGTTCTAGAATGCATGTTGACATTTAGTTGCACCAGTAAGATTTTAAAACCTATAGTGTGTATCGCTGTAAAAACAGAAACTGAATAAATAACTGGAAAACTGAATTTAGATCAAGGTGTTGACTTGCTAACCATATTCTGCCAGCATCATAAATGTGTTTTGTCTTTATCTTGCTGGTTTTAGGTATTAAAGATTGTGTGAAAACATTTAGGATTAGAAATGCCTTTTATAGACAGAATTTTTTTCAAACTTAAGAGTGGAACAATGTGCTGGAGGTGAAGCAGCCTGAAAGTGTGATCAAAAGATTGTCGGGTTACATATTCAGCTCTGCAGAATTCCTGGTGCACTGTAGGCTTTCTGAAGTCTCGGCTATTGAGCAGAAATATGCCTTTTGTAGTCTGGAGGTATCCATACATATTGTAGTATCTCAGCAAATTACAGGCGCATAAGAATACTTTTTTTTTTATATTGCTATTTTTTTTTTTTTTTTTTTTTACTAAGAAATATTATTCAGAGCATCAAGCTTACATCTTTTTAGGCAGACAGTATACTCTAGTTACATTTGTTTGACGCATGTATGAACTAAGGGAGATGGTGTGTCATACATTTCATATTATAGCTCCAACCACTTGGTATAGATTTACAGTAGGTAATTATACCGGGAGATAGTTATTATGCCATTATGACACCCTCCCTGTAAATATTAAACAAAAAAGGAGAAGAGTAAAATGTCTTCATATACAAAGAAATGATCTAGGAGGGAATGCCTGTTGTGCCTAGTATTCTACATGCAAATGACATGCTTACTACATGTGTGTTTCTTAGTGCCGGTTCAAGAAAAAAAACCCCAACAGCGTTTCTGTATTGCAGAGTGTCGTTGATTGATAAGCGCATTGAGAGCGCGGTGTCCCAGATGCAGTCTGTCATTGAACTGGGCAGAGTGATACGAGACAGGAAGACACTCCCTGTGAAGGTAAGACTGCTTGAAATTTCTGCAAACTGTATGGCTCACTATTTAAACACACATTAAATCATACATGCTTTCCCCCCAGTTTCAGTATAGAAATGTTGTTTCCCTTTATTGCAACTCGTATGACATTAAACTTTATAGCAGGACAAAAAAAGAATTGCTCTGTTTGGATCCCACTGTACCCTGCCTTTGTAAATACAGAATGCCAAAGGATTGCAAGTTTTAAAATGGGGTGACAGAAAGGATGAAAAGATGCTGACCTACATTCTTTGTTGCTTTCCTCATAAGGATTTGCTTGGCTTTTATGTAACTGTTGTTAATGTCATTTGTTTTTTTTAGCTTTATTGTTGCTGTTGGCAGTAAAGATGTTCTTTTTGTTTTAGTATCCTCTGAAAGAAGTGGTCGTCATCCACCAGGACCCTGAGGCTCTACAAGACATCCAGTCCTTGGAGAAGTATATTCTAGAGGCAAGTCATTAATATGCAAAACCGGAAATGCACATTTCTTTATTCTGATTTTGATAGGAGCTTGTATTTATAAATTGGCTGTTTATTTGGGGCTTGATTTAAATAAATATACTGCTGCAGAAAATCCGAGGATATTGAGAGGTGTTTATTTGCTGTTTTTAATCCCTAAATCCTGTATCACCAAACACCTATTTCTGATCCGTATTGTTTTCTCCATGACACTGACTAGTACAGGTGACCCACAGGAATTGTTAATATTTTTGGAATGAAAGTTCTTCCCTTGTCAAATATTTTGAATTGCAGCATAGTGTCTTTTTAATAAGCAGCAAAAAGTTGATATCGAAAGGATTTTTAAAATTATTATTTGATATGAAAACCTTGTTGATGAACACAAATAAACCTGTGGGCATTTTTAATCTAGTCATTAAATTGCTATATAACAGTCAAGGTGTTTTTTTTTTTCCTTCCCAATATGTAAAGTGCATATAAATAAATGCATTAGGTATATAAATAAACTGAATTCATTCATCCCGAAGCAGCTGTGTCCCATAAATGTTCTCGTAAAGTTGACCAAGCACTTACATTACTGATGGTAAATGACAGAAAATTAATTTGTAGCTTAATAAATCTGAATTTCATGTTGATGAATAGTGGAAGTATTTTTTTTTGTTGGTCCAGTTGCACTGGAACATTTTAGTGCTGTGCCAAGACTAAAAGCTTTTCGTTGATTGTAAAATCTTTGTTGTGATTTCTTTTTATTTTTTTTATTTATTAAATCAATTGAAATGAAGTTTCACACTGCATGTTAATATTGGAATTTCTGTTGATTTCATTTTTAATAGACAATTCAGTCTAGGTTCACATACAATGAAACTGTTGGTTATTGTAATCGATGGGAGATTCTTTGGTTTTGTTAATTTGACTACACAAACCATAAGCATAAAAAACATCAGCATAAAAATATTCCCTGTGAGGGATTGGTGTTCTTCAGAATATGAAATGACAGCAGCAAGTATCTTTGGCATTTCACAGGCCAGTCACTGCCAAGCTTCTGCAAAAAACAGTTTTAGTTGTGCAACTCAAAAGCACGATGTTATTGTTGGACAAGAATGTCATAGATCCGTGCTCTTTAGGGCCGTGTTCATATAAGTGTTTGTGAAGTATTGACAGCCGTGGGAACGGCACTTCTATCATGACATGCTAATACCGCTAGACCTCTTCAGTGCTACTCACTCTTGCTACTCCCTTGGATACAGAGAAGACGATGGCTCCAATGTGTCAATATGCATGATTTTAGGATATATTCATTTATGGGGGAAACCATTTCTTATGCAGTTTTTCACTTTGTTCTCCAGGAGCTGAATGTTCGTCAGCTGACCCTCTCGACTGACAAAGACAAATACGGCATCCGCTTGAGAGCAGAACCAGATCACATGGTCCTTGGCAAACGCCTAAAAGGAGCTTTCAAATCTGTTACTGCGGCCATTAAGGAACTGAAGAGTGAGCAGCTGGAGACTTTCCAAAAGACAGGTGTGTGTGGATTTAAGCAACCCCCTCAAACCCAATTTGAGGAAAGGAGGTGATCTGGGGAATACTGGGTTTTATACAGGCTGTGTTAGAGCCTCTTTGTGTAAAACCGTCGCCTTTTTTTTTGGTGTTTCATTTTGATTCATTCTTTAAAGTACGCAAGTGTTGTGCATTTTATTTGCTCTTTTCTACCTGGTACATGTTTAAAAATAAGATTTTTGAAGATAGAATGTGGTACTGCAGAATGTATATTTCATGTGTTTGAAGAGTAGCTATGCCTTTGGGGGAAAAAATGCTTGTGGGTCAACTTTGAATTTCAGAAACTGGTAATAAATAATAAATAACAAAACCAAAATGTATTACCATTCAATAAACTACCATAGTAGTTTAACCCTATCGTCCACTTCCACCACCACCACGCCAATAATGCACCTGTTCTGAGAGAACTTTATATTGGCAAGAATGCATTTTTTTCTGCTGTTTAAAAAGCAAGCTCTGATGGATATGAGAATCCCAGTCAAAATCCTTTGACGTGAATGAGCCCCTGCAGGGCATGTCTGAAAACAGGACGCAGCAACTGCAGGTCTCCTGCTAGAAGAATATCTGTCTGAAACTATTTCCTAAACCAGTAAAATAAAAGTGCTCTATAATCAAGACTTCCTTAACCACCAAGCTAGTGATGTTAGTTTAAAAATAATAATAATAATAATAATAATAAACTAATAAATTGTCCTACCGATCACGTTCCTCCGTCAGTGTTCTGTAGTTAGAAAAGATCTGTTGTTTGATGGAAGATTTATTTTGTTTACAGTTGACTTTTCTGTTAAACTGGATTTGATTCAGGCAGTAATGACCATTACTGAATTACGTCTTCCCAGCATTGCTAATAGCAGTTACTTGTTTCAGGTACCATTGTGGTGGACGGGCAGGAGCTCCATGAGGAGGATCTGCGACTCATGTACACCTTTGACCAAGGCTCTGGAACTGCCTCCCAGTATGAGGCTCACTCCGACGCACAGGTAGGGAAATATATATATATATATATATATATATATATATATAATAGACACACATACACACACATTTTAACTCTGCGATACGGACAACACATGCGTTTCTTGTCAACTTTGCAGACTGTTTTGTAACACTAATATGTTGTGTGAAGGGTGTCTCTCTTACTGTTATTCAGCAGCCAGGACCTCCTGGCATTGCTTTGTAGTTCTCTCCCCTAAAACGCACACAGACACCCTGTACATAACTTACATAGCACTGCAGTCATAGTACTGGTTTCCAAAAAAAAAAGTTTTTATTGCTGTCACTTGTTAAAAATAGGTGGAGGAAATGTATGTGAAGGCTAGGTCAATCAGAGATCTGAACCACTGTCCTGAGAATTAGATTTGTGATGCTTGCGTCAAGCTGGCGATATGGTTCAACTCATTGGAGCGAGAGTAATTGTAGATTTTGTGCTGCCAACTTTGTGACTGGCATTTGATCAGAAGAATGGACTGACAGATACTGGCCACTGAAGTGTTTGTAGCTCAGCAGGGGTAGCTGTGAAAGGAAATCTGCCTGGAAAAGGGCAGACAGGGCACTGTAATACAAGTTATATTCTCTTTTCTTTTAGTAGTTGTAGTGTTTTTATTTTCTTTCAGAATATCATTTGAAAAATAATTTATTAACCAGATAGTTAGGTAAGGTACATTTTTCCAATGGAAACATGTATGTCTACTTTCAAATTCCTTCAAAGTAGGTCAGTAACTGTTGGATAAACTTAACACTAATACCAGTTCCTGAGCAATTTATTCCTCTATGGACCTAGCTAAAGACATTTGTACTTAAATTGGCATGGTGCCTGAAGGGGTTTGCACAGATTCAACTAAAGTAGCTTTAAACTAATGAAATAAAATTGTATATGCATAAGTTGTACTTTACTTGTGACCTACTTAAATCTCTCTCTACTATTTTTGACAACATTCTCCGGACTAATCTGGGTCTCGACAGCTTCTGAAATGAGAAGGAAAAGGTCATTCTCCAGTTATTTGATAATCTGATTTCTTTAGTATGCTGTAAGAAGATTGATGGATTTAAATTGTTTTTCTTAGGTTTTGGTTCTGCTGGATGTCACCCCAGATCAATCCATGGTGGATGAAGGAGTGGCCAGGGAGGTTATCAATCGTATCCAAAAGCTTCGTAAGAAGGTCAGTGTTGAATTGGGATCATTTCTTCTCCTGTGCTTTTAATTTTTTTTTTTTATTGTACATTTTCAGATTGCTTTTTTGTATGAGAATAATTAATTTGTGTTTATCTAATGCAAATGAAAGTTTCAAACTTTTAGTGTTCCTCTTAAAGAATGTTAGATTATCTTTTTAATGAACTCGAGTTTTAATCTCTGCATTAGTAGCTTACATTAACCAGCTGGTGAGTATTATTACTTTAACTCTATGGGTGTGTACACAATATAACCCACATGATCCCTCTATGGAGAGAAGTCATACAATGTGCAATTGATGATTTTTTATATATATATATATATATATATATATATATATATATATATATATATATATATATATATATATATATAATATGTATTTTATTGAAAAGCCGGTATCTAGGATCTGTTTTTCCCTAGTGTTTTACAGGCATTCCCTAACCTTGTTTACCCACCTAGCTTCATAAAAAGAATGACAGCATTGCAGCTTTATATTGGCTCAAGATTACTCATTGCCAGGTTTATTTTTGTTTTAGCTGCTGATCTGAGTTCTAAGCATTGAATGAATCTGTTGTGTCCTGACTTTATTGTCCACTTTTTACCACAGGTACTTTCCAAGCTACTTGGTTAGATTTGTTTTTCCTACACTTTGTACCCTGCTATATGTTCTGAAGCTATCCACGAATAACTGCAAGGTTAAAAACTGCTGCAGTTTTGTTTTGTTTTGTTTTGTTTTGTTTTGTTGGTACGATGCCCTGGTTTAGCCACAGGAAACCTGCCTGGCTTTGAACTCAAGTTTGAAGGATCTGAAGCTTTCGGGTGATTTTTATTCATTCAAACTTTTCAAAACATGCTTCGGAAACTTCTTGATTGCATCTCAATCTGCGGTTAAGAGTTGGGCAGTTTACCAGGTTCAGTTCCTTAGTTATTGAAAAGCAGAGAAAGTTTCCATAAAGCAATTTAATATTTAGTGACAATGTAACACAGTCTCCACTTGCAGTGAATACACGGGGAGGGGCAAGAGGAGTAACATTTAGATGCCTTGAAGTAGGTCGCAGCTGAGGCATGCATGCTTTCTTTAGCAAGCGAGGAGATTTCTCTTGAGAAACAGTTAGAGGCAGTCACTGAAGTAAATTGCCCAGCATGCAGCAGACTGCTTCCTTCGTTTAAGGCTGATTTTACTCTCAAGGCAGAGCACGATTAGTGTCTGAGAGGATTTAGAAAAGATCAATATGTTCTGATGCGTCAAGGTTAGGGCTGTTTTGAACTGAATAGGAGCGCTGACAAGTCTGGGTGGCTGAAGCTGGAAATAATAATGTGATATTTTGTAGGTATGCAGCTATGAGCATATGCAGTAAAACATATCTGAATTTGAAGGGGGTTTTATGGTCATTCAAACAGCCAGTGGGATGACCATGTATTTCACCTTGTGGATATGTTGTGCTAGAGAGATTAATCTTTTTTTTTTAATATATTTTTTAAAGGGTCATCTAGTTCCTTCAGATGAAATCACAGTTTATTACAGCTCAAAACCAGCAGGTGAATACTTGGAGAAAGTTATTCAGGCTCATACTGACTTCATACTGGCAACTACCAAGGCCCCATTGAAAAACTACCCAGTGCCTGCAAGTGCAAGTGTGATCATTCAAGAGAAAACAAAGGTAATGACAATGAAGAAGGATTAGATACAGTGTTTTGACAGCAAGTACAGTATGTAAATACAAAAAAAGCACAGCCCAAATCTGAATGGAAGCATTAACATCATTAAGATTTGTTATTTTAAACAGACTAGGAACCGATTAATATCATCTACAGGAACAGAGACTGAAAACAGAAATCAAAACTACGTTCAGTCTCATTCAGAAACCATTGTCTTGACACCTTTTTTAGAAGTGATATTTTGAGGCAGAGTGTTGGGTTCATGAGAACCTTTCTTGTTACGAAAAGCAAAATACAACTCCGGCCTCATTAAATGTCATACAGGTAAATACTCAATGTAATTCTATTATCTACTGTATGTGATTGTAAATGACCATTATTTTAAGAATGAAAAGCCTTTTGTAGTGTTGGTAAACGGTACTTGGGAGGGAATACATGAAATAACCCTCCCCTGTTTTTATTTATTTATTTATTTATTTATTTTTTTTTTTATTTCTTTAAATGCTCTTCCAGCTGAAGGAATCAGATTTGGACCTCACTATTGTAAAAGGGGCTTCAGGAGTAAGCGCTCCACTCTCTGGCCCTGCATGTGCCTATGTCAATGTAAAAATAACAGTCGACAACAAAGAGCAAGGTAAGCAACACCCCTAGTGCTGGTTCTGCACCCAATAGCCTGGTAGTTCTCAGGAGATTTTATTGCACTATTTTCAGAGTGCTACCATGCAAGGGGAAGGGCATTGTCCTACAATTCTCAGCTGTTACGTCGTCCTTAAAGAACATGGCAAAAACACTCAGACGTGATTTATACTTATATGCTTTAACCGACATTTAGTTTTGGTGTGTGTTCCATCGGTGTATACATACTGTAGTGCTAAGCAGCTGCTTTTTAAAATTTTATTTATCAGAAAATGCTCAACCACTTCCTAAACATTTATGATTTTTATAGCCTAAATTGTGTAGCCAACCATTCTTTGTATCTCAATGTTTTTAAAACAGTTTTTTTTTTTTTATATAGTGGAGTCATTTTTTGAGATGAACTGTGTGTGTGTGTGTTGTTTTTAGTGTAATTTATTTATAAGGTTCTTGGAATAAATTCTCGTTTCCTTTTTACTGAAGCTGGTGTTATTCTGCTGGAGAATCCCAAGGGGGATAATACACTGGATTTCCACAGACTACTTGGAGTCTGTTCCAGCATCTTTGACCTTCAGAATACAAAACTGTCTGTATATAATGGGAAAACGGGTATGTGCACTTCTACTGAGCGGATCAGTGAAAGACAATTAATATCTATTTGTAGACAGAGTTCCACAGTTGTTGCATAGCTGTTACCATGCAGTAGGAGGTGGGTGTGATTGTGCTTCTTGCTCCACATTTTGTACAGAAATACCAGGAATCTTCTTAGGGTTGATTTCAAATGGTAATACCTTCCCTGCTTTTATAGATTTGTGTGACCTTTTCCATGTTCGAGTTATTACCTCCATTTCACTGGAATGGAGTCCTCTTTTTTTAGCTACTTGGCAACATGGCTTGAGCAGATAGCTGGGAGTTTGGAGGCTCTTCAATTGCACAGATTCACTGTGTTACCCTAGACATGTCACTTAAACGCTTAATTGCATCTGTCCATCCAGCTGTACAACTGGGGAAAAGCTAAGTCTGTTGTAAATTAGTTTTGAAACCTCATTCAAAATTATTTTTAGCGAGTAATTTCTAAAATTAAGTAGGCTTGAGATTTATTCTATAAATAGTTTTTTTTTTTTTTTTTTCATGAACTGAATTGCTTTTGATCAAATTAGTGGATATATACTCCGTGTAGACTTGTTCTGTGTTAAAGCATAGCGCACATACTTTGATAGGACATTCTACTAGCTCCAGCTACCAGGAATGAGGGCTATTTGAAGATTTCTGTCCATCTGTCTTTACACATGTTGCACTCACATTTTTACTTGCATATAAAGAACTGCTTATACATTTCTGAGGAAACTTGGTAAAATAATCTTTTGACAAGTTAAAAGTTTTAGAATCTAGGAATATATGGTGTAACCAGTACCTCCCGTTCACTTTCGAACGCTTACATTTTTACTTGGATTATAGTTTTTTTTTTTGGTGGCTCTAATGTTGTCTTTCACATCAGTCTACCTTGCCATTTCTACCATGTTATCTGAAGAAGGTGGAAGCTTATTTAAGACGCACTTTTTAAACCGATTTTTCTTCTCAGAAATGGCCTGCCTCTTAAATTTGAGTGTAGTGATGCAGTGTTTTACAATATTCATATTTTAGACCGTGAAGGTACAAAGTCAAAAGTGTCCTCCGTGATAATCATCCCTCTGCTGCAGACAGCAGATTTCACAGCCGAATGTGCAGGAAGATTAAGGACATCGAGGGATCAACAAATCAGGCAGTCTATGGCGCATATAGCCCACCAAAAAGGTTTTCTCTTGCATTCAGTGTGTTGGCAGTCTTGCTAGTCACCCTTGCAGAAGCACTGCTCGATCACAACAATGTTTTGCACAGATTTGAGTATATTTTAATGTTTTTGTAAGTGAGGTAAAATGGCCAACGCCTGCTCACCTCTATTCATCTCTTCCAATACTTTTCGGAGGTTGCTCTGTATATTATACATGTTTTCCAGCCAAGAGTGCTTTTAATATTTGTCATTTCTGCCCTGGAAGATGCACTGCATCTTCCTGACGCCTTAGAACACAGATTTCTCCAGAGCTTTCCCTGTCGGCGATGTCTGGCAATCTCCTAGATACAGTGCACAGTTTTTGAAGTTGTTTGTCAACTACCACAGCAAGGTAGAGATGGAACTCGCTGGAGAGAGAGTCCACACATTAATTTGATACTTTTTTGGTTTGCAGTTTTTCTGATCTTAGGATCTTAGGAAGATCTTAGGAAGGTCTTTTTAAAAGGACATACCAGTGAAACAAGTATTTCAGTGACATTCTCATCCCATGTCACAACTATAAATTCAACTGTAAGATGAAAGAGTAGATCACCAGGACCTACAATGTATGCACATATAAAAATGCAAGATTGACATAAAGATATTCATATATCCACGACTATGTTATTCTTAATAACTTGTGCTTAAGAATGTCTTTTTTGTTTTCAAGTTTCATCAAAATTGAATAAGCTTCCTCTAGATATATTAAAATATAAGTGACCAGGTGCAGCAGTTGTTGATGCTTAGTTCACCCCCTAGTCTCTGTAAGTCGCTCTGGATAAAAGTGTCTGCTAAATGACTAATTAATAATAATAATAATAATAATAATAATAATAATAATAATAATAATAATAATATGTGACAGATGGATGTGACCTACAGAAAGATTGTCAATTACGTGTGCTAAAGATGGTTATTAGCAATTCACAAGCAGCTGAATGCATAATTTGAGAGTGTGACATACTTGCAGGTGTATTTACAGTGACTTGCCTCTCCCGTATCACCCAAGGGACCTGCATGCAAGCCCAGTGGGAGGATAATAAAGTCCTGTAATTCCAGCTTCCTTGTAGTCCCTGACAATCACTGCATGTGCATGGCATTCTGGGGTTGAAAATAAACCACACACCACGGCAAACAATAATTGAGACCGATTTTACTTTTCAGAAGCTGCGTCTCTTGGTTTATCAGTATTGTAGTGTGTTGCTTGTGATGAAATGGAAGTGTGAGTGACTGTTTTCTGTTTGCCCTTGTGCATTGCTGAACTTGGTAATTTGTTTTATGTACAGTGGACGTTGTTTCCAAACAAATCCAGACCAGTAACCACTTTTAATTAATGGACACGTTTCTTTGTTTCATCATGTCCCAGCACTAATGAGAGCTGAAGACTGGGTTCAAACAGTTCCCTAAATACTCACTTGGGGCTACATTAGTGTCATTCTTTGATGTTCATCTAATGAGGGTAGAAGGAAATTGTTGACCCTAGAAACCAGACTTGTTTATTATGAGATAGTTTTTCTTCTGGTATAATAAACAGAACAAGCTGCATTACATTTGGATTCTGTGTTTTACATGAGTGCGCACAGCACTGAGCCACAATTTTGAGAATAACGCTTTGTTTTGCATATGTTGCATTGTGATGGCAATGGGATGTCTTAAATAATCGTATGTCACGTGTACTGTGTTGTGGCCTTTAGTATTAGTGCAACAGACACCAGCCCTTGTAACCGTGTTTGATTTTTGAGTTTCTTAGTCTTTTTTATTATACTGCATTTAGTTAAAACAGCGCCCATCCTGAGGAAAGTTCTGACTTTGGCTAATTCTGATTTCAGAACTCACCAGCAAGACTGATCTCCTGGCTCTGAATGGAAAGACTCTGCGTGTCACGTCAGGAGCAGCTCCAGCCGATGCCTCCAACACTAACACACTGCTTTGCCAATATATTAACTTACAGCTGCTGAACACAAAGCCACAAGGTTAGTGACTTTTTTTCTGGATTGAGAAAACCTCTTGAATTTAATAAATAAATAGCACAGATGTATTTGTTTTAAATAATATTTTGCCCACCAGTATTCACACCACCTTATCTTGTCATTGCAAAATGGTCTAATTCACATTGATATCATTACCATGTAGAAACATGCAAATATCACTTCAAAATGTCACATTTTTTCAGTGTTTTTTCATAGCGTAAATGAAAACGAATTGTCTCAACAGTTTTGTTTTTTTTTTTGCAAATTCATATATAGTCCAGACATGTTTTCACTCAGTTCGGGAATAGCAAGCTACTGTAAGAGTGTACCAAAATTATAAAAATAAATAAATAAATAAATAGTTAACATGATAATGATTAGTCAACAGATGTATTGCTTTGTTTATAACTACCAAATAAAGAAAATAAGCCAGCTTTCCTGATGGATGCCTTTGCTAAAACAGTGAAAATAAAGACAAAAGGGCACATTAAAAACCACCAGATAGTGGCTGTTTTAGACCACTGACCTCACTTTAAAAGATAGACTGGCCTTTGGGAAATTGCTTAGAAGGGGTCACAAATACCTTGATCTGTTCTTCTGACTGGTAAGCAGACAGAAGTTATTGTTTCAAAAAATTGCTGACCCAGATATTCCTGGAAGACTACAGTACTGAATTATTTAGACATAGCTCTGGGTTGTGTTGTAACACTTCTGTCTGTCACCTAGAATGCCAACATGGAATTCTGGGAACTCTCCTGTTGGAAAACCCAGTTGGCCAGAATGGGCTTACATACGAAGGGCTCCTGCATGAAGCAGCAAAGGTGTTTGGTATCAGAAGCAGAAGACTGAAACTCTATCTTGACGAGGCTCTAACTGAAGGTAAGCCAACAGCTAGCTTGCAGCATGGTTGCAGTAAAGTACCCTCCATCATGCACTGTTAAGGTTTTTAAACTTGCATATAGACAGACTATGACTCCTGGCTAGGGCTGTAATGCGTCATTGCGTTTGAGGCCCACCACTTTGAGACCTTGCAGTTTGTATGAACAGAACAAATCTAATTTCTATCTGGTCACTTATACCGTACTGAATCGGATTAAAAACAAACACGGTGTTTGTAGTTTGTTCTATTACCAACATTACATGGAACTGTGCAATCAAAATGATTTGAAACTTAAATTTGTTTTGCTTGCACGAAGTAGGCCACATCCCTCAGGAACCCAGAGCTTTACAACCTGGCTTCTTCTGAAGCAATGAATCTGAGCCGTGATGCAGAAATGTTAGATATACACAGCCACACAAGTTCTTCATTCATTTCAGGGTTACTTCCTCAAGGATGGCAGGATTTTATTAGCAGTTTTTATTTTTATTAATGTTTTTAGCCCTTGCTGCTGATTTTTATTACACATATTTCTGGTTATTTATGGCGCTCACAAAGTTTTAGAGAAATAAGTGGATGTGTGTTTTTTTTTTCCTTCAAAAATGTATTTGTTGTGCTGCTCCATTTTTTAGCTTGATGTGGTTTTAAAACCTTTAAGAAAGGTGAATTTTGTACTTGTTCAAACAAAAACCATTAACTTATTTCATTTGGTCCTGTGTTTACAAAAGTGAAATTCCTAATTTTGAGGAAGCTGCTCTCATAACCTTTTCATAATACTCTGAACCTTTGGGGGCATGTATCACCGGGGTGTGTGTGTGAACACATTCCACATCCTTTGTTTTGTATGTGATAAAACAAAACACGAAGGACTGATGACATGAAAATGTCTGTCTCTTGAAAATGTTGCATTCTGAGGTTTTTAATGTCTCGATGAACGGTGACTATATTAAGCAGTTCAATCAGTAACACTTGTACAGTCAGTGTTTGCAGATGACCTATGACCCGTTGAGATGGTCTGTTGTGAATGGTTTTCCACAACACTGACTAGGTTCACCCAGCACTATAAATCACTAGATCTTAGCATATGTAAAAATACTAAAATAAACTAGTACAATTCTTTGAATGTGTTATATATGTCTGTTCTGTATATACATTATTGTATACTGTGTGTTGGTTTTTTTTTTTTTTGTAAAAAGACAGTAACTGAAGTTGCATGTATTTTTCAGAAGTCACACAGGACTCCTCGCTGAAGACGCTCAGCACGAAGATGGTGTACATCCAAGTTTTACCAACCACTGCTGAAGCATAAGGCTTTACAAAACAAATACCGCTTTGCTTCTTCAAACAGTGGAATTGCTGATTTTAAATGTAGTAACCCAACAATCAGAATTCTTCCCAGGCACATTTAATTACTACCAGAGTAAAACTCTGATTGGGTACAGTGGCTTTTATTTGGTCCTTCTGATTTTGTATTTGTATTTAGTCGTATAGTAAATATTTAAAGTTACCTTTTCATCTCACTTCCTTTAAAGTGTTGAAACTTTGTGTCAGACATTATGCTGTTTGCAGAATGTATTGCATTTAAGATTATGTCCAGTCATTTTGAGCTGTAGCAGTCAATGCAATGAATACCCTAAGTGTGACTGCCATTGAATTAAATAGTTAATGAAATGCTACTTTAAAGCACTTACCTATAAGGGTGTGTCTGGGCTAGAATTGACATGAAACATTTGAATGATCTTGGCTGTATTTCTGTCTGTTTTAATGGGTGAACTGTCCTTTTGAATTAAGCGGTTAACAGTACCTCATATTATGAAATGCTGTATCAGACATTTGATGGACATGCTCGGGTAATGTAATGAGAGGACATGGGTTTTCAAGGAGGTGCACAATACAAAGGCTTTCAAAATACGTTGTTTTGCTTGTTTGGTTTTTTTTTTCATCACAAAGGCTGAACAATAAAGTACTTCCTGATATTTCTTTTTTTTCTTGGATAATTCATTTTAGAGAGCGATCTGTGGAGTTGCAGCTTTCTCAATGTGGACTGCCAGGGGTCACTCAGTCTTTCAAGGATGACTTTGTTCCTTGGCAGCGGGGTGTAATTCCTCTAGACCGAGGAGCTATGTGGATATTATAACCCTTACCGTCATACAAGACCAAAGGTTAATTCTTAATTGCTCAGTAATCTTTAAGACTAGTCTGTTGTGGAGATATATACTCCGTCCTTGCAACATGATCACTTCTCGGTCATTACAACAAGATTGAATCTAGAGATAGAATAAGAGAACCATGGGGCTCAGAGTGGCGCATCCGGTAAAGGCACTCTGGCCAGGGTGTTCTCCGCTCACCGCGCAGCAGCGACCCCTGTGGTCTGGATGGGTGCCTGCGGGCTTGCCTGTAAGCTGCCCAGAGCTGCGTTGTCCTCCGACGCTGTAGCTCTGAGGTGGCTGCATGGAGAGCCTGCAGTGTGTAAAGAAGCGGGTGGCTGACGGCACAGGCTTCAGAGGACAGCGTGTGTTCATCTTTGCCCATCCCAAGTCAGCACGGGTAGTAGCGGTGAGCTGAAAATAAGACTGAGAAAATAATAAAATAATTGGTGACTACTGAATAAAAATTTTTTTAAAAAAGAGAACCATATGTACCATTTGCTACCACAAAGGTCGCTCGTGGAGACTGCTGTTTATCCAAAGGGTTTATCCTTTATTTGAAACTAATATTTAGATTGTCTAAGAGTTTGTGTTAGTCTTCCTTGGAAAAAACAGTTCACACTTTAAGCAATATTCACAGAGGAGGATCTTATTGCCACTGTCCTTCACTGACCTCGTTTCGTTTTGATCCGTCTAGTTCAGGAAAGCTTTTTGTTCATGCATTCACCATTTTTGCCTGGCTGAAAAATGCTGGTGATGATAAATTAATTTATGGTGGATCTCTCTGGTCTGTTAAAGATTATTCATTATCCTCGATATGGTGGGCAGGTTTCTAAATTGGTCTGCATTGACTTCTAGAATATTGTATTAGAAAGGTGAAAGTGCATTTTCTGCTGCATTACTCTGAATTCCTAAGTGATAGATATTTAAAGAAAAAATAGAGATGTAGCAAACATAACATTATGAGGGTCACACTGAGATTAAGTGGTATTTCAAAAACAATGTGGACATACTGTATATAATACTCCATCTACAAATCAAATCACAGAATACATTTAATTGATATGAATTATATTAGCATTACAGAATAACTGGCAAATCCAAGCAGCTTAGTTTTTTTTTTTTTAAAAACATGTAAACAAGAGTAACCACTGTAATAAAGTACATACAGGACAGGTTTAAGATATACTGTAATAAAGTATATACAGGACAGGTTTAAGATGTTTGGCCACCCCATTTCACTTTTCAGTTGTTTTAATTTTGTTTATTCCTTTCCCTGTGTTTTTTTTGTCTTTTGTAACGATGCAAATGCTATTATGCACTCAGTTTTTATCGGTGGGTACATTGCACCAATTTTAACAGCTTTATAATAGAGAAATGATCATTTAAAAGCAGATGCATTCCTGGGAGCAATTTGTTTCTATCACAATGGGTGGTGCTGTTGGAGAAGAGCTATTTTAGATTTGTACTTCACATGCATCTCACAGAGAGACTCACATGTGAGCTGTACGGGAACATTTAACGTTTAGCTACATTTGCTACTAAAATAGTCTGAACCTGTGTTTGGAAAATGAATGCGACATGCTCCACTTTTTTTTTTTTTTTACAATGTTGAATAAGTGTTAGTGAAAACAGCTCATCTACATGAAGAGTGTATTTATTTGCAGTCTAGTTCAATTTTCCCTGCTGCATATTCAATGTCTCGTGGCATGCATGCAGTTTTTCAGATCCTCTTTCTCACTTAGGCAGTGTGAAGACAGTACCTAGCTAACATTTGCATCACCTCCAGCAAATTTTAAGATCACTTGTGGAGGTAAATTGCAGCACTTTGGACTCTGATCTTATAACTACTGTAATCTTTTTTTTTTTGTTTGTTTTGTTTTGTTTTGTTTTAGTAGATATTGAGCACCTTCTTTTAAGCAACTTTTGAAATGTATATTTCATCTGATGATAAAGAACATTCTGGTATTGAAAGCTAGTAAAAAGAAACCTATAGGAGCAGAACAACTTGATTATTCAAATTCTTAACTGTAAACAGAATATTTAGTATGTTGACATGTCAGACTTGATATTGCTTCTAGCTTTTTGCTTTGATAAGTTCCAGGTTCTGGTAATTAAGCTTCTTGTGTGCATAACAGTAGCATTTTCCTGCAACATTACCAGCTGTTTTGCCAACCTACAGTAGCTAATGAAATCAAGCGAATGTGCAGCGCTTAACAATGCTCTTGCATTAGAAGCATATTAATTTAAAAAAAAAAAAAAGTGAGCAGCATTTTACAGCCAATAATTAATGTTCACGAATTCTATACAGTATTTCTCATTGGCATCTTATTCATGTAGTCTGCAGTGCCTCATATTTGTGCCTGGCTTATTTTAGCCTCAGAATTCATGAGAGACTGCAGTGGTTTGGCTCCTGCATCACTCCTCTGTTATGAAGAATGCCGTTAGTCTAAAAAGGAGGAATTCGAACGGAAGCCCGATAGTGAGTGTGATTTCAGCAAGGATTTTATCTCGCAATGTCTGCCAGGCTATATGCTACATGTAAGAAAAACCAACGCTAGGACTAGTGAGACCTGGGTTCAAATCCAGCTCAGGTTCACAAGAGATCAGCCACCAAAGAACATTAGTCAGAATCCTACAACCAATTCACATTTCTGCACAAAACAATACATTACAGTACATGTTCTCAAGAATCACAGAAAGAAATAGAATGCAAATTGTATATATATATATTTTTTTTTTTACCTGTAAGGCCGTTGTAAACCATCAATCTACTTCAAAGGATAAAGACAAACTTCTTTTTCATTAAATGTCCAAGGACTGTAATTACAACCATGGGTGTCTCTTTGTCATGAGAATACAAGATCAAAAGCTGAAAGTGAGATTTTATATTATGTCTCAAGATCTGGTAACTAGGCTAAAATAGAATACATTCAATTTGAAAGTGAACTCTTCACTCTGGGTGTGCTTGAGCACATTTCTTATAATTGAAAAAAAAAAAAAAAAAGGAGCTGTAAGAAGCAGCTCCAGTGAATTGTAGATTCTTTATATCTCTAATTGCTAAAGGCTTTTTGTTGGCAAACCCAAGTAAGTGCTGGTTAAATCCTCAGGAGGAAAAAATAAATGAAGTTGTGATTTAATTTCCGTTGTGAAACATTTAATCTTGACATAATAACATCCCTTTTGTAACTGGAAAGAAATGATGTATGTTCTTCATACATGTAGAACTTATGTAATGTATAGAAAGCCCGCTCAATATCTTTCTCCATTAATTTTCTTTTATAGAATTCAGCAAGCATAAGGCTAACTAAAATACAAAGACTGATGAGACCCCACGGGCTCTTTTGTCATTTAAAATATGTGAAACAGTAATTCAAATGACGTGAATTTGGAGTGATAAAGGGTTTAAAGATATTTGTAAGCAAAATATGTGATTAAATACTTATTACTGGTGACACAAATGAACATTTTGGTAGTAATATTTATCAAACAAATGTAAGTATTCAATATGACATACATGTGTTACCAAAATTGCCCTTATTCAGCAAAACATATTTCAGCCCATTATAGTGTATATCTGTGGCTCCCTTTTTCCGTATACACTTGCATTCTCATTATAAGGCAGAACACATATATTGGAATCTCAGGCTCCTGACTACAAGGTTATAATGAGCGCTGTACAGAGAATAAATTAATGTTTTTAAATAATGCAAGTGAATATAATACAGTTGTGTTTTTTTTTCTTTCCTTCATTAGCTAGAATTTTTATCTTGGCTTGCAGTTTAGGTATCGCTTGGGCAAATGGATTAGCATTGGCTTCCTAAAAAAAAAAATGTAACCAAGTAATAAACCTACACCTCATTGCTGGAATACTGACAAGAGCTGTTCAAGACAATATGGATCTACAGAATTTTAACCAGATTGGGAGTGGGTTTGTAGATTGTCTTCCTGCCCTATACAGTGCTGGACTGGAAGGTTCTCAAATCATAATCATATTTTTGGCCTTCCGACAGATTATGTGCAGTCTCTGCTGAGTGAAGATTAAGTACACCTCACCCATCTGTTCATATGACATGTACCCTCTGGAGGTATCTGTCAGACCAGGTATTAGCCATTAAGCCATCTGCCAAAGCATTCCGGTGCCATCTTCACTAAAGTCCATTCTTGAGCTGTCAAAAATATATTAAGTCTTGTGCATCTGGCCAATGTAAATGGAATTGGTAGAAATTACAATGTATTCCATTATTATGAAGAATATAAACTACAATACGCAACATATCCTGTGCCGAAAAAAAAAATCAGATGATTGCATTATAAAAAGCTAAAAATAGCCACCAATCAGTCATCTTTCATACCTTATTCACACAACTTTATACACAATTTGAAAGAAATACATTCAACCATTTTGGAGCCATTGTGGTATTGAGAAACCTCAAAGATGGTTTCCAGACAGTCGAGTACTCAACACATTCTCCATTGGAGGTTGTTACAAATAGTCCCAGACATCCAGCATACATCAAGCTAAATTACTCTTTGAACTTTTCTTTCTCAGATTACTTTCCTATTTCTGTCTCTGTGACTTCAGCTCTTGTTCTGTGAGTGTCCTTTAACAACAGACTACTGTTTTGTCAATGCATTGTGATAATGTCATTTAATTCCACTGTTCCAGGATAAAAACCTGTGGAGCAGATGAGCTCTTCTGGAAGAGGTACAAGACAATGGACTGAAGAAACAGACTATCACTCTTACTCAAGAGGCAAAGCAATGCACTCAGAGTGCAGTGATATAGCTAGACATCTTAAGTCACATCACATTCTCTATCTAAAACTGCAGGATCCATAAGTAATGACAAGATAATTAATACAAGTTTAATTACTAGTACGCTTTATTCTACACACGTGAGCGTTCCAAAGAAAAATTACTTTCCATAAATTGTGGAGTAGTGGTTAGGGCTCTGGACTCTTGACCAGAGGGTTGTGGGTTCAATCCCAGGTGGGGGACACTGCTGCTGTACCCTTGAGCAAGGTACTTTACCTAGATTGCTCCAGTAAAAACCCAACTGTATAAATGGGTAATTGTATGTAAAAATAATGTGATGTCTTCCATGTTGGGCTGTTTAAGGGAGTGAAGTGGGAGACATGTAAAGTCAGTCATCTTTGATGTACACCTGCGGTAAGCCTGTGTCACATGAATAACTAAGGGAGGACATGTAGGAAGCAATCCTCACACCCGCATAGACTATTACATAACCTACTCCTACTAGAACCAAGTGAATAGACATTGTTTGTAGTCATTACACTACTGGTGGGCTCCACTGATAAATACAGTGAGTCATTGTTTTAGATTATATAATATTGCACTGCCACTAAACAGTGACGTACCCAGTGTGTTACATTGAAAGAGAACTCTGTTTGCATTCTGCAGAATTGGCTCATTGCTTTAGATTAACAGGTACAGACCAGTATCCAGAGATCATGTTGATCTGTATGACCAGACACATGAGAGGTTTATGCAGTTATGTAACTCAAATACAACATTTAAAAAATGCATTGGATGATATAAGTACATGTCTACACATAACTGGTAGTCATGCCTTTCACTGTGAATATTACATTTTCATTTTGTGACAAATAAATCAATACATAAGATTTGTGTTTATTTAAAATATTCAATATATTTGAATGCATTTGTGATTTTTAAATGCATTATTATTTATTATTTTCCATTTAAAGCTTATGACAATCAAGACGTATGAAAACACTCCTGATATTTTGCACCGGTAGTTACAGAATGTGAGGGGAACTTTAATATTGATACTAGAATTCTGCTCTTCATATGACTGGCAGATGATTTAGGATGTTTTTGCTTAATGTACATATATACTTACTTTCACTGAAAAAGTACTCATACCACAGCACTTCATCACACTATACAAAGATAAAAATTAATTTACTGCATTGGATTTTTTGTAAAATGTAGTTTTCATAACTGTATCCATATGTTTAACAAATCTGTCCCACACAAATGTGTAGGAGGTGAAAATAATACTGTGTAGAGAGAGCGCTACACTGTTCAGTTTTTATAGTGTCTGTCGCTTGCAACTGATGAAGCACATTGACTGACCTCTAACATTCAAAACGTTAAAACAATAATATATAATAAAAAGGCATCTGATCTAGATCTAGACTATATCATATTTCTGAATATTCAGCGGAACCCATGGCCTTGTATATTCATATGAATCCCAGCAACTTGTTTACAGATATGTATACTTCATATGTGAAAGTGCGAAGGCTGGACGCGGAGCAGGGACCCTGCACAAGCAAGCAAGCGTCTGAACCACAATGAAAAAAAAGCCAGGCTCATCTGCATCTCATCTCACCGACAGGGGACAGGACAGACTCTGTAACGGCAGTGTATCACACAACACTGGCCGTTACATATACACAGTGACGGGATTCTGGTATGATTAAGAGGTGTGATGGGTACCAGCAGCATGGTACAGAGACTGACATTATACCTGGAATACCTGTATCTTTGGAGTGAGAACTGTGTGGGCGGTTTATAATGGCTCAGTGGTAGACTGTTCATGCCAATAACCAGCTCACTTTCCGAACTGATACTGTAGTGTAACAGTAGAGGCTGCAGACTGCTGAGCTCAACGTATACATATAGTTAGGGTGGAAAGCAGGCACTACGCTGTAATTAAAGTGGGATTTATTGACTTAGCTGACACCCAGCAGAGCAGAGTTGCGGATCACAGTTGGAAATATGACCCTGTCTGCATAGGGTTAATTGTGGAATGGCCCCATTGGGGTTAAGGGTAGGGTGAGGGTTTGAGACGGGGCTCGTCTCTTTGAATTATTCACTATGAACCCACAGCTGATGGTGTCATATTTCTACTTGGGATTATCATATATTAATTCAGACCCTGCAATCAATGCAGTGACTTTAACTAGAACGGTTGACTTTCCAAGGACTGGAATTCAATCCTCAACTCAACACTAAATATCAGTACTTGACCAGTTACAGTACACTACAGGATTTGTAACTAATTACTTTCTGACACTGTCAAATGTATATTTTCTGTAACACTCAGTTTAATAGCAACATCCGAGTTAGTTTATTCTTCCAGACTAATGGAAAAAAGTCTCATCACAAAATTTTAATGAACTTTACCAGTTTGTATCTAAATAATCAAAATGTATTTTGTATAAATAAGAATTCAAAATAGTGTGTGTGTGTATGTGTATATATATATATATATATATATATATATGAACATATGATTGTGGCAATGTGTTAATGTTTGTAACATCTCTACACTCCAATTAGTCTTGTTCATATGTAAGAGGCACAACATTCATTCATACTGTGTACAGGACCATCACATCTCTGTACCTGGCTGGTAGCTCCTTCAGCATCAGCGTTCCCTAGCTTCCTTGCATTTGTTAAATATTACAAAACATGAAAAAAAAACATAATTCAGTGGCACACTTTAACTGCCCAGCATGGAGATAAGATACGCTACATCTTTAAACATTGAAACTTACGGTAATGCTTTTGTCAATGAAAACCACACTGAGTGCCCCTTTTTCAGTCTCTCTCTTTTCCCAAGCCCTGCTTGTGTGGTACGTAATGGAAAAATCTCAGTCACTTAAGTCTACTGTAGTTTCAGCCTCCCTTGCCCTCTCTGGCAGGATATTTTACAAACACTCTTCATAGGAACACCAAAAACACATAGCAACAAAAACATAGGTAAGCAATCATCTTTGCAAAATAGTTCTTTTTAAGCCTGAATCTTCCCTTTGTTTTTACTAAAACCTTTTCCAGCTGCACCAAGGAATATATATTTTCTGGTATTTACATACATTCCAGCATTTGTTTGGGAGAGGTAGAAGAATCCCGTTTTTCCAGGAAAGGCAAAGCATGCTGAAATAACTAACACCTTTGTTTGAAAGAAAGTTTCTGGTATAAAATTAAACTTATTGCAGAACAATAGCAACAAAACTAAATTCGCTGCTTTCAATTAACAGATATAACCGGCAATTAAAATAAATAAATAAATAATAATAATCTGTTAAATATGTCCCCAGTATGCTAGTGCTTAAAATGTTTAGTGCAAATCTAAAATATTAATTCGAAACCTGGGTTAACGTTGTGTCAGATCTCTTATATTTTCAGTAAATCGAGATAAAGGGATAATGATGAATGCGAAGCAAACAGTTACTATTTGCTGTGTGATAGATTTTACACTGCTTGAGTTCAAGTGACACTTTGTTTTTTTACACCACCAATATATATAGTGTATCACTTTAGTGTAGTGCATACTACCCTTACTGAAGCTAAAATACCAATCATACCCCTCAGCCACTCTGGTATGGTACTTTTTAAAAGGTCGGTCACATGACATGAAAAACGAGGACAGACAGGTACATTCTCACTATATACTTTATTAAAAAAAACTGTTCTGTCAGAGCTAACTGTTTTCAAGCATTCACACAGACACACTTTAAGTTACTTTGCCTTCGCTGCATTTAACATTGCACAGTACAAGTACGTACAGTCAGACAGTAGCTTGCTATATTTGCTGTTAATCCACCTCGGGAGCCCTCGTGGAAAGGCGGCGTGCTGAAAATGGATTTGTCTTTTAGAATTCTGTGCGTTTGCGCTGCAAGAGGGTGAACAGTGCTGAGTGACTTAGCAACAGCATCACTCCAGCAATACCACGTCCACTTCGCTCTCCTCCCCACCGCTCTTCTCAAACACAGGTAAGGGAACTCAAATGACCGGCTATTTTATGCAAACGGCGGACTCTGTTGAATGTTATATTCTGTTCGTTTCTAACAAAGTCATGTATGTTGTTTTTACTCAAAATGTCATTTGTTGACCTTGAAGTGGTGCATTGTTACCAGGGGGAAATCAACATCTTTTGCTGCTGGTACAGTATTGCATATTTAAATACATATGTTTTATAACTATATTGGTACTGGATGCACAAAAAAATGTAAATACTGAGTTTACCTATTTATTTATATTCTGCTTTCGAAGTCCAGTGGTTTAGGACCGATGCAAACTGACGTGTTTGATGCATGTCCTAAGTTTTTGTTTAATAACTCTGGAATTGCATTGCAATCTTTATTTAAGTGTATGCCATTCAGTCATTTCAGACGAATAACGTTCATTACATTGTACTGGAATCTGTACTTGACCTTCAGTCATTCAGATTTAAACAATGAAACTGAAATTCCAACCGGTCAAATGTAGTGTGCTAGTATCCACACGTTGTGTCTGTGCAGTGACTCTGGGAATGTACATGCCATTCTTTTTTTAAATGTTAGTGTAATATGTAAAATGAAGGGAGTCTCCGTTATACGATATGGATCTTACAAATGTGTACTTAATAACAATGTCATAGTATGCAATGAAACACTGAGCATTTGATTTAATTTAACGAAACTTTCTATCCAGTATGTAAACAATACTGCGTTCATTAAAAAAAAAAAAAAAAAAAAAAAAACTCTAAGCGGGCCAGGTTAATCATGCCATAAGGCAGCTTGCTAGTATTGTAACTAGGGAGGGCTGGCCAGATTAAAATGTATGGAACTTAACCCTTAAAGGACCAGACTCTGTGACGTTACATACAGGACAGCGCTTTACAAGTATTACATGTATTACATGCCATCAACAATGTTTCCTTTTAAAAAGAATGATAAAAATAATCAAACAAACACATAAAAAGAGAAGGGTGGAAAGCTTCTACTAGTGCTGCACCCATTTTAACCGTTTTACAGATTTTACTTTTTAAGCTGTGTTTCAGAAATAACAGGTTACCTATAACCATTTCTTCCCTCTCTTTAAAACCTGCTTGTAACTTTGTAAGCCAAATACCCAATTATTACAGAAGGAAGGTCTGGCACATGGTAATTCTTTGATTCCAGTTAGTTAGTAGGGTTTGATGCTTGCACATTCATTTTGCATTGTAATCTGGCAACAGTTGTGGTGTGTTGTTTATGAATCTCATTGTATTTATATAAATCATTTTCACCATATTCCTTTGTCCAGTTAATGGTAGCATGCTCATAGTCTTCCCAGTTGGTTGAACGCTGGCAGTTCAATCATTTTACAATGGCAAAACCTGCAAACATTACAGTGAAAATGTAAGGCAATGCAATATTAATGGACTGCACTTAAACCAGCTTGTTAATTAATAAGTAAATGAATTGAAGGCACACGAGTCCTCCCATGAGGTTGCTTACAGAAAGAATCCAGAAAAAGCATGACAATTTTACCTGCAGCTCTTGATCATTAGCAGCTGGCTAAGACCTTATTTGGCTAGCTTTGTAAATGGCCTGAGCTGCAGCATTTGAATAAGACATTCTGTTAATTTCAGCACTGTGGTATTCCTAAGGATGCATTTCTTAATGTGGCTTTGTAATATGTAATGTGACTATTTTACAAAAGGCATGGGCTGTTTTTGTAAGTACCAGTGTTGCTCACACTTCTAAGATCTTAGTCTGAAGCGCCTAAGGCAATTTAAAAAAAAAAAACAGTCAAAATTAGACATCATGACTTGCAGTGATGAAGAACAAACTGTAAAACAGGTGCAGTATACAGTACATTGTCCAGTTAGCAGCTATTCAAGTTAGAGATTAAGGACCTTGCAAAATGATCTCTAATTAATTGGATACGAATAAAAAGGGGTGCCAGTGCTCCTCCATGCTCATACTAATTCATACAATTCTTTCTCATGGTAATTCAAGGGTTATTATACAAGAGAAATGATTCAGTACTGGGACAGAGGACCTCCTATGTCTGAAGTAAACATGTTAAAGTCCACAGGCTGGAATTTCAAACCCCCCAAAAAATGTTCTTTAAAACGTGTGTGTGTGTGTGTGTGTGTGTGAAAATAGTCACTCATCAAATGAAGTCAATATTGTACTCCGCTTATTGGAATTCAGTCTTGGTTTTGAACGTTGGGCTAGCGCTTTTGAAATATTAATAAAAACTCTTCCTTGATCATATTTTGCTATAGCTGAGCATAATCCTTTCATGTTCAGCCATAACTAAAAACTCAATTGTAACACACTGTTTGTAGGAATCTAAAAAGACCTAGATTTTGATTTCACATATGTTAGCAAAATATCATCTTCCTGTGTTGATTAAATAAACTATGTAGAAATCTGCCATGTATTGTACATTGCTTTCCAGGTCCAAAAAAGAGACCAGATGACCTGATATTCAGATGACCGTCACTGTCTAATTCTTCTGTCCTAGGCTTGCATTCTTCTCTCATCTTCTGATAGCTGCATGCACAGAGGAATGATGAAAATTAGGATCGCATCTGCAGAGCAGTGCAGTGAGTTTTACTAATGAGATGAGACTCTACTTATTAATCTGCCTTGACCGAGAGCACACTAAACACCTGTCAAGAGCGAGATGGAGAAGGAGTTCCAGAAGATATATCCAACTTCAGTCAAGGTTGTCAGATCTGGCCCTAGTCCCGCAGCACAATAAATGAGGTTGACTCTATTCAGTCAAGGGCCGCACATGTGCCCATATTTAATTTGTGAGCAAACAAGGGTACCCATCAGAAAGTGAAGTCATGCTGTATATGTGCAAGGTTCTGCAGTGGTTATATACACACTGATCATTCCCCCATTATTCACCATAAGGGCTGTTAAAAAATGATTGATCAGCAATAGTACTTGGTTCGAGTGATGTAGCTGCCCAATATAATATCTTTATTTATGCAGAGTTAATACGTGTCCAGGAAGCCTTGGGTTATTTACAGAAATACAAAATATATCCTTCAAGCTCTCACCACTCTCAGGGGGTTATGTAAAACAGGATTCAGGTCAGGGCAATGCCAAGATTGCAGCATGATTGCATCTATGTGCTCCTCCACAGTAAAGAAAATGAAATACTGCATTGCATGTACTATTGTACAAAGATACACATGCTTTGTAAGTTTACATGATAACAAAACTTGGCAATCAGAATTTCATTGGCTAGCCTTCTAAAATTGAATCATCCAACCCAGGCAATTCCCAAGATCAGAATAGATTAGTATGTTTCAAGAACTCCCCCACACACCTGATCTTCACAGCACTGGAAACACCTTCATGTGGTATCAGTGTCAACAGCCTGAAGAGCATTCTGCAGCACACAAGGCATCTAGTTAGTTATTCCACTGTTGATTTCCTGTTGCCCCTTATTGTAATATTTTCATTCAAGACTGCAGGGTGGCACAAATAAAAAAGACTGAGCTCAAAAGAAGACTGGCCTGCTAATGGTAAATGACGATAAAACAACAGTAAAAACCCTTGATTTTATGACTAAGCTGTCATATTATGATTACATCAATTACAATGTTTTAATAAAAAATAGGAGAAAGAACATTTTTACCTTAATGAAATACTATTAATATTATTTTTAAACTGGTACATACAGTGCTTTCAATGAAACATTCCTAAATGGTCATATTCAAGTCTGTATTGTGAAATCAACAGCAAGACTTGATATGCCATAATCCCAATATGCTGAGTATAGTATTCATTATATTTAATGAGACACACAGATTTTGTTGGGTTTGAGAATCTAGGCTGTGGATGTTAACACGTTCACCTCAGGACTGTTGTATGAATGCAGTGGTTAAGCCCCTGCTCTCTCTGTTCCAGCACAAACAGCCACTAGCAGCAGAGCAGATGTGAACTGGACATATTTGAGAATTCAAAGGATAAACAGAGAAAGGAGAAAGCCAAAAAATGGTAAAAGTTCAACACAGCGGGTACAAACGCTTTAAGAGAGCATCTACAGCAGTAGTATATGCCAGTATCTTTTGGCACCATGAATTAAGAATATATGCCTGCTTCATAACTGCATCAAAGCATTGCGAAGGGATCTGGACTTTTCGGGTGAAATCAGGTTAAACACTCATTTACAAATTCCACTTGAGGGGTAGTAAGCAGACTATGTCATGTAAACACGAAAACCAGAACCTCTATGTATGCTTTAAGCTAACAGGGAACAGATTATGAGTTGTTTTTATAGGTCACTGTAAAATTTGGCTAATTGGGTTTTCAGGCAGTTACAGCTGAGCTAATGTTTCACAGATAATTCTAGTGGTCTTTTGCCGTAGTTTTCCCTTAATGCAAATGAACCTATTTGAGTTGCACAACATTCTAAGAGGAGAGAGGATCTTAACTCCTGAGTTTATATTACTGTCAAATGTAAGGTGAACGCTAGCAGATGAACCCGGCTCACTGGTCTGTTTCACAAAGTAAAGGTTTACTTCATATATTCAGAAACATTTACAAATGGAAGCATTTATATGGTAAGCTACCTGGCTGTCTCCCAGTATTACTGAGGATTATACTGGTAACTGCTTCCATTAAATTTAAAGGGCATTATAAAATGACACAGGGTTTTGTTTGTTTAGGATTATTTCAGCAGGAGGATGTTTCAGGCATCTTTTATGTGTTCACTACTAGCTGACAGCACTAGAAACTGTTCTGTTTGTATGTAACAGAGTGGAGGCTGGGTGCAAACTGGCAACCTTGCACACTGCAAGCAAGCGTCTTAACCACAATGCAAAAGAGTCGGGCTCATCTGCATTCGTGGTTTTAGAGCTTTTAACTTCATCTCATCTCACCGACGGGACAGGACAGAATCCGTAACGGCAGTGTATCACACAGCACTGCCCATTACATATACACAGACGAGTTACAGCAAAAGTAGACACTGCTATTCTCTGCACATGAGCCTTACAAGTGGCACAAGTGAAAGAGTGATGCAGTCTCCATGGCAGATCTCTCTGGCACTGCCATACTTTGTGCCAATACGCGTAATTAACGATTGCAGTTCTTGTGATGCGATAAACAGGTTTGAGACTTGTTTTACATAGCATTCAATGAACTGCGTTCAGTTGTAATTTTTGTACTTCGTTGCTTCTTCTGGGTTCGCATTGATTTAGTGCAGGATGACGTTCATGTCCTTTTGTCCTTTGACTGAGCCACCTAAACCACAAGCCCTTTACGTTATTGTACTTGGCAGAATCATTTCAGTCAGGGTCGGGACTTTTTTTATGCTGAATCTTTTAATGAAGTGAACCTTCTGGTTGAAGACTTTCTCAGTGATGGAAGATACATTCTGATAAGATAAGCAAATTATTAGAAACTTCTGGGGACTTTTTATGAAATCTATGACCTCTGTAATCTTGCTGCTGCACTGCTTCATCGGCTCTGTCTCTTGCAGGTCTATAACCTATAATACATTCCAGCTTTGTGCCAGAGCGTTGGGAGTCTGCCAGCTTTTACAAGAGAAGGGACCAGATTTGGATAATTGTTATTTAATGCCTGAATGACGTTTATTAAAGACTGGGGTAAACAGTAATGGTACTGTTCACTGCAGTGTCGTATGTAGGAATTTTATGAATTAAGGTTCTGTTCTAAAGTAATAAATGACTCAATATATAGGGGTGGCCCAGAGAGCCAAAATTGTCATAGGACTACTTTTCCATATACTTGAGACACATTCTATCTTCTATTTGACATACAAAACAGTACTGCAACATCATTACCATTTTGACATGCACCTTATTGTTTGCTAAATTCATTTTTTGTGGTTCATCATCATCATCATTTATTTCTTAGCAGACACCCTTATCCAGGGCGACTTACAATTGTTACAAGATATCACATTATTTTTACATACAATTCCCCATTTATACAGTTCGGTTTTTACTGGAGCAATCTAGGTAAAGTACCTTGCTCAAGGGTACAGCAGCAGTGTCCCCCACTGGGGATTGAACCCACAACCCTCCGGTCAACAGTCCAGAGCCCTAACCACTACTCCACACTGCTGCCCCGAGATTTAAAAAAAAGTTTTGCTTTTAGTTTTGTACTTATTTTTCCTTCCTTGTTGAGAAAACTATAATGTACAAAAAAAAAACGCTCTTTAGAATCAAATGATGTCCTTACAAGGAGAACATGATAAAACAGTTACAATTAAAGTAAATAATAAGCAAGCAAAATATTATGGGGATATATGCATAGACCGCTATGCTGGCCATAAATTCACAACCACTTTAACATAAACCACAGAAGTCAGTCTAGTAGCGTAATGCCTAGAGGGCATTAGAATACAACACTTTGAAAAACCCAACATGTGCTTAAGAAGGTTTGAGACTTTTATGATGTGATGGGTAAATGACCTTTACAGACATGCTGCCAACCCCCTATCTGTTTGGTGAACGTTGGATGACACAAGCTGTCTTGTTCTGCTTGGAAACAAACACCCTATCAGTATGCTCTAGGTGCACCCTGCTGGCATGCAGGAGAATGTGTCCTTATTTAATCATGAAGGGCAACCAGTCTAAACTATTGCCTCCTCTTCTGTACACTTCGAAATTGATTCTGTTGCTGGAAAATTTCTGTCCTGGATAATATTTTCCAATAGCTGGAGACATGCCAAATAGTTATATTCTTTTTTTTTTCCCTCTGCATTCTATAAATTTACACCAGACCCACTAACAAAACTGAATTTTCTAGGCTTATTGTAATTGAGAAGTACCCCAGGTATACCACACTTCATTTTTCACAGGAATCCGTACAAAACCTCCATCATGAAAATGAAGTTTGCTGTTTACATTTGTAATATCCTGTCATTCAAAGGCAGATTCTTTTGTTTGCAGATCAAACGAGTTTCATGAATGTCAGGTCACCAATTTGCAAGGCAATGTTTTGTTCCACGTGCAAGTGCATTGGCAGCTGGGCTGTGTTGATGTTGATGGCGTCCATAAATCGAATGTGCTGTGCCAACATTTAAATCAAAATGTCAGGAAGTAGCCGTTTTTCACAAGTATTTTGGCTCATTTTTCACTTTTATCAAAATTATTGCTAGCTTCATAAACAATAGTAGTAGTAATTAAGGCTACTTGAGCGTGTGTCTCTTTTTGTGGCCCCTTACTGTATTTGTACACAGAAAGAGCACAGGAACTTAACTAGGAATCTGTGGTTGCTCATATTTCATTTTATTAGGTTCATTATCTCAAAGGGAGGTACGTACTGTACACTATGGTTTTTTTTTATTCAAGAGTAATCAGGTGTAACACATTTTATGAAATTCAACAGAGGTAGGCTGCTGCAAACAATTTTTAGGAATCAAATTATAATTTTTATAAAAATCAGTTGTATTAGTTGAAAATCTTGGTAATGTGTCAAACTGCTGGGAGAGTTTGGTGATTCTGCACCCTAGAGGGCCAGTCTTGCTGGAAGGTCAGGATGTGCTATTGTTAATGCCTCAACCCTGAGTCATTTTGAATACCGTTTACTGGACAATGCATAGCAATTAGAATCCATATCTGATATAGAAAATCTGCTCCAGCTGAGAAAATAGACTTGCATAGTGTTTACCCAGCTGTTGGGACCTGTTTTGGTTTTGGTCTAAAGCAGTCAGGATTAGCTTGTAATACTCAGCTCCACCTATTTTCAACACATTTAAAGGTTCTGCTTTGTTTTAAGTTCCTTATCGAAACCATTTAGTCCATGAGGAAGAGATTTGTGTCGTTATTTTTTTTAAGATTACAATTATCCCTGTTGATGAGTTGGTTACAACCTTGATCTCACATGCTGAGTGCCCTGCTTAAAGTAAAGCTTAAAAAAGAGCCTTTAATAACGTAGATAAATTCATGGCATGAAAAATATAAAATATGGATCTCAATTCTATATATTTAAAGCAGCACCCTCTGTGCACTACAGTTATAAAAACAATAGCTTTGGTGTATTATTCGTAAAAGTACAAATGCCAAGGAGAACCGTTTCTTTTTGATGAGTTACATGTTGTTGTTGTTTTTTGATTTATCGCCATTTAGATCATTAAAAACAGGCTCCTTGTGCTTACATTTTCAGTAGGAGCTGTTTGTACTTGATGCCACAATGTAGAGCCCTCTGATTCTGTAAGCCAGCAAAGTGATTGTGTATTCTTGTGCTGTACTTGCTTTGTGATCAAAGCCTGACATGCTAAATGTTTCCTCCTTTAAAGCCTTTGTTAATGTTTTTTGGTAAGATGCAGAAAGGTCAATCATTCATTCGGTTTGGAAGTTTAGTCTCTTTTGATATGCAGTGTATTTATTCAGTGACCTCGGAGTACCTGAGGATAAAGACGCCTTTTTCTCCAGGACATTGAAGCCAGAGCCATGGCTGCTGAAAATGACCCTTCCTTCCCCTTTGGAGTAATTTATTTCTCTTCCAATTCCCACTAGATACCCAATTCACTATCTTGCATTATGAATAATTTCCCAATTCCTTTTTCATAAGAGCTCTTACAGCATTTAACCTTGCAGAGTAGTTTCAAGGGCGTACCACATGAAAGGACAAATGGATTCCAAATACAGTGTATTTTCTGATGTGACAGGAAAACAAGCCTCCTTTACACTTCGATCCCCTGGTCGTGAACTGCAGCCAATAAATATTGAACAGACATCCTGGTCAGATGTCACAGATCCAGACATTTTTTTTTTTTTTTTATCATCTTTGCATTCCATAAAAACAATATTCCTGAAACATAGATGATTTGCCAGTTTTATTACTGGCTACCCAGATGACCAGTCAGGCTTTGCTACTTTTAGAAAGATTTCTGCACTTTGATAGGTTGTGTTTTAAGAGAATACCAGATGAGTGAAGCTGGATTTCATACCTTGAAGATAGTATTCTCTCTCTAACACTGTAAAAATTATTAATAAATAATAAATAACATGCATTGAAGCACCGTGAAAGGGTTGCGTTTCTTTAAAAATGATCTTTCCACAATATAACTGCGTCCTTTGTTTTAAATCCACAGATCCTAATGGCAAATTGAAAAAGCATCTAACAATGCCTCAGCAGCTCACATACTTTACATGAATACTAAAATGCAGGCTTATTTGCATTCCATTCAACTGTTCTCTTTTTGACCGGGCGCTTTTGATTTTCGTAGAGCTGCTTCAGTGCTCCTGATCAGTAGATTAGGAATCAGAAAATTCACACTCGCTGTTTTTTTACAATCTCATAATGGGGCTTGCTAGCTTGACATCTCTCCTGGCAAGCTGCAGAGAAAACAGAACAAAATAGAGTGGTGTGATCTTGCCCGCTGCGCTACCTGCCTTGAGACTGACGTCAGGAGTACACACTGCAGAAATGTCCATCTGCCCGCTAGGCTTTATCGCACCTGTAAACAGCGTTTATTACTTGCCTGATGCCTAAATAAATCTTCAATTATGTGTCAGCGCTACAGTAAATTGCTTGCCTGAGTTTAGTTTTTCTTTCTCCTACCGTGACATGTAGTCCGTAGCTACTCCTAACAACGTGACCAGGCAGCTGCTCTGGGCAAGTCCATGCTCAAGTGCTCCCAGCCATGGAGGTACAGTAGCTGCTTCACCTGCCCTGTGACGGCATCAACTTGAGTTTCAATATCGCTGTGCTGAGCAGAGCTCCAGAGAGCTTTCCGGGCTTGTTCTGCAAGAACACCCACCAAATTGTGGTGACCCCAGCAGAATTTAAATTGAGGGAAAATTGAGTGTGTCAGGCAAAATCAAACTGAAAGAGTGATACATCTTTATTTGGTAACTAATATATTCTCTTACTCATTATAACCAACTTACTGTGGTAAAATGGCCAATAATTGGTTTTTGGGGGGGTTTTGGTAGCCCATAAGCTGTAAGGAATTGATGATTCAAAGCTGCATTGTGTTATGTTTAAAACTCATTTTATATTCTGTGCTGCTTGTCTATTTGAGTGAATTGCTTTTTTGCCCATTGAGTATGAATCTACTGTCAATCCTCCAAGTTTAGAAATTGATTTGTGGCAATGTATGGCTTCAGATTTTAGCATTGATCTGTTTGTATGGCCTGATAATATTTAATCAAATAAGTCCAGTGATTCAGCAACAGAAAGACAGTAACCCTATAATGGGGATCTAAAACACCTTCTTTCCAACTAAGATAAAACATTTGGCACAGCAAGGTGTTTGCGTACCTGATAATCAGGTTTGTGACTACTCAATTCTTCTTGACATATTGGTTAAACTATAGGGGAGCAAGTCTGACCTTTCTTGAGTGTATAATGAGTTGTGATTTAGGCATCCATTAATATGGTCCGATACTTACAGAACTGTAATTATTATTCTAATTTCAACAACTGTAGCCGCAATGGCTCTTCAGGTGTTAGAAATGGAAAATTGGATCTGTTAATCAATATTATAGAGGGCTGCTAGAGATAAATCATTGCAATAGCTCTTATCCCCACACGCTTCTCATGATATAGTTAATTCATGAGTGCTTTACTGTGGGTATTGAATTTATTGAGGATATCAATTATATATTGTCATACAAACCCCAATGGTTTGGGGTTGAAAGTTTTATCACACCATTCAATTTGCATCGTTAACTGCTTGGCTGAAATGTGTACCAGCAACTATTATAACTTGATCAATATTCATACCAGATGTGCTTATGCAGGGCTTGTCACACCCTGCTGAGGTGCCATGCTAAAAATATCAGTGTATTATTAATGGTTGTTCATTGCTTGAATCTGTGTATTGCCAGTGCAGGGAAGTCACGCAAATTATTATTGTTGTGTACTATATTAGCTTTACATATATCTATTGTGATATGCTATGTATTTGGATTAAAAAGCCTGGAACACATTATCCTTAAAGACATCTGAGAAGATTATAATAATTTATATTATTTTAAGTAATATTTCATTTTAGGCAGTGCCTAGTTGGGGGGTAATCTCAGTAAATACAGAATTTTAAATACAATATTTTATTGCTGTACCCCAGTTTCACCCCAAGAAGGTCTTGCAAGCTTGTCTTTGTATGTAACTCTCAATTCACCTTATGAACAGTATTAACTCTTCAAATCAGTTATCCCAGATTTCTAATACTGTAATTCATGTAAAAGAGTTGTTCAAGACCTGAAATATTACTAAAAGTAAATGTATCATTATTATTCTTTTAAGAAATTCTGGATTTTAAAATCCTTCAAATACTGTACCACCCAATACCTCCATTACACCCAAAGCTGTGATGTTAAGTATCACGCAATCAGATGTCACTGAAACTTACATTCCATGAAACCGTATCTGACAGAGATACCTGAGTTGTCTTCTAATGCCCAGCGATCATGTTCAGGTGTTATTTTAAGGCCAATTTCCATTCGTCATCATGCCTGAGTTCATCTGATCAATAATTTATTGTATTGACTTTAAAGAATCATTTCATTGAACTGCACCTGTCACATGACTTTATTTTGGACCCATGTGCTCGTCACTCATTAGCCTTGTAAAGTTGGATCAGCCGTCTCTTATTCCTGTCATTCAGGGTTTGTCTTTTCAGATTGCATCCACTGTTGTTTCTGTGGTTCTCCTTTTGAAACAAGTTAATCTGGTCACTGTCCTTCTGAAAACACGGGAGCCTTGAAGCTCAAAAGGATAAATGTAACACCTTGAATCTTGCACACATGTCAAAACTACAAAACAACAAAAAACAATTAGATGGGTGTTTGCCCGTCAAGGCAAATAATGCCAGTGTGCTTGCAGGATTATGCTCATTGATCTCAGCCAGTAGGTGGGCGTGTTTAGTGCTTCTGCAATTGAGCAGGTTATATTTCCACTCCACCACGAAGGCATACGTAAATTGTGAGATCAATCCAGCAAGTCATTCAGAATAGGGGTGTTTAATAGTTTAATCGTTTAAATGTTTTCTAAGTATTAAATGGTTGACATTTTTCTTAAACGTTAATCCATTGTCAAAGGTATAGAGTACATGTCAAATATAGAGGTCAACTCAGAGCTGGATTAAAGGACGTGGGGGCACTACACTAACCCCTATTTTGGGAGCCCAAAGCATATTTTTCTTAAATACATGTTCGGCCATGGAGTTTGAACAGATAATTAAAAAAAAGGTGACAAATACAGATGCATTCACTGTACAGTATTTCCCATCATGCCTGTGCATGGTAACCATTCATTTTCCACTTTCAAACCAAAATTAGGCACTTTTATGTTTTGCAGTTTTAAAAAAGCTTATCTATTCAATGTGATTGGCATTGCACTTTACAATTCATTATGAAGGGAAAAATATATATTCTCCCGATTGTGGAACTGCCATATAAAAATGTGAGAAACGTCATCAGTGTGTCTATCTGTCTGCAGTTATTACATAGCCTGTACTATTCTTGTCAGATCTACAGGTATGCACTAATACAGTGAACACAGTTAATATGTGAGTGCACTGCCTGCATGCAGTTTTTGTCAAATGTCCCAAACAAAAGGTGACCTCGTGTGAGCCCCAATTCTGCTGGGTGCCCTACGCTACTGTGTCATTTACGTATAAGGTAATCCGGGCCTGGGTCAACTGGGTGTTTATACAGTAAGAGTACACTGTATGGTTATTTTTGCATAAAATACATATAGTATCATAAAAAGCAGGCCTTCTAATGTATGTTAATGTTTAAAGTTAGTGTTTAATACTAAATGTAGAAAATTAAACACACTACAACATTCCTAATTTACTTGTAAAATACCTTCAAAACGAACAAACATCCATACAAGAAAACATTTTATAACGACTGCATTGGGGACGTGTTTTTATATATAAGCTACAGTATTTTAGCCTTAATGTATTTTTGCATTACGTGTGGCTGTCCAGGTTGGCATTTCTTTAGCAAAAGCACTATTGATTGCTTGTCTACCTACTGTTAATCCCGGTTGGGCTTGTTGGAGGAATTCCAGTGTCGATCACTGCTCCGAAGCATGGAAAAGGAGGCAGGAGATGAGATCTTGCTGGGATTTGATTATGTTAATTCCTGACAGAATGCAGATCTACAGTACATGCAAGGAAATGGATAGTAAAGATGTAAGTGGAACCCAGTAAACCTGCATAGTGACACGTTGTGCCTGCTCATTACAATCAATATGCCTCAAAGGTGTTCTTTAATTTCTAACTAAGCAACCTATAGTACAGTGTAATTAAATAATTAGAATTAATGCAGCGTTATATGTTCAATCTTTGCCCCACACATAGTGAGTTTTTGAATTCACTTGTAAATGTCTAATAAATCATTATTTCATTAGTTTCATGTCAAAGGTTATAGGAACAGGCTTTATCAGTCCCACCAAGAGAATTCATTGCCCTTAGATTCACTGGCAATTAAATCACTAATTTAATTTGGCCAATGATATGGATTGCTGCTGGAGGTCATTTGAATATTGCGGCATTAAGTACATGTCAGAAACTTGGACACTGCATAATCCAGACAGTCAGAATAGATTTCAGTCAGATGGGAAATTCATGTATATTCCATACTGTGTCTCAGTCAGATTGATTGCTGTGATCCGGGGCTGGCTCTCCAGCGGGTTTGCCTGTCATTCCTCAGAATGTAGTAGGTGACCACCTTGTCATAAACATCCCATCTGTTTATGTTGTATTTTATAAGAAAGAGCACTCTCCCTGCTTACCATCGAAGGAACTCAACACTGTTTTCAATGGCATTGCTCTATCTTAGATGCCTATTGCTATTTGTGAAGTGCCCCAGGAAGAATGAGTCAGATGGATTCTTTATTATATAATATTATTAGTGCAAAGGATAGAATCTAAGGAGTATTACATCGTCCTTAAAGGAGACAGCATTTCTTTCATTGTTCTGAATCACAGGAGAAAGAAAGACAGTGGTTGCAGTTTTGACAGTGTTTTTCGGTTATGTACAAAAAAGTTCATTGTTACCATTATCATGCCTTGGTTATTGAAAGTGCAATTTGAGAAATTTTCCAGATAATAGAAAAAAAACAAACAGATTTTATAACGTTTGATTACTCTGTAGATCCAAATCACCAAACAAAGGATCGAAAATAATATACACCTACTGTTTTCGTCTCAGCTGTCCTATCATGTTACTCTACATTTTGTTTAGCCATTTCATTTTTATGATTATCTGGCACCCGCTGCTTTTTGCCATGTCAAGTAGGGCAGCTGTTACCATTTGCATCATTAATACAATATCTCACTGGAGCGCTGGAAGATGGGAATGTCCAAGCTGCTCAGCATCACCGGACTGTTGTGTGCACAAACAATAGAAAGCAGGCACAGCCTTTCAGGAAAAATAACCACTAGCTTAAGAACAGTCTTTCACGTTTCTATTGCAGAATGTCTACCCAGCTGAAGTAACATATCATCAGATAAAGGAAAAAAAATAAACATTTGTTTAGTCATTCTAAGCCTTACCAGCTACCTGAATACTTGTTTCACCTGACTTTAGAATAAGGCCCAAGGTTTTTAATGGTGGGGAGTCCGAAGGATGCGGGGGAGTCCAAAGAAAGCGTTGCATTGACTCTGGCGCTCCCGTGGGTTAGGGAGGCAAAACCGGCAGGGACTGCTTCTCCTCATCGAGCTACAACGAATCCTGCTGGTCAGGCATCCAGTGAGCTCAGAGCAGACACCTGCAGGGCTGGCCTTTGTCCTTCAGAGGCCGGCAACTCGTTGGTAAATCGGCTGTCGAGTTCCTGGATGTAAAAGAGGAAGCTGGCTTGGTCGTGGGATAGGAGGATGCCCACTGAGCCTACGGATATCCCCAATTTGGGGAGAAAACTGGGGATAAAATAATTGGGCACACAACATTTTTCAAATAAAAAAATAATAATGAGAAAGGGTGAGGGAGGAAACCACCAAGCAGTCCTTTGTAATTCTGTGGAAGGATAGAACGTTTGTACGATCAGTAGATCAGATGTTAAAGATGTCTCTCCCTCTCCAGCTTTAATGCAGTATGAACCTCTAAAGGCTGACTCATTTCTTTGGTATACTAAGGGAACAGCAAGCAAGTTCCTTTAGGTAACGAAGTGTCAAGCAGACCCTCCAGCAGTCCATTTGAAGTCTGTTATTTCTGTTGTGTGAATGCTAAGCAAGAGCTGGGCCTCTATTTTTATACAATGGAAAGTTTATATGTCACACCTGATGGAGGTGTGAAATGTAAGTGGATTAAATTTAACTGGATTGTGCCAGTCAAATAAAAAAAAAAGTATGAAAATATGTTTCAGTTACATTTTGCATCTCCAGACTCATATTGCGGAAACCAGTTATTTGTCTATTATATAACAACAGATATATAAGCTACAGAAATAAGCTACAGCATATTGCATTTAGTGGAAAGTGGCTTCATTAAAGAACCAAACAATGAGGAGAGAATCAGATATTTATGCAGTTGAGTTTCAGCCAGCAAACGTGTCTCTGAGCCCCGAGGCCATGGGAATTCCTGTTTGCTAGGACCTCACAGCTCATCCATAAACTAAGAAATAAAATTGCTCTGTCAAATTGGACCTTTTATATTATGTCTAATAAGAGCATCATTCCCCAGGTAAATACCACTCTTATACTTTCTGTGTTAATACCTGAGAACTCGGACTGGCAGAAAGAACTGTAAATGTTCTCATCCAGACGGGTAGCACGTTTTCTGCACAAAGCAGAGTCTGCAGTAATTGCCATCTGTTGTCTTGTTTTGCTCTTCCTCTACAGTTTGACCGCTATAATAACTTGAGGACAGACTCACACTGATCCTTGCATTGACATCCAGGGGGCAGGCATGATTGAAAGTCTTTTTGAGACTGCAGTTCCAAAAGAGCAATGCTTTAAAGGTATTTGCTCCTGTGCAAAGTTTGCATCTTTTTTTTTTTTTTTTTTTTTTTTTTTACTGCATTGCAGTACAAGTGCTTTGTGATTTAAGTGCTTATTTTATGGCTATGTTTAGTTCGTATTAACTCGGACTTGACATTGAACCAACATTGTATTCAGAAGGGTCAAACCACTTAATGAATTTTGTAAATGTAGGTTTGAAAGATGATCACTGTCCTTATTTACTGGTAACCTATATGTACTGTATAATGTGGTTGCCTTCCATTCACTGCACCTACGTATTCTCTTTTGCCAGGCAGTTAATCCCAAAATATTTTTCCAAACCAAAGGGAGGTCTGATGGTCAGACAACATCCCCTCAGCCAAGCAAATTTGAAGCAAAGTTTAAATGCAACATGAATAATAAATCCAATGCATTATTCTTATTCACTCAATTTATGGAGGTTGTTTTGAACTGATGAACAGGGTAGAAATCCCTTTGGTAATGAAAGCTTATACTGCAAAACAGTGATCCAAAATGTGATATTCATAGTTTAAAATATTAAATAATCATTTTAGTGATCACATCAAGCTTGTGAATGTGTTCTAAAATGCACCATGTGTTTTTAAAGCCATAGTACTGCATTGTGGTAAATAATTTAAGCAGTGTGGCTCTAAAATATTGATCGATGTCCTGATAATATTAACATGCCTAACAAATGACTTTTCTAGTGAAAGCTATTGCTAATACATTTTGAAAGGGTGAGTTGTGGTCTGGATCCTTGATAGTCATTGATTTATGCCTTCAGCACTTATAAGGGATATTAAAAATGCATGAAAACTTTGTATTTAACATGGACGTATATCTAAAGAATATACTTCATATGCACATGCAAGAAAGGTGAAGCTTGTAATTCCATCCTTAGGATTAAGCACACTACTCCAGCTGTCTGTTACGTTTCCTATATTCAGTGTTTCGTGTGCTGCCTTGTAACTCTATTTGCTTGTCAATCAGCAGTAGAGAAATTACTGAGATAACTCACTTCCATGCATATTAATACCTTGTGAGATCACATGGTTTGCAGCTACTTCTCACTTCACACCAACAGAAGAATGATTCACTGTGTAAATAATTACAGCCTCTGACTTTCTGTTATTATCCCCTGGTGAGGAAAGTCTCCATACATAATGTCATAATCTCGCATTATCAATGCACTCATCATTATAGAGAACTGCTTATCCAATTGTCATAAAACTTGGTTAAAACATTCTTTAGCAGAAGTTATTGATGTAGGTCATGGTGGTTTACTTTTCCAAGATTCTGATTTTGCATTTAAAGCTATGGCGGCAGTGGATATATGCTACCAATATACTTTTTACGGTAGCCCAAATGAGATGGATCTAGATAGGGACAAGGTCAAAATAAGAAAAAAGGGCAAGGATATGAATAAACCCAAGAGTCAATCAAGAATCTCCTGGAAGTTAGCAAATTACCTCCATCACTAAATTATTTAAATATTAAATATATATGACAGTGTTCTCCCATTGAGAGTGGTGGGGTGGAGTAATCAGGGCTCCGAACCAAACTGATGCAGCAGGTGGTAGAACTTAACGATAATATTATGCAAGAAAGACAGCTGCTGTTTAATTTAATAGTGCACCTGATGAATAGTTAAAATGGGAAGTTAGTTATGGCTGATGTTCCAGCTGTTGTTTTCTGTGTATCTCGCAACATGACTGCATATTTCTTTAATAATTCACTTGGAAGAATATTGGCATGCCAAATATCCCTCTTAATGATATTCAAATAGAATACAGATGTTCAATTAGATCAGCATTCTAGTGAGAGCTTGTGACATCAGCATTGTAATGGAAGAATATGTGAAATTAATAATTGAATTGTGGACGCTTCTATATGTGTCAAAACCAGCCAAGGCATGTCCAATTAGACAGTACATACAGTACTGTGCAAAAGTTTTAGGCAGGTGTGAAAAAATGCTGTAAAGTAAGAATGCTTTCAAAAATAGACATGTTAATAGATTATATTTATCAATTAACTAAATGCAAAGTGAGTGAACAGAAGAAAAATCTAAATCAAATCCATATTTGGTGTGACCACCCTTTGCCTTCAAAACAGCATCAATTCTTCTAGGTACACTTGCACAAAGTCAGGGATTTTGTAGGCATATAGTCAGGTGTATGATTAAACAATTATACCAAACAGGTGCTAATGATCATCAATTCAATATGTAGGTTGAAACACAATCATTAACTGAAACAGAAACAGCTGTGTAGGAAGAATAAAACTGGGTGAGGAACAGCCAAACTCAGCTATCAAGGTGAGGTTGCTGAAGACAGTTTACTGTCAAAAGTCATACACCATGGCAAGACTGAGCACAGCAACAAGACACAAGGTAGTTATACTGCATCAGCAAGGTCTCTCCCAGGCAGAAATTTCAAGGCAGACAGGGGTTTCCAGATGTGCTGTCCAAGCTCTTTTGAAGAAGCACAAAGAAACGGGCAACGTTGAGGACCGTAGACGCAGTGGTCGGCCAATGAAACTTACTGCAGCAGATGAAAGACACATCATGCTTACTTCCCTTCGCAATCGGAAGATGTCCAGCAGTGCCATCAGCTCAGAATTGGCAGAAAACAGTGGGACCCTGGTACACCCATCTACTGTCCGGAGAAGTCTGGTCAGAAGTGGCCTTCATGGAAGACTTGCGGCCAAAAAGCCATACCTCTGACGTGGAAACAAGGCCAAGCGACTCAACTATGCACGAAAACACAGGAACTGGGGTGCAGAGAAATGGCAGCAGGTGCTCTGGACTGATGAGTCAAAATTTGAAATATTTGGCTGTAGCAGAAGGCAGTTTGTTCGCCGAAGGCCTGGAGAGCGGTACACGAATGAGTGTCTGCAGGCAACAGTGAAGCATGGTGGAGGTTCCTTGCAAGTTTGGGGCTGCATTTCTGCAAATGGAGTTGGGGATTTGGTCAGAATTAATGGTCTCCTCAATGCTGAGAAGTACAGGCAGATACTTATCCATCATGCAATACCATCAGGGAGGCATCTGATTGGCCCCAAATTTATTCTGCAGCATGACAACGACCCCAAACATACAGCAAAAGTCATTAAGGACTATCTTCAGCGTAAAGAAGAACAAGGAGTCCTGGAAGTGATGGTATGGCTCCCACAGAGCCCTGATCTCAACATCATCGAGTCTGTCTGGGATTACATGAAGAGAGAGAAGCAACTGAGGCTGCCTAAATCCACAGAAGAACTGTGGTTAGTTCTCCAAGACGTTTGGGCCAACCTACCTGCCGAGTTCCTTCAAAAACTGTGTGCAAGTGTACCTAGAAGAATTGATGCTGTTTTGAAGGCAAAGGGTGGTCACACCAAGTATTGATTTGATGTAGATTTTTCTTCTGTTCACTCACTTTGCATTTTGTTAATTGATAAATATAAACTATTAACATGTCTATTTTTGAAAGCATTCTTACTTTACAGCATTTTTTCACACCTGCCTAAAACTTTTGCACAGTACTGTACATTTGACAACCTATGGATTAAGCCAAACATTTGGTCTCTCACAGTCAACGGTACTGTATCAATACTATGTCAAACATACTGAAAGCCATATCATTCCAGTCCGTGGATTATTCCTAACAAATACTTCCCAATGAATCTACTTTTTGGCATTCCTATTCTGTACTATAACCCTTATTTTCATTTGTTTCCCAGCATTGCGAGTGAAACATGTAACTAGTACCTAAAGTTCTGCTAAAAATCTTAATAATGTATGTTGCTAATGAACTGTGACCCAGATAGTGTCATCTAATAAGTATACCAGTATAACTGACTCCCTTTGCATGTCTGGAGTGGAATCTCAACTCCTTTCTGCATTAACAGCGTGCATAGGTTAGTTACTTGTTAAATTATGAATTTACCAACTGTTTCTTTTTTTTAATTGTTATTTGCAATTAACAATGAAAAGCATTCTGGACTGTTAAGATGCTGTACAGTTAGGTTAAGGTCTAAAAGAAATGTATTCAGACCTATACAATCAGGCTTTTTATGAAAAGCTAATGGGACATGCATATATATATAATGATGTTTTAAGGGGTCTTTAATTGGTATTATGTCTAAAATGATATTAGGTTTCTAATAAGTTACAGTATTAGAGCACAATGTAATTCATTATGCTTCTATAGAAATTATCAATTTCTGTTACAAGTCTTAGCATGGATGTGCAGAATTGCTCTGTTGATGCCTAGAGCCTACCTGGAGTTAATCAATTGCAAACTGGCAAGATGTGTATTGCACTAAACCTACTGGAAATCTTCTCAGTAGCTTGAAGCTCATCAGTTATAAGTCACCATGGCTAATTCCCTAAATTATTTCCTTATGCTGTGTCAAAAAGTTGTCTTTTATAAATTGAAATTGAAAGCTGTAAGGCTTGATAATATTGTTTTGTTGGAAAGGCTGTGAGTCTAGTGATAATATTTCTCTCAAACAGTCAACATCAGTACACAGTTATTGGAGCGCTGGGACCAGTGAAAGAGTATGAAAAATGATAGCTTCATCCTGGGCTTTTACATACAATGTAGTTGGAGTGCAGATGTTGGAGTTGTGAAATTGTTCCAGGGAATGACCAATTTGATAAAAAAAAATATTTATCTGGCTGTAACGTAGGGTTTCCAAATGACTCCATGTACACCAGGACAGTTAGGGACAGTTCAGGCTTTTCAACACACCCCAATGCATTCTGGTAAGTGTAGTCCTGCTGTGAAAGGTACCTGAGACAGGTAAACCATACCAGAATGCATCGGGGTGTGTGTAGAAAAGGCTGAACTTTCCCAAACTGTCCTAGTATACATGGAGTCATATGGTAACTCTACATATCTCTCATCTCTTCCATTTGAACATTACTATAAATCACTGGTGCAATTTGTCTTGGATTTCCAGGTACCTTTTCCAAAGAAAATAAACCCTTTCTTTTTATCGTATCAATGATTGTGTTTGATTTTATGTCAACCTGAATCAAAATCACAACAGTGGTGCAGTCAGTATAGTAACACAAATGCACAGTAACTGCATTTTAAAGCTGAACAATGCTTTAAAATGCAGTTATGTGTGCTGTCTCTTTCTTAAGCTTCTTGTGCTTGACAGATTGTTCAATAAAACATATGCTACAGTTTCATGTGGATGTGCTTGCAAAGATACCGCTATGCACTTCATACATTTCTTCTATATTTTGTGTCATCATGAATATTTCTAGGGGAGTACAAATTGGGTTTGTACGCACTCAGGGCCACTATCCAGTGCTAAAACTTTTTGACAAAGTGTACTAAGCTCTTTACAGTGACCTATTTTACAATTTTTGCTTGAACATAGTATGATTCTTTTTTTTAATTAGTTGCAGATTGCTGAGCTGGCAAGGCATTTGACTTGTAAAGAGTTTTTAAAATCAAAGGAACAGTAAACCTGTGGCCTACAAATGCTTTGTAAATTGCCAGCGGCATGCATAGCAATGGCTCATATGTGCACAAGAATGTCAATCTCTTCAGGAAATGCTTTCCTGCTGTTACATTTTTTATTAATTTTTCATGAAATGCTCAAGTTTCATCATTCTTCAAGTATTTTTTTTGTCCTACTGTCAAGTGAGCATAATTCCCATTGTTCTATTTTCTACTCTGAAATTCTATGAATTAATAATATTTTATAAATCCCTTCTTCTGGGTTTTAGGGGTTTCTTTTTTTGTACTTGCTTTTTCTTTGACTCGGTAGAATTTGTGAAGAGACTTGCACAGGGAACACTGTTTTACTTTACTATAGCTAGTGGTATCCCTCACCATGGAGCGTTTGATGCAAAAACACTGAGTAAACACATTGGTACAAATTACAATAATTAGTGGCTCATGGAAAACACAGATTCTGTTATGAATTGTCACAAAGTAGTGAGGTAGTGTTTTAAAGTCCGAAAATTCAAACCAAGTCGTGTCAAAATGATTGTATATGGGCCTGCAGTTGGCTGGTGAAGAATATCCAAAACAATTACAATTGTGTGCAAGCTTAGTGAATGAGGATTAAACTGTCTACAGTAGTTTACCTTTGGTAAAAGATCCTCTGAGGTTCTAAAGTGCTGTACCATTTCTGAAATGTTCTCAACTTTGCTCCAGGCTTAATCTCCCAAAAACAGAAACAAATAGCTGAGCCATATTTTAATATAACGCAGAGCTTACAGATTTGGTTTTTATTGCATTCAGATTCGTCTTTGTTACCTTACTTATGGAATTTCTTCAGTCAGGCATTCGGGTATGGGTTAGATGCTATGCTGTTATTAGAATTTTCATTTGCAAAGGTTGCCAGCTGATCACCAACAAGGTTGCAGACTAGTAAATTTATATTTATTTCCAAGCACTTGGTCAACACTAAATCCCAGTGATCTTACCATTACACTACTCCAAAGCTGTTTGTACCCCTAAAGTTCTATAGACTTTTTTCCCAGAAAGACAATGACAGTTTCCCTGGCTGCTGCATTAGCTTGGAAATCACATATGCATGGCAAACAAGCAGTCCTGACTTCACCACCTGCCACAACAGTTGGCTTCTCTGGGGGGTATTGAGGTGTATGGACTGTGGAAGAGTTAGATGTGTAACCACCCCATAAACCCCCAACTGGGACTTACTATATGAAAAGCTTTCACTACAATCACTCAATATGTGTTTTTTTGACGGTATGTGAGAACCTGAATATGGGATTTGGGATACAATCCTGACCGTATCTCATGCAAAAATGATAAACTACTAATCCCAAACTCCCAGTTATATCAGGATTTGTCCATTACTGAAACAGAAAACATCATTATAGTTTGGATAGATTCATCTTTGTGATGTTAAAGCGTTACGGTAACTATGCTGACCAAATGAACACAGGGATGTTATTTTTATTATGTACTGCTGTCTCTAAAGATGTACGTCTCTACTGTCATGCCCGCTTGTCTTTTCTGAGCTCCTTTATGTATTGCACAGCCTCTGCATAGCAATTCCCATGGAGTTGTCTTTTCATCCCACAAGAAGCCTTCAAATGATTTAGTCTTCCGCAACAATTCTATTGGGACACTTTTTTTTTGTTGTTTTATTTTTAAAGCAAGAGTCATAATTTATTTAGAGAAAAAGTAGGCCTACATGCTCTTGTTGCATGCTAATTTCTACAAAATCTGATTAACAGAGTAAAGCATGTTGTTCTAACCTTTTAGCACTTTAGAGTGAAGGATCAATTTGTTTGGATAAAATGAAGATCTTGAGAACCGCTCAGCCTCTGAAACTGTGCATTCACATTTGTTATTCAATTCTAGTTCTCCTGCTGTATGTAGGTCATTGCAGTCGGCTTTTTTTTAGGGCACTGACACCTGTAAGACTTGTTGCAGGGTTACTTACATACCTACTGTACTATAAAATACCCCACACAGGTAAAAATATAATTTCTACTATGTAAAGTCCAAATGTTTTTAAGTGCCTATAGCCAGCTGTGACATGCCTTGCCAGTACTGTACATGCATCATTCAACACATATGCACATGTGCTCAGTGTGTTGTATAATGCAGGGTACATTTTTATTATTAATCTTTTAAAAACATGTTTTTTGCTACGCTTCTTCCAGGAATTCCTTACCTGAAACCGTAAAAAACTGCATCGATATTAGAAAACACCAGCTTTTTAAAAGAGTTGCTATTATATTTTTTTTAAATTAGATTAAACCAAAAAAAAAGTATTTGTTTCTACTTTTGAAAGAAGTAACCTTAAGTCATGAAGCTGAACAGCTGAATTAACCTTCTGCAACACTCTCCCACAAGAAACCACTTTTTTCCCCCCAACTGCATAGAGCACCATTGAGACCAGGGGTGACTTACACTTCTGAGTTACCAGCATGTGATTACTGAAACCAAAAACAAAGGCAACAAACAGAACAAGCTTCTGTTCTTAGAATTTACTGTAGATGCATTGGCTTTTGTTTCAGCCAGCTACTCTAAGCTGTTACACACTGTTCTTTAGAATATTATATCATTTTTCTGAGGAAATATTCAAAAGCTGTTAAACTGTTATTTAAAAAACCCCAAGTAACTAAACAGAGAATGATATTTTAATTTTGAATTCTACCAGTCCACTATAGTCAGCTAACCCAACTAAGTTTAAACAAAAAAAAATGTCCCAGAAATCAACAATACATTCAGACTGGGTCTGAAGACAGTAACTACAAACAATAGCCATTCATTTCATAAAGTAGTCGATGTATTCATTCATTGTACTTATTCTAGCAACATTAGTCACTTTTTCCCCCTGCAGTTTGACATGTTTGGCAAAAAGTTAATTAACATTATTCTGCACTAAAAGGTGGCATTTGGCAGATAGCTGAATAACTGAAAACAATTTCGCTAAAGTAGTGTATTTCTGAAGGTACATTCGTTTTTTAAATCGCCAACTCTGGAAAACACAAGTTAGGTTCTAAATATAGAATAGACTTGGGTACGTCTATTTTAAGAGAATACTGCTGGTGGGAGATCTCCAACCTTCACTTAAAGGGCATGGGAAGTCCGTTTCTCCAGTTGGCTTTTCATATCTGTACTATTAGGACCTTGGATATTGACAGCATGCTATCTGCACACTGTCTCTTGTATCACATTGTTCCTGTAAACATTTTTCCCAAAATGCCAAGCATTACAAATGTTACTATTTTATGCTTTACGTTTTAGACTCATTTCCACCTCTGGCGTGAGTGTCTGACCCCGAAAAGCTGTATTTGAGCTTGAACTTGAAAAACACTAGCAATGTGGTCACCTGCTAAGGGGACGTGGTGCAGCTGTTCCATTCTGACCTTATTTGATCTCATAGAGGCTTACATCTGACTCAGTAGTAAGTCTGCAACTCAGAACTGCCTATTTCATAATGTCACGAGAAGAGGCCCAGCCGAGTGCTTTCTCTTGACAAATGCATTGCTGGCATGGATAGATGGGACCTGGCTTGAGTGAATATTTACACCCCTGAAGAACACTGAATGTTTACATAAAATGTACAGTGCTTTCACTTTGTGCAATTTTTAAAGTAAGTACCCCTTTAATTTTTTGTGTTATGTAATGGTATTTAATGTAGTATTTAATTTGCACACATCAAGGCCAGTGTGCCAGTGTATGATTGCTTCTTTGTAGTAATTTTATGTTCTTGCTGTCAGAAGCTAATTCAGCAGTTTCTCATAGCCAGCCCGTGTCAGTACAGCAGGCACTATGCAACATTATATGAGCTAGGTGCCACCTACCGTACTGCTCTGTGGCAGCAGTTTTAGGATACTACACAATTATTTGGTGCTTCCCACATAGAAATGGAAGAGGAACAGTCATGCCATCCTGTCTGATTTTAGAAGCTAAGCAAGGTTGGACTTGGTTAGCACTAGGATGGGAGACCTGGCCTCATATGGAGATAAGGTGCTGCTATAAGTAATTTTGGTGGGTGTAGGTCACAAGGGGGCACTCTTTCGTCTGAGTCACAGCTCAGTCAGTGTCTTGGCGTGGTGTGCAGGAAATGCTGTCCTTCAGATGAGATGCTAAACTGTGGCTCTGCCTACTCTGTGGAAGTTAAAGACTCTTTTGAATAAGATCAGAGGAGTTAACCCCAGTGCCATGGATACATCCCAATACAGGTCAATACAATTCTGGACTGGCTAATATCCCCCACTTGCAGATTCTCAAAACAGACATCAAATTAGCCATAGTCCGCACCACATAATTCCAAATCCTATAGCACTGTTATGCGTGCCTGTGTATGACTGGGAAACTGTGCAGGGCAGACAGACAAATGTCTGGGATTTTATGAAAAGGCAAGCCATCTTTTTTTTTTTAAAATGAACAATACCAACTTAAGCATGAAATGTTGTTTTTTTCATCCTGAGCTAGAGTACATGGAAAATCTTGAAGTGAGCACTTGAATTCTTAAAATGGAAAGCAAGATGTATACTTTATGCTTAAGTGAGTGTGGGAACATCTGCTTTAAAACTCTGTTGTTGCCAAGTGAAGAGAGAATCAGGCACTGGAAGCAGAATGCGGCAGAGATGATTCAAAATCCCATAACCACAACAACTCCTTATAACATACAAACAAACTGCAATCATATAGCGAATCAGAAACCTTTCTGACAGGCCATGGTCATATTTCTGAGTGATATGACACCTTGACTCACGAGACTACACTTCTATGCATGCTGTTTAAACGGGTGCTTGTCATGTTTGGCTCAATTCCCAAGAGCTCATGCAACAAAGAGAGAGAATGCAGAGCAATGTATTTATTTAGATTTTTTTTTTAATACTCTATTAATGATTATCAATAAAGATTACAATAGAGATTATTGCATGAACTTTAATATTTGCACACAACGTTTTACCCAGGAAACAGATTTACACAGCTCTTTGTAATGTTTTGTGCTTTGAACATTTTTTTTGGCAGACTTTTAGTCTGGGGACTGCAGGTTTTCTTTCACAGTCAAAACCCTGAATAATATTTTGTCTTGTGGGCAAGTAGTTTCTCCATTAATCTTTTTTTCAGGACAGTCGTGTGCTCGATGCAGATAATAAGTGGCTCATGCCTTTTAGCATTCCTTTCATGTAAGAAAGCATTCCCCAGTGTTGTGAGCGGTTAGCTAATAGAGCTATAGCTAATGTCTCTCTACCCCACAACAAGCCCAGTTAATCCTTTTCTGTTTTATTTTACATTGGTTAGTACATAAATCCCCAAGCCTTAACTAATCAGGACACTTACGTTCTAAAACAGTGTCTGTCTCCTTTTTAATGAAACCAAAATCTTGCCCCGGTCATAGTTTTTAACCTTGCAGGAATAGTTTTATAGTACTTTGCAATACGTAAGTAACATGTTTGTTCTAATCTATAGTGTCGTGTATATAACACTAAACCTACAAGAAAGTCTGGTCAGGAACAAAATGCATCCAGTTTTCCACATGGGTATGGACTGCATTAGTATACCTATTATATTGTTGATGTCTGAATATAGTCAGCCTATTGATCTGTTTTGGTCCTTTGGTGCTCAGTTTCTCGACAAGCCTAAAATCAATCAATATGTTGCTAGATTAATGGACAGATAAAATGATAAATTAATCAATTGCTTAGTGAAGCATATGCACATAAGCAGTGTTTGTCTCAAAAGAGAAGCTCTAGTCTTTTAGAGCTAGATTCGTAAAGATGGTATTGCAAAATTAAAAAACACACCCTATTCTAAATGTTAAATGTAAATTGCTGAGTTTGCAAATACTAATCTCTTTAAATAAGATTTGTAAATTGTGACGATTTTGAAGTTCCTGAACTTACCCTAGCCTAATTAATACTTTAGGTTGATATTGTTGAACATTTACAGCAATATCACCCTCAGATATTTACACAGAAACCAGGGATTTTGAGATGATCATGACAGTCCCCTCTACCTTCATTAGCATGACACTTTATTTATGCAATTGCATGTTCTTATTGAAACCCAAAATTAGGAAAATTCCATCCAATAGAGGTCTTATTTTCATGTTTTTAAAACATTTAAATAAAGTTGTGAAAGTTTTTTTTTTTTATCAGATTGAATTTTTTGTAATGAAACTAATGCTATTGCATTTCTGTCAGTTATAGTCACTCGTTCAGCAAAAGATCAGGCATTGGTCAGTCTCGGTACCATTCCTAACCTTCTTCACACTGAAAGTAGTGAGGGTGTGGGATTGGCTACCTAGTCATGTTGTCAAGGCAGAATCACTTGGATCCTTTAAGACCCAGCTTGACAAAGTTATGAGATCAATCAGCTACTAGGAACCGGACGAGCTTAGATGGGCCGAATGTCCTCCTCTCGTTGGTAAATGTTTTTGTGCACTAGTTGAGTATCCTATTCTTTGCTGCACCAGGGCTGGCGAATCCCGACACTGTTTAGTATGTTGCTCGTAAGGCAAAGAAAATTAGACCTAGATCAGTTTAAACCATTAAACCAGACGTGTTCACAGCTCCACCAGTAGGACATGCACTCATTTAGGTAAAGCACAGACGTTGTTGTCGACCGCTCAATAAATATGAAAACCAAATTTGTTGCAAGAAATGGTTTGTCTTTTTTTCTTCAATTGTTTATGAATTATTCATGTAATGATTTTTGTGAATTTTAGTCAGAGTACTAAGGGTGCTTATACAATAAAGCAAACGAAAGAGCAGCAATATTCTAGTATCATCTTAACAGTATAACAGTATTTCATCATTACAAGTACTTGTTTGTTAAGCTCAGTGCCTCTCAAATTGAATCTAATTTTCTACTGGCTCTTTTTTCATTATAATACAGTAAACGCTTTGAAACAATAAGGTTTTATAACTATATGAGATATGTGGTTATAAATTGCATTTAGATATAGCAAAACACAACAACAACCAAGGTCAACGAGGACCGACTGTTGAGCGGTTTTGCTTTGCAGATGTGTTTTGTTTTAATCAGTTCTGATTTTATCACTAATCTTTTCATCAGTTATCGAACCAATTATCTGACTATAGCCCTATAGTCAAGTTTCTGATGATATTTGGGTCAACATAGTTAAACTGATTTTGAGCGAGAAACCACAAGAAGACATAACATTTTTAATAATACAATACATTGTTTAAATAAAATACAAACAAAATCTTGTTACACTTTCATCCCACTCTTGAGAAGTAACCTGTCCTGTTGTGAGTTATTGTTACAGCCCTGCGATTGTGGGATAGAAACTGTGTCCTATACCAGCTGGTACAGCAACCTTTTAATCTGTCTTGATTTTAAACTGCTGTTGTCCACACTGGACTCTGCTTGTCCTTCAGAGGCCTTCATTCTCAATCCTCCAGCACTGTTATCCATCATCTTAATGACCACAGCATGTAATTTGAGGAAACCGTCCTTCAGAACATAATGATAGAAGACATTGTAGGCATTTGTAAATGGTTATGACAGAGTATTACAAAGCCTTTGATACTTTAGATAAAAGGGTAAAAAAAAAAAAACCCTCTTACAAAAGTTTACCATTACGCTAAAGTTAAAGTTGACTTCTGGGATCATTTTTGTTCTGTTTTTTTGAAAGGTCTGTCCTGAGGCTTATGGAACTTGAGTGAAATCCTTATACATACAGTGTCAGTAGCTGGGCTAGGACTCAGGATAATACAATACATGTGCACTAGGTAAACCATAACACCTTAATAGCAATCGTTTTGGGTCTCAATTAATTTTTTGTATAGTGTGCCTGGTGGCTTGGTAAACAGCTGCTAGTGACATGTATCCTTTGTCATAACATACCGCAATGTTAAAAGATTATGTCCATTCAGATTGACTGGTAATCTGGGACATTTCCCTCCTGTTGCAGCGATTGCATTTAAATGTAATTATGGTGTGATTGCTATTCATGGAACTCACGCACTTTATAAAAACAGCTGTCAAGGCTGAACCTTCACCATTTAACCTATAATAATGTATAAACACATTGTGCTGGTGCAAAATACTTCCTGTGTTGCTTTCTGCATTAATGAATTATGTTGCTGCAATGTTTATGGTACCCCTGTGTGGAAGCCTCGCTTTCTGTTTCCCTTACAAAGTGTTGCGCTGCTCTTTTAGAAGGTGAAAAAGTGATATGTCAGTGTGGTATATTAAGTGTGCTGAAGGGAAGATTGGTCTCTTGTGACTTTGCAAGGTTTTACTTGATTAAGTGGTGAGAGGATTTATGACACAGTTTGTTTGGGAAAAACATCTTGCTCTAAATTCTGATATTCATTTTTCAGTTGAAAATTGGGGCAGACAAAACATTCAGTCTTACCACTGATTGGGAGGACAGATAATACTAACAAGGCCAACTGCATCACAATCAACCTATTTATTGCTGTACCTGCTCCTTTTCGGTTTAATAATGTGTGGAAAATCGAACTATTTTTCTGTATAGAAATTAATACTACTCAGAGTAGAAGTGAAGAAAATCAAACCAAGTGCAGTACATCTATTTTCCCAGCTGATAATGGCTTTCTTGTCACTATACCTCAGGCCATCCACAACTGCTAAACACACAATAGTGCTGAATTTGGAAATACTGTTATTTCATTTAATGACAAGCGTTTTGACTCAAAATCTTTTTTCCGTTTCAGTTTCAGTAAATACACCTCAAGCCAGACTAGAATCCCTTTATTTTTTAATACATACCTCTACTTCAGCAGTAATTTAGAAGGGATCCTAGATACCCCAGGTTCTCCAAAGGGAATTATAACTAGAGTTCTTTATGTATCTAGGTAAGTGTATTGGTAAAACAGAATTCCTTTATGAACGTTAGGAATCCCGCTCTGCTGAGGACTATCCTCTAGTTGATTTGAGCGTGCAGTGAGCTATATAGCATTTGTGATGAGAACCTCAGCGCTTGAGCTGTTCCTTCTCTGTAGAGGCAGTGGTTGCACTCACTGTAAAGAATCATCTTCTACTGTATATCTGGCTCACAGCTTTGAATATTGCTTCCACCTTTACTTCATTCTACTGATTCTACTGTAGTGCTTCCAAAAAAACCTTTTTGCTTTTAAAAATACTTCTAGAACCTCAAATCGTGTCATAAATAGCCTTTGTGAGAGAAGAGAATGTCTCTTGCTTGGTGGGGTTGAATGCATGAGGCATGGCATGTCTGTGTAAATCCAACTGTGAGCTACCAGTGCTTCTCTTAGCACACTGAATAGAAAATAATGGAAAATCCTGGATATCAGATGGTAGTTTCTTACATTCTGAGCGATGGAAAATACAGCCCAGTGGAAAGATCCCTTATGGCCATGGGAATAAATAACTTGATAATGCCACGGCAGGCCCAAAGAACAGCTTAAAAGTGTTAAAGTGCCTTACCAGATATTATCAATGAAGTCATGCAGGCAGCACTGTGGACATAGCAGAGTCCTGTGGGCAACCTGAAAGAGCGTTGTTTTCTAATAATAGACAGAAGCAGCACGGCTCCAGAGGTTACTCACTGCAATTACAGTGCATAATTAATGAGGGCATTTAGAACAATTACATAAGCAGGAAAGCGGCAGACTCGGGAGACTTCTCAATACTGCTTGTCAGATAGTTTTAATCGTTTTCAGGGCCTCTTCTTCAGGGGATAGATCGGAGGAATGCACTGTCAAACATGTGACATTGAGGGAGTCAGTGCACGTGTTTGCGTGTGTGTGTGTTTGTGTGGTATTATTTACTTGTTGGACGAATTTCAACTAGCTCTGCTGTGTTAACATGAGGTTGCGCTGTAGCAGTAAAAAGAGAAAAACAATACAAACATTATTACTAGTCAGTATGTAAAGAGTAGTAATTTGTTTGCGGTCTATGCTCCTGGTGAGGGGTTGCCTGGAATACAGTATAATGCGCACATGTGTATACTGTGTGCCTCCTATACTCTTCCAGATCAGAAACACTGTACTACATAGAATACTATTATCTGAATACACCTCATATGTCATGCCCAGCCTGTATATCACATATTATGATATACACTAGCTGTGGTAATAAAATTGTATTAATACATTTATAATGTATGTCCACTCACTCTGTAATTAACCATAGAACTACGAGACTATTTAATTTTCTTTAGTTGAAACAAGTAGAAGCACACGTAGTATCCCAGTTAGACACTGCCACAGTCTAAATGTTCACGTACTGCACACTGACAATTAGAAACATTTGAACAATTTTAGGAAAATGTTGTACGTCAAGGAATAGCGTTTGCAAGTAGTTTGCATAAAGGCCAGTGGAAGATACTTCTTTGATATGAAAATGCTGTCAGACTCTAAATGTCACGCCGCTGACTTTCATGTACATTAGCAGAGGGTTTGGGGGTTTCACTTTTAAGTATCTCCCAGCTGAACCACAATCTCATTATGTAAGGCATTAATATACAGTATTTTCATTATCATCTGAAAAAAAACATGTGGAGCTTTAGGGGGATGAAAAACATTCAAAATAAAAGTAGTAACATTTATTTATGAATTTTCGTTTTTAGTCAAGAGTGCAGAAAGTGCAGAAAATCCAGATTTTAAAATCTGGAAGTACATGGGCCTTATACAAAATAGATCAAGTTTAAAATTGTAAGTACAATAATTGCATATCCATAAATGTTTACTAATTGAATCTTCCCAATACAGCAAGAAATACAGCAAAAGCATAAGAATTAGGCGTTAAAGTGAAATAAGTTTAGGGGGAAATCCCGCTAGAATGCAGCGTTTCATTGTCAGAGTACTCTTCAAAAAAGGTTCGACAAAGCGTTATTATTACCGTGAAAGACATTTATATCAGAGTGTACATTTTTAATTTAGGAAAAGGTGATAATTCTACACAGGTCTACAAGTAAGGAATTCGTCACATCTGTACGTTGTAAAACCTTCTGTGGACTTATAGCCCAAAGCAAAGACTTTATGTGTTCTGGCACTGCCTGCATACATAAAACACAGTTATGGGTTCAGACAGAATAATTAGGTGTAGCCTTACTTACTCACACATTAACTATGTGTGCTGTGGAAAACTTTGCCTTTATAAATATGAATTCCCGTGTATCATTACGTCATTATATGTAGCCTTATCTTGTAAACTACATTATTATCAAGACCATTCCAAAAACTGAAGACTTGATGGATTAAGTTGTGAGAAGAGGTGCCCAGATCTATGTCTGTTTCTTGTGTTTTAGCAGTGTTGCCCTGACCTGAGGTTTAGCACTATGAGTCAAAGGAGCGTGGAATGACCATACAGGGTATTGTAGCTGTACTGTTACTGTGTTTGCAGTGCAGTAAAAGTACTGTCATACATTGGTCCCCCACATTGGAGTCAATACAAACAAGACTTTTACTTTGTGCTCTGCTGTGAAAGCCTCTCCACCAAGACATTGATATTACTGACTATGCCCCAGTTGACTGTGTATGTGTTAATTCTGAGTCAGTTAAGGGTGACACTGGTGTGGCCACAGAAAGTACTGCAGTTCCTGGCAGATAACTTGCAAATGTGCATGTACCAGTACAGCATTTTTGATGGTTTGTGACTTCAGCTGAATGTGTGTGTTGCTTTGTCAGGATCCTCTTATAAATGAGGCTTAGGTCTCAATTGTTACTCTCAAGGTCAAAAAAAATCAATAAAATAAATCAATACAACAAAATGTTGCATTGCCCCAGATCCTATTTATTTTTGTGTATAACTTATGTGGTCTGTCTTGTTTTATTTCTAGGAACTCTGCGAAACATTTCGATCTCACCTCAGTCAGCTTCAAACAGAAACGGTAAATCACCTTTGTACTTTTTAATAGCTGTTTAGATTAATTTGACTCAATATGTAACCAGAAGGGCAAGCCTTGTTTTAATGGGCACAGATATATACTTGCCACTGGAGTTTGTGTAAGCTGTTCTGGAATCAGGCCCACAAGTCTTTTCCATGATTACCTATGTCCAGCCTCAGCTGTATTGGTGGTACTTTACAACCTTTGTTGTAAACCTTTGTTTACTTGTACATAAAAGCTGGCAAAAAAAGTGTAACCGAACATACATACATGCCGAACACACACACACTGATTGTTCACATGGCCAGTTGTTATAAATAATTTCTTATATTTATGTTTAGAATTTTGCAAACTTCCCTTGGGGCTATATTAGATCCATATTTACAGTGTCCTTTACAAAATCTGATACAGTCTTGGGGCTATATTAGATCCATATTTACAGTGTCCTTTACAAAATCTGATACAGTCTTGACTTAGATTAATGGTGCTCCTGCATGAGGAAGTGATTTATACAGTTTTTACTTACAATGGTTAAAGCATGGCTGAGGCTTCGGCATCTTAGTCATAAAGTGTTTATTATGCAAATGAATACAGTGTGAACAGTGTTTCAGCTTCGGGTTTGTGAAATTTGTGATAGCAGTTAGTTGACATGTCTCAGTCAGAATTCATTAATTGGTGTATTTCACAGGACCTCTTGTCAGTTATGTTACCTAAATGAAGTATCAATGTGAAAAAGCATAGGGAGGAATAAGAAGGCATTGTTACATTCTGAACAGACAGAAGGACATCATTGTGCATGAATCTTGTAAATGGATGGTTCTTTAAGACTCAAATGTCTGACACATGAGATGTCATACTTATTGGTGGACCTGTGTATTTTAGACAAGGCCGGCGCCAGGTTTTTGTGGGCCCCAGGCAATGGACCTCCAGTAGGCCCTCCCACCTTCACCCCCAAAGCAAAAAAAAAAATTCCATCAAAAAGGTTTTCATATTTTTGATTTAATCAGTAGTCCGTCGCTAAACTGGACATGTCTGAATGTGTTGTATGGTTTAAAAAAAAAAAAAAAAAGTTTTTATAATAAATCTGTACAGTACAGGCCTATACAATAGTAAAAATCAAATAAATACCTGTAGCACACTTTGTTTTTACTTTAGCCTACCAGTAACTCAAACTAAATCAAGCTGCTGTATTTTACAGATTACTGTACAGTGTGAAAATAATAAAATATATATTTTTTTATTAAAACAAAATTATTTTAGTGCAGTTTATTTTTTACTCTAGCCTATGTAGTACACAATTAACAGAAAACAGAATACACACATTATTACAGAAATAATTTTGTTTTGCAGAACTGCTAATAACTTAATTAGGTAAATCATACTTCAAAAGCACTGCTGTTTGCCCTGCTTGTCTGGAGTAATATTTTAAGCAATTTATTGCACTGTAAATTCTTGTTTCCTGGTTGCTGGAATCATGGGAGAGTAACCTAATCCAGTGACTCATTGGGAAAACACCAGTTTCTTCATGCTCACAAACGTCCTTTCAACTGCTTCTCACCACAGCAGTCCATTACATTCATTGTTCTACTGTACGTTGCATAAAATAGACACATTGCTTCTCAAATTCTGTTAGTCTTTAGTAATGTAAACTATGATACATATAATTTTAAAAAGCGCATCAGCAGAAATGTTGGTCATATGCTATTAAAACTGGTAACCGGGAAGGAAAAAATGAAAGATAACTGGCAGAGAAAACTAGGTGAGGGATGGGTTAGGGTACTTTTACATCGGACGGTTACCCGTTTCCTCTCCTTTCTATTGTGAATAACTGACCTGTGACTTATATTTACAGATTTGTATACATGCACTCTGTGTATTGCTTTAGATGTTGTGAGTGAATGAACCAATGCATTTGTTCCAACTCACTGCTCTGCCAAAACACAATTTAAGCGCAGACTCCTACAAATGGAAAAATCTTGGTCTGAATTTGTGATACTCATAATGCAGCTATGAGAAGTAATACCTTGAAGTAGGATGCTGCGCCCAGAGAAACGTTATTATTCATTGTCTGTCATTTGAGTTTAAGATTATCAAAGCAAAATAATTCATACAAATGACCATTTTTAGAAACGTCTGACCCAGTACGTTTGTTTTCTTAGAAGAATATAAAACGGTGTTTGCAGTGAATATATATTTTGTATTGAATTGCCATGTCTAAATGAAAATAACCAAAGTCTCCTGAGAACTATAGGGAAAATGTAAAGGCATGGCATAACATATATTTGAATGTGTAAACTAGTAAATATTCTAGTCACTTTTACAAAATATATAATATACATACATTATGTTACATAATTAGTTACCCTTTTGTAAGACAACAACACTTGCTGAGGTCACAGAAGAAGAATACATCTTGAATTAAACTCTTTTGTTGGTTATTTCAATCCTGGATTTACAACCAATTATAAATATAATCTCTTCACAAACAAAGAAGGGTTCAATGAGAAGTAAATACATTCAATTCTGCTGGTGAATAACACCTTTGCAATTAGAACAAAGAGTTGTCTCTTGCAGTGATCTCACTAACAAGATTGACATCTTAAACTGGACATTTACAACAGAAGCTTGATACATTTTCTTTGTGTCCTCACTAAAGGCTGTTTCTGTTTTCAGGAGAGAAAAAAAACCTCCCCACACACGCGCACACACACGCACACACACGCACACACGCACGCACGAACGAGGGGATCCTGTCATTGCTCAGGGTGTATGCCCTTGGTATGACTGTGAGCTATAGCAGCAATGCTGCAGGGGACTGATCAAATGCATGTCACAGACTGTGGACTGGCTGATTGCAGATCGGTGCTACAGCAGGCGGTCCTGGTTAACATGCATCACATCCCTCCACCCGCTGCTGTTTAATCATACACTCCATTGTCATTTAAGCTGCTTGGCGCTAGCCAAGTTCCAGCAAATGTGCAGAAATTGATCCACACAGGAATGTGGGCAGCAGGATGAATAGAAATAATTTTAAATGAATCGTATTCTTCCTAGCCAGGTTGTACATGAATACAGATTGCTGGAAAGTCAGTGTGACAGAAATTATAGGGATTATGGTGGAGAATTGTCTGAATTACATCTGTAATTACCTTAAATTAAGAACATTTGCTTAAGAAATATAAACATGTTTATCTCTTTTTTTATTCTTTTGTCATTGCATTAAGTTACCGCGAGAAATAAACATTTAAGATATTGTGCATTCACAATATTGTGGTGTGGTGGTGTTACACCAATATAATGTATACTGTATAACACTACAGATTATGTTTACAATTATATCACCGTCTAATGATAACAGTTTAAACCTTTAGCTGCCTGGCAATTGTTTTCTCCCAGAACCAAAAGCCCAATATCTTTGAATTGCCTAAATTCTTGTAGTGACATTTCATGCCTTGTTGTTCACATTGTATTCCTCAATGTCTGTATCACCAACAGCGTTACTCACTGACATATACTCTGTTAGAAGTAAAAAAAAGAATGCTGTATAACTACAATGCGTTACACAGCCAATGTGGAAATTCATCACTTCATCAGCACCAAACTGGCGATCACATGTCTTGTGAGTTCCACGGTGCTGCATAGCAACCAGCTCAGTGTAATCCACCTCAGGAACAACAACATACAATCAAAGGGATTGAAGACAACATGCGTCATAAGGCATGGGGGAATACCTACAACCTGACGATGATCATTGTCACCAAGGTAAAAGGTCACATCAATGAGGGGAAGCTGTCATGGTGCCTGCTAGCACAATGTCTGCTAGCACACATTCACAAGCCCAAGCTCAATGCACAGTGCAGATACTGAATATGTATGCATATTGCATTGATTTAAACAGCATCAGGGTTTGGATCTGCAAGCATGAAGATCTTTAAAACAAGGTCCTCTGGAAAATGCACCAGTGATCTACACTTAGGTATGTAATCAGGAACAAGAGCAAATTACAATATTAAATGCATTTAGCAAATAATTGGAGAACTGCTTTACCAATTGTGGTATACACAAGATAGCAAGAGTATTACAATCAGGGTGTTCATTAAGACTTTCTGTTTGTATGTCTGCCCATCTATCCCCATGTCCCACTACATATTTACACACTGTATATATAGAGGTGATCTTTGAGTTGTTTCCGGTACTGTGATATGCTGTTACACAGGATATCTCCCTCCCAGACGCTGTTGAACTAAAAGCATGGAGTAATGTGGCACCACACATCTGACCTATTTGTTCTCTTCCTCTGCATTCAAAGAGCACAAGGGAGCAACCAGCCTCCTGCATTAACAGGTGCAAGGTCTCAGTTTCTCATCTTTGTTGATGTCCTTTTCCCTTTCAACCAATACACAGCTAGAAATAACAGCCAGGCCATTTTGGGTTACAATAGGAGCGAGGCTGGAACTTGAAAGTGAGATAAGGAGGCATGACATGGATGTGTTAAATATTTTAAAACAAAAAACAACAAAAAAACAGGTTTCTCATGAAAGTGATTCATGTTTAACACTGTATTTGCACTGAGCTGCAAGTTCATGTGTAACAAAGCAGCCCACCAGTGCACTTATATAAAGATGTTAATTGGTTTTATACAGATGTCCCTGATGTATTATGTGATCATGTTAGCCAGAATTGTTTTGTGTCTGTGTAAAGTACAGACTTGCAGCGCTGCTACAGTAGCCAAGGAAAACGAGAAACACAAAGGAAAGTGTTTGTTTATCCAGGTGTGAAATCAGTTCCGACAGCTGGAATATGTATTGAGCCTGTAGGTAGACAACACAGAAAGATTTTGCTGCTGCTGAAATCCTGATATTTTAATTATACTGTAGCTGTACTGAAGAAAGGTTATATTATAAATGAACTAAAACAATATATATATGCTTCTGATATACAGTACATATAGAAATAAATGTGTTATTCATCTAAGTTACCGTTATAAGCACTGTGAATATAATTTCTATTCAGGTAATGTAAACTGACAACAAACAAGAGTTATTTGTTTCACACTGTGGGCGGTAGTGTTAGCCTCGATGAAATGTACACATTGATACCATGGCCCTGGTTCTATTATAAAGAAGCTTTCAGTCTCAATTGGTGATTTCAGCTTGTTTATTATAGGATAAGATAGTGGAAAGAATAAATAAATCCCACAAATACACAATTTGGCAAGGTCAGATTAGTCCAAAAGTGATGTTATGCTCATCTATATCGTTTTGATATATTGAACCATAACTATGTACCAACAACTGCAATGGTGAAATAGAGTAAGACAAAAAGATATGTAACGTTTTGAGTGTCAGTGACCCTAAAAAGGAAAATGATATATCTTAGATGGTGAACACATGTTTTTGAATAAATCATCCTGAAATGATGCAGTGGGATAGAGGTCAGGTACCGTAGATTGAAATGTCAGACACAGTGGATGCATTGGGGCAGCATTGTCCAAGAACAGCCAGAGCAATTCAAGAATATGGCTGCACATCGAGGAGCAGCTGGTGATTAAGGCCTCCTAGCTCAATCACCTGACACTCTTCAGTAGGGTGAATTGTGGCTCATGGATGTTTATTTCACAGTTTGTTCCTCAGCAAATTCTGATAATGTGTGTTTCGTCCATGTTAAATTCCTACCATATCCTGTAATGCATAATTTCCCCTCGCAGATTCACTACCCTCAATATTTCCTCATTTTTCAAAGTGTGCAGTACGGCAGACAGTCAGAGAGCAAAATAACGAGGGGACACTGTACTACATGATCACCTTGTGGCCTGCAGTCTCGCCTTTATGAGGAATGCCACTCAGATTACTCTTCTCCCAGTGGAGAGAGCTTCAGTTCATGGACACAGTTAGCCTTGCTGAATGTTATTTTGTTTAATTTGTGAATTGGCAAGACTGCTCAAGCTGGCAAGTGTGCTGCTGTTGTCTTGAACGCAGAATGGTCAACATGCAATCCAATAGTTTTAAAAAGAATAATACTGTAGGTGTTCCTTCTTCATTCCTGAGATACTGTCTTAGATACTGACTGTTATATATTGGGAGCCACCTGTCCAGTTAGACTGTGCATTGGGCATTTACCATGATAACGTATTCAACAAGCTGCGGTGTAGACATGTTGCCTGACTCGTTATGCTCCTGACATATGCAATGTGTTATCATTGAAGATGATGTTTATGTTACTGACCTTGTTCTGTAGGGATGAATTTTTGGTATTCATGAAGTTTGCAACTTGAACCGCTCTGTATTTATGCAGAGACGTTTGGCCTGAAAATGCACTAGGTACCAATTTTGTGATTTAATCTTTCCACTTAGGGCTAGATTAAGACCCCCAAGCTTAAATGTTTTTCAGCTAAACTGGAATTGAACCCAGACCACCTGTGAAAAGCTGATCCATTAACCACTGTTCTACCTCGTCCCCATGAGAGGCATACTTCACAGCTGATGAGGCAACCGCTGCTTCTTTGCCTAAAATGGAATGCCAATCTCTACAGTAATGGCCGTCCAAGCAATATACAAGCTGTTTGTATAGATATGTGTGTGTTTTTTTTGTATTATGAGGACTATTTTGAGTCAGTTTTCAAAACACACCAAGATCGAGCCTTTAATGGGTTTTCAGCACTGTTCCCTTCAGTTCTGTGGCAAGCTCTTTGGAATCTGTTTCAAGATACTAAAAGCTTCAAACCTTTGCACCGTGTACAGCATAAACCCTTTTAGCTATTAATTTATTTTTAAAGACCTTTGGGAGAATGTCAGCCAAGAATCACATCTCGCCTAGGCTGAGTTGCCTGCTCTATAACTTAAACAGTACTTCTTTATATCGAGTAAATGAAAGTCAGGTGGCCTCGGTAACTCTTAACCACTTTGAATTACTGAGAATTCCCTGGGTGAATTAAGCTATCAAAAATGCGGTACCTTTTGGTGATAAAGCATTGGTTGTGAAAACAAAAATAATAAAGACAAACAGAGATACTTTTCAATGCCTAACCTCTAAATATTTTAACGGTCTGTTATACACAAATGCTTCAAAATAACACTGACAGTGGATATATTGTAGTAACCTGACTAAAATAAGTAGGAATCACTGGACTTCATGCCAAACCCGTACCAATCATCTTTAAAATGTAAATGCTTTTCTTTGCATTACAGTATCACATTTATATTATTAGTTATTATTTTTTACTATCATGGGTAAGGTGTTTGAGAATAAGGCTTACTAATTTACATTCCTACTGTAACACCTAAATTATGCAATATGCCAGTAATTCATAAGGGATTTCAATATGCTACTTAGCAGAATTACTACTGTATTACTGTCAAATCAGAAGCTTTGCTATAGGAGTCAGACACCAGCAAACTATACAATACTATCAAAGTAAACAACTGTTATTTTGGAGGATCTTGTAATTGGAATTGATAAAAGAAACTATCCAGTATTTAGTTTGACTAATTGGAATGAAGAGCATACACAGCTCTGCAGATTTAACACGCATTGCTACTGTACCATACAATTAAGAGTTGCGCGCACCCAACTAGTTCAGAACCTGGTAAAGTTCTAATTTTCAAGTTGTCAGCCTTTAGTTTGCTATCTTGCCACCTAGTGGTATTAATGTAGAAGTATGTGTGACATAAAGCATACCGGATTTGATTGGATGAGTTTTTTTTGCAAGTCCTATGACAGAGAATAAAAGTGTTGTGCATCTGCCAGAAGTTTCAGCATTATTATATTATAAAAAGAGCTATGGTCAAGGTTGTAATGGAATAACTCTGATTCCTGGTTCTCATACATTACGGTTTACGTCTCAGTAGAACTGCTAGGTGTGACACACACTATCCCCTTATTTTGGAATACCTGAATCACTTTACACAAACCTCTTAACAGTGTGCCGTCTTTTCATGTTATGTTTAAGGTACTATTCCCGAATCAATGTTGTTATTTTTCTCTTTGCTCCAAGGATTCCTGCTCGAAGGGACAGGGTTGCAGTAAGATACAGTTTTCAGACCACTTCCTTGCTGCTGCAGAGAGGTTTTGGGACTGGCAGTGAATGAAAATCATTGATTGTTCACATCTCCTTCTTCATTTCTCTCTTTTCTCATGCCAACTGGCCCGACTAGGGAAAGAAACAATGCATTCTAATTTTCTGTAGTCGCTGCCTGCCGGTGACCGTTGACGTTAGCCGAGTCCTGTAATCGGACTGTGTGCCTAACCGGTTGCCATGGTGATATTTTTGCAGAGCCTTCTCCTGGACTTGCATTTAGGATAAGCCAACCCCTGCTGGGGATCAGACTCATTACATCTCACTCCAAATCAACTAACACTGACCACTAAGCAATTTAGTTTGTGATTGTTCAATTCGCTGAGGGGAAAATGTTTTTCTAATCCCCTGCAAGCTGAACAGCCTACAATCCTTTTGTGAGCAGAATCACAGAGCAAGTGCTGTTTAGAGGGCAAAGAGGTTAACTCTCCCCCCTACTTGGAACAATGTTTATAGGTGGGTTCATATCTCAACATAATTTGCAGTACTGGGATACTATAACTGGCTTTGGAAGTAGTATTGACATACAACACATTTGTATATTAAGCCAATAGTCTGCCATGCCACCCTACTTTTCCATTGCCCACTGAGTAAATCTAGACACTTTAAATGGAGGTGTGTATTGCTGCAAAAATCTGGGTGCTATATTTGGGAGCAGAGACATTTGTCATGAGAGGGGATTTTGTTGCAGTGAACCTTATCCTGTAGGAGGCTTGTGAAGTAAAGTGAAAAGACGATAAAATAACAACATGGGTATTATTGGGTACTTAATGAGTCCTGTGTTTTGTGTTTTGGATGTTCATTTGGTTGAAATCTTGTTAGGTTTGGAAACACAGAAATACTATACCACAAAGTATGCCCCTACAAAGTCAGAAATACCGTCATTTAAAGTATTACAGTATATTATGATGTGTTCTGTTTAACACAAAAAAGTAACTACAGTTTTACACAGCTTAAAGTAACAAACAGGCACTTATTATATGTATAACATTAAGGTCAAATCTAAATATCCCCAAAACAAAACAGGATACTTGTAACAGTTAAGAAAACTCCCCCAACCTGATCAAACGTTATCAAACTTTAATAACAGACTCAGATTTATCTTAGGAGCCTAAGATTTAGGACCCTACATGCCTATTTCTAAAACAAATGAATTATTCAATTACATTTAAGTATTTGCTGTTCAGAGACGATGAGGTGAAGTTTAATAAGAGTTTGACTTGTAAAAAGCCTGTGTTCCATGCACAGTGCAAAGCATTTGTGAGGTATCAGTTCTGTATCACCCCTTGACCAAGTCTACAAATCAGTCCAGACTGATGGCCTGATACCAAGTCCCAGGCAAACAGAGATGGCTTATTCACTATTCCTACTCAGGAAAAATCATATCTCCATTTTTATGGTACCAGTGTGGCACATATATTATTTAAGCACCAGCTTGGCAATGCAAAAAAAAAAAAAAAAAAATGCAGTGGAGAGATAGGGTGCAGGAAGAAGGAGGCTGCAGCAGTGAATATGGAGAGGCATGAATTGTTGGATTAGAGACCATGACAGATGTGTATTTCAGCACTTGGTAAATAGACTGAATCACAATGAATTATGCAGTGGCTGTTGCTGCGGAATCCAGCAGCAGAACATGTGTGATTTTGCAAAGAATAATGCAGCACTCCATCCCTCGATGCTACCTGCATGAAATAAAGTTAATGGAGCTGCAATTTGCAGTGATTCCCATCAGTCGGAATATACATTTTTAACCTTCATTTCTGTCTGACAAAAATTCAGATTTGTATAGAGGGTGGATGAGGAGAAAACGATCGCCACCACAACACCATGTAATACTGACTAATAAGACTCATGGGTCATTTTTAGTTTGTAGTGTTCTGTATTAAACAACTATTATAATGTATATGAAAGTAAAACTTCTAATATTTATTTTATTGATATATTTTTTATAGTCATTTAAGTGAAAACATGATAACATAATAACACAATAGTAAGAATTATTTGAACTAAAAAAAAAAGCAAAGTAATATAAAAAAACGATGCTTTCGGAAAGAATCTGGTATAAATTGTGCTGAAGATGCAGACAGCAGTTTATTGGTATACAGTATGTCAGTGCAGTCTAAGAGCTGGATTGAGGGTACACTGGTATGGATCATTTTCTTCAGACGGTCACACTGGAATGTCAGCTCTGGCTGTCAGGCTGGGGACTGAGTGCTGCCTTGGTGGGAGTTCTGGGTCTTCATCTTCCTCAGCAGGAGTTTACTTGCCTTCTAATTAGGTTATTGCTTGCCATTTGGGAGATACTGCAGATAAAATAAGACATGATAGCAGACTACCTTTTCTTCCTGCCCTATATATTTTCTGCAGACCCACAGTGAGAATCTACGCAGGGCACAGGAGATATACAGTATGTATAGCGACCTTTATTTTTGGGTGTTCATTTTATCCAAGGCAATTTACAGAGAATAGAGTGTGTGAACTATGCATCAGCTGCAGAGTCACTTACAACAACGTCTAACCTGAAAGACGGAGCACAAGGTTAAGTGACTTGCTCAAGGTCACACAGTGAGTCAGCTGGGATTTGAACCGGGGACGTCCTATTTACAAGTCCGTTTCTTTAACCTAAAAAATAGTATATGAGGTGAATGGAAAATATCTCCACCAATCAGATTTGTAATTATTGTTCATTGTATGTTATTGCATTTAATAGCTGATCATCTGCAACCTGTTGCCCACAGATTTTAATTATGCAAAAACCTAACTTTTAATTATACAGATTTTAATTATACAGATTTTAATTATACAAAAACCTAATTATGCAAAAACCTAAGTTGATTCAAAATACTATCAATACATAACTCTACAAAAGTGAGTGATTTATTGAAGTATTTTGTATAAAATACAATCTGGCATGGAAATGAGGAAGTTATACAAGAAGATTACTGTAGATACAGTCATGTGCAATGGTGTGATGGACAGGATTGATAGGTAGTCTTGGCAGAAGGTTGTAAATGCGTTCCTCGAAGTCAAAATAATTACTGCAGACGAGGATATATTACAGTGTATAGACTATTACACACCATGTTTTGATGTATCTGGTAAGGTTTTAATATTATTTAGCATACAGTAAACAAACTATTTCAATGCTGCGGTCCACTGGGGTGGAAAATGGCCACCAAGAGAAGGACAGAAACTAAAAAATCAAGAACAGTTTTTACCGTACATCATTTCTTTGAGGCTCTATAAGGAAGGAATGTTGGTTTTACCAGGATCTTTGATGTCTATGCTCCAAACTTTTGGTTTGAAAGCTTGTATGTATTTTGTTTTTCACTGATAATACCAATATCACATTACATAGCCATCAAATCTTCTTCAATATATACAACACAGAAAAGTACAGTGTTTTTTTAAATGTTATTTTCTATTTGCATCAATTATTCTGCTATTTGCGGAAGAACAGAAAATAATGAGCTGCGTACATTTTGTTGTTCAAGAGAATCCCATGATTAAAATTCTGGGTACAATTTGTGTACAAACTACAGTATTTGGAAAAGATTATTTGTTGATATGCTCATAACTGGCATTCCACTACAGTTTTTTTTTCTCTCTTTTGACTACTGATATTACACAGTGCGTTATTAAGATTCCTCATTCCATGCACTTTTCAGGAAATCCACCAGGATTGTCGCTGTCTTGGATCAAAGATCGTTGACATATCTGTGAATGTGTGAATGTATTGATGTCTGTCTGAAATGCCTTGTCTGGGGGTGGCTTGCTTGCTGTCTAGAGAGTGGGAGAAGTCATTCTTCATCAAGAAACAATGCTACAAAGACCAAAGAAGGCGTTTCTGGCCCTCGCCTCCCCTGCTAGAGTGGGGGTGGAACAGTAGCTGCCAGCTAGATCATCACATTAGTGCTCTGTATCCAGCATGAAGTTTAACCCAATATGCAACAGCAGGACAATAAAAACAAAAGCAAAGATCTTGCATTTACTAAACTCATCAGCACAACTTACATTTTATCTTTTGTAACAATCATTTTAAAAAATCGAGCAGCTAAGGCAAAGTTAATTGGACTTCTTTTTCATTTTTTTTTTTTTTTTTTGCAGTTTTGACAAACCCAGCTGGTTCTCAGATCTCATCTAACTGTGACATAAATTACCTTTTGGCTTTCAAACAGAAAACAAAATCAATAAGCAAAACATTAAAGTGCCATTTGATATTTGATGTAATATACAGAAGCCATGATTGCATTAAAGTTTTTACATTGATGCGAGGGATACTATTTCACCTCTGAGACAGCTCTGATTTGTCATGTTCTGTATGACCTTAGCCCTTCTCGTTTGAGAAAGTCTATTCAAGCTGTCTTTTTTTCCTTCTTGGTGTGGAGCAGTACAGGTGGTGCTTTTTAGAAACACAATCACATGAAAAACATTTCCCTTTTAAGCTTTGTTGCATTACATTCCTTTGTCTGCAACATGTTTCAGTAAAGGTTCTGCTGATCCTGAGGTCAATGGAGTCCCACTTCAGTATGTTCCACTTTCTTTAGTACTGTTATACAGTACATTGCAAAATAAACTTTTGCTGTTTTGTTTGATTTAGGTCATGCCCCCATCACTCCATACTGGACATACTGTTCTATACTGGGCAAATACTTTTTTCCTGATAGAAAGTACTGTATAAGGCCTTCTCTATTTCCTTAACAATTGGGTAGGAGAGGAATGCGTTCGTAAACTAGCAAGTGGTAAGACAATGGCTTTTAAGAAGTTTATTTATATAATATATCAAGGCCTGAGATTGTAACACCACTTTCCATCATTGCTTAAGTTTATTTTTAAATGTAATTCCTCGAGTCTGTTCATCTTAATCATCTTATGACTATTGTTTGTAAATGTCATCCTCCCATATGTCTGAACTGTAGAATACGTGTTTTGGATTCTGCAGTTAATGAGTGTCTGCAAACTGTATCTGCTGCCTGTGAGCCGTTTTCTTTAGGAGAGACGTGCAGTCAGTGTTAAAGGGCTCATTTTAGAATCTAAACGAAAGTTTCCAAACACCCAGGTACAGCTATTAACCATTAACTTCAAAAACTTTTCTCAACTTGCATTGGTTCCATACAGAATAATCCATGCAGGGTTACATGTTAAATAATGACCTTTAAAATAAAGTTTTACCAATCTGGATTTATCATATTTGGTGGTCACTGGGTATGTTGAATTACTATTAGGATTTTTGTCCAGCAAGACAATAAAGAAGTAGATCTAATTAAATTAAATTCATTATTTGAATTTAGTTGTCGACTATTATTAAAAAAGCATGTTTTAATTTGAATGTATCATAACCAGAGAGGTTAAGTCAATCCGTGGAATCATATTATGGAAGGATCATGTTCTGGAATCTAAGAAAAGGTCATTCCAATTAAAATTCTGGAATAGTACATAATAGTGTATTGGTGTCTGTTTGCTTCCGAGCTTTTGTCTTTGCTATGTCTTGCTCTAGAGACTCCATTGCCTCTCAGCTACTGTGTCGCCTCTGCTGTGTCGTCTGCCTTTATATCAAGATGCATGATTTTAAAGATATTGGTGCAGAGGTGCTGCCTGTTTTGGTCCCAAGATTAAGCCTTTAATCTACATAAATGGGATTGACCTGTGTGTGCATATGCCTGTGTATATACGTATAGTAGATCAACTGTATAGTCACGTAACAAGTCACATTCTTTGTGGCTTGCTTCATAAAGCCATCAGCAACATTTATTGTCAGCTGTTGTATAAAGCTTTACAGATGTTGTGCATTTATTTGGAGGCTGTCAACCGTTCTTATTATGAGTCTCAGCTAAGCAATGTCAGAAGTTTCTGATAGGAGTGAGGGAGAGGCTTTAAAAGCCCATGTTTTCCTGGTGGCTTTCAGTACTCTGCATTATTTAAATTGTTCCTGGGTAATGCTGTTCAAATGCTTCTATACACAAGTATGTTTTGCACAAAACACTTTGTCAGGCAGAATGGCACAGTAGATGTCCTGATCTTTGAACAGTAATGTACATGTACAGTATAAGGTAGTTTGGTGACAAGATGAAATGCATTCAGTGTAACTGAGAATTATACAACCAGCAATGTTGGAAGTGATCACAATGAAGTATTTTGGCTGTGCAGTCTTTGTTACAATTTATAAAGGCACTCAACCATTACAGAATAGTGTGGGGTTTATATTAAAAGCATTTCTGGTACCTTATTCCAGGTGTGCATCTGTAATAATAGGCAGTATAGATACCGGTTATACTTAGGGTGTCTCGAGGCTAACTGAGAGACAGACCGGAGCATACCATTGAGACATTAACATGTACTCATGACTGGGATAGACTTTTTTAAAATCATAACCTGAAGGTACTCTGAGCCTTGCCCAATGGTCAAAGATGCCCAAAGATTCAAAATAAATAATACTTTGGTTTAAATATGAATATCTCTGCACACAAAATGCCTTGCTAAAAGGTAATAAAATGCAGGACTAGGGCTCAGCACATGTTACTCAGTATTCCTGGGGTTCACATTTCAGGACTCCCAATCCTAGGTTGAAATCACCAACCACTGAATACTTCTTTTAATTTTTTTTTTTTTTACCTGTTCCTGCAAATTATTTTATCATATACTTTTTTCTTGATAAATACAGCATGTGGGTGCTCGTCTGTCTGAATCTTCCTCGGACAAATTGCTTTTCAATTGTTTTTCTTTCTTTTCACCTGCAAAATATGACATACACGGTAATTGGTTTCCAAGTCAACTCCAGTCCTCACATTGCCATGATCACCTAGGATACCTAATTGTCTCTACTAACGTACTAGCATGTTCATTAAGTTGCTCCACTCAGAATTTAGTACATTTAACGATTTACTTTGATTTGTGTGCAATTAAAAGTATGTGATTTTGTACACAGGCTACACTCTTACTATTGAACCTTTTAGGAGAAGGATTTGTGGTGGTAATATCCTTCTAGAAAACAGCTGCATGAAGATGTGGGCGGATTATGCAAACAACATCACCTATATGGATAGCCTGCAGTATTTCATTTTTGAAAACCTCCTATGTATTTAGCAAGAAATCACTTCTTTATAATTTACTATACAATACTGCTGAATGAGAATTACTACCAAGGTTTTTTTTTTTAGTTCCGGAATGTTGACCTTCAAATGCACATGTGCCCAGATTGCACAATGACAGGAGCTGAGAGCTCATACATTAGCAATTCTTAATTTTCCAATTGGCGAAGCAAATCTGCACAGTGTTATTAAAACCTCTTGAATCACTCCTTAAAAAATGACTCTTTCCATTTGTCACGATTCCTAAGATTCAAAATTGTTAGCAATGTTTAACCATGGTAGCCCACAGATTTAAGTTTAATTTAGTCCTTGTGATATATGAAACACATTGCCACATTATGCATGTCAATAAGTTACCTTTTACCGTCAGAAATATGCAGGGCAATGGGCAGTACATATAAACGCAACAGTTTTTTAATTAGTACTGTACTTTGATTACAGAGAAACGTGAGGGTTACATCAGTCACACAAGGCAAATGATTAGAAGGATCAGGGCTTTCCATTGGCTCAAACCATCGTTTGTTACAGATTTAAGTGACCGTTATGACATTAATGGGGTCTTACTGTGAGACGATCTGTATTTCGGTACTGAGCATTGCTCACAAAAAGAATTCAAATTGCAAGATGCACTTCTATGCTTCAGGATGGTGTACTCAGTAAGTAAGTACTCATTTGAGTAATTTTTTAAAATGTTGTGATGTACAATGATTTGCCAAATTTCAGATCATCAGTGTAACTAAGAATTTCTGTTGTGTCACTGTCGTAGCTTATAATGTGTTATATATGTGGCCACTCCAAAGAAGTAGTGTATAGAACAGGATGTATTTACTCAGTAGACACTGGTTGTATTTTCTAAATGATGCACTGTTGAAATACATTCTGTACAGTAAATGACCATATCCAGTGCAGCATGCAGTTCACAGATTACTGTATGAAAAATGTAGGTGCTGGCTTATGCATAACATTCTGTTTAATTATGCAGTATGTGTGCAGCACAAAGAGCCAGATTTCCTAGGCGTTTACTCTCGTCTTCTAACTCATTTGCAAGCTGTTTGATTCTCCTTATATTGTTAAATAAAGACTGGAGTTAACACTTTGATCTGACTGCATTTGGGTTCTGGTGATTGGGCTAATTTTCAACACATTACTTGTATTGTGTGCTTTATTTCTGGTTACAATAAAGGCCCCTCTCCAATTATGACTTTGATGTAAAACCAGGCAGCCTGGCAAGCTTTATTTTGTCTTAGTGTTTCAGTAAAGACAAATGATAATCATCAAGACAAAGCTATTTTCTTATCCTCAGTATTAGTGAAAACTGAACTACTTCAGTTAAGGGAAATCACTGGATCTTTTGAGATTACAACTTCCCAACGAGACCATAAGAAATGACCACAGAGGCAGTGTACTTATACAGGGACTAGACAATGTTTTTTAGGTTACATACTGTTACAACTCTGAAATTAACACTATATTAAAGTCAAGACATTAAGAGAGAAAGTAAAATGAGGAGACCTCTTGTCAAGGTCATTTTAAAGGTGTAAGGTAATTGTGTTGCATTTAAAAGATGAGTAACTGAAATGTACAGTATGAGGGTATCTGCACAGTGATTCCTTCAGGATGAGGTTAAGTTGGCGAATCTGAGGACTCCTTCATGGATAATAGCTGCCAGTCTGCTCAGCAGCCAGCTCTGTGGTTTATGGTGCAAGATGTGCATTCATTTACCAGTTTATTGCTCTCCTTGAATAGGAAAACCACCTAGAACATCACACAAGGGCTGCTGTATACCCTTGAGAGCCAGCTGACCTGTGCATCATTAGTGTACTACTAGAGTAACCTACAGAGCGTATGGGTATGTGTCTGTTTGTCTATCAAACCTACTTTTACATCTGTACTGTAAGTCTGTCATTCACTGACACTCTGAATCTTGTTCCTTTTCTATCTGATCAGGCAAGGACACATCTGAGACTTATAATGCAATCTAACAGGCATAATTTGCTGCAGTTAAATGCAGACCTATAAATCATGTTTTTATTTATACACTAGAGGACATACAACCTTAATATTGAGACCGAAACTAGGCTGTTGTACCCAGTAAACTTTGTGGGATTAAACTTCAGGGTCAATGCACAGTTTAAGGTATTTGTCTAGCGCTAATGTCTTTTTGACTTACAATTTTATAAGGGTAAAAGACAGAAGGAGCTGTTATGTTATCTAAACAGTTAAATTAAAAGATATTTGGGTTTGCGGAAGTGTTGTGTTATTTGAGCATTGCTTCTGGGTTTTACCAGCTGCTATGGTGGTCCTTCTACAAAGCTACAACCCCTAGTGTGGTGTGTTTGGCACTCTTTAAACAGAATTTAATTACTTCATGTAGTGCTTTTAAAAACATTTTCCAATTAATAATGAAAAACAATGTTGCAGATTATCTGCATGTTTTAATGTAACTAAACTGGCATTAACATATCTCAATAGTTTATTGCAAACATTTGAAAGAACCTTGGTATCTACGAAAACCTTTTTTTTTTCCCATTGGCACACATTCCCTTTGGTTTCCCGTGGCTTACAGTATATCTACTACTGCCTGCTTCAATGTGTGTGTGTGTGTGTGTGTGTGTGTGTGTTTGTATCCTGCATGATGGCTGCTTGATTATTATTCAGAAAAGCATGCCTGTCAGCTGGCCTCTGTCACCCAGGTGACAATGGGATGACTCACTACGATGAGGTAACAGAGGCACTGCAGATAGACAGAAACACACAGCAAGCAAAGATGGACTCCGAACTGATGGGTCTGGCTCGGGGGTTAATGGCTTGTTCACATACTGCACATTTGAGAGCCTACCAAAAAAGAAAAAAGCTGCTGGAAGGGAATACTAATTTATTTTAGTTTCCTACTTGGACTCTTCTTGGTCTTTTTCTGCTTGCATATTATTTCTGCATGTTTAAATCTTTCTGACCTTTTAATGCAACCTTCATCTTAAGGTCAATATTTGAATATTATGTTAAAATTCCCGTAATATCTAGGGCATGATTCTCTGTTGGTTTGTTTTGCTAAGTCAGGGTAGACATTGTCTAGGTGTAACTGTCACTAGATTAATGCAGTAGCCACATTCAGATGCACTTTTACATATGTGGATATTGTTTTGTACTGCTTAGTAAATGTTTTGTAGTTACTTTTATAGCAATGCAGATTTTTTAAATAACAAAATGTATTTAAATAAAGTGTAAACTGTGCAAGTAATTTAACTGTGTCGAAGTGATCCCTTACTGAGAGGGAAATTGCATCTCAGTTGGCCTTGGTGATGCTGCAGAAACAAAGACCTTTATAAGCATGATTAACAATTACAGTGCACATGCTGGAGGCATATAAAAAACACAAGCTCTGCTCTTTAGTCTTTAGTTAAAAGAAAGAGAAATACAACTGTTGCAGCAGCCTGTATTCCCCACTAAAATCCTTAATGTTGCATCCTTTCTAATGCACTTACTGAACAGTATGTTAGAAACAAACAACATGGATTGAGCGCTCAGAGCATCGTTTAGATCATTGTAGGTAATGAAAATGAAATGACAAACCTTGTGCATCATCTTGATCGTCATATTTAAGTTGCAAACCTTTACTGTGTCTGTACATTAGGGCTGGATTTACCAGGCTTTTGTTCCAGTGTGAAGATGTTAATTTCAGGCTCCTTTACGAGACGTTATGTTCAGGTTCTGGAGCAGTTTATTTTTGCACTTCAGTAAATCTGGTCCAGTTTTTTGTATTTATTTTCTTGTTTTCAAATAATGACTTGTCCATTTAAAACATTTCGTTTGCCATCAATACTAATACAGTACCTAATTTGTGTTGGGTACAGGTGGCAGGCTAGCAAGATTTATAAAGAATATAATTATGGTACCTGACACAGGCAACAGAAGACATTTAAAAGGCTTTGACTTAAAATGCTTCATCAAGAGGAATGCAAGAGTTATTGGTGATCTGTATTTAAGAATTCAATTTTTACTAGCTATCCCAAAACAGTATAGATGTTTATTACACCTGGTGTCAGATACTGAACCAGCAGATGAGCTGCCCTTGCAGTACTATACATCCCAATTTCAACTGTATCTTTTTTCATGCTGTACATGATTTTGGTGCACTGCAGCCTTTGGTTTGAAGCAGTTGAATTGATATTCAGAGGCTGGCATAACACCTAATCACTTACTCCCACTAATGCTTTAGAAGCATGGTTAGAGTTGCCCCCACCGTCTATGGCTAGAGAAAACACAGGCTTAAACCCTGTAGGGCAGATGTGTGCTGCTAAAAGCAGTGGGATTAATATGGGTTTTTAGTAGCTCCATTATGTATCAAATTTATATCGGGCTAAGCTATCCATGTTAAAAGTTTTTTTCCCGTTACACTCTAATGAGATCATCATTTTAAAACGGGATACTGAAAATAAAGATTCTGCATTTAATAATGTATACATAAACTGGAGTATGGAAGAACCTTTAGTTACTTATAACTAAGTGGGATACATACACCACGAATATAAGGACTTGATGGCTTTTTTTAACAGCTTTAAACATCGATAGAGTATCTATCCGAGCCTTTTCTCTAACTTCTAGGATAAAAGGGTGACAAAAAAACTGTACTGAATATAATACACACCCTTTTACAGCTGTCAGGAGAATCTGTGTTATATACACGTTATATAAGGGGTGTGCAGCATACTTAGTGATAGGATTCTGGAATAATATGGTATTTTTGAGAAAGGGTGGGGGTTTACAAGCTCTGCAACCCAAGACAGCTCCAGGTGTTATACAAGGGATGTGCTTTATACACAATGTGTGTGTTATTATATTCTGAACACGACTATTTATTTTGATAAATGATTTGCGTCACATTCATTCACAACAATGGAATAGTTTAATGAATTGGACCCCATATCCTTTTAACACAAAGAATTGGCATGAATGAAGCCCAGTTACATTTAATAGTTAAATGCATTGTTTATTTCATGGTAAGGATTATTAACCTTATTTATTGTGGATACCCCATACAACTGCAGTTGGTTTAACATCTCAAAGTGTTACAATACCCCCTGCAATTACTTTCCTTTGCTGTACTTGTTGTTGTCCATATTGCAACATTTTTTTTCTCAATATATTCACACTATTTTAGATCTTTTTTAAATTCACATATCATAGGTACATACACCGAGAAACTGGTATTTGTTCGACTTTTACTCGGGAGCATTCGCCAGGAGGAAAAGATGCTTGTTAACATCCCAGTGTATCCGCTTCTATCTCCCGACTGCAACAATGCTGACGCTCAGATCGAAATAAGTGTCGTTTTGTGGGAAAGTATTATTATTATTATTATTATTATTATTTCTTAGCAGACGCCCTTATCCAGGGCGACTTACAATTGTTACAAGATATCACATTATTTTTACATACAATTCCCCATTTATACAGTTGGGTTTTTACTGGAGCAATCTAGGTAAAGTACCTTGCTCAAGGGTACAGCAGCAGTGTCCCCCACTGGGGATTGAACCCACGACCCTCCGGTCAAGAGTCCAGAGCCCTTACCACTACTCCACACTGCTGCCCCCCAAAGTAAAACTAGCATTGTGGCAGGAGAGAGCGTGATCTGGATACACTGCAATCTTTAGAACACATTGTTTTTTCTTCTGCCGAACGCTCCCGAGTAAATGTTGAGAAATGTTTTGCCCAGTTGATTTCTGAGCCATGATGTGTGATTAAAAAATTAAAAAGAGTAATAAAGATAACGCTGCAATATGGACAACATGGAACACAGCCAACGGAACGCCATAAGAGTGTTCTGTAATTCATGACACATTAAAAATGGAACACAGCCAACGGAACGCCATAAGAGTGTTCTGTAATTCATGACACTTTATATTATGGCACACAAAAGGTGAAGTCTGAACTGGGATATCTGAAATGTTTCAATTGAGCCAGTATAGGCAGTGAATCAGAGTGTTGACTAGGATTTTCATTGCATGATGTCTTTTAAACTCAATGTATTGAGCGACATTTTCATTAGTTACTGTAGCTGACCACATTTATTTGATCATACCTATGAAACGAAAACACTCAATGGTAGTGTTCTTGTATGTAGTGGCACTCAAAATAAAGTATACAATGCATTATTATTTTTTAACCTTCAAAAGAAGGAGGTGTTCTCTTGAAGGTTAAGTCATTTTAGTTGCCCATCGCTTAGGCATTCTCCATTTTCTTTTTGCAGCATGCTTTTGTCTAAATTAAAGTCTCTCAATCATGTTGCTGTGTTCTTTTGGGAAGTATTTTTTATGACAGAAATATTTGTAAAAAAAAAAAAATGAAAACCTCAGATTTTGGTATTGATTTCCCATATTTGTTGTGTTATCTCTGAGGTAGGAGCAATTCTTCTGATTGTTCTGCCCCTTTGGAAGTGAGCTGACAGTCCTAGTGCTTTAAGGTCTCTCACTTTTTGTCTGATTAAGTGGCGTGTTCCTGGTGGTTTGTTCCCTTTCCTGTCATTGTCCCTGAGGGATGCATTCAGCGGAGCAGAGGGCTGTCTCTTGCATTTGTTGTCTTCATTTTTCTCTCTGTTTTTTTCACTTCCCATCTTCTGCCTCTTGTTTTCTAAGTGTACCTCCACAAGTCCATCTGATTTTGAGCAGTGAGTTTGAGCCCTGTCTCCGTTCTATGGTTTGCTGACAGAATTAATACCTAAGAATAGCATTCCTACATTCTGTACCCTCACCCCCACTGCTTCCCCGACATGGTACAGCCTGCAGAGGGACTCCGGTAATGTAGCTGTGCTTATCAATCCCTTACAGATGCTGAACTGTGATTACTCTGCTGTGTAATTTAAATTATTTTGGATTTGAGATGATATCTTAGCCAAGTAAGTAACAATGATGCTCACTGCATGAAATTAAATAAAAAATAAAGCTATTTTTTTTATCCCCTTAAAAAAAGCCAGAAGAAAAAGAACAGTGCTAGGATGTGCTTGTTTATTTGGAGAATTTGCTTCTCTCTTTCATGGGGAAAAGCAGGCGATGAGAACAGGGTCTGCATATTGTTGCCTGGGCAGGGTGATGCATTTGTTTTCAGACTGTCATATGTGCCTCTCAAAACGTAATTCGTTTACAGAATATTATATAGAATAGCAATCAGATTGTGCGTGGCCAAAGGGTGATGCTATATTTCATTGTGTCAGATGGAGACTGTATGGAGAGATGTTGTCTTTTCATTTTAGGATGCTGACCCTATAGCTTGATGGGATTACAGCATCACCTCATTTCCTTAGTCTGCTTGGACCTGCCTCCGCTAGAATGTAATTTGTTTACAAGTGGCCCAGGGATGCTGTGCTGAGCGGTCTTCTATTTAGGGGCATGCTGTGGTATAGAAAGTTCTTCTGTCTTGGACTCCTGTGTTTTGTAGAAGAAGAAATTGATTCTGTTTCCACCGGGATGGACATGACCCCTGGCTTGGAAGTTTCAATGCGTCAAGAGGGCAGTGAGAGAGTACTTGAGATGCTGTGGGTAAGGAGAGAGGCTAGTGCTTGTCTGACTGATGCTGTGAACATTCCTACATATCCTATTGCACAAGCAGCATACATTGCTTTGATGTTCCTTATATAATCAATGCAAAATGGACAGTATTGGCAAGTAATTGCATGTATCAAAGCTGTGTTGTGCTGCAATGTTAATTGATTTCAGTGTTTTTAGAAATGCATTCATCTCGGTTTATACATTTTGAAATGACCTCTAATGTTCAGCTGAAATATATATATATATATATACATTTTTTATTGTTGCCTGTAAAATACAAGTTTTAAATTGTATGACTGTGCTTGTGTGTGTGTGTGTGTGTGTATGTCTGTGTGTGTATATATATATTTTTTATTAATTTTAAATGCATACAATGCCGTCACATCAGAAGGGCTCTTGGTATAATACTATTCCCTAATGGTTCACAGCACTATTCAGGGAATAGGGAGCGGGAATCAGCTTGAACAATATGCACAATAATTATAGATCATAGCTATTACAAACTGAAGGTGATTCTGTCAGTGGTTAAATTGGTCTCTAGTTGCAGGACTGTCTTAAAGGTTTGCTGACTTGTGGGCAGCAGTCAATCTGCTTTTTAACATGTTGATTTCGTGGCTCTAAGAGGTTTGGTAGTCTCAGCTAGTTGCATTTGCATTGCATGTCCTTAACTCACACTGATGAGATAATTACTTCACAGCATATTGAGACATATTTTTAAATCTTTAAGGTAGGTGTTGTAAAATACTGTTTTTCTTTTCTGTGATTGAAACTTTACATTTTGAACACTTTGCCACAGCACTGTATTAATGTCCAATAGGCATAAAGATGAACATTAACGTGCAAAAGGAGGCAATTGATGAACATGTATTGAATGCATTCTTTCCTCATATAAAAAAATAAAACCGTTGAAAGATGACCAGTGACAAGCATTGTATTTCCTGATCTAAAAATCAGATTGTAACGAGTGACATGTTGTCGTTGCTGCTTGTACAGGACTGTTTCCTGCAGGTATATTTACCACGTACTAATGCTGCTGCTTGAGTGTTTAGCAAATTGTATGCCTTATGGTTCTATCAAAATAACAGGTGCTTAGAGATTCCGTTGCTGTCATAAATGCAATTCTGTATCAAAAAAACATATTATAAAATGAAACAGGTTCGTCTTTTGGCTGAACCATGTATGGTTGATGTTTTCTTTTTTTTCTTTACAAATTCCTTGCAGTGTATGTAGTATGGATACCTTCTATTATATTACATATGCATGTGTCCTGAGACTGTACCTGCAAAAAACGAATCTCTCTTGTACCATTGCTTGAAAATTCCATTACCTTCGTTTTTCAACCTGAGAGGGATTGAAAACGCAAGCCATTGTGTGTCTTGCATATGCAGTTGATCTGCCGGGATGCTAGTCAAGAAAACCCTTGGTTAAGTAAAACCCAGTGGCTTGTCCCTCAATGAATATTTAAGAAAGGTTGATGATGTATGCATTTATTACATTAAGTAACTTCATTCCTACACCCGCAGAGTAAATCACATTGCTGTGGTTTCTCAGTGATGCTGTTTTAATTCCTTGAGTCCAACTATATCCATATTTCAGCGAGGGGTGTACAGTATAGTAATTAATAATACAGGGGGCCAGTTCACCGGCACAAATCAATGATTTTAACATTGATTTTAAAGTCATTTCCTGAGAAGTGCTCTACTGTTGGGTGCTTAGTTATAATTATTTGATGCATCCATGGCATGATAATGCCTTTGTACAAGTCTGCATACATACCCATAAAATGAAGTATGACATCCTATATTATTATTATTATTATTATTATTATTATTATTATTATTATTATTATTATTATTATTATTTCACAATATTATAGGTTTCCAGTCATATGCACTAACAGATCACATCTCTGAGTAAAGTTTCAAATCTGTTACCTCAATGGCTAGCACAAGTTTTCAGTGCAAAACTTATGCTGAGCTTCTGCATTGTCTCAGATGTAAGGTAGCTGTACCTTGCCTGTGAGCCCTTTTCAGATCAGCTTAATGAGAACACCCACATAATCACACAAATTGCTTTGGCTGTCAAGGACAGTGTTTCAGTGAGAGTGGAGTGCACTTTCTGTTTAATGGACTTGTTTGTAACACAAGTGTATGCAGAGCCATAATTAGGCACCGGCAGTGTTTCCGAGCTCCTCTGAAGAGATCCTGCTTATTGACTTACAACGTCAGCCCATGCCAATAGGAGGAGTGAGCAATTATCGATTTTATTTCAGTTTTTACTTCTGGATTTCACTGTATAAAGCATCAAATTATTTGTGGTTTTATCTACTGCATTTTTTTTTTTTACCATTTTACTTTTACCATTGTGCAGATCTACTCCATTTCCAAATCAGTTTCTCAGTGTTAAAAGGCCATTGAAGATATGACACCATTTAAAACTACACTTAAAATGGAGGAGCAGTTGAATGAAACACACTAAGTTAATTTGGTTTCCCTATGTCCAGCCCTGCAAGCATTGGGGGACTTCCTTATACCCGTAGCTCAGCATGGAGTTAAGGGATGCTCAAAACAGTGTTCTCTATTATTTTAAAATAGTTAAAATAATAGAGAAGGAAATTGGCAGTTATTAGTATTTGTTTATTTAGCAGACGCCTTTATCCAAGCCGATTTAAAGAGACTAAAGGCAGTTAAAGGGTTACTGACGCTAAGTGAGAATTTGAGAATCTGTTTTTTTTTAGTATACACTGATGTTGTTTGTATTATATTAAAGCCACCTACAAGATATATGAATTTGAATTCTACTTTCTAATAATACATTAACAGGCCCCTAATAATACAATCTATACAGTACATTTCTAGACATATTAGCATATTACTCTCAACGCTGTGTTCGTTAAATGTTAAATGTCAACCACAAACACTGGTCACAGCCCTAGCTTGGTTTAGAATGTATTTCCGTGATTCCGAATCTTGTTCCTTTAAGGTGTGGAATATTAATTAGCACAGTGTGAGGAGAGCACGACAGGCAATGTTTAAATAGGTGTGTGGGAGGGAGGGGTTTGACTGTGTGTGCTTTCCACGTGCCTGTGCATGAACAGGTCCGATTATGAATGCAGGGAGGAATTATAATATAATATACTGGTGACTTGTCATATATATAAGCACAGACTTCAAGATTTTTTTCAGCAGCATTAAATAAGTATTAAAGAAACACTCACTATTTAATTGAATAAATTAAATTGACTTGTCTTCCTGCATCTTTTACCAAGAGAAGACAGGAACACTGTTTACATCAAAACCAATCCTATATACCCTAAAAAAAAAATAATAATAATTATTAGTGGATTAAAAAAATCTGTAGAAGTGACTGAATCCTGAGAGCCTCATTAACATGTTTCCACTATTCATGGCTTTCTTTCATTAGCTATTCAAATTCAGCTGCGAGCTGTAATAGGAACATACTGAATTCATTTCCAGCAGACGTCCCTCAAGGGTGACTGATTGCAGGACAGATTTAACAGATTTTTTATGTCTTCTGTAAGTTGAAAAACTACCAAACACCACCTGCTTTAAGAATTAATCACCGCAACATCTACCTTTCCTAAAATCTGAGAAATATGTGTGTTGAACATCTTGATTGATGATGGGATCCACATACGATGGAAGCATTTCAAGGCTATATAGTTGTCTGTCACTTTGTCCACAGATGATTGACGTGGCTTAAAGGGACTGCACACACTTTGTTAAAAGATCTGTTATTCAGGGCGAAATGCCTGTCAGTAATAGATGAGTTGAAATGGCATCTTTACTGCATTCAAAACTGAATTGGAAGATTATTTTGTTATATCCCAAACCATAAAGATCTGCAATTGAATCACACATTAGATCATTCTAGATATAACAATAGCAATCTAAAGCTTCAATGCTGCACAGCCCAGAAACCCACACACTGGCACTCCCACACACATACGCACATGCATGTAAAAAAAAAAACACATTATAATGATGTCGGTCTCATAGCAGAAGGTGTTTGTATAGAACTAGCTTTATCACCGTTATGATGACAAATTTGCTGTATAGCTCCTTTAAATGACGAGCTTTATAGTTTTATGACATTAACTTTTTCATCTTTTTAGAAATAAAAAAGAAACTGGTATCAACCTAGCAGTGGGATACATGCTTTGTGAAGTATACCCTTGGTTTGGTCTGACTCTCAGGTTTATTAATCACACAATGAAAATCTTGACTTTGATGGATGCCATTGGCCTGCTTTTGTAATCCTAGCAAACCAGACATTGTATCGCAAAATATAATGAAATACCTGCAGCGCATTTATAAAATAATCAGTCATCGGGACCTATTTATGAAAAACTCTTTTCTTTGCTTTTGTTTTTGTTTTGTTTTTTTAAATGCACGTACAGTACATTAAATACATTCTTCGGGTACCATAAGAGCATGTGACCTGACCGTGAGTAAACCAGAACTGCAGAAGCTAGCTGGGTTGACATTTCATCATTATGGTCTTATTCATGCTGGTAAAGTAATGTATATGCCAGTGACTGCAATGCAGTGGTTTGCACGCTAATCCTTTATAAATAAAGCCATGAATGATCCAAATGTAATTTCCAGACCATCAACCTGCAATGCCAAACAAATGGAAGGGCCCATCTAGACAAAGAGGAAGCTATTGTTCAAAGCACTCATAAAGTTTTTCTGTTTTTATTTCATTATATTCTGAGCATTTATAGAGCTGAGTTATTGCCTTTCACCTGGATTGCATGGGGTCAGTCTCCTATCTGTTCCTAGCTTCTACCATGGTCCCTTTTCCAATAAGTTGTAGTGTGTTTTATAAGGTATCAGGATAGCATCTTTGATTCATTGTCAAATTATTTAAAAGCAGCCCATCCATGCATTATCCCTGTAGACAACTTATTTTGCATTACAAATAAATTGGGCAATCATGGCAAACAAACTTGCATAATGTAAGATAGAGGATCTAAAAACAGTGGATGTATTATTTCTCACTGTCCTATACTGACAGAGTAGTGATATTTATCAGTATACAGCAGTGTGTTTGGAAGAAGTTTTTATACATATACATATTGATACACCTCTCCTCGGTGATAGAAAAATAAATAATCTAACACGTTGTTTTATTGACATTTTTTTCCCCTGTCCACTGTTTTTCTAATTTACTGCAAACCAGTTTCAGGAGGGCTGGGAGTTTATGATGCAGATAATTGGTTATAATGTCCTTGACATTTCCCAGTGCTCCATCATGTTACTTAAAGGAGGCTGCTGGAGGGAAGGGGGAAGCCGAGGAAACACTGTCTGTAGTCTTTTGATGAAAGTGGTTTCGAGAATGTTTCCTTCTTCTTTAAAGATGTAACATTACTGGAGAGTGAATTACAATGCACAGAAACATTCAGGGGTATGAAAGCAACACATGTCATGGCAATGGTGCATTTAGATTTAACAACGTCAACTTTGTAAACCATGTGACTTTTAAAAAGCTTCCTGTTGGTAATTATTTCGCTTTGTTTTTTCCTGGTTCAGCTGCAACAAAATTGTGCTTTGTGTGATTTTAAATGGTGATTCTATTTCATTCGATTTCCTACTGGCTGTTCCCCTAATGACTGGCATGATTGGAAGCCAATCCCTGATATCCCTTTGACCCCATAGTGACTACCTATGCAACTGACCAAAGGAAACACATGGAGAGAAAGCTTCCATTTTCTATCGTTATTTTCCTCCCTTTCCCCCATCACACACACACCTTCCTGCTCCATTGGGTTTTTTTTCCCCCAGTCTATTGTGAGGTACAGGTATATACACCAACACCTCCGTTCTCATGTGCCTGTATCAGTCTTTCAGCATTACACAGTGGCTGTGTACTGGATAAAATTAGTACAATGGCTCCCTGATGATTTTGTCTCTACTCTGGAGCTTGTCAAGGGCTGCTCCCTCGTTTTTTTTCTTCTCAAATGACCTTGTGCTGAGCTGTGTTTGTTTAGTAAAGTGGTTGCTAGCGTGCAATTCTTTTATGTAAATTGGGCCTTCACGTTCATATGTCACATCGCATTATTATCTGGCTCCCTAAAGAAAGCTATTTATTATGCATGAGCAGCATTTTTCAGTTACTGTTATGCTGCATGCTGGTACCAAATAAAAAATAAATAAATAAATTCAGAGCTAAGCAATGGGAAAACATTGCATTAAAACTAGAGAACCTTCCTCTAAACAGGTGGTCATGCAGTAAGATATGCTACCACATACTGTACTATGTTACATATGTTTTAGGTAAAGCATATGGTGGAGGGGGGGGGTTCAAAACTCAGCGTTATTGTATGGAACTATGGTATAGTAATGATAGCTACTATAACAAGTGATTTACAAATGGAATTTGTTAATAAAATCAATCCAATAATGCTTTGAAATTGACTCGATGAGGTCGTTAATGAACAAATTTCTCGGTCTCAGTAAAAAGCTTAATTGCCGCAGGTCACGTACATCACTTCCTTTCTCAACGACTAATCAAAATGCATGCTAACGAGATCAAGAAAAATAATTTGCTGTTATCACCTGCTGTTGTACTGGGAGTTGTTAGTTATTATACATGTATACCATTTATGTAACACTTCATTATATATTTATTAAGCTTTTTAAAATGACGATAGAAATCTGTAGCCCAATACATAGTGGACCTATGTGCCCTGTTGTACACCTGTTCTTCGTTCGTGTGTGGATTAGATACAGGTGTTAAAAGCCAAGGACGCATTGCAAATCCGCAATCACCTGTAAGGAAACATTATTGTAATATCTGGTATGCCGTTTTCTATACCAAAAATTTCATTTGTATAATTAAAATAAAATATACAGCAGAGGCCAGTTGTCATATAATGTACATACCCAGAGTTCAGATAGACTACAGTTGCACTGATAAATTCTGTAACATTACACTAGAAGCAAATAACGGTATATCATTTTAGCAACACAACAAACGTTCTGTAAGGTTACAAATGGTTAAAACAAGTTCATAACCACAAGTATAGAAAAGGCTAAAATATTTACAATACTGACCTACTAGTATGCCATCTGGTGTATTGGGTCTCTGAAATGATTTACACATACGTTCCAGGTGTTATAGAATGCATCACAAATCACCTGCAGGTTTAGTCAATGGAACCCCTTCCTGTTCACCTATGTATATGCATGGTGCTGCAGGGATTTGAGTGCAACGTGTGTGCAATCGATGGCTCCCATTACTCTGGGAAATCCAGCAATGTCATAAAACTCCCTTTTAAAATGATTAAGTGGAATACTGATATAACCATTAACCCTCTTTATCAAGTCACCCGTGACCCTTTGAAATGACCCAGGGGCATAGAAGGACAATGCTGCCAACACCTTCATATGCGGGGGTACGGCACGGCTGACAGAGGTCTACAATAGCTGTCCTAGCTGGTAAATGAACCCTGGTCCTGTAAACCCTCTCTCTGTATTGTCGGCGTCTCTGCCGGGGTCTATTACATTTTCTGCTTCTGCTGCTGCAACTGCTGCCTCTCCCAGCAAAGCCAGTTATATACTTTTTCATTAATTAACAGCCTCCTTTTCAAAATGAAAATGAACTCCTGATAAATGATGACAATTAACACGGATTTCCTTTTAAATTCCCACGCAAACAAAATAAATAGTCGCAAGAAGCCCTGCTCGTTAAGATATTAACGTTATATCAAGACCTGATGGGATTTAGCCATAAGAGACTATATTGTTATGCAATATAAATCCCAATCAATAAACCATAAAAAAACAGCAGAACAGCAGAAGAAAAAAGAGGATTATTTAATGTGTAGGGAATAGCTCATACAGTACGTTATAGCATTGATCAAACTGTCTATGTTAAAATATATTTTCACTCGATACAATCCTATTGGAGAAATACTTGTACAATGGAAATTGTTTTTACATTTTTTTCTGGCTCATTCTTTGTCTAATTAAACCTTTACACAAGAGATTATGTTCAGAGTAGTTGCTGTCTTGTTTTATACAGTGTAGGTTACTGCCAGCCATCTCATGTTTGTTATATGATGCTGTTCATTTCTAGGAATCCAGCTGTATGCTCTGTGCAAAATAGGTATACAGCTGGATTCCTAGTAACGTGGAGCTTCATATAACAACATGAGATGGCTGATAGCAACATAAAAAACAGGAGAGCAACCATGCATAGTTACAGTATGGTTTAAGTCTGGGTCCAGCAACAGAAGTATTAGGCAAGACCAGAATAAGTTTGTTAATGTACAAACATGTCATACAATAATTTACAGTCAATGAGGTTTTTCAAAATGCCCTTGAGGAACTCAGAAGGGTGGTTTGAGAGTTATGATTTTTCAATCTCTTTCTTATTTATTTTTTACTAAATACTTGTTGCTGAAATAATGTGCTTTTCAGACAACCTAAAACCCAAACAACAAAAGCAAGAACATGCAACGTTTCCAAAGTGAACCGATTCAAAACATCCAAAGCAGTGAATCTGGAAATAAAGGGAAACCTTGTGATTGATGTCTTGATGCTTTGGATTGGTAAATAAGGCCTGGTAAATAAGGCCTCCTTTTTTTTTTTAAAGACAGCTCAGTGTAAAGCTTTGCTGCGTGACCTTTCCTGTCACCACCTCGTCCTAATTTTATTTGAGGGCTGTGCCCATGCTACAGATCTCTGCTCTTTGACTCACCTTGTTGTGTAGGTGCAGCTGTAGCCTGACACACCGCTCAGTGGTGAGATGAAGAGGTGTGTGTGTGTGTGTGTGTGAGTGTGTGTGTGTGTTATTACCTCTTTGGATGCCCTTTTCCAGCAAGCAGTCCTCCTGAGGGACAGATGGAGCTGTGCTTCTGAGCTGAGGAATGAGTAATGGCTGTTGGGTGGCTGCCTGTGGTAATAATAATGATTTATGCAGGAGGCTAACTGGAAGTGTAGCTGACGAGTGTGTGCTTGTTACTAGCCTAGCAGGTATCTTGCCTGAGGTGTGCTGGAGGCTATGCATTAGCTGGATGATTGCCATGTATATTTTCTCATAGAAGAGGGGATCTGCAAGGTTAGGCCATGGCATTATAAGCTATTTAGTACAGGTGTGCCTCAGGCTGTGCCAGTCTCTACAGTCTGAAATGGCCACAGCTCAAATGTGTTTTACTCTGTTTTTTTGGGGTCCTGACTATTTACATTATTTCAGTTTGTGCAGTGATCATTTTTGAAAACATTAGGCCAAGCAATATATATCCCCCCCGCCCACCATGCACGCCACATTTGGTAGATACAAAAATGTTTGAACCTTTAGTTAAATATGTATATCGATAGTCTGTATAATCTGATGATTAGTAAATATACAAAAATAAAAATAATAATAATCATGAGAAAAGGTGCTCTTATCATTCTCACCACGTTATTTACATTTTGTTCTTGGTTTACAGTTTAATAGAGTGTTGTTTTTATTTAACAATCTAAGTATGACACATGGATGATGGATTTCATCTCCACATGGCTTTCCTTTTTTAAAACAGTTGTGCTGTACACTTCATCTGAAAAGATGCCTCCTGGAATATTCCAGTATAGTCAATAAACCTGTGCACCTGTCAATACTTGACTGGATCACAGTAAATGGTTGTTACAGTCAAATGAAAATGCCACCAATGTAAACAGATGCTAGTTGTCCTCGCCCTTACTGCCTAACCCCAGGGTCACTGCGGATATCAGATCAGTAAAGCCTCTATTTGGTATATTGCTGAAATAAGAGGTCTTTTAAAAAGCTGCTGACCCAAGGCCAGACAACAAGGGAACATTCATGTTTGTACAAATTTGTTATCAGTTGTTGTGTTCAGCTGAGACTGCAGCGTAGTCTTCTCACAACGTGTCATAAAGGGTGAGCAGAGAGCCAAAGACCATTGAGTACAGGTGTACATGAAGCTGGTGCTGTGTTTATCTTATTGTAAGATGCTGTGCGTTTTCGAATCAGGATTAGATCAAGATAAATCATTATCAGATGATGATGTGATTAGCAGAACTACTCAGAGATTTGGAATCATTAAGATAATGATTACAACAGCTTAGGTGAGCAGCAAGTCTGGGGATTATGAAATAGGATTGTTTTTCAATGTAGGGGACGAATGAAAACCTGAAAAAAAGAAGCATTTTTATGTTTCCACAAAGTAATATTGCTGCTTGTTAGCTTTTCCTTGTTTCACGCGATTAAATTGTAATTTCTGCAATGTGAAGCCGACTCACATCTAGAGTAGTACCATGGCACTTATTGTTTACCAGTAAAGAGCGAGTACTGTAGTAGCTGTTTTTCACAATTAAGCCATGAGTTATTTAAAGACTGTAAAAAGTAAGTAAAAATATAATACTAAGAAACAGTAGGAGTGTTACAGATGAATGGCTTACAAAATGCAATACAGAAGCCTGGAGTTGCAAAGTGGACTCCAGAAAAAGAAAATGGAACTGTAAGCGTGCTTTGGAATGCAAAATTATAAATGGCTGCAATTACTGAAAAAGCATAATCCAGCCACATAACCACGTAAGGTGCTACAACTTAATATGCATATTTTAATAAACTTTTGCAAAACCATTTTTTTTTTTAAAATCAAAAGACTGATTTTACTTTTGCATTGAAGAGCTAGACTGTAATTACCTTCTCAACAACAGCAGTGAAAGCTGACCAATTACTGTTTGTTTGATTCACAAAGGTCATGATGTGAGTGGATTTGAAAATGTGTCATGAATTCGTTTTTCATAAATTGTGCTTTTTTTTAACCCTATACATTAATATTGATAATTTTCTTTACCTTCTAAAATGTTTAATGGTGGCATGTGGCATTTCAATAAAGGAGTAATTTGATACCGGACTGAAACAATATACTATTTTAACCTAGTATATAAAGCTTGGCTCTATAGTTCCTGTATATATTGTATAATACCCACCCGATGGCTTGTATTGTATTTTTTGGTGCAAAGGCTTCCATGCTCACATTTTGTTTCAACTCTAAATGGGAACTCTTTTGGAAAGAAGCCTATAGATGCTGTTGAAAACTAACCTTCCCCACTGTGTGATGACAAAATGGAAATAATGCCAAGGTACAGAGGCTCTCAGAATCTTTATTGATTTCAGATCATGCTTTTCAGTGTCACATTTAATTACTGTCCCTGACTGCGCCTACGGCAGTTAAATTAATACATGAAATTCAATTATCCATGTACTGCTTAATTCAATAAGCTTACCTTTCCAAGACAAAATGCTGCACTTCTCTTTTCCAACCAAAAGCACTGGAAATTATATTACACCATGCATAGGGTACCAGTCACTAGTGTCGACGACTGTCTATAAATACATACTGTATGTACTGCACCAAAGAGAGGAAGTTAAATCTTGTATTATTTATAATAAAATATAAAAAGAAATTGGGAGCAATATGATTTTTCAGGGCCCATGAAGATCTAAGACTATGTGTGCTAACAACATGTAAAAGCAACTTCAAAACTAGGTATGCTTTGGAAGTTATTTTTGGTGTTAACTGTTTAAAGTGTCTTGTGTTCATTGCTGTACAGAGCTCAGTTAATGTGTCCCCCTTTTATTAGAGGTGTAGCGTCTCCTGAAATCTCAACCCTATCATTATACTGCATGATGCACTTGGAGAAGCAGAAGATTGGCGTAGAATGTGTTATCTCACACCAATAGATAACACAGCCTTATGGTAAAAAAAAACCTCATTGCGCCTTTCCGCACCAAGTACTTTGACACTAGTACCACTCCAAATGCCTTCCTTGTATTTGCTTTACCACCCACTAAAGATAAACATTTAACTGAACAAAAAATAAGGAATACCTGTTTTTGTGGACAGCAGTGTAAGGGGTATTGAGTTTATGTAAAAAATAAATGGACACTGTTAATATTGACAGCATTGTTGGTTCAGATCTGTTATGTTTTAAAAAACAAAACCATTTGTTTTTTTTTTATTGCAGAGTGATACATTGTATCTGTAATGGAGTGTGCACAAGAGATCAAACATTCTCAGTGTACATTAAATGCTTGGAGATGTGGATGAGTTTAATCTTATTTCCCCTTCTTTCCACTGGGATTTACAAACCAAATCCATTAGAATGTTATGAATTACAGGCTGCTGAGGTATTCTCTGCAATAGTGAATCTGCTGTCTTTACTTCTGCACCACTCTACTGCACCTGGGTCATTATCAACAGCTGCATTGCTGAAGGGATTTAGGATGCAGTGTGATTGGATGCTCCACGAGAAGATTAAACACATACAGCTGTGGCCAAAAGTTTTGCATTACCATATAGAATTAACAAATTCTGCTTCATAAAGTCAAATGAAACCTGCAGAATAATGTTACGTTAATATATAATTACATACCGCTGTGTAGTTTTCCATATATATTTAATGGAAAATTGTAAAAAAATGGAAAAAATTAATATTTCGAAAATCTGATGTGAAATACCTACTATTATGGCTTGTGCAATATTATTTTGTGGTTTATTTGATTACATGATGTTAAATAAAATATCTAAATTATGTTCATATAGTTATTTTTTTTAGTTATGTCTCAATCCTAAAATTATTGGTCATGCAAAACTTTTGGCCATAGCTCTACTGTTTATATATTCAATAACTAAAATTAATTATACAAATGGGCCTGTTTTTTTTTATTCTGTCTATACCAGTTAACAGTCTGCCTTCATTATTTTCACCATGGAGGAAAACTTGTTATAAAATGGATCCTGCTGTTATAAAACTAGCATGAAACAAGGTTTAAGCAGAGACATTTACATTGTTTTTCTCCTTGGCAAAAAAAAGAGTGGCAAACTTTGCACTGGTACAATCTGAATGTAAGCTGGGCCAGACCGGGGGATCTCATGCGGTTTTGTGTTGAGGTTCATGGGGTTAAGGCATTTTTCCCAAAAAAGAAAATAGCAGCTGTTTGTAGAATTCATGCAACATGTCAAGCTGGCTGGCTGCCTCCCCTGACAAGATCAATTGGAGCGAGCCTTGTAGCCTTGGAGTGTGTGTCCTCGATTTCGTTTCTTTTTAGGACATGCATCAAGGGGTGCTTTATCAGCTCAGGAAACCAGAGTGCAGGCAGTTTCATTCTTTAGCTGAAATCTATTGGAATTTTGTTTTACAATACATAACGTTTTGTTTTTTAAGTGGAAGGTTGCTACAGTTATGGACACAACCATAGTTGCCTAAATATAGCCCACGTTCAACAGAATGGTTTCAGTTTTCTGCAAACATTTATTTTAAGACTGTTGATGCTGGTTTTGCAAGCGAGCCATATAGTTTATAGATTATCAACTGGTTTCACTTATCTATTAATTAAGACTAGTGTGAATTGAGTAAAACAAATTACAGTTAAAGCAGGAGGCAAAAGGCAGAGAGGACAGAGAACACTAACTATACTCAGTTCAAGAGTCATTCACTGTTAACAACAGTGTAGAAGTTCTTAAAAACAGGAACATTGTTAAACATGAATTATACCCTCAATTGAAAAATAATTCAAATTAAACCTTACCAGGGTTTGCTGTGCTGTCAGATTTTATTTTTTAAAATGTGTTTACAGAATGCAGTCACAAATCAGTAAAGAAATGCTCCATGGGGTTTTTGCAGCCATGGTAACACCAGCGATGTTAAAGAAACTGGAATTGTGTGATGCAATAGAATCATACTTTGATACCTCATGTACATATATATGTATTATGCAATTCTAGTTTATTTAATATCACTGCTGTTACCATGGCTGCATAATCCCCATAATCTCCATGGTGCATTACTCAACTTGTGTGTATATATATGATGTGAAGAATATAGCATGTATTTTTTTATGCACTTGCGTAAAAGGCTTACATGCTTAGAGCAGTTCATGTTGCCATTCTTGAAAAGCTCACTGTCTGTATCAAGAAAAGTGGCTCTATGCAACACACTGCCATGCATAACAAAACAATAAAAACACAAACAGGTCTATTCTGTCCTTACTAGCTATTCATCTTAAAAAATGGAAGCGACTTGTTGGCAGATTTATTCAGCATGTTTGAATGGAGCTTTCACTGTGATGCATTCTCCCTGAAAGCATGTGTCGTAAAGGCCTCTATAATTGAGTTAACTGATGAGCAAACCTGCTTGGTAATGTACCGGAGTTTCATTATGAATCTTGGCTCATGTAGCCTCTAAATGTAATCATTTAGCCATGCATTTCCTACATTTAAAGAATGTAACAGTAATTGAAAGGCCTGTTTATTTCTTAATTTTGCTACTGTATATTGTCGGTATTATTTCATAGAGGTCAAGTAACAGGGCACTGCATTTAGTGATGCGCTACCAGATCAAATAACAGATTTAAGCAATGGCAGCCCTAACTGTCACATCCGTACAAGCACTGCCTAAGGCCTGTACCTTTCAATTTGTGATGGTTTTTCAATGGGTGATTGATTGTGACTCATAAGCCATATATAACTGTAAGGACAGCTGTAGGATTCATTGTGGTTAAATACAGAAAGCTGCCATCTCAATTATGAAATCAATCAAGCAGTGGGATTGTGCCTCTGTGTACATTCTACAGAGGTTGATGGCTCTCAGACCAATTCATATTCTCTGTATTTCTTCAGTATCGTGTTACTCATATACATCCATATGTAGTTTTGAAGGTTTGGTACAGCTTTCTAAGGTTACCAGTGCTGGTATGTAACAGAGCACCTTCATGAAATATTACTGATGTATTGCAATAATAAAAACACTGTTCAATGCAAACCGTTCAATTTCATAGACGATTTTAACTTGGGATAAGTTACCACGGCAACATCATTTTGTGGTGGCTTGAATAAAACTGAAACATGAACTTTGTAAAGTAATTGAAATTAAAATAAAAAAATATGTGGTTCTAAAGCTCTATCTAGAGCATATTATATGCAGGTTACAACAAACTGATACTGAGGTACAAAAGATCATTTTATATATATGTATATACATAGAGAGAGAGAGAGAGAGAGAGAGAGAGAGAGAGAGAGAGAGAGAGGGAGATTTGACGTTTATAATTTAAAGCTACAGACAATGGAACCATATCAAATAATGGTATGCATGTTCTAGTTAGGAGAAGGGCTTAAATATCTCCTTTTGACTAAACGTTGTTGATGTTGAATACAATCTAAGCCTTATTGGAAGTAGCAAACATTCCTAATTCTGGGTTTAAGATTTCTTTAACCTGTTTAAATCCCGTAATACGAAATGCAACAGTATTGGGAGCTGGATAAGAACTCAAAGATTAAAAAGAGAGCAGATGGAGGCAGAATATTACATTTCTTTTTCTTCTCACTGGTGTGTGGGAGGCCTCATAATTCTAACTGAATATACAATTTGTGGAGGAGATTCGAATAATTGTTTAGCCTTAAACAGATGTTTACCCTCCGGGTTCCTAGAATTGGGATTACGCATTAAGACTCAAACTCATTATTTACTGTAGATAGATAGATAGATAGATAGATAGATAGATAGATAGATAGATAGATATTCCCTTTGGTCACTGCGTGCATTATTGCACCCTGTCAAGTTTTCTGTTTCATAATCCATATCTCCACAGTACTTACTGTATTTTAAATGAAGTAAAATGTATGTGTTAGGGTAGTAATAAACACAATTTTTGTAGGACAGAGAATATGGTAAGATGGCAAATAACTTCTGCAAATCTGTATAAAGTCTAAAGAATCATTCAGATTGGGAGGGACATGTGCTTGTTTATCATCATTTATCAATTAGGTTTAATCAATGTAGTGATTGATGGAATTGATGAATTAGGCACGTCCTCAGTTAGTGATAGATTGTAGTGTGATTTGGCTTGGCTACAGAATTGACTGCAGCATTTTGTGATTAAAGACTGAGGACATTATTTCTAGGCTGTTATTTGAATGGATGCAATCAGGACATGGATTGATTGCATTGCTGATCAACTTATACAGAGCAGTTGCTTTTGTTTTTCCAAAGTCGTTCTAATTCTAACTATATTACACCCCCCCCCCCCCACCCCATTTACAAACCATACATTATTTTGTTTGTTTGGATACAAAAAACACAAACTGGCAACTGTTTTACCACTACAAAAAATACCACTATAATATTTAATAGTACAATAGAATACGATGCTTATCTTACATTGTTTGATCTATTCCAAGTTTAAAAGGAGCTTTGTGAACTATCATACCCTATTTCAAATAGGAATTAACAGGTTTACTTGTTGTGGAGCAGTGAGTTGCAGTGTCTTAGTGTTCTGGTTTGAGCCTGAGCCATTAGTTCCTGTTTCTATTCAGGACCCTGGACAGGTAACATGTAGAATACAATACAATGGAATGAAGGCTGCAACACTGTCAACAACGGGCTAGTCACTAAAAGTCTTTTGAACATCACTGTAACCCCATGATGGAATAACAACCTGATACAGTATATCCAGACCTATAGTGGTGCTTACTCAGTGTCAAATGGGGCTGACAACATGTCATGAATTGGGGTATAATGGCCATTCTATTCATCATTCAAGAACCATTTTGTGGACTACAATAGCTATGTAATGCGTTTGATGATGTACTGTATTATGATTAACAGCCTCATCATGACACGCATCATGTTTTGCTCACTTCTCCTCTGATAGGTGGATTTGGCACACTTGAGTATATTACTGTAGTTCCAGCTCTTACAGCAGTAGTCACTGTACGCCACTGTTAGGTCAGCATATGGAGCATCTCTTAATAAGGATTCAGGAAGCTGCTAATATTATAATTAATAGACTTTGACACTGGCTTGATATGCTTCTGGCACAATATACAGGATATGGATGTTTTGGCAGTTGATTGGACCATTGCAAGCGAAATTGCAAATATTAGTACTAAAGAATAAATGTCTGACAGAAAATGCTTTTCCTGTTGTTTTAGCTTGGTACATTGATATTCATGCTCTGTTTAAAAGGCTTCCCCAGCATCCAACCTGTTACAGTGGCTTGATAGGCGGACTCACAGATTCATCACTGGTGGCAATTCGCTTTGGATTAAATTGGCTTTATTTCAGTGCAAGTAGCTATTATTTTATAATGAAATAATGAATGCTTCCCATGTGCACATGGGGCACAGGCAATTCCTGCAGTGTCTAATCAGCACAGCAAGAACACGTCTGTCTGGAGTGTACTGGTGCAGTGGATTAGGGCTTTAAGTACTACATTTTTCATGTTTTTGAATTTTGTCCCAGTACAAAGTCAATATGAATCATCAATGCAGCAATCAAGTAGAAAACCATCACCTCCTGCACCCAAATCCTTTTGTGACGGCTCTTTTTAAAGTCTTGTTTGCATCCAGTTCCAAGTGCCAAATAAGAAGACATGTATTTCCCTGTGTTCACACTGCATTGGTCTGAAGGCTGATCTGGTTAAATAACCAGGATTAAGGGAGCACCGATTGGCTAGTGACATTCTAGTCTCCATTGGACCACCTGTTGCCGCTTCATCATCCACATTTAACTTAGCACATCATTCCGCACTCAAATTCTATGAACATATTCAAAAAAAAATTGTTACCTGGTTTGCCTACATGTTTATAAAAAAATAATAATATTGAAATTAAGATTCACCTTTAAGCAGGCCTCATTAAAACACAGTGGCGGCGCTAGGTAAATTAACACGACAGGCTCTTGCCACCTAGAAGGATGTGTTCTGTGCCTGTGAATCAGAGTGCCGCTCAGACTACTGTGTCATACTATTAACATATCCATAGCGTGGAGGGCTCCCCTATAGCATCAGAATAATTTTGAATGAAGTTTTGTATTCAGTAGCTAAGATATGAAGGAAAAAAAAAACAGTAAAGGCTACAGCTACTGTAGTTTCGCTGGATTTCGAAATAGCTCTGTTCACAGTTGTATTTAGTAGTCTCAACTATTTTACGCTCCAATATTATTTTAATTTGTCCTGTATGATCTGTATGATGTGGATGTGGAGCCAGAAAGATTGAAAATGAATGGTAACATTTCTGTTCCCAGTAGCAGCCGGATTTTCACATTGAGAAAATAAACCAGTAAAATAATATTATAAAATGATGTTTCTGATTTAAGACACTGAAGCATTAAGACACGGCAGGGGGTGTGATTAACATGAGATAATCCCACCTGTAAAAGGTTTAAGGCAGTCCACATCAAGTTGTGCCCCTTTATGCCTTTAGGGGTCTCATTAACTCATGTCAATCACACCCTCTGTCATGTTTTAATGCTTAACACTACCCTTTAGATCTAATACCTCAGGCCCTTCAATGATAGTCAATAATGATTGTCACCTTTGTAGTAAAGAGTTCAAACAACATATGCCTTTATAATGCATGTGTACAAAGTATTTAAATCAATTAAACAACCAACATATAGATCCCTTTGAACTTAAGTTTTTTCAATACTCACGGAGTACTATATTTTGGCAATGACTGGTTTTGGGTTTAGTCTAGCTAATGAGGCTGTTCATAAGGTATAGATGAACACTGACTTGTCGTGTCAAGAAATTTCCCAAAGAAACAACATGCAGATGGAGGTAGATTGTTTTGCAAATCTTGTAATGTGACTTTGGAGAAAATACGATTGATCGCTATTTAGCTTCAGAATCACACATTAAACAAAATAATACTGTTAGAGGCTGCTAAACATAAGGTAAAGCAAATAACAGCTTTCAGAAAACAAACTTGAAAGTGCAAACAAAAAGTATTCCTGTCGGTTGCAGCCAGGTTAAATGAGTACTACAGGTACGATCCAGCACAGCCACCTCGCTTCAAACAACCTGCTGCTTACTTTTTAAACGCAGTTCGAATTTTAGACCCGAATAGGCACATTTTCTTCCTTTTGACTCTGTACTAATAAAATAAATTCCCGGATGGGACAAACAACATGAACATGCTGCATATATGACCTTTATTAAAGAATGCCAGATGCCCTTGCATATACAAGTTTTGGGACTGTTTCTAATCGATCTCCACATCTGTATAACTTGGCAAAGCTTTGCCTTATACTTCCAACCAACTCAGTGGATGCAGAACGTACAGTCTCAATGTATGGGCAAGTCTTCACAACACAGACAGAGAATGTGCTGGGGGATGTTGCCTCTTGCCTTTAGCAAATGACAGCACTCAATTTTAGTAAGGCCTTTATAGTGCTCTGAAATATTATCTATTTAGGTTTATTTACTGTTTCAACAGGTCCGTGAAATGTCAGTGAAATCCTAATTTTATTCCATAACCTACCTGCGAATAATATGCAAATTATCTGCAATTCAAGTAGACCCCTAGTAATAATGCATGCAGTTGCCATGGATGCAAGTGCCTTGTTAAACCTGAAAAGTCCAAAATTAGTGTTTCAATTATATGTGAGTAAAAAAAGAGCTGTGCTTACATGGATTTCTCATTAAATACATGGACTCTAGAGGAAATTCTGGGTTTTCTAGCAATGTTTAACCTGCACACTTGATACGATCTTAATATTGTGATACCAGCATTCATGAAAGGTAGTTTACAAGAATTTGACATGGACTTTATAAGAAATCAAATCACTTCTTAAGGTTGCATGCCATCCAGAATAGAAAAGAAAAATTATTCATTGACCGATCTCCAGTCCTTTTCAGTCGGTATGTGGATTGCATTATTAAAATACATGATTGGGCACTCTCAATAAAAAAATAAATATATATAAATATAACCAAAAATATACCAATGATATAATCAATGCTTTTAATTATTATGCGATTGCACATGAACAAATTTCATATCCTGTCACGTCAATTCTGAGTGGCTCTGTGGACAATTAGATTAGCCAGAGAATAGACCTCATTTGTTCCATGTGTGGCATTACCAGTGATGTGCGCTTCTTTCCACTACAGACATATAACTTAAAATACATTTGATAAATGTCTGTTTTTTTAACCCTGGTTTTGGTGCATGGCTTGTAAAGAAAATAAATGTTTTGGGGTGTTTTTCACTCCACATTTAGACACCAAACAATGGCTGGCATTCTATATTTCAATAGAGCCTGTCTAGCGCTTTCTAGCACCATTAAAATCAGCTCTCGTCGAGACCAATCTGCGTTTTGTAGTCTTCTATTGCATTGTAAGGAAGATAAAAGCAGGTGGCCCCAGGCAGAGAAGGCAAGCTGAGTGTTTGATGACATGGTATGATTACATAACTACTGCCGCATACAAATGGTTCGCATGTACTGGAAGAACAGTCATATTTCAAGGGAAATCTGTGCAGCTATTAAGAGTACTAAAGGCTTGAGGGGCCCTGCAAGAATAGCTTTCCGTCCCAAGCTTGACCTGGTGGTAGAAATGCAAAGAGGACTCAGCTTCTGTTTAAAAATGCATATCTTTTTGAACACCCACAAGAAACTGAATCAAAAGGGGTGCCCACTCTGAATGTATTATCCTGACATCCAGGAAACAAATCATTTAATTACATTTCGTAAAGGAGCACTTTATATCATCTATAATTTAAAAATACATTTTTTAAAAACTTTTTTTTAATATCCTATCATGTTCTCTACTGATGTTTCATCAAATTAAAGAAGGATATTTTTTTTGGGGGGGTGGGGGGGGCACGGTTAATATTACAAGACAGTGTTTATTATGTATAATCAATCTTGATACATTTGTATAAAAATAATAAATATAGTAAAACTAGGAATGGATCAAACTGCAACGGGAGCCTGATTTCCAACCCTGAAAACAGAAAAAAAAGATGCCAAAACAATGGCAAGTTTACATCAGTAAAACATGTTGTCATGTTAATTACATGCTTTCTTTTGGGGTTGTCTAACGGCATTGTTTAAGCATGTTAGAGGTAATGGAAATCATCTGTTTACTTTTCTGAGCAACCAGCTAGGACAATATGCTTGAAGGAAAATAATATCCAACATCAATGTTCCTGGTTTAGTGCCGTGTGTAATATTACTCATTTAAATGTGCACAGAATAAAAATAGAAAGGTTAAATGGTTTTGGGGGTAGTTGCTGATGCAGTGAAACACCCGGTGATGTCTGTATCCCACTAATTATGGAGAAGCAGAAGCCTGTTTGTCACCTTTCAAAAATTAGAAAGAAGATAAGCATGAAGCTAAGCTTGCTTCCAGCACTTTCTCTGTCGTCTTGCTTCACATCCATGCTTTTTCCCCCTGGTATTCTGACACTTGTTTAGAACAAATCAGACTGCTGTTAGTGTCAACCAAAATAAAAAATAAGAAACAAAAAAATGCCCCATGGCATGAGAAACAGTATCTTGTGTAGTGGGAATAGTCTTAGATTTATAAAAAAAAAAATGGATTATGCCTACAGTCCTCCTACACATAGGCCCAGACCAAATCAAAACTTTGACAACCCACTAATCGCACTTAACAAAACTATATTTAATAGTGTTTTCTTTTTTTTGAAAGTATCTTATTTCTTCTACTCATAAAAAGAAAACGCTATTAAATACAGTTTTGTTAAGTGCGATTATTGGGTTGTCAAAGTTTTGATTTGGTCCCAGCCATAAACTCCTGATAAGATAAAAAGCTGTCGTTATATTGCCTTTTGGAACAATATTACATTTTAAAGCGGGCTGAGTTTCATTTGCAGATGGAAGCGGGCTGAGTTTCATTTGCAGGTAGAAGCGGGCTGAGTTTCATTTGCAGATAGAAGTGGGCTGAGTTTCATTTGCAGGTAGAAGCGGGCTGAGTTCCTTTTGCAGATGGAAGCGGGCTGAGTTTCTTTTGCAGATAGAAGCGGGCTGAGTTTCTTTTGCAGGTAGAAGCGGGCTGAGTTTCATTTGCAGATAGAAGTGGGCTGAGTTCCTTTTGCAGATAGAAGCGGGCTGAGTTTCATTTGCAGATGGAAGCGGGCTGAGTTTCTTTTGCAGATAGAAGCGGGCTGAGTTTCTTTTGCAGATAGAAGCGGGCTGAGTTTCTTTTGCAGATAGAAGCGGGCTGAGTTCCTTTTGCAGATGGAAGCGGGCTGAGTTTCTTTTGCAGATGGAAGCGGGCTGAGTTTCATTTGCAGATAGAAGCAGGCTGAGTTTCTTTTGCAGATAGAAGCGGGCTGAGTTTCATTTGCAGATAGAAGCGGGCTGAGTTTCGTTTGCAGATGGAAGCGGGCTGAGTTTCATTTGCAGATAGAAGCGGGCTGAGTTTCGTTTGCAGATGGAAGCGGGCTGAGTTTCTTTTGCAGATAGAAGCGGGCTGAGTTTCTTTTGCAGATAGAAGCGGGCTGAGTTTCTTTTGCAGATAGAAGCGGGCTGAGTTTCATTTGCAGATAGAAGCAGGCTGAGTTTCTTGCCTGACACTTTCTTGGAAAGTACTGTATGATGGGGTTCCCAAGCTGGGACCGGGGTCCGCTGGGGGGGAGCACAATGCATTCAGGGAGGGCTGTGGCGCATATACAAAATTCCAAAGCAATATTCCCTTAGAGGGTCAATTAATTTACATGAACACTGTTGTTAGGTGCTTGGGGTTATTTTGAATGTAACATTGACGTCAGCTGGTTCCTGCAGTAACGGTATATACCATTATACAACAAATAGGGGGAGTACAAAATAGGCAACTATATCAATGCACTTTATAATTATAACCAATGCCAATGTATGTTTTTCTGGTAGAAGTTCCTGATATATTTTCTCACCCCTTTTTTAAGAAATTGCTCCATAATTACTGTACTCAGTTGTACACTGTCTGTAGATGCAACATAATCCTGACTGTAAAGGTAAGCAGGAGCAGTATGGTTTATTTTATGTATGTAGGGGGAATTAAACATATTAAGAATTTCTACCAGTAAAACATACCTTGGCAGAAATTCAGCATTTATTAATTGTATTTATTTATTTATTTATTTTTATTTATGTATTTTTTTTTAAATGATGTTATAATAAAAAGTGCATTAATACAGTTGCCTATTTTGTACTCCTTATAATCACCACCCTATTTGTTGTATAATTGTTAAGGCTGAGGCGATGCGTCGATTTATCAATGCATCGTATCGTTTGACAACTATCGATAGTCAAGCCTGTGCATCGTTTAATTTTTTTTATTACATTTGGAATCATCAATTATTTTTTGCATTAAGCGCAGAGCTTCTCTGCTCCCTTCAGGTCTGACTCACTGAATCTGCATGCGATTGAGCTCACCTTTTACCCCCTGTGAGTGTTTACTGATGGGATTGCATCTGTGCAGGAGTCTTCAAAGTAACAGAGCAAGTTAAGAGCGCTGTGCTAGAATTACAAATACTGTATCGACCGAGCTACAATGCCTTCCGATGTTTGGCAATTATTTTCTAAATTAAGACGGCAAGAAAGTAAAGAAAGTAATGTTTGGGATACTCCGGTAACACAACTAATTTACATGACCATTTAATGAGATGGCATCCTAGAAAACTTAAAACAAAATCTGCATTTATTCATCTGAACTGCCGCGGAGTAAAAATTAAGAATAACAACCAAGATCGTTCCAAACATTGTATCTTTGGTCTGAAGTATTAAACATCCCGGCAACGTCAGTCTCTAGTGAGGATGTATTCAGTAAAGCTGGGCAGATTGTAAGGGAAATCTATTAATGATAAGGTGTCAGTACATTTAGTTTGTGTTGACAGCCCCTTATCCCATGGCTTTCTTTTTGTTTTACTACCAAAAAAGAAAAAAAGATTTGTCTGCATCTTGCCAAATGACATCATTACACAAGATTAGTGAGATGCGGAAATCCTATCAATGTTAAGCAATGTACAGATTCTGCCCCCGTGTCAAATTGTGGGATTACTCCAGGGCTTTTCTATAGTGTCAGCTAACTGGCAGCAGTGGCTAGTTCCTGCAATCTATGTTTAAACGTGCTTATTAACACAGAAAAGGAAAACATGGCAACTGGCTCTGAGATCTGGGTTGATCAAATCTAAGATGGCGTCAAGGATTTTATATTTGCGAGGAAGGCTGTTGTTTCCAAGTACACTCGGTGTGCCCTTGTTATAGCTATGATATGGGAAGTGCTTTGCTCTTCCCTTGTTTGAAAGGCCTGTTTTTTTCATGAACAGCTCTGCGTCTGCTTTGAGTTTGACTGCCATTGAGCTCGCCAACATCTCTTTATTGTTATCCTGTTAGGTTAAAGTGAATGGCAGAGATTACGCTTATCATATAACAATTGTTATTATAATAGAATTCTACTGCTGATGTCATTGCTCCCCAACAATGAAACAAGCCTTCTTTTCACAGCTTTGTGTTTCATAATACTGATAGTCAGTTGTTGGCTGAATCTTCCACAGAGCACTCATTCTCTAGTACTGTTTGTAATAACCTTCTTTTGAGATTTTCCTTTTAACAAAAAAAATAGATAATGCTAAATACTTATACTTATACTTACACTTATACTTAACTTATACTTAAAGTTTAATTGTAATCAAATGCATTGCCAACAACAGAACTTGAGCAGATCTGTAATTATTCTGTTCTGAGTTTAATTGCTTTATTTAACAGAACAATATGTTTTAATAACCATGACAGGAGATGGTAGTGTTTTCAAGTGCCCAATTGCTGAATTTCTACTAATTCAGACAACAGGAATAGATTATAAAAAAAACAAAAACAAAAAACTTTGAGAGCCCCTGAAAAGAAATGTGTTCACATTGGAAACACTTCAAATTTGATTAACCTTCTAAACATTCAACTTTCAACTATTGTTTAAACACATCCTTGGAGCGTTGTGATAATGGGGTAAAGGAAGAAATCAAACTATTTCGGCAATTGAATAACTGGGGAAATTCGATTAGGCTTTGTTTAATGTGACAGAACTGGCACAGCTGGAATAGATGGTATTTCTAAGAACAGTGCAAACATTAATTCAGGTTGAGAGCACTCAGGACTTTAGGAGAGCCTTCTGCCTGGCAACAAATCTTATTTCTTTAACCTGAAGGAAAACTTATTGTGGAAAACAGCCTTTGACAGCTCATGCTACTGGAGCACAATTCAGTATTGGTGCAAGCACTACTCATGTTCTCTGTGTAAATGTATTAAAATCCATAGGAATGTTAATGAGGCCCAACTAAAATCACTCTTCTGCTAAACACAGTACATTACATCTGAAACCCTACTTACACACACCTGAACCCCTTAGACCCCTTTTACAACCTGGCCCTTTATGCCCAACATGGCTTTCTAATGAGTTATTTCCAACCTTGGAGTCTCGGTGGTGCAGTGGGTCAGCACACTAGCCTTTTAGAGGTCTGAGTTTGATTATAGCTCAGGTCACATATGATATGGTGCTGTATCCCTCAGTAGGTAAGAGCCTTCATCACACCACACAGCACTTATTGGCAGTGAACTCTGAACTCCTACCTCCAAGCTTGAAGGAATGAAGCATGCTCACAAGACAAAGGATGAACAGAACCAGAATTTCCACAAATATCATACAGAATCTCACCTGTGCAATTCTTCTCCTTTTTTAATGATCTATGTTAAACCAGTTTGTTCGCTTTATAGTTAGATGAAGGGTAGATGGTCAAATGGGAATACAGCTATAATTCATTTTCCTTAATTGACATTATCTATAAATACAAAAACTGGGAAAAAAAGGGATCCTTAAGGAATATGACATACTGCAAATTGAAGTGACATTTCTTATTCCTGAGGCCTAATGAGATTTGAAAAGAGGGTAGGCTATCCTGAAATACAGCTAAAGACACAGCAGGATTAAGGTGGAGGAACCTGAATCCTTTTTATCTGAGCAGAATCAGAACGAAGGACACAACCACCTTCTACCAGACTCTGCGTGTTTGTTTCTGCCGTTTTATTATTCAAGGCAGGCTCTCTCGTGAGGAACCTGTCACTCCTAAGTTTCTGTTTTAAAGCCTGAAAAGCACTGTCCAGCAGCTCTTTGGACTGCCTGTGTAGAGTCAGAGCAACCTCACACTACACCTAGAGCCGTTGAACAGCACAGCCCCTCAGCTGGCTTTGGATTGGGCGGTTATCCTTGCCTTGCTGTCAAGGCTGTGGAGACGTATTTACAGTGCCATTGGGGAGCCATGTTACATAGGTTGTTGTGGATGGAAGATGCAGAAGGTTCATTTAAATAAGTTAATTACAAGTAGCAGAAATAATTTTACAGCTACAGTACAAGTAGTTAAGCAGAAACTGTAGAGGAACTGGTTGTTATTTAGGATATTAAAGTGAAATGCAAATCTATTTGTTTCATTAAGAAAAAACAGGACTAGCTTGCAGTAAAATGGTGTAGAATTTTCTGTGTCTTCACTGTTGTAGACTCGGCAAGGCATTTGAAGTGCTTATCCATTTAGAGTCAAACAAACCACCTACCCCTGTTATCTATTTGTAATCAAAGGGTACAACGATTGTAAAAATATTTAGAAAAAATAGTTATCACTTGAATAAATTAATTTACTTTTACACCCTGCTTTTATATTCGTTATTTGAGCTGTTACTGTGGGAAAACTGTGTTTACCAAATGTATATATGTGCCTATGAAAAAATGGAAGTGCATGTGTGCAGTTTTGAAAGAAACACATGTTGCAAACATGCCATTCCATTTAAAATAAATTATAATCTGCTACCACTTTATGCCAATTATTTGCATGGAAGGAATGGTGACAGTTTTAATCTTTGAGATTGAAATGACCTAGCCGGTACATAAAGCTGTATGCCTGGAGTTTTCTTGTCCTTACTGGAAAATAAGATTGATATATGGCAGCCTAAAGCCACAGCAAAGAACCAGTCACATCCTAAGATGAGGCATAATGGTTGGGCTATTAATATTCATGAGGCATGTCATTTAGCTATTGCTCTTGGGATTGATCAACGTGTAGCACACTGCTAGTGCTGTGGCTGCTGCTGCTGCTGTGAGAGGAGAACGCAGTGCATGTGACACAGATAGGACTAGTTCTGAGCAAGGCAGCTCCAGTGATGACAGAGCAGCATCTCACAGCAGAGCCACAAGCTATGCCACTGCCTTGCTCTCTGACTACCACATGTTAGACAAAATGCTGCTTGACAAATGCTCTTTTTCTTTTTCTTGATGAAAAATTATTTATTTTGTTTTACCTTCTTTAATTTGGAATTGACGTTACTGTTCTTTTCTTTTTTCCAAAGGCTTAATGGATAAGATGACCATGTAGAACGTTACAAGCTGAGACAACCAGAATGGGAAACTGTATATGGAGTGAAGCTGGTCTGCAGCCTTGAAAGCAGGCAACCCTCTGGACTTTTAACAGGGCTTTTGGAACTATTGGATTGCATTTAAACTGAGGAATTCTTCATAATATTTCATTTACAGTGAACACAGGTGGATTTTCTAAAATTAGCCCCTTTGATTCTGAGGCTCTACTTTCTCACTGATAACATTTTATCCTTTTTAAAAAAAAAGAAATTTAAGCTAGAGAGCTACAAGCAATACAAGCAACCATGGGGGACATGACAAACAGCGTTTTTTACGCAAAGAACCAAAGAAATGAGGCCAACCATGCGGGGGAGTTTGGCTGCACGCTGGAAGAGCTGCGCTCCCTCATGGAACTGCGAGGCTCGGAGGCTGTCATCAAAATCCGGGAGGACTATGGGGATATGGATGGGCTCTGCAGGCGTTTGAAAACATCGCCAACAGAAGGTAAGCTTGCAGCAATGGCTTTGCATCACTGTAGATTCTCTTTATAACAATACAATCCAGGCTCTGCAGAAAATGGAGCGTTTTTCAGTCTATATCTGTTAAATAACACGCTCAATGCAAATGATTCATCCAGAATATTATTTAAAAAATGTATTATATGTATAAGCACAGATATGCATTGCAGCTGGAATATGAATATCTCTTAAACCCCTTCATTCAGAAGCTGGCCATGCTGAAGTTTCCATTGTAACAATTTATAAGCTGTACATTAGTTGGCATTCTAGGTAAAATCATCTCTTGATAGATGGTATATTACAAGTGTCTCTCTATATAGGAGAATATGGTCACAATCATTATACTGTACATGTGGAATGTCTTAAGAACAGCATTAAAGAATAAAGCCAGCTTATAAATATGATATTATCTCTAAAAGAACCCCCTCCTCCTACAGTTTGTTAGTCTGATATTATTTTATTCAATAAACTGTAATAGCAATAGAATGAAAAAACAAAATGACAAGGAATGAATGGCATCTGCTTCAGTGCAAAGTTCTTTTTTAAAAAAAAAAGATAAACAGAGCACTAAATAAACTATAAAACTTGTAATGCATAGCCTTATGTTAATTTAGGAGCTTCTTCTTAAAACCTTGCATTTGAACACTGTAGTTAACGGTATCATGTTTTACAGCACACATACATACAGACATACAGACATAAAAACTAGGTTTCGGCCTAACTTGGGTTAGGCGTAAAAACAGATCCCAACATTCTGTAAGATAGTTCAAAGTTGTTGTTTTTTCATTTTATTATCTGGGTTAATTTCAGCCTTATACATGAAATACCCGTACAGACAGCAGAAACAAAATTAGATTTTTTTTGTAAACTAAATTGAAACACTGCCTGCCAACGTACAACACAATTTAAATCAATAGTGCTGTAATTTCAGACGTAATTCTATCGGCTAATGCAACAGTAAAGTATCCCCAGATATTCTGGAACTCTTAGCTTAATTGGCTTTGCCAGAATTGACTTAATTCTGCCTTCAGTCAGACTGGTGTTGAAGTCACATCATTCTGCTCATACAAGGCAGCATGGCAGCAAAAGTGCCACTTGATAATGAGGACACATGGTTTTATTAAGTCATGCTAATCTGCTGGGCAGACATTCACTTTCAGAACTCAGTCATCTTCATATGCTTTCTTTCACTAGTTTTGTACCTCGTCTCGTGAAGCAGTCCAAAAATGTTAAATAATATCGAATGGCATCTGTCATCAATTAAGCTGCATCATAGTAATCCATGGTGTCCTCAAGATAGAAAACTAGAACGTGGCAGTGCTAAGTAGCAACGCTTTCTAGGTTAGTAGCGAGGTGAATGACTCATGATACAGTCAGTCGACATTTTAAAGAGGGTCTGGGGGGTTCTGCCTTTGGTTGATTCAGCAATAGAACAGGGTTGCATTTTAAAGCCTATAGTAACTTTGGTAATTAAAGTATTGCAGGTCATTTTATATTGATTCATGGGGTCAGGGTTAAAAAATATATCCACAAGATTATTTTTTACATAGGATTATTCCTAGCAGCTCCCTCCCCCTAAAAACAAAAAACAGATTGGGATTGCTTGTGTAAACTATCTAAGATCTAAAAAAAACTGCAAGGGCAGCATCCTGTCTCATAAATATTTGAAGAGCAACACTTCCCTCTCATTCAGGTGCACTTACTCTTAATGAAAGCAGAGGGCTGGGCTATCCTGATGTCTGCTTGTCCCTGTTACATGAGATAGGGCCTGGATTGTATTATATTGACTTTTTCATTTATTTATGTGACATCCTTTTAAGGAAACATAAACCGTTGAAAGCATGTTGAAAACATTTCTTTTTATTTCATGGCCATTGTATTGCCATGTTCAACACAATATTGTGGGTTTAATGGACATTTATCTGAGGTCAGAATATGTGGAGTGCCCCCATTGTTAATAAACAGTACAGAGCAATGCACTTAACATAGGAGAACTGGTAAGTGTCTTTATTAAATTAGTTTAAAACCAATCATTAAATCAATGGCAGAGTATTTGTAGCGTTGACTTGACTTGTAATGTGTTGAACTACGGAAATTCCACCAGAGATGTTGGAAAAAGCAATGACAATAGAATGTATAGGCATTGATTGTTGTGAAATCAGCACCACCCTCCACTTTCAGCATAGACTATAAAAAAACTGTAGTATAACCACTTTCTACAGAGCAGCAATAAACCTTCTGCTTGGTGATCCTTACAGTCGAATCAGTATTATGACACCATCCCTAGTGTCCAAATGATAATAGTAATCATATATTTTTTTTTCAGGGCAAAGCATTTGGCTTCCTACAAGGTAGACCTCTAAGTAGTACTGTGAGAAATTATGAGATTGTTCTGGAATTGGTCTTGATTTATTTATTTTTTTTATTGTTTTTTAAGCCATGTCTGAACACAGCTTAATGAATTCCATTGACCAATGACCAGTGTTTTTTTCTACTGAAGGACTTTTACATATCCTAAATTGTATTTAAGATTTTCGAGATTCAAATACCATTAAAGTGTCTCATCAACTGATGAACTACCTCCCGAAAATGCTTCATTCAGACCATGTGTGAAAACGATGCACACACACCGTGACCTTCACTTCTGTCCTGTGCGGTTGTCAGCCCCCTCAATGACACATTGCAGCAGATGTAATAGGGACATCTGGTAAGAGCTGCTACCTGGCAAGCCACACACCCATCACTCTGGATAGTGGGTGAACCGTGACTCGTCAGCCCACACTGCATGCTGCCCATGGGCACTGGACCATTGGGACTCTGTTGTAACCAGTGTCTCTTGATCTGTCAGTCATGCTCGCAAGGGGCTTACTGATGGATGCCCTGCTATTGTAACAAGGTTTGCTTTGTCTCATTCTTAGTGCTTCCTTTACTTTCAGCTAATATGCAACCAGCTACTTTAACATCCTTTTCTGATTAAAACCAAACCAGACGATTTTTGTGTGCGTTTCCGTAGTGTGAGTTGCCACTCAGCACCTTTGTGTGCAGAGCTTGTGTAGTATATGTACTGTATACATATGATACCCACTGACCCGTGATTCATGAAGTTAACTTTGTATAAACCTTTCCAATCAGATAATGTCAATCCCAAATCAAACTATTACATGCAAGCTCCGTATCTAACAATATCTAAGCACAGCAATGGAGCGTCAATGTGATTCAAGCAATGTATTTTTATTTCAATGAAAGATACACTATTGAATGATACTTTTTTTATACATGTGGTAGTTATAATCATGTTGTTTTGGGAGGGAAAAGGAGCAAGGTAAAAAGGAAACTACCAGTGCACAAGTGAAGGACTGTGTTGGTGTGTGTTGGTGTGTGTGTGCGTGTGCATGTAGCCTTCTGGATTCTTGAAAGATAAATGACAGATGGATCACCTGGTGCTCTATCCAGTGGGGGCTGCTATCAGATCTATGCTAAGTTTGACTTTGAAAGGCATGGCAAGAGTAAAGGAAGTATTTCATGATTTAGTGTTGGGAAGTAGACTGCCTGCAACCTACAAGCAGTGCACTCACCGTTATATCAAAAGGTGCAAGGCTGTGTTTCTATTGTAGGCTCACACTGTTACAGCTCATGCTCAACTGCTCAGGACAGGAAAAGGTCACAGCAATTGACATGCCTGTTTTAGGTGGTTCAAAAAATACTGTCCCTGTAAAACCGTGATGGCTGGTTAATTATTAGGTCATACCACATCTGGTGGTTTGCCTGTCATACCATAGCTGAATGTTGCATCATCATTTTTCAGATTGCTCAGAGTGGGGTTCATTGTGTTAGAGATTTCAGCTTGTTATCTGAATGCATTGATATTCTCCACCCCAAAAACAAAAACCAAAACCACATGAATCTCTTTATTATAGATTTATTTTTATATAAAGCACACTGAAAATGGAAGTTGATCGTATACATATGACTAGCGTATGGTCTGGTCTAGTTTTATAATCCTGGGCTCTGTTTAAATGCAGCAATATTGCAGCAAGCCCATTTCATCCTCTGTGGCTGTGTGGTTGGATTACGCACATGGATAGCCCCATGAGTACATTTCTATGACAGTAAATCTTAATGGTTTATAGTTAACCAAAGGAAGAACAGTAATGTTATACCTTAGGGTTCTAGCAACTGTCAGGACTCTGTTTTAATTGAGCTGCATCTCAATTCCACTGTATAATGTACATTAGTCCCTCTTCAATTGCTTTCTTATGGGGAGCTCCCAAATCATCTGCCATTCAATCTTCTATTAGAAGTCTAACAAACCTTAATTTACTGAAACAAAGAAATGTTTCCAACATACAATGTAAGTTGTGTGTAAAAACAACAGCTCGGTTTAAGCGTAATATTTCATGACCATACGCATGCAGATCATGCACGTCATTGTCTGTTAGGCGGAACAGCCCTAAAAATAGTTTTACCACCTAAATATGGCAATATATAAATTTCAAATGAAGTTCAAAAACTGTACAGTATTCTGTTACAGACAGCAGATCACAAACTCAATGTAATTCCTAGCGAATCCTTTGATCTTCCATCTGTGTCTTATGTCCAACTATAAAGGAAGTCTATAAGTAGTCATTTACCAGAGATGCTTAAATAATTGGGAAATTATACTGTACAGGACCCTTTTTCTATTAAACAGGAGATTTCTGAATTGGGATAATGCAAAACCTGTGAGAGCCTTCTTTTTCCTTTGCAAGTAACAAAGGATGCAACTTAAAATTTATTAGAATGATATTTGCACGTAACATCAAGCAGTCCTTTCCACTCAATGCCACTCAATGCAATAGTTATTTAGGGATCTTTTATTCATACAATGTTCATTATGTTACACAAAAAAGCCAGCTTCCCTTGGTTTCAGTATCCTGTATCCAGCATAGCCCAAGTCAGATACCCAGCCCAGTACTGTGGAGGCTGAAATATGATACAAAAACGCGATCGTATAGACCCATAACACATCATTTATATATAGGAAGCACACAGTACAGTCTGCTGTATACTGAGTACTGTAGCTGTATTCATTATTTGTATAACAAAGTTTGAATTGAAAATAGGGTGAAATAGAATCTTTTTTTTTTTTACAAAGCATGTGACTTTAAAATCCAAATGGGGGGTGGGGTTCTGATTTAGAATCTTCTGTTTGTATTTCTAGAATTAGTAGAGATTCTGTTCTGAAACAAGAGATTGCACACTTCCAACCTCATGTTGTTAAAGGGTAGGATTCTGTGGAAGAAATTAGGTATATGTCTGTATTAGCACTGCTTAGCAGGGGATGAAGGTGGAAGGAAGGTCAGCTGCAAGAGCTTTCAAGTATGAAGGGAGTTGGCACAGGAATTTAAACACAGATCTTAGTAGGCAAGATTTAAGGGCAGAGACATGTGAATGCAATTAGGGCATTTCTAGAAGATATACTGGATAGTGTGTTGCATATAAATAGGAAGTTAGCTGTAGAGTGACCTGTATCACATCAGTCATGGGGAATCAGCTGTAAACTTTTCAGTAACAGTTGGATAATAAGGAAAAAAGGTTTGAACCACTGCTGGAAAAAAAAAAAAAATCATTCGGCTTACAGTAAAAATAAATGCACAAGGGACTGTTTTCAGTAGATCATTTTTTTTGACAGCCTTCCTAAAAAAAGTCCCCATATGCAAATAAATAATAATGTACTCTTCAGTGCTGTCAAAGATGTAGCACTGCATTCCAATGACACATGCATTCTGTAGGATTTTTGGCAGAAGTGGGAGGAGGAGGCTACAGCTTCTACTGGACATACGGCCTCCCTCAAACCAAACCATTTAAAACCTGTATTGATCAACTCATTTCAGTAGGTTTCCTTGTAAATACTAATTTGATACTGCACCCATATATAACATATCCAGGGGAACAGTGATTGTGAGGCATGGAATGTCTTCAAGCTGTCCCTCAAGAGACTAATACAGTATGTGTATTTAAGCAATGCTGTGGACGGAGGCAGATTGTTTTTGCTTTTCACAAGTACAGTAATTACCTGGTGCGGTTTTCCAGCAGTCAGGACTTTTCGTTGGTTTTATTGGATCTTTTTATAACACAACAGCGACACAAATCTCCCAATTTCCAGTCTCCATTGAACATGATTTTTTTGCAGTATCTATAAAATGATTTTTCAATATGAATGCTGTATATTTGAAAAGATAAATGGACCCCACTGAGTAAGGAAACTATATACTGAGTAAGGAAACTATATACTGAGTAAGGAAACTATGGGGATGATGTAAGGATACGCGCAAAGTGATTTGTGGATGCAAACCCCCATACTGCTGCCGGAAATCCTGTTTGGCAGGATGCGGCGTATGTAAAGAATGGTGAGGGATGAGCTGGACCCCCGCGTCAATCTAGGACCGCTATCCCTGCACATGTGAAAGTGCTGTGTTCTCTGCTCTGCTTAGCCTCTGGTTCAATCAGACCATAATTGGAATATCTGGAGGGATAGCTCAATCCACCTTTTCCAGAGTGCTAGGCAAATTTCTGGATGTCATGCTGAAAAGGGCAGGCCAATACATATGATTTCCTAAGGATATTCACATAACTGCTGTTGGCTGAGGCTTTTCCAAACAACTCCATTTCATGCTGAGTGACCTCAGCCACAAGGACTCTCAGCTCCTTCTCAGAAAACTTTTCTTTTTTTTCAGTTCGACAAGAGGACATTGCTGCCCTTCATTTGACATATTTTTTTTTGCTTCATATTTTTGTGCTCCACAAATATCATACAGCAACGACTGCTCTCTGTCCTGCTAACTCTGCAAGTGCAGCCTCTAAATAGACCGATGCGCTCATTGAGACCCTCATTATCATAATTGCGGATCATTATTTGTGCGTGTTGAGTAATTTGCATTGCTCTTAAGCTTACATAGGGCGCAGAGCTATTTCAATTTTGCATCCGCTATTATTTGCACTGTGCCTTTACTTACATCACCCTCTATATAAGAAAAATATATAATATTCTTATAGAACGTTAGAACACGGTACAGGAATAAACCACCAATTACTGTATATTTCATAATACTGTGTGTGCATTTTTGGCTGTAGCCTCAGGCAACCAAATATACATATGCAGCCAGCTGTACATGGCACTAGAATTAGCCAGTTAAACTCAATAGGATTTTTCTGAAAGTTGTCTTTCTGGTGGCCTAGTTTCTCGGGTAATGTACGTTTTAATGTGCGTCATTGGGATGAGGTTACATCTGACCCCTGAAACGGAAATCTGACACTGGCACCACAGCTGCATGACACATGAAATATTTCTGTTGCACTGGCCTGTGTTGAAAAACACAATCAAGTATTACAAAATTGAAAACAAACATGTGTATTAACTTTAAACCCTATGTGTATTTGGCATTAAACTTCATTTGTAATAGTATCGTTTATCTAACATATTTTATAAACTGGTAAGCTGTTTTATTGTATTTATTTTAAATGACAAAGATACTTGAAGTATGTGGTACAGTAATTTACATGTAAAAGGATAATGAACAATGGATGTTCTACATTTTATTATGTGTTTACTATTAATAGGAGGCTGTGTGGTCAAGTGGTTAAAGAAACGGACTTGTAATCAAGAGGTCCTCGGTTCAAATCCACCTCAGCCACTGACTCATTGTGTGACCCTGAGCAAGTCAATTAATCTCCTTGTGCTCCGTCTTTCGGGTGAGACGTAGTTGTAAGTGACTCTGCATAGTTGATGCTGATGCATAGTTCACACACCCTAGTCTCTGTAAGTCGCCTTGGATAAAGGCATCTGCTAAATAAACAAATATTTTATATAAATATTTTAATAACGACAGGCTAGCTTCTTTTTGTAACATGTCATTAAGGCATTTTTAGAAACCTTCTTAATTGCTTTAAGATGACATGCAGCTTTTCAGTATTTGTATGTGATAAAATGTGAGCCATTGTATAATTAATAAGTGTCTAAATGTTTGAAGAACAGCTAATTTTGTCCATGGTTTGCAGTATCTGTTGTTTGTGTCATTCAGGCATGATTTCTTGCAATCACGTTTCTCTGGTTGTATTTGTTCGTCACTGACAACACTAGTTTTCATTTCAAGTTGAATCAGGTGGTAATCATTAAAAATGTTAAAGAGCCAGTACAGAACTGTAGTCCTGCAGTCCTAGTTTGGTTCTGTCCATGGGATATTATTATTGTATTTGTGTCTAACAGTCTGTGTGTAACCACAGTAACCCACACAATGTGCTGAAGTGTTGATTTTGCAGGAAAAGGTCAATATCGTGTATCATCGCACTTACTGTTTCCATGGAGACCATTTTGGACTTTAGTGTCCGTATGAACCTCCTCCTCCCCCCCCCCCCCACTCGAAGGGCAGTAAATGGAATGTGTATACACATCACACCAAGTCGTGTTCAGCCGATCGATTTCAATGGGCTTGCAAAGTTTAAACATGTTTAATATTTTGGAGCAGGGTGGCATACCCACTCGCAATAGATCTTTAATATTCATCTTTCAATCAAGAACATTTATTGACCTATTCTAACCAGAAACTAGATATTAATTTCGTATACATTTTGTATACAATTCACATACTGTATGGTTTATGATGTACAGCTGCCTAAACAGAAATCTAAACAAAGTAACCCTGCTGGTTTAGTTTTCTGTAGTGTGCATTCACATCTATGTGGACAAATAATCTAAGAACATTGAATTGCTCTGCCCTCATACATTGGTTCAGTGACTCAATAGATTGAATCACAGTGCTGTCACACTTAAGGTTTTCACTGTAATCATATAAGTCAGTTGCTGCTAAATATAACAGTAATTACTAAAAAAAAGCACTTCTTAACTTTGTGTTCTGTTCTTATAGTGTATGTGTTTTAGTGAGCATGTACTTTACATCGTGTTGTACTGTACAGAAATTAGCACACCAACAGTTTCTATGGCAACCCTGAAAATATGTACATTTTGTATTGCAGTATCTAGGTGACATTAAGCGTTACAGTACCAGTTTAAATGTTACAATTTTCCTACCTTATGTGTCTATCTGTACATATATGTGTACCAGTGTAGCTTTTCTTATTGAATTACATAGGTCACTATTTGTAGGCATTCATGGTTTCCTGGTTTCTCAAAAGTATTATCTGGTTTCCATGGTAATTTATTTTTAGGTTTAAGGAACAGTAATTAAATCTCTTTTCTGAATTCTAAAAGAGTGGAAAGCATTTTGAAATGGATTTGCAGACCAGACTTAAAGTAGTTTCTAAAACTGTAGTTTTATTTATATATATATATAGTATATAGGCATCAACAAAATGACATTATGGTATTTCTTTATTTTGTGGCTGTAAAAGAATATAACTATTCTACAAACGTTGCTTGTGGTGGTACTGTATGGACATCACGTCAGTTGACCTATTTAATGACACTTGTTTGGGGAGTTTTAGTAAGATCTAAATAGATAGTTGGTCTTTTTAACCCTTTCAGTCCTGGCGGGAACTCATGACCCTGCCTTGTCATAGTAATGTTAATATATGCTGTTGGAAATCACATTGGAACCTCATGGGACTTCTTGGTCCTAGTCTGAGGTAGTGTATAAATATATATATACAAAAATAAAAAGTGTCCTGTTCTCATGTATGCTCAACAAAGGAGTATATTCTTCAGCTCGACAAAAATTATTGAGAAAGGAAAGGGTTAAAGCCTGTGTGTCTTATAGCTGACTTCATTATTTGTGGAGTGTCCTGGGTTTACTACAAAATTAATGAGGGTGTTCTTTGCTGCAGTGTATGGCCCCTGGATCCTCAGATCGCGCTATCGGGGTGATTAATGAGGCAATTGGAAAAGAGGTCGGCTTAGTCGCAGCCTGTACAGTTTCACTATAGTTGTGTAACACAGGAGTAAGTTCAAGTGATGAGTTACTGTGGATTCAGCAGTATAGGGAAAAGGTTTAGAAATGCACACCCATTTAACGTCTTTCATTTACTTTTTTCAAGCAGAAACTTGACTTCACAGTATATAGGAATAAAGGCCTAGAGGTTTATATTTATAAAGCTTCAGCATAAAGATAAGTTAATACAATAGTTCTAATACAACCCATATAATTGTGAATTCTTCATATTAGCTGTTGAGAAAATCTCTGAATAGCGTGTAAGGAAATGCACAGTATACAGAGAATTGTACATTTAGCCCTAAGGGAGACGTTGTGGTTGTTGTCAATACCAATAATTTTACTTGTATATAATTAATGTCTCTGACATGTAGATAAATAGTTATTGCTCAGGGGGGGGTTATTCCGCTGCCTGTGGTGTGGTGGTGTGATTAAAACATTTAATTGCTGTAGATTAAACATTTTGAATAGAGATACTTAATGAAAACTCTGACAAGCCGATTAATACAAATAAGGCCATTTGTAAACAAACCAGCACAGTGTTCCTTGAGTTCAATGGGTTCCTGGGTTCATAGCATAAAACAGTTGCATTTATAGTGCTATTTATTCTCTGAAATGTTTTCTTCAGTAACATTTTCTAAACAGCTTTTACCCCTTCTTAGGATGCCCCCACTTTGAGATACAGAATGTAATCCTATTGGGATGAAATGTATGATGTCATACAGGTAGACCAATCAGTGAATGACGACACTGCTTCATGCTTACGCAATGATACAGTAAACTACTGGAATCTCTTGTGTGACTATAAGGGTTGTATGTATCTTGGGCAACAATGGTTTTGACAAAATTATGTACGGTGACCTACATTTTTACAGTATGTACTGACACCTTTAATTCTTGGAAGAAGGATACAGTGTATATGTTGCTAAATGAGCACGTTGTAAAGGCATTTCAAACACTAAGCCAGAATTGTACTTGCTGGTGCTTATGCACTATTAGGGAGTTAGTTGCCTCAAACATCCCACACAATGAACTTTCAACCCATGTCAGCATACACAATGCTGATAGATGTCCTATTGTATTTGTTTCATGTACGAGCATCAAGGGATTGATTATATTTAGGGCTTCTGTTTTTTATTAATTGTATTTTTCATTCCTAATTTTTAGCTATTTTCGAGTTCTTTTTTTCGGGGGCTTTCGTTTTTGATATACTGTATGAAATTAGTGTTTTCGGTTACTTTCTGACAGTTTCGGTTACTTTTCGACAGTACTTGCACACAAGTTGTACCTTCTTTCCTTTGCTGTCTTCCACAACGAAATCCTTATGGTCACGGGCACATTATTCTTTTTTTACATTTCGCCAAAATTCTGTGTTAAATCCTCTGTATCTTAACTGTAATACAGCTTTAAATCCCGCTAACATGCCTCCTTCCTGATTGTAATCTCGTTTTAAATCTCGCAAGCGGATTCTCCAATAGAAATGTAGGAATGTGCTGTCACTCAGTAGTTGGGGCGGGTTGAAAGCATTCAGAACAAATCAATGATAGATACAAGTCAGGAAGGCGGGACATTGCCCAGCAGCACTGGGAAATGTACTTATTATTTTTGTAGTAGGTTTTATTTTTTAATGGGAAAAGGGTAAAGTCAGTTTTTCCAGTGTTTTCCAGTGTTTATTGGCTAGCCACCAATTTCATTTTTTTATCAGGGTTTTATTGGTTAAAACTGAAAATCAGAAGCCCTAATTATATTTTACAAATCATGTAGTCCAGTTGTGTCCCCAGACACTGACTCAGTAACCTGATGTTAGGAAGAACTGTTCAGTGAAATACCTCTTTGCAGGGCAGACATTTATAGGAATATTTAATGAACCTATTTATAGTGTGCCAGTCTATTTAGAACCCCCAGTTTCCATCAGATCCTTTTGTACTCAGCAGTGCTCACAACACCCCTTTTACTTTGTACATTGCATCAGATCCCCTGTGCCACCGCTATTGAAAGTCCCTTACCTTTCAGATGCTGATTTGTAGCGCAAGTCATGGCTACATTAACACAATTTGTTCTTTACACACATTATTCAGTACGTGTAAAACACTCAACATTAAACTCAGTATGTTTCAATAGTGTATAAATAAACAGTAGGTGTGAATGAAACTTACAAGTAAGTGATAGTGCCCAATGTGTTTGGTATTTATTAAACCTGCTCCCTTTTAATATTCCCACCCTCAAAAACATGTTATAGAGGAAAGTTATGATGGGAACCTGCCTTGGTAAACCTTTATAGGCATAACTGGCTAGTGATCAGGAGGGGCACTTACTCAGAGAGAACAGCTGAAACAACAACCACATGCAATCCTATCTGTATGGAAACTATAGAAATAGCATGCATGTGCAATCTTATTTACCCAGCTGCTGGCAAAATATTATGAGCCATAAAAACTACTTTGAGCATATGAGCTTTAAAATATTGTAATTTGTTGCTGCTGCCAACAGTTTGCCCTTGTTAATGGTGAGCCAGATATTTGGATTTCTATACACTACTGCCAGTTGAAGCACCACTTATCATCATGCATTATTGTACTGGTGTCTTCATTGTAATTGCTTTGTGAATTCAAAGCAAGATGTAACTGCTAAACCTTGCATATCCCTAAAAAATGCAGCTATCTTAATCCTCTTAACACATGGTACTGTATCCCAATCCACTTGGGGTTTATCTGGACCTCAATGAAAAGAATATTTGATTAAATATTGGGTTTGACCAATGCATACCCTCTGCAGTGGGAGTATAGTGAAGGCACCCATGTCTACTGGCCATATATTTACACAGACTCATACACTCAGTTCAACCCTGAAGCATATTATACTTCTTCTCCAATAACAATAGATTCCTAAATGAAATGTGTTTTTTTTTCCCTGAAGGAATGATAGTTTGCTATTAGTATTTTGTTTATGGTTCATTTATCTTCTTGGCACCAGTACTAATGCTGCCTGTATTCAGTGCTGCTTTCTCAAATGACTGACGGTCATAGCTGTGGGTATAGCATTGTTTTACTGGTATAATCAGAAAAAGGTTGGCCTACATAGGGTTTTGTTTTTTTCCCCAAAGCTGTTGTAAAGAAACAAACAAATGATGTTTAAACAATAAGCTATGTAGTGTAGTTGCATACAATTAGTGTTTTTAAATGTGGTGGATCCATATTAAATTGCTTGATTTGGTACTGGTTTCTGAATTGGTTGAATTTCTTTTACTGCAAAGACTTTTCAGTAAAATTGCATTATTGTAAACTATTTAAATATGTACGTGTAGAAAATACTAATAAATGCCATATTTATAAGACAATACATTCATTTGGTAGTGTTACCTTGTGTACACATGTTGTACGTACCATTTGCTTTCGCCATGGGTCTAAGTGAGCGTGACCTGCTGCCATGTCAGAGCTGTTATTCATACAGTATGGCACAACGCTGGCAGATGAGTTTAGTGGACAGGTTTGGTGCCAATTGTGTATTTGAGTCCTGATCCTGTAGAAAACAACATCAGCTCATACATTTTAAAAGGTCATTAAAAAGTCACACCACATGCATCAAAACTGCTTACAACAATTCAATGCAAATGGATCCAGGCCTAAGGAAGTCATGGACTTTACTAAAGTCAAAGACCACAAATCTATTGGGTGTGAACAAAAAAAACAAAACATTATTGCTTCACAGCAAGTCTAGTACTGGAACACAGTATCTCGATGGCAAATCCTAAATCACTGTTTGTTTTGTTTCACAGGCTTGCCCAACAACGCAGCGGATTTAGACAAAAGAAAAGAAGTCTACGGGCAAAACTTTATACCTCCAAAGAAGCCAAAAACTTTCTTACAGTTAATCTGGGAAGCACTGCAAGATGTGACCCTTATTATCTTAGAACTCGCAGCCATTATCTCCTTGGGACTCTCTTTTTATCAGCCTCCAGGAGAGGGGATTGAAGGTGAGTACAGCTTTTTTGGTTCATTTCCATGTTTGTAATTGCATTTTACTGTTGCATACTTAGAAAAAGAACATGAAAAATGAATATACTGCAGACAAGATGCAGCACAGGGATTGCCAGATGTTTTATTGTTACTGTATATATAACTAGGCTGTTATAAGCAATGTTTTTAAGTAATGGCTTTTGAGCATTAATAAATTAATGAGTGCTTTAACCCTCTCTAAACCTCTAACACACTCTGAACTGGATTTAATTAATTAAAATGTATTTTAATAAAACTTTCCTTTAAACATTCCTAAAAAAGTTTTGTGACTAGGGCCATATGTCTCACAGGTTACTAAGGAATGGATTACCAACCATTTTTTGAGTGTTGAAATTAGTTTTAATCTTTTGTCATATAAATGTCCTTAAGGATGAGGTAGAGAAAACGACACCAAACGGTGGATGAGCATTGGCTATAGAATCCATAGAGCCAAGAAAAGCCACAATGGCTCCATCCATCAGAGTTATTATCTTAATCAGTATGATGGCAATTGCAGTGCCTAGACAAGCACAAACGATGACTGCCTGTAACTGTCCTGACTACAATGTATTACTTGGTGCCAGTTTCAACAAACCATTAAAAACAATGTGCACTGAGAGAGAAGCAGGTTATAATCCAATTACAGTAAACATCTTACTTCTGACCACATCGATGTAAAAGACCAGCCCACTCTTAAAATAGGAGATAATCTGAAGATCTTCCTCTATTAGTACCAGCTTTTCCCTGTTCCCTGATCCCTGTGGTGGGTGAATATAGTGAGGATAAAACCCTATCCTAATAAGTGTAAGATTATATTTTAACACATAATGTAAGCTGTTTAACCACAGTTCTCAATGTCACTTGTTTTATAATGGTCTCCCTACATTCATTAAAAATTGTCATCTGTGAACTCTGTCATTAGAACAGGCAATGTATTTTGAGCCATTTAAGACATCACAGAAACCTATTAAAAAGGTAATTTTTGCAGCTTGAGTAAATGAACTGTGCACCAGATATCATTAAAGAAGTAACCTTTAGGTCTCAGCCATATATCAAACCCTGTATGCTGTAAAATTTGCAATAACGAAGACAGCCATTAAGCATGCATTTTATAAATGCTGAGTAAGTAATATCAATCATTATAACAACTGAGAATTCAATTACATGGCATACTGCAAATGCTCGTTACTGTTTTGATATTTGAGAGAGTGTAATGGGTGAAAGGTGTAATGAAATGGATGTGTCATAGCCAGTATAATTAACATATTTAAAAACATTACTTTAGTGGGATTTTTTTTTTCTAATACCTTTTAAAAAGCAGATCTGCACAGCTGCATTTTACCTGTGATTTGCTAAATAGAATCAATGTAAAAAAATTAATCACAATTATTCTTTGCCAGTATTTGCAACAGGTTGCTCATTTTCAGAAACATCTTTTCTGTACATCTTAGTGCATAATCAATAATACTGCAATGTTCAATACAGCAAAATCACCTTTCCTGAATATTCAAAAGTGTTCTTAGAAACAGCATTTCATTTTTGCATGACTTGAGCAATCTAATGAATTCAGAGCTGCAAGCTTCTGCTAGGAATTCATATTGCATAATGAACTCACATGCCCGATGCCTCAAGCAATACATCTTCCACACTAGCCACTGCAGTGCGATTCCTAATAACAAGGGCGATTCATTCAAGAATGTGTTCATTACAGTGAATTTGTAGTTTCAAAAGATGATAATGAGAATATCTGAATCATTTAAAGCAAGCATGAACTGGACCACAGATTGTATTATTGACATGTGTGTGTGTGCAGTGTGAATTATTATGAATGCTATTCCGTTTTCTCTAAATTCTCAGCTGATATAATTTAAAGTCAGTCTTCTTGCCACTATTCTTGCAGCAAAGTACTGTATGTAACAAGTATGGGTTGAGTCACATAATAGCAAATCGAAATCACATTACATTGCATACTGAATTCAATACATGCAGGCAAAACAGAAAGCTTTGTTTGATCTTACATGTTACTGCTTATGAATGCATCTTTAACTGTTACATTTTGAAATCAAGGCATGTGCATTACTTGAACGAATGCACGTAACTCTGCTTGCAGGATGTTTTACAGAAAATGGAGAGCAGAGAAAACAGATACATGCTGCTGATTGGTTGCGGACTGTAGCTGTTTTGTTTGAAACATTCCTTATGTAAAAGAATTGAGGCATTATGCACAGCATATTGACATACGTGATATATTCTAAACCTTACTGCAACCAAGGAGTCTTGTAGACGAAGCGAATTATGTTTTCAATACCAAAATGCCAAATGCCAAGTGAGCTGTGTTTACAAGTTGCTGTGATAAATGTCATCAGTTATGTAACTGCTGCTGCTGGAAATTCAGTACCACGGACAGCACATATCCATGTTGTGATCAGAAATCACCCAAAAAAGTGACCACACAGTCAAGATGTGTTGCATTTTTCTTTTCTTTTATTACCAAACATCTAATCTTTTGTATTTATTTTGGGGGCATTTGTTTTGGACACAATCCGTCATTCTGTACAAACAATAAACTGTTTAACAAGAGTATTCTTAATATTTCCCTACAAAGCATTACAGTTTTTTGCAGGTGTAAACTGTAAAAATGTGACTGGAGGATCTTATAAATGAAACGATTAAGGACTGAAGAATGCAAAACCAGTGTTTGAAATAAAGAAAGACATTGAGGTGCTAGAAAAAAACAAAAAAAAACACTGAGTTTGTGGCAGTGACAGCTCTCTTATTGTGAATGCTTTCAGGCTGGGTGGAAAATGATTGCCAAAATATCTGCTGTTGAAATCCATGACAGGTTCCTATCCCAAGGGCATGATTACTAACCACTTGCTTTGCAGAAAGTTGGAAAACTATTTGTTTTTAAAGCTGTCTGTCTCTACCTATTATACCACTTTAGAAAAGCAATAACTAGTCACACGTTGGAGAGGAGAAAAGTTAGAATATTGGTTAAAATGTTCGTGTAGTATGAATGTGTGTGGTAAAGCATAAAGAATCAGGGCAAAAGCGTGACCCTTTCATAAGGCTACATGAGCAGTGATTACAATACTACAAATAGAACTGAGGCTATTACCAGGGATCTTTCATTCTTTACAGCTGACAAAGCAGCAAGGATACATACATAGTGAGATATTAATTAAAATGACTTGCTCATCAGTGGATTTAAATTTAACTGACGCTGTTTACGACCCCTGCAGTGTGTGGAAAAGTAATTGCTATACTGTACATCTGTGTTCCTAGAACTCTCTTCAGGGGACTGACGTGTAAGTGCTCTATAAAACCAGGCAACGCTTCCTCAGGGAGCAGTTCAGACTGCAGGACTTACATTGTAAGGCAAAATAGATTTCTATATGAATTGCTTGGATGCATTTCTTTCTGTAATAAACGTTTATGTAGACGGAAATTGATTTGCGTTGGAACCCTCTCCATAATTTATCACAGGAAATTGCTCTTTTGGTTCTGAGAATCTGTAAATAATAATAATAAAAAATGATATACATAGCTGTCCCTAAATATATATCTGACAGTCTGTGTATCTATCTGATTGTTATTTAAAGAAACTTCAGACAGAATTGGCATAAAAACTTACATTGTTTTTTATAAATAAAATATACTGTTCTGTTCAGGTGAGAACAGGAATAAAGTCAATTACTGTTAGGATAAAGCATCTGCACATAACATTAATAATATTAGTCAAATACAGTATTTAAAACTTTTGTCTAAGATTTGATACTGAAACAAGCCCAAAATATAGAGAATCTTAGGTCTTGGGAATGATAGTATCTACTCTATCTACTGACATTCACAACAGCAGCTTCCTTTCTTTTGCATTGCGAAGATGCATTGTGAACCCAAACTAACTCTGCAGTTCATAACATTACGAATGTACCTACCTTGAATGAAGAAGCTAGCTGTAAAAGTGCCCTTTGTGCTTCTAACGAGCTTGCTAACTGGTGTCCACTGCCTGTGCTCTTCACAGCGTGCGGTACTGCTGCAGCTGGAGTGGAGGATGAGGGGGAATCCGAAGCCGGCTGGATTGAAGGAGCTGCTATTTTACTCTCTGTAGCCTGTGTCGTAATTGTTACTGCCTTTAATGACTGGAGCAAGGAGAAGCAGTTTAGAGGTTTGCAAAGCCGCATTGAACAGGAGCAGAAATTCACCGTCGCCCGGGCTGGCACAGTCATTCAGATTCCGGTAGCAGACATCGTCACCGGTGACATTGCACAAATCAAATATGGTATGGTTCTCAGAATAATACTGATAGACACAGTACATATTATAGACACATCTGCCTATCAATGTTACACCCCTTTTTTTTTTGTACAAATTATTATTTACCCCAGTTCATTATTTTAAAATAGTGGCTTTTTACACTGTGTACTTAAAGGTTATTTTTTTATTAACAGGTGACCTACTTCCTGCAGATGGGATTTTGATACAGGGAAATGACCTGAAGATTGATGAAAGTTCATTAACTGGAGAATCAGACCATGTGAGCAAAGCTCCAGACAAGGACCCCATGCTTCTTTCTGGTGACTACCATGACTACGACTATGACTACTACTACAAATAATAATAATAATAATAATAATAATAATAATAATAATAATATGTGTCTTTCTTTGACTTTAACCCTTTCATGTCTGGTGTCCTCATATGGGTATGGTGTCGTTTTTCAATGCCGTTTGAAGATCTGCACAAAGAGCTTTAATCTTTGAGTTCTGTATCGATACAATTTTATAACAAGCTGAGCACAAGTAATGAAACACAACTGGCTAGTTTCACAGACCCCGATAAGCACTGAACTTGGACTAACTACTGTTATTTTAGGTAAGGTAGTCCAAGATTAGTTCTAATCGGGGTCTTTGAAACAGGTGTTACAACTTGTTTAACACTTTCATGCATGGCAACCTCATATGGGGACGGATAAAAAATATATTTTAGTCTTTCTATTGGTACAGATGGAAGATGCAAATGCATGATGACTGCATATGAAAAATATATTTATTATGTGTCCAAAACTACAGCTATTTTCAATATTTGATGTATGAAAGGGTTAAAAAGTCAAACACACACTTGATCACATGAAGTAAGATTATGTTTGTCCTGTTTTAGTTTATCTGTGTTTTGAAAGTTTTGACTGTTTAAGTCGCCTCGTATGCCGTGAAGCTGAATGTAGCAGTGATGATCTTTGCTAGTTAACCAATGAGGTACCGCTGGTAGAAGTAACTGTGTGCACTGAATTAATTGAAATGCTACCAGTTGAATCACAACAGCCTGACATTTCCCGACAAGAGAAAAGGGTTCTTAATTATAAATTGCATTTTAATAAAATCAGAAGCGTGTTGTTTTAGACACAGTTTTTTTACAATTCTTTTTTGCATTGATGATTGCATTCTATTTTGTTTTCAGTCTTGACTCAGTCATTACTGTTGAAATGCTTTGCAATTGTTTTCTGGATAGAAGCAATCCCATCCCTGCATAAAAAAAGGTTCTGTTTGTCTTTGGTAATGAGTAAAACAGTGCAAGCCCAAATACGTAAATAATATTTTTCCTTGAGTTAATATAATAGAGGAAACACCTGTAGTCATTAAATTTGTACTTTATTCGGTTGGAGACAAGATAGATATTCAGCACACCTTTTCAGTTATAATTCTTGGAGTTTTTGGAAATCAAATATTAGATAGATACAGATAACCCTTACTAGGTACCAGAAGATATTTGACCTGTATTGTATACCCTCTTTTAACTGGGCAAAGACAGTGCAGGTAAAGTTAATGCTCTTAAAATGAGCTGTACATGTGGGAAGGGACAGCACAAGGCATCATCCTCGTCATTCTTCAAAAAATGCAACGTACTATGAACAACTTATGTGATATAATTGGAATGACTTGAAGCTGTGTTGGGTGTGGGGTTTCCTTGTGATATTTATATCACTGGAGTGTTACCTACATCATATTCCATTATAAACTAGGCTATAGCTTGAAGATCTTGCTCTTTTACAGTGCATAGTTTAATTAAAACAGCACTGTAGCGATCAGCACCAATCTGGTATAGCCATCTAGCCCTTGCTTTTGGCCTCAATCAACATATTTGTGCCCAACAGGGTTATACACACGTGGTAGCCATCATTACATTACTGTAGAAGACACTATTGTTTCTGCAGCTTTGAAGGGAGGGTGATGAAGCTGTACCTAGGGATCACATCAGCCATTACTTCAGAACTGTTTTAGGTGAATTGATATAGAGGCATATGAAGTCTCTATATCAATGGATTGAGTGGATTGTGCTGCAAAAGGACCATGAGATTCCCTGAGGATAATTTAAGCTCGATTGAAGCGTTCCCACTTTCCCTACCTAATAATGTTCACTAAACTGTTGGCTATTTTAGATTGATGAAGCATGAACACTCTTGTAGTGATCTTCAGAAGTAAGAATATAGGGCAGCATTTTTGTAAGATGTCAGATTTTCCCCACAACAGGCTGCTGCGCAATTAATAATAATAATAATAATAATAATAATAATAATAATAATAATAATAATAATAATAATAATAATAATAATGTAGTATTCATTTACATTTATTTTTTAGTAAAAGGGTATGTTTCTTAAAGCATTTGACACTTATATATGATATTAAAGACAGCAGCACTGAGACTCTCCTAAAAGGTCAGTTATTTTTATAATAACAGCTTCATGTTACATGATCCGGCCCCTCTGACCATAACACCGGTTCATCTTTGCAAAATGAAACCGATTCTTACAGCTCTGTGACCTTTCCAACTAATGTCTTCATTATTGTGCCACACTGCATCATACACACCGGGTATAGATTTAGTTTTCTTGTGCGGTGCCAACAACACTATCAGGTTAGCTGCCACTCAGGAACAGCTCCTTCCACTAACTTCAGCATACAGCTGTTAGCTGGTGGTGATGCCATTTTTACATATTACCACAGTTTTGGTGTGTATTTGTATTAAATAAAACTCCTAAAGACAAAGATTTGTGGATCAGCTGTCTCTACTTATGTTTCAGCACAGTGTCCTACTTTGCTTAAATAAAATAAAAAATACCCACATTTTTATTCCCTCAGTTTAAGTTGCAGAATGAAAGCAATCAATCTGTAATAAACATTGGATCAATGTGGAATGAGACCTACATTCCCCACAAGATGGATTATTTAGTCAGGGTGGACTGATAGACAAAGTGCGGTGTTGTGTATTTCAGGTACCCACGTCATGGAGGGTTCAGGGAGAATGGTGGTCACTGCAGTGGGGGTCAACTCTCAGACTGGCATCATCTTCACCCTGCTGGGGGCCGGTGGAGAGGAGGAGGAGAAGAAAGAGAAGAAAGGTAAGAAAGGTACTCCCATATCAAAGACCATGGACACTGAAACGTTACTGCAGTACAGCGAGGCACCATACACCTAATTCATACGGAGGTCTGCATTCAAAACGGACTACGTCCAAAAAAAATTTCGGCATTGGTACTGAAAGATTATGCCGCATTTGTTTTGATTATTAAAAATGACATCAAAACATAGAGAGTATGATGCTATAGTTAACTTCATAGAAGAACTCTCTGTACTGTGTTTAATTTGTCAGTTTAGTTATTTTGCAAACTGATGAAAAGTAGAAGCCTGTTTAATGTTGTGTCTTTCATGTGTACCTTTTAAGCTTCATTTTGTCCAAATGCTTTACATGTGCTGGCAGGCTGAAAAGATGTCAGCTTGGGTTTGAACCCAGAGCACACAAGTTAAAGTCTGTAACACTATATAGCATTTGATATGTACAAAAACAATGTTGTAAGTGAAACTGGTAGCACTTTTCTTTAAGGATACATTTAAAAGGAGGTTGAAATGGCTTGATTATTTTCCAGTATTAACGAGGGAAGTAATTTAACAACTTTTTAAATGATAGTTTATTCATAAGAGATCCTTAAACTGAAGTTTAAAGTAAACTGATGTGAGATATTATCAGAGAACATCTACAGTAGGTATATCTTTTTATTTTCTTATCATTCTGAAAATTGTAATACAGGTGAGACAATTGAGGATGGACACCAGCCGCCAGGTAGAGTATTGCTCATGTCTCATCTAACCTAGCTGTGAACAAGGAGGTTCTAACTGCAAATCTGCAGCTGGCTTGAGCAGCTTATCCCTAACCTAACCAAAACTACCCAGCAAAACCTAATCCTCCTGCCCTCCCCTTTCCCCTCTGATCCAGCTTCAGGTCCTAGTGGCTTAAAAACAAGAGCTTGATAATGACGTCTTTTTAAGTATGGGAAACATATCATCCATGTCTCTACTGTTTGTGAGCTTGGCCTAATCCTTCTGTATAATAACAATTGCATAGAACCAGTAATAATAAAAAAAGGTTTAAATAATTACAGCATTACATGCCATGTCTGTCATATTAAACTTTGCAATCATCCACATTGCCATTTGGACGCTTTCTTTCCTTCGTCCTCCGTGATCTCAGTGATGTCATGCTAATCTGTGGCGCTTATCTGAAATGAGATAAAAGTGCTGTTTACTGCATTCACTGCAAGACATTTCAGATTTTTATTTTTCTTAAAAATATTTCCCAACATAAAACCAATGTCACCTTACAATAATTGATTTTGAGTTTCAGTGTTTTAAAATAAAATATCAAACAGAACGAAATTTCAGTGTACCATTTGTAATTCAGTAATATTGAGAGAATTGGTCAGGGGTCTGAATACTTTTGCAAGGCACTGTATATAATGTGCAACCTGTATATAACACACAGTGTTCCTATGAATTTAAAAAGGGTGCACATTATGCTACAAAATTACAGTATATTTTATACTTTATATTTTATATACATATATTGTACATGAATAAGTAGTTACTCTAAAGGTGGTCTTCAATACCGGTTTGACTGTAGATTTTAGAGTTTATATATACAGTATATATATATATATACACACTGTATATGGGATATTGTTGATTCTTGCATAGTGTGTCATTAATGTAATCATTGTTTGGTCTATATTTTAAGATTTTAATTTAATCCATGCTGTATGTGATCAGTCTTTTCTGTTGCATTTTTAATGTTATGACTGCAAGAGGCTTTGCGTTCATTACAGTATAAAAGAATGAACTAACCATGGCAATTATGTTAATTAATTTTCTTAACCATGTTATTTTTGCTATCCTTTTTTTTTATTCATTATTACTTGCTAGACTCCTCACATCCCTCCTCCCACCCCATCTCAACTATAGCTACAGATGGTGCAGCAGGTGCAAGTGCCACTGGTAATACCAGCTTGGTCAATGGTATGTTGAAAACACCTATCTTGTTTTTATCTGATGGGTATCTCCTTTTCCAACTGTCTTGACCTTCCTCTGTCACTGACTGTACAGCTGTTCAACATGCATGTCATTAGATTATGAGAACGAAAAAATAGAAATTAGGACTGTCACAATAATCGCCACTAGAAATCAAATAGAAATTGATTCAATTTGTTTGTACATTAACAGAGCAGGGTGTACAGTAGGTATCCGGAATGTACTGTAAGATTCGATTGAATAAGAAAATATATAGCTTTTTTATCTTCATTTTTTTGATCGTGGTGGTGGTGGTGGTGGTGGTGGTGGTGTGTTTAATGATGATAAACTGCAAACCAGGATGAATTTTTTTAATGAGAACCTAAGAAGATGAATAATATAGACAAGTGAATATATATTCCCTGGTGTAGATGATTAAGGAAGACCAACCCAGGTTTATAATTCATTAAGAATCTGTATGCATACCTAATTGGGAGTATTGATTTCTAAGGGCCTTATTAATCATAGGTTTTTAGCAATTTCCAAATCTAGGAAATATCTAATTGTTCAGCGATTGGTCATTAATAACAATTTGAGTCTGCCACAGTCGTTAACAAATAGAAAGTTGATGAAACCCCTCAGAATTGTGAAGAAGAAAGAGCTGATAGGAGGTTCGCTGCGAAACGTAGCCTGAAGGATTAGTTTGAGGGTCCAAGGTTTCTAGTAAATGAAGAGATACTGTACTGTAGGGTTAGGAGTGTCATGGTAGTTATTTTAGTAGCAGAATAGCAAACGTTTGCTTGCTGTAATGTTCAGTACTGTATGGTTACGTTACCATTGGAATCAATATCGACAGTCTTTCAATGGGAAATGTGTTTAAATACTCATCAGAAAATAAGCATTATTGATTTGCCAACTCTAGCCATTCAGATATTTCTGCCATTCATTTACGTTTAAATTAAACCAAAGAAGGGGGATGTAAAAACAACTCTCCACTAAAATAGAAAGGTTTGAGCATTGCTAGTGTTAAAAAAAGAAGTTATTTTTGCACTGAATTAGAGTGTTGAACCTCTGCATTTGAAGGTCATGCATTTGAAGGCCATGCATTTGCATCCCAGAACCGCTAGTCAGCTTGGTAGACAACCAGAGCTCTGCCTGCTACAGTTGACAGCGGATTTCTGTAGCTGGATCAGATTTTACTCTCCATGGTGATGGAACGAGTGTTATTTCCTATGCAAACCCTTTCAGCTATGCATTCCTCTGCTCGTACTGGAAATGCAAGAACACTTTTTGTTAATGATGCAGGGAACACAGACTAAGAGGAATTGGTGACTGTGATTAGAGAGGACAAAAAAGGTTCCTTAAAAGCCCTTCCCAATGAAGACCCTGCATATATTTTAAAGAACGTCATGTTTTTTTGTGTGTGTGTGTGTGTTCCAAGCATGTGCATTTGTGGGTCAGTTCACTGTCCACTGTAACAGAGACATGCATGTGTCTGTTGTATTGTGCTTGTCTTCCCTTCCCTCTCACACCTTGATGTCCTATGAAATATCTTATGAAAGTATCACTGATGTTTGAGAATCCGTATTATTGTTAACACACAGCCAATGTGAGTATGTCCTGAAATTGATACAGTACATTAAACCCAATTAAAAAGCTGTTGCTAATAAAAAAACATATTTCCTAAAATATCTGTAAGAATAAGTGCAATGCTGGTCACACAGTACAAAACTCTGAATAGTCTATGTACAATATTATAGGAACATAATGGTCATTTATTCAAAGGAATGTAAATGGTATTATAGAACAAAATAATAACTTTGCTTTCAGGCAACATGCTACATTATTCTGCTGTTTATAGTGTCCAATACAATAGTTTCAGTGGTCGAATGCTAAGGAGTCCAGTTCTGGGGTGTATTACTATAAAATAAATGATGTTGCCTGAAAACATCATTAGCCAACTTAGAGTTCTGAATGAATCTCTGTTTTTCACAATTAATATTTTGGATTCGGTTACACAAATATTTATTTTTTTAAGAGATGATATTAATGTATTGTTTAATAATGTGACTGATTAACTTAGTAGTGGTTTGTGCCATTAGCAGTGCATTAGATAGTTTAAGAAATAATGTTACTTATCAATCAGCCTATGAAAATTTTTATTTAAGTAGAAGAGATATCGATCCAGAGTGTTGTATTACATTAATTCAATGTGTATTTAGCAAAGCCATCTTAGTAAATGTAGTCTGGATGTGACTAACGCTGCCAATAATTCTCAGTGAGGCTATTGTATTTATAGCCCCTGTTCTGTGAAAACAGATGCCTTAGCTTTGGTTTCAGTTCTTCAGTAAATGAAAAGCTGAGAGGCTGCATTTGTGCAAAAGTCAGTACATTCCCACATATCAACAGGTACATTTTTTTGTTTTAGTTCATGTAGAACCTTCAGTCTTTTTGACCATTGAATAACCAGTACTCAATCAATTCCATAGTAATGGGCATACATTCATTTTGATTGTGTTGTTAATAATAATAATAATAATAATAATAATAATAATAATAATAATAATAATCATTTTAAAATAAAACTCTTAAAAAATAAAATTCTAGCTATGTGTCTATGTTTTATATCATGACAATTGTTCACTGTTTTGTGTTGACATTTTACAGATTGTTATTCAGTGTCGTTTGAAGATCTGTACAATGAGCTTTACATTTTCAGTTCTGTATCGATTCAATTTTATAACAGGCTGAGCAGAATAATGAAACACTACTGGCTAGTTTCACAGACCCCGATAAGCACTGAACTTGGACTAAGTAATGTTAGTTTAGGTAAGGTAGTTCTAATCGGGGTCTTTGAAACAGGTGTTACAACTTGTTTAACACTTTCAAGCATGGTGTTTATATGGGGACATATGGAAGATGCAAATGCATGATGACCTCCTATGAGGATGCCATTTTTCCCCATATAAAGCTATGTAAAGAAACAATTTCCAATGAAAAATATATTATGTCCAAAACTACTTTTTCCCCCCAGCTATTTTCAATAGTTCATGCATGCAATAGTTGAAACAGTTTTACATAAAGGTGTATAGTACACAATGCATACTGTATAATGTGAATGGACAGTGTTTTTATATATAGTCAAATTATATCCTAGTTGGTACTGGGGATCATGTGTCTTAAATTTGCAATTAAATACTGTATGCAGGGCTTCCAAATCTCCTGGAGGACTAGAAATTGTGAGTCACTGGACAAAAACCGTATTCACGAAGGCAGGTTTACATAAATCCTGTTGAGCATATGCCATCTTATGTATGTATGTTTAATGTTATTGAGCAATTCTTGAAAATTATTGTCCCATAAAAAAAGATGTTTCTGTGTCTTTCCTTTTAAATTCACTGTAATGTCTTTGTGAAAAAAAAAAACGTTTATCGTCTGCTTTTTATTATTTTTGTTCTGTCTGTCGTATGTCTTCATCATAGGTAAAATGCAGGATGGGAATATGGAGAACAACCTGAATAAAGGTAACCTGCTTTCATATACACTGGGTTGTGGATGCACCTTTTCTGCTGTGGTTGAAACGCGATTGTACCTGACATCTGTGGTTTTCTTAAAGCCAGCTCTTGTTTCTGAATGTATTTCCAGATGCCTTTTCCTTTTTTAAGCCTTACTATTGCAATTTGTATAAAACCATTGAGATTGATATTTATTTTTTTCTCCTTTCGATTATATCTGTATACAGTACATAAGTAATCTAACATCACTGCTTTCTATATTTGTTATTCAGAGGAAGGATGGAGTAAGACTCGCACAGCAGCTTGATCCATTCCAGTTTTACCGTGAACCTAATTAGTCACACGGTACAACTGGAGTCAGAGTTTTTCCTTTGTAAAGTGGGCCTATTCATGCTCACAGCAAAGCCTTGAGAGTCCCAAACCACTTTGCAATTGGCCGTCTTACCTCCCTCCCTGCACAGTGTTGTGTCTTGTTACCACTGCTGTTAAAATACTGTATATATATAATACTGTAGTACATTGAATACACTTATGTGAGAGCATTGTTATCTGACTATATTAACTGAAAAACAATACAATATTAATCTTAAATTTAGATAGCGTATCTGGTATACATGCTACTGTCCGTCTTAGAATATTCATAGTTTTAAATAAACCTTTTTTTTTAAATGAAGCATTTCTGTAAACCGACATGCAAGCGTGTGTCTAGGGGTTTGCCATTAACAACTCTTTAATACTTTCCTACATATTTGAGTTGATCATATCCACCCAATGATTGGCGATGTATGACCGCAATCCGATTATTGGTTGTCTTTGCTCAGAAAAGTACCATACCTGCACTGAATAAATACCATACCTGCACTGAATATATACCATACCTGTACTGAATAAATACCATACCTGCACTGAATATATACCATACCTGCACTGAATAAATACCATACCTGCACTGAATAAATACCATACCTGCACTGAATATATACCATACCTGTACTGAATAAATACCATACCTGCACTGAATATATACCATACCTGCACTGAATAAATACCATACCTGCACTGAATAAATACCATACCTGCACTGAATATATACCATACCTGTACTGAATAAATACCATACCTGCATTGAATAAATACCATACCTGCACTGAATATGTACCATACCTGTACTGAATAAATACCATACCTGCATTGAATAAGTAAAGGTGAAGCGTTCTGTCAGCATAGAGGAGACCGATTACTGTACATCTCCCAGTACCACAATATTGTCGCCACTATGGATAAAACCATATGAATGAAGAGAAAACAAACCATGTATGCATTTATATAATTAATGAAAGAACATGGTTATATGAAAATACCACAAAGACACAACCATCCATTTTCATAAACATCAGCACACCCTCAAATACAGCCAAGTGAATTATTTGTGTCTACAACTCAAGGCAAAAATGGGATAGTTAAAGTAAAAAGGAGGCAACATTACAAAAGCTGTGCCTTTTGATCGTTTTAGCTAAGAAACAAGACGGTGCAGCCGCCATGGAGATGCAGCCTCTGAAGAGTGCCGAGGGAGGTGATGGAGATGAGAAGGAGAAGAAGAAGGCTAATATGCACAAGAAAGAAAAGTCTGTCCTTCAGGGCAAACTGACCAAGTTAGCTGTTCAGATTGGTAAAGCAGGTAAGATTGAGATCAGTTCAATGATATGGAAACTCCTGTAATCTATAGCAATATGACTGCCATGTTGTGGTCACTTTATGACCAGTAACCTTGTGATTTTAACTTTACATTCAACACAATATTGTATGATTCTCTAGGTCGTCTGTAAAAGTAGCCAACAACAATACAGAACTGCGTATATCGTTTGAATTTAAATAAGAGCCCACATTTGATACACAGCTGTATTTTATGATTAGCTCGGTCACATTTGGTTATTGGACTCTTACAATAAAACATTTGTGTTTTGAGGCCTTCATTGTTAAAGCTTGCTGTACAGATTTTACCCTTAAACTTTTCACCCTGGGAGCCTTCCATGGCTGGTCTTGTTTCTATTTGTCTTTTTACTGTAGTTCAAATGTGCATCTTACTAATCAGTAAACTACAACTTGTGCGTGGCACTGTAGCTTTAAATGTATTTATCAGTGAAAAGTTTTAATAGCAATACTAGGATTGGATTTTAAAAAGCTTATCCTAATTTCGGACCAGGTCTGTTCAAAGTGGTGGCTGAAATGGATTTATACAATAATGCTAGACCATAATTCAATAAAGTTTTCAGGTCACATCAGTAAATAATCTATGGGGTGTGCTTGACAGCACACTGACATATTAATGAACGCATAGATTATTAATAAAGCAGTGTATAAGATGTTACGTGTAATCACATCTGTCAGGAAGATAGGTGTTATATTTATATCCTTGTAACAACATTACTTCATTTTTTATTGTGTGCCTGATACCCAATGCACACAACATCCCATTTGCAAAGCCTCAGTTAAGTAGTTTTTGTATTTTGCTGCACATACTAATCCATACCTACGAAGCCATTTTCTGCACCTGGAAAACAGGAGATTACCTCGTTCAAGAGAAATCTCTACTCTGTTTGCTGTAAACTTGGCAAATTATTAAGGGATCAGAAAAACCGGATGAGCTGAAGCTGTCAACATTAGTATGGAGCTCTTCTGCCATGGGACTGAGAAGACATTTATTTTATACCGAAGCACTTGCCATGCTTTGCTTAAACTGGCATTTTTTATTTTTTTTTTTTTTTTATTTTACTCCCAATTTTCTCTCCAATTTAGAATGTCCAATCATTTTTCCCCCTCATCACAGCAATTCCCCACACAGCTCAGGGTAACTCAAGGTTCAGTGGGTGTCCTTCAATCCCACAACCGAGCCAGCTTCCTCTTCTACACCCAGGAATTCGAAACCAGGTGTCAGTGAGCTACCGGCCTCTGGAAGACAAAGGCCAGCCCTGCAGGTGTCCGCCCAAGCTCACCTGGCCGCCTAGCCGGTGGGGTCTGCTGTAGGAGAAAAAGGCCCTTCCGGTTTTTTGCTTCCCTAACCCGTGGGAACGCCAAGCCAACCTGGCTTTTAATGACCAGGGCCGGGTCACCCACTTGACATTTGGCCCTCCACAATGCCATGTTTTCATGTTAAGATTGACCCTGTCCCCTGATCACTAACCAGTCAGTCTTTTTTCTTGGGTTTCAGGCTTGGTAATGTCAGCTATCACAGTGATTATTCTGGTACTGTACTTTGCTATTGAGAACTTTGTGATCGAGAAGAAACCGTGGTTGCCAGAGTGCACGCCGGTCTACATTCAGTATTTTGTCAAGTTCTTCATCATTGGTGTCACCGTCCTGGTGGTTGCTGTTCCTGAAGGCCTCCCGCTGGCTGTCACCATCTCCCTGGCCTACTCTGTTAAGGTAGGTATCTCTTTAATATATTTGGAAAGTCTGCTTAATATACAATACGTTAATGTTCAGTTTATTTCATAAACCTATGATTAGCCATGATCACCTCCAGAATCATTTTTAAAAAGAGACAAAAGAATGCCTTTGAAACCGTAAGTGTGTGTGTATTTTTACTTTTTTGAACAGAAAATGATGAAGGATAACAACTTGGTCCGACACTTGGATGCTTGTGAAACTATGGGAAATGCGACTGCAATCTGTTCTGATAAAACGGGCACCCTCACAACCAATAGGATGACAGTCGTGCAGGCCTATGTTGGGGACACTCACTATAAAGAGATCCCAGACTCTGATGCCCTGCCGGCAAAAACACTGGATCTCATGATTCACTCAATCTCGATCAACAGTGCATATACAACTAAAATACTGGTACGTTTCAATTGTGTGTGTGTTTTTTTTCTTTCAGAAATATCATTGGTATGTATAATCAGTTTTGATCTTGACAGGAAGATTTTGCTAACTATTAAACCCTAGGCTTTAGGAATAGGAAGCCTTACTATGTGTGTGTGTGTGTGTGTGTGTGTGTACATATATATATATATATATATATATATATATATATATATATATATATATATATATATATATATATATATATAAGTACTGTATAGTATATTATAATAAATTATAGCGTTTTGATCAATGCTATAGACTACTATACAGTAGTATTTCTTTTTAATAGGGGAACCGTTTTTATTCGTTCAATGGTATGGAGCCAACCCTATTATATGGCATTACCTTATATGAAGCAACATTTTCTTATTCTGTATAAGATACACTTACATCAGTTATCCAGTCAGACCGAAACTGATACAGGCAATTTAATTTCATTATTATGTTCTCATTAAAGAAAGCATGCTATTGCAAAATGCCTAAAGGCATGAATTTGGTGTTTGAAAAAAAAAAAATCAATGACCAGTTTAAATTAGCCCTCCCTGGATATCCTAAAAATAAAGTACATTCATTTAGTGCAGCAAAGCATTGGATACTCGATGATTGAAAATAGAAACATCCAGAGGTCCTAGAAGTTAATCAAAATGCTTTTTAAGCCTTGCCAACATGGGATGTGTCCTACATTCTACTTTTCTGAGTGAAAGGCTAATAGAAGTAGTGCCCAAATGCCAGAAATTGGAATAACCATGTTTTTTTGTTTGGTTTTGTTTTTTTGCTATCTGTTTTACAAATGACTTCAAGGAAGCTAGAAAGTCATTAAAATACTTTTTCTTTGACACATTTGGCAGGTTCTTGGTTGGCTATTAGATTGTTATGTCTGTGCAAACAGTTGTTTGCATTTATAACCTTATTTTGAAGTCTGAGTGATGGTCCTCTAATGTGTTGGGCTGGATAGCTTCATGTGCACTAAGCGATGAGCATTAAGACGTAAATGAGATCGAACTGGTGTTAATTGAGAGCTATGATTGTGTTCTATTTTATTTGTCACAATACTTAAATTAGCCTTTTTCCGATAGCTGGTGCATTGCTGTATTGGATAATTCATTAGAATTGAAATCGATCGAGTTGACGTGAAACAGGAGATTCATATTGCCTTGATTTACAAGATAGAAAGATACGAATGAGTGTTGTTTGTTATCAAGACCTGAGATATCATTTTCATTAATAAACTGTTCGGAAAACCTTTCTAAAATCCATCACATGAAGGGGTGTTTGCTGCTGCACGCCAAATAGACTCGATTTAATAGATTGTCTTATATTGCATTTGAATCAGATCCTGAGCATATACTTGTAATGATAAAATAAACAATGTAACGGTGCATAATCTGCATTTTCATTCTGTTATGAAATGAATCTCTTGTGCGCAGATAAGTAGCATTAGTTTGGCATTTCAGAACTGCCACACTCTAGACAAAATGGATAAAGGATTAACAGGTTGGACCACTTCTGTAATGAAATTGAAAAACACAGATCAGATTATCATTTGTCTGTCAACAGAAAGCAATTTTAGTTTATAAATCCACTGATAAGAATGCCAAACTCTCTCAAAAAGATAACCTTTTAAGACCTACTTTAGAATATGCTAGCCTTGTTGCAATAAACACATTGCTTCAGAATCCCACTGAAGTGTTGTGTTTGTTCTAGATATTAATGTGTACTATATTTCTGTTTGTGAGCCTTGTTCTTGTGCTTTTATTAAGTCAAAAATAGCTCTGCATTTAAGAACACTTCAGTGTGGTGCATTTTATGATTTTGAATAGATTTACGAGGTTAACTGCTGTTTATATTTAAATTTTAATTTGCAAAAGAATTAGAGCAATCAACAAAAATGAGGAGAGAAAGACCTTGTGGACAATTCCTGCAGGGATCTGATTAATTAATCCAAATTAAATTTCTTAGTAATATTGTAATCCTCTTTTTAATAAAGTTAGGAACAAAACGTAATATTTAAATGCATATAACTGGGTCAGTTATTGTTAAAAATAAATATGGATGCAATGCACTCTTAGTACATCTTGTACCACCTCTAGAGGCTTGGGTTTGAATCCTAAGTAAAATGAGTTTGATGGTCTCAGCAGAGTAATCCACATGACAAGCATTGAACTGCTTCTCACTCCATCAGAGTGGTCCTTCTTGGGAGGTTGGAGACATGCTCACATGGGGCAGAGTAACAATGTTTCCATTGCAGTACATTTGATGAGGACCAACACCAACACAAGGTGTAAAAATGACAAAAAAAATGTTTTAGACCTGTTTAGAAATGAGAGCAGGTCGTGCAAAACATCGCAACTGTGCTTGATGAATTAATTTGAACTTTTAATCTTCTTATTTATAGAACAACCTTAGCATCATGGTAAATCAGCCCAGACTATTCTAGTTTACAGATAGTATATTCCTCATGGTAACTAATAATAATAATAATTTAAAAAAAAAAAAACAGGATAGAGAGAAAAAGAGCTACTTAACATTGCCATGGGTGAATGATAAAGTTCAGTGATGCTATCTTTGTTCAGGGAAAACATCATTCTTCAAGCAGGATGTTTGTACAGGTATCTTGTTGCAGGTTCACATGCTGGAATTCATATTGTACCACTAAAGCAGACTAAATGTTTGCTACATAAACACGTTAACACAGTACATTAGACGTATTGCTGTGGATGGAATAATGAAGACATACTGTACAAGCAACATAGAAATACATGTACTGTACAAGGAGGAAAAAACAACTACAGTATTTATTTATCCAAATATTTGATGCATGGGAGATGCTTAGTAAAACAATGAGAATTAAAATGCATGTTTTCTCACACACAACTGGCCTTCTGCATCTAAGAAGATTATATTTGAGCCCTTCATCTTTCTGGGAACACAAATAACAGCAAAGCTGACCATTCAAATGGCAATTACCTCACAGATAACTACATAAACAGTGCCAGCATCCCTGGCATGGATTCCCTGGATGTCTTGTTAAAAATGCATTTGTAATAAATCGGCAGAGCATAATAATAAAAAAAGCCTTTTGACAGGTTAATGGCTAGGCCTGGGAAAATATGTTGCAAAGAACAATGAAACTTGGCAGGAAGCATACAGTCAGCAGACCATGGGGAAATTATTCAAAAATTGAATAATTGTAACACTTTGCTTTATATCGTTGTTTGCATTGCAGATTCATTTACAGTATAAACATCATTAAATTAAATGGAAATCTGCAGTATTGTGATGTAATGATACACATGTTTATGTGTGGGCCTGATAGAACCAAACTGGTGGGACCTCTAGCCGTCTGCAAATACTGGGATTGAAGAAAAAAAATGTGATTCCTAGAAGACTAACGAGGCCTTGTGTCCGCTCTTCATGCTTGGTTTCCCATGCTGTCGTAATCGCTGTCCTGGGAAGGCTGGGGATGGCACTGATATCCATATCATTTTCATTTGATTTTCCATTATGTGGGATGAAGTCAGTCAGCATGCGCTCACGTTGACTGAGCAGCATCATTGCTGCTTTCTTAACTTCTCAGCGCTGATAGAAAATGTCACACAACCACATTACATAATTGCACCTGGCCATTTATCGCCTAATCATCGTACCCTGATGGGCAAAAAAGAAAGAAAAAAAAACTGGAGGCTGGAGAAAGTGGAATTTGATTTTATTGTAAATCTCTTGACGAGGATAAGCATCTGCTGTTGACAGAATTACATTGCATTGTTCTCTAAATCTGTTATTTGACATTTCCTTCAAAAATTGGCTTTTCATTGCTGGCACAAGGGCTTCTGAAGATCCATTTGCAAGCATGCTAGCTACAATGTGACACCACAGAATAACTACTAGTGTAAAACAGTCCCCAACGTTGTTTGCAGGGTACCAAAACCTTAATATCTCACATAGCAAAAAAGTACATCATAGTTACTAAAGATTATGAGACTGGACTTCATATTTGTGTTCTGTGAAGTCTTGGCTTAGTTCATGTATGATTTTCACCCTAAACATGTATACCTTTATATACTGTATAGTAGCTCACAATGTGGTGGAGTGAACATCTCAGTGCTTGACTCGGCTGCTAAGTTTCCATTCTGTGAAACATATGTAACTCTGTAAAGTCACGACGTGTAACATACCCAGTTTTAATGCTGGTGTGTCTGCGTTTCCTCTAGTTGTTGCTTATCGCAGTATGTGACTGATAGTTGTTTATGTATACAAAAGAGCACACAGGGCAAACTGTCCACAATGACAGACAATACATTCTCACAAATATGCAACTCAGAGCTTGTTTTTTAAATTATTATTTGGCAGATGCCTTTATCCAGGTGACTTACAGGTGTTTCAGGGCAATACAGGGTTACAATGCAAAATCGATATTTAAAAACAGTATAGTTTACAGTAAGTGCAAATTGTACTACTAAAATACAATATGAAATAAGTTGCAACAAGTTAGGATTGCAACGATTGAATCTACAGTGACATAGTAGTTGTGCAATAGTGCCAGGATAGTGCTTCAGCTGTGGATCCAGTAACGTGGTGCTGCGGTCAGGCAAGTCCAGGACATAGTAGGAGGGCTGTATCAAGAGTGCTTCAAGTGCAGTCTAAACAGGTGAGTCTTGAGGAGGCTGCGGATATTAATCCTAAATCTAAAAATAATAATAATAATAATAATAATAATAATAATAATAATAATAATAATAATAATAAAATTAGGAAAAGCGCCACACATAGAGACAGGTCATTTATTACATGTGATGTCATTTCAGTCATTTTGTGACTGGAGTTTAGATCACATAAAATCAGTCTGGATTATACATTAACCCACAATTGTGGATTAAAAGATGAAACTTCCCCGACCGCCTCAGCTGTGAGACATTTCTGTAATTAAATTAAATGCATGCATTATAGCAGTTTGATTTAATCCTACATAAAGGTCAGGTTCAGTGAGGCTCCTCTTCAGTGACCTGATACTGATTGCCATACAGTGATCATGTAGACGAGGATTTTCTGTGTTACTGACAATGTTTTCCCACTCAACTGGAATCTAGATTTAATACACTGCAATAAAGTAAATGCAGGATTCAGAATATAATGAATTATGACGAAGACTGGAATACAAATCGTAAATGTTTTTACATAAGAGAAAAAAACATTCTTCAATTGTTATAACTTATTCCTTAGCACAAACTCTTGAGGGTGTTAGAATCTAGGTCATGGTGAAAAACTCATGCATGAGTTCTGGTTTGTGATTAGTCGTGGTAATGAGGACTGTATCTTGGAAATGACTCACACGACTGAAACCTGCTTGTCTCGGCTATTAAAGGCTATGTCCTAAGAACCATTGCTGTCTTTTCTATCGAGTTATGTTGTGTATATAATGCGAAAAATTTCCATTAGTCCATTTCTAGAAATAGACAAATGCGAAATATAAGTATGACATAGTTGCCATTATTTTTTTCATTCAACTTCTCCTTGGGTCTAACCTTTAAACGTCCATCCAATTAACTGTTGCTATTCAATGTCGGGATCATGACTGCTTGTATGGGTATGGTGAGAGGAGATTATGTACTATTTGGCTGCTGGTCCCACCTGTTAAGGAGAGATGAAAGCCACCGCGACACGTCCCCCCCACCCCATCAAGGGGACTGCCTGCATTCAGGTGGAAGTTGGGGAGGTGGAGGGTAGAAATACAACTGGGATTGCGACGGCAACGCCCAGGTGAGTTTACCTGAGATTTATATAGGAATGATCTAATGGGCAGTTATTCAGTAATCCTAGAGAGAGAGAGCAATCATTCAATAATCCTTCCCCTGAATATCAGCCTAAGCTAACTGTATAAGACATTTGGACATTCACCTTAAAAACAGATCAATACTTGCCTGGTCTTGTAATTTCATGACCTAAGAGCAAGTTCTAATATACTTTTCTCTGAGTATTACATTCTACTTTCCCTTTCCAGAGGGGTTAGCGGCACATGTGTGCCGTGTACTGCTCCCAACATGTTGGATAAACCAGAAATGTGTTTTCAAGGCTTGTATGTACACCCTGCTTTTAGGGAAAAATAGGTATTTGGGTGTTCGCCTCAAAAATGCATTGGGCACAACTGGCAATACACGACAAAAAAGCGGACTGGGAAATGCCAGCATCAATTGCGACTATTTAAAATGTGCTTGCAAAAGTCCTTAATAAATTAATTCAATTGTAAGTGTTAAATTAATTAAATTGCAATTTAGTATATCGCATTATAATATTTATGCAAAGAAAAACTGCTGCCGCAAAACATTCCCTAAAAAAGTCACAAACAGCATTGCACATGTTTAGCGCATTTCACCCTAGACTTCCGACTCGTTTGCAAATGGTTTGCAACACGTTAGTACATCTGCCCCTGTGTGTGCATATATCGTCTCCACATTACCAGCTATGTTAAAAACAGTATCAGAAATACAATCCATTAGCAATGCATGCTGCTGAATGTAGGACAGATACACAGCAACTACTGCAAGCTCAGAAGTGACTCCTTTTGATCCCTGTCTCAGGTTCCCTCTGCCATCTGGTCTCTGGAACTTTTGATCAGTTGCAAGCCAGCAAGGGCAGTTCAAATGGCGGTGTCATGCTTGCTTTCTAAATCATTCATAGGTATCTCTGAGGCAGACCCAGGCAAATGTTGACTCTTGTTATGACAGATGGGAAGGGGAGAAGACTGCACCCTTGATACTCACCAACCAAAATGATCTGACTCGTAATAGAGCATTTAAACATGTTACACAACATACAGTATTTAAGCCCCTCCCCCCCCATCGAAGAAAATCGCTAAGGAGAGCCCCCTAGGGCCAGAAGGAGCTGAAACCATGTTACAGAATAATTGAAAGTGAGTGCAAGTAATAGACCACCATCAAATCTCCCTATCTTATATAAAAAATAGAAAAGGATGGATTCCTAGATTACTCTGCAAATATCAACACTTTCAGAAAGACTTTCTTCTCTAATATACTTAATAACATTTTTTTTTTTTTCTAAGAGGAATGACCTAGTGGGTTTGGTACCGCTACCCCCCCCCCCCCGTTTCAGATTTCCACTTTAACCACTGGCCTTAAGTAACCATATAATATGGACATATACGCTTCAACAGAACTCCCAATGGGCAATATTATGTCGACATCTCTGTACATTTAAACAAATTAAACATTATTAATTAAACAAGGGAAAACAAGTAGCCTTCAATTGTCTTTGGGTTGTAAAGACAGTCTTTATCTTGTAGAGGTGACTAGTTCTTTAAAGAGAATGTAATTGGTAAATCAGTAGGATTGAAAATCCTTACTGCCAGATCAAATATAAGATGTACAAGAAATGTAAGTAATTAGAAAGTTTTTCATTCCTTAATGAGTGTTGCATGCTCTGTTATGATGGTAAAGGTTGAAACAACATAGACATATTTTCTTGTCCTACTTTCAGTCAGCGGTAACTGATTTCTTATTAACCACTATTGCATTTCATTAAAGTACTTCTGGGTCCAGATAGAGAAAAATGCTAGATAATTGACAGTATATAGAGGCATGTGTGGCAAAGTGGCTGAGTGGATACAGGTGCAGGCGTGATGCAGTGATGAAGCAGACAGAGATGTTTATAATCCAGTTTGGAAAAGGTTTTATTGTTGTTTTTATATCCAGCTCTGGCGACCAAACAATAATCCCCAGGCAATACATAACAATCAGTACCTTTACATGAGCATAAGAATTCCGATATTTTTTGGAAAACTTAGTTTTCCGAAAACTAATTCCGATATCAAAAGTCATGTAAACACAGTTTTCGGAAAAAGTATCGGAATATTCCGAAAGTCAGTTTTCGGAAAACAGCACCTAGAAATGTCCGATTCAATTCCGAAAACTAACCAAATGTATATCATGTAAACGCACTATTCGGAAAACTTATTCCGATAGCATACTGCACATGTGCAAACTTTGACCTTTGTGGGGAATCTGAATAGAGGTATAGGATAGTAATCTTTGAATTTAAGACCTGACACTTTGATAAAGCACTATATTGGATTGGTCTCCGTTCTATCGCAGAAATGTCCGGTCTGTTCAAATCGTACTTAGGCTACTACAGTACTTTACATGTGAAAATATGCTGCATTTTCCGAAAACTTAAATCCATGTATACAGTTGAATTATAATTAGACTTTCTATCGTTAATAATGTAAACGCAGAAAAGTGACGTTTTAAGAAAATCGGTTTTCTGATTCAGTTTTCCGAAAACATTCGTTTTCGGAAAACGCTTTGTCATGTAAACGTACTGATTGCGTATTGCACAGAGTAAATAACAACAGGGTTGCAGTCTGTGGCAAAGTGCCCGCCCCTGTGTGTATTTTGTGTGTTATGTGTTGTATGTATGGTGCGTATGTTAATGTTGGTGTATAGATTGGTACACGGGATATAAACGGGTCTGTGTTTCACGTGTATTTAAAAAGTGTAGATTTGTATTTAGGCACGAGGAGGGCACAAATCACTTCACGTGCTAGTTAAATGTAATGTGTGGCACGGGGTAATTCATGTGCTGGGATTCAAGTGAATAATTAATTAGTAATTGAATCCCAGCACAATAGTATATATAGACGCACATTTCATTCAGTCAGGGTTGGGTGTTCGGAAGAGGAGAACGGGTGAGAGAGAGAGGAGTAAAAGTAAAGTAAATAGAAAGCGTAAATATAAGTGTTTGTTCTCACCGTGTTTGTCTGTCCGTGCACCGTTTGTTTAGTGTTAGTCGTTTTGTATGTCTGTTTATTTTGGCGCAAGTGCCGTGTCCTGTTTCGTGCTGTTTTGAAACCTTTTATTTGTTAATAAAAGTGCAGCCATTGCACTCAGCTCATCATCACCACCGTCTCTGTCTGTGTATTCCTTTCTGGTCTGACGCAACCCACTCTGGCCGTCTTTGTGACACAGTCCCAAATAATAAACACAATATATCTGCCCCACAATATATCAACACGGTCTCCAGTCCTGGGTGCGTGCAGTAGTGCTTGTGGTGGGTGATACAAGTTTTTTTTTTTACAGTAGTGCAGTGGGTAATTCACTGGGTCTCTCACGGTCCTTTCAGGTTTCAAAACACAAACCAAAGCGAAGGAACAGATTGCGTTTCTCCGTCCCTTTTTATGCCGTCACACATGACCCCTTTGTAAACGAGTGCACCCGCCCCTCCAATCTGCGACTGCCACATCGTTTTCCTTCCAGGTCAATGCGTTAATGCAACGGAGTTCCGCCCCCTTTCTAGCTGGCCGACTTCCCTTGAACCCTAGGAAAGAACTGTCAGGCCAGCCCGTCCAGGGAACTCTGTTCTCTCTGCTTAGCGCCCTCACAGGTCGTGAGGGAGATTTACTACCAAGAATCATTGTATTTCTGTCACAGCATGTTATTGCTATAAAAAGAGAATTGCAACAGACAAAGTATTGATTTCTATCTTCTGTTTTCTGCCACCTTCTCACAATATTCAAAACCCCTATTACAGGTCAGGCGTCCTGTAGCTATAGCTGCAACTATAACATAATCATACGTAACTTTTATCAGTGCACTAAAAGATTCCCAGAGGACTTATCTTTTTTTTTTTTTTTTTATAAATGTAGTCGTCGCCAATTATTTTTACCCCGGTTTTCACCCCAATTTAGCATGCCCAATTATTATCTGTATCCCCGGCTCACCGCTCGCAACCCCCCCGCCGACTCGGGAAACGGAGGCTGGAACACGCGTCCTCTGAAACGTGCTCCTTCCAAGCCGTCATTTTTCGCACTGCAGATCCACAGCAACGCCACCAGACCTATAGTGCCGGAGGACAACACAGATCTGGCGGCTCCGCTGCAGAGCCACAGGCGCCCTATCGGCTACAGGGGTCGCTGATGCGCGGTGAGCCGTGGATTCCCCTGCCGACCTAAGCCCTCCCTACCCGGGCAGCGCTCAGCCAATTGTGCGCCGCCCCCTAGGAACTCTCGGTCACGGTCAGCTGTGACATAGCCTGGATTCGAACCTGCGATCTCCAGGCTATAGGGCACATCCTGCGAGGAGCGCCTTTACTGGATGCGCCACCCGGGAGCCCCTCCAGAGTACTTATCTAATAAATACAAGCAAGTGCTGAATACATCTTGCCACAGGTACATTCAAGTCTACTAGTAAGTAGGTACAGTAGGTAATGGACCATTTTACTTTTAAAAGGTTTTCAGATATGACCAAAACAAGTAATTTAAAGTAGAAAAGCATGTTTTAAAGCATGTTTTCCCCCTACACAGTACAGTAATTGCTTGCTCCTAAGGCTCACTGTGATGTTGTGTACAGGATATGGCCAGAAGAATCATATAAATATATATATATATATATATATATATATATATATATATATATATATGATCCATTGACTTTAAAAGGTTGGATAGTCTACCCCCTCACCCCCCGCCATCGCCTTCATGTAGTGAAATCTACCCGAAATGTCTCAACAGAGGTTGTACACCCCTCGTTGGTTGAAAGTAAATGGCTCTTTTATCATTTATGTAATGTCATGCCGTCAGTAATTCATAAATGTACTCAGTGGGCGACTATTCTTTGAGTTCTGTGTATAGAACAAATGAAAGCGTTAATGCGGAAATGACCTTTGGAGGACACAGTGGGGCTGGAAGGGCCTGCAGTTTCAGGAATGTAAAATGCTGATCCCTCTGTGGGGACGGTTGGGGGAAAGAGGTTTATTGGTGATATAACCATACTGGAAAGGAAATACAGTTGCCAGCTAGCTTACCACCATATGCTGTGGCTCGCTGTAGTCCGTGTGGACTGTGGAGACAGCAGCTGTTGCCTGACTGTACTGTGCCGATTTGGGGAAAAAAAAAGGTGTGTTGTTTTTTTTTTTTTTTTTTTTTGTTTTTTTTTTTTTTTTTTTAATAGACTGTTTCTAGGCAAATTCTGTTTACAATACACAACAAAGACATATTTTACTTTATGTTTTTGAGATAATACAACTGACACTGTGTTAAATAAAAAAAATAAAATAAAAGTTCACCATGCTAAATTACGTTATTTTGTAACGTCATGTCTCAAAGTCCTGTGGGTTAGTGCATCAAAAATGCTCCTCGAGACAATGCTGCTCTGCCTGTAAACCATCCAAACCTCTGTCATACACATATATATGTATTTGTGATGGGTGAAACCCCCTTACATGTAAATAGTGTTTATTTGTGTGGTTTATTTATGTAAATAACTTTATTTTGGTACTGGTACAGTTTGTGTTCTTTCACTCGCATACTCTACAGTTCATAAGTGCGAGTATGTATTCCATAACAGCATTTTCTATTTCACTTTAACCCTTGTGTTTTTTGTTTTAGCTGCAGTAAGGGGATATGGCATGGGTGGTCACATGACCAGGTTGAAGTGAAATGTTTATGGCTTAAAGCATTTGTTTTTTGTTCTTATTTAATTATTTGAATATTTATTATTTACTTATTTGTGAAAAGAAAGGGTATGGTCTCCAATTTTTTTGTAATACTTCATAGGTTTATTTAAAACAAAAAACAAACAAAAAAAACTGTTTGGGTCATCCAAGTCATGTGACTAGAAGGGCGTGTATAAAAGCAGGGCATTTCCTGCTTCCAAGGGAGAGAAGAAATGTGATTTAGTGGAGAAAGAAAGAAAGAAAGAAAGAAAGAAAGAAAGAAAGAAAGAAAGAAAGAAAGAAAGAAAGAAAGAAAGAAAGAAAGAAAGAAAGAAAGAAACCTAATAGTTCATTGTTACTTTGACTGTTGTTTTGTTTTACTGTTATTTTAAAATGTGTTCTTTTATGCTCATCTGTGTTCAAGAGGTGAAGCAGTGGGACCAAAAAAACAAAACAAAATAGCAATTGTTCTTGGAGAACTAACCTTGTCCTGGTTACAATCTACAAGAGTCTTGTGTACACCAAACATGTTTTCAGTTTTCCTTTTACATATTCAAAAAAGAACCTATAATGCTAAATGATTAAATTACAAGATTTTTAAAAATCTGCTTCATTGAAAAAAATTGTACCAGTGCAATGGTGCTAATGGCAACCATGTTCAGATGTTGATATCCAATCATTAGCTACCAGGAGCATGTTGAATACAGTAATCTGTTGCTAGGAGATATTCAAAGCCCACCTACACTTGCGTGAGTGTTCACACTACATGTGAGTTAATCTTTTTATATTCCCTGCTGCATATGTATGGCACTTCTAACATTAAGAAATGTGAAACTGATAAAAAAAAAAAAGCCCATTAGGCTGGGTTATTGTAGGAAGCCAGGTAATCATCTTGTGGAGCATTTTATTAGGTTTAAACGTCTTCACAGAAAACCGAAGAGCTGTATAGAATGACAACTCATTTTTAGTAGTGAGAGTGGGTGGTTTTAATTAAATACCACATGAAAGACATGTTGTATTAACCTTGTATTTTGAGTAAAACCAAACACGTTTTTTTTTTTTTTTTAAATGGTATTCAAAAAATCTAATAGTTTATTCTTAAATAAACATCAAAGGAACTTGTTGGAATACTCCGTGAAGTATATCACTGGGGCTGTAGAAAATGTGTCTTCTTTTCAATGCCCTAGAAAAAAAGAGGTATAACATTAATAATAATGATGTAGAACAGGTTGTTTTTCAGATTGAACTGCTTGCATCTCAGAAAGGTATATTTATCCTTTCATGTGACATCTGAGGGATTGATTTTGAAGCGTTAACATTTACTGTATTTTAATAAGCAGAACAGACCTGCACGCTCTTACCAGCACTATCTATTACAAGCATCACCCTGCTGGGCATTAAGCTTAATTTGTACTTCACTCAAGTTGGTACACAACATTTTCATACATTTGATAACCCTTTTTGTATTGGGTGAATAAAATAATTACACTATGCAGTTGATTCAATGTGCTGTAATATTATTGCACAGAAATATGGAAGACATACTGCAAACTGTAACAATATCCACTTGCTTTATATTAAGACTACAATCCATTTGATGGAATGGGCAGCAAGAAAAAACGTCTGCTGTTGTCACTGATTTAAAAAGGGACGTTTTTGTAAAGTCACACTGTCAAACAGTACAAAGGGTGTTTGAGAAATAGCTGCAGAAAGACTTCAGGACATTCAGCATTATTGCAGCTTGCAAATATGACAAATATGCTGCTTGCCAATGGGAGCCCAGAGTCCTGTGCATGGTTCTGGAAGGGTGCAAATGCAATCACTTTAGGTTTGCTATTAATTGCTAGAAACCTTGACTGTCACTGCCCCCTTGTGATATTGGCCCACTATTTTAGATTATTGGGGTTCCAGTCTATTGACTGTCAGGCTGCACTTTTGTCTCACGGCACAGCTGAGACAGATGTTTACTTGTCAGCAATCTGAAATACTAGTAAAGAGTCAATCTGAACACCAGAAACCACAGGATACTTTACAACCACCACAAAGGTCAGCCTTTAATTCCCTGCTGATTTTGAAAAAGCCATTAACCTTATGTTGCTTAAATAGCTGGGATGAACGTGCTAAATGTTTAATGATACATTCAGATCCCCTTATTTTCGCTAAACTGTAAACTGCAGGAATGTGTGGACTCTGAACTAGTTATGCCTGCAGAATGTGACTTGTCAGTTTTATTGTGGTTATCTCAGTTACTCTAGAGATCTTTACAGATGCTGCTCTGATGTATAATGCAGAACAAGGCAGAGCTGTCAGTTGTTGACAGCAGAAGCAGGTTATTAATTGGGATTATGATTGTTCTATAGACTGTAGTGTTTTGTTACAAGCAGAAAGTTTTCAGATTCTACTCCAGGACAAAGAAAGCTTGCTGCTCAAGTGACAAACACAGTTGATAAATTGTGGTATTCTGACATCATGTTTTTGTTTTTAACATTTACTAAACTTGATTTTTTTTCATCATATAAAATGTTTTTAAAGGTTGAAAAGGAAAAATGATGATCAAGCCATTATGTTAAACTACTAACTTCTGCTTTAGGAGAAAATGTCATCGATGTCTTTCTTTTTTTTTTTCCCTCCTTGCTGTTATTTCTGCAGCCCCCTGATAAAGACGGGGGTCTTCCACGGCAGGTGGGGAACAAGACTGAATGTGGTCTTCTTGGGTTTATTCTGGACCTGAAGCGAGATTATCAACCAATTCGGGATCAAATCCCAGAGGAGAAGCTGTACAAGGTCTACACATTCAACTCTGTCAGGAAGTCAATGAGCACAGTGACTAAACTGCCTAATGGGAGCTTCAGAATGTACAGCAAAGGGGCCTCTGAGATAGTCCTTAAGAAGTGAGTGCAGTCGAATCTGACTATAGATAGCTAGTGACGGTAAATCTGTCATATAAACTGCTCTTGTGACAGGTAAAAATGTTTAGATAGTATTACAGTAATACTGAAAAGACACAGTGATACTGTACATGTAGACTGTTTCAAGGCTTAAGTGATGTATTGAATATATACATTGTGTAGCATTTCCTGTTTTAATGGTATACCATTGAACCTTGAGCTCTATTTTTTAACCCTTTCATACATGAAATATTGAAAAAAGCTAAAAATATATATTTTCATTGCTTTATATGAGGTCATCATGCATTTGCGTCTTCCGTACGATTCTATCGGTCGCCATGCATGAAAGGTTTTTAAAAAATCTGTACAGTTCTATAGTTTTCATGCACTGTAGCATCTAAAAAAAAGTGTATGACCTTATTTATTGAATCCCATGGGAATGTATTTTGGACAAAGGAACACGTATGTAAAGGTAAATCCTAAATTCGAACCCAGCTAATTCCAACCCAGAGTCCTGTGGGTTGCTGTCCTTGGTTCTCACCACAGGGCTGTGTTGTAATTTATACAGATGCAGCCATATTCTGAATGCAGTAGGAGATCCTCGCACCTTCAGGCCCAGGGACCGTGATGAAATGGTGAAGAAGGTGATTGAGCCCATGGCTTGTGAAGGTCTCAGAACCATCTGCATAGGTTACCGTGACTTTCCAGCCAGCCCAGAGCCTGACTGGGACAATGAAAATGACATTGTAACGGACCTGACCTGCATCTGTGTGGTTGGCATTGAAGATCCAGTAAGGCCTGAGGTAAGAAATCATCTACAGTAAGATATGACCGCACTGTGAAATAATAGGTGGGCTGGTCTTTTGGTTTATATCTGCCTTCAAAAGGTTTCTTTGAAGAGAATGAGGTTCTGCAAAGATTGAAAACGGCATCTACACAACATATTGGTGCAGTTAAGAGGAGTGGGCTAGTTAAGACATCTTTTAATATGTTAATCCAGTTTAAAATGTCTTTTAAAACAGATTAAAAGCATGCTTTAGGGTTTACCGAAATAAAATGCCCTTTGGGTAGAAGTTTGTAATTTCTGGGTTTCTTCTTAAGAAACATGATGTAATCGCCCCACACTGCACGCACATGGAGAATTGTCTTTCCCTGAAAAATTGATTTCCCTGAGACAATATGACAATTCGAAAGCAGAGAGCTGGTGACGTGGCTTCAGATTTGAATGAATAGGGAGGTACCTTGGCTAGCTTTTATTTATAACTTGCTTTACGGCAGATGAAGGACGTGCTTCATAATGTTTTTTTTATATCTGAATGTGGAGATCAGGGTAGAATAATTCAGACTATAATAATAATAATAATAATAATAATAATAATAATAAGCTTTGTCTCTTCTGTTAGCTGCTGAATGTCATGTAGTCCTTCAGAGTTTGTGTATTTCAGTTCAGAGGCCTGTCTTTCTCTATAAGCGCCCTAGATTTATGTTCTTGTATAATACCGCAGGGACTCATTTAATAGTTGGACTTCATTGCCGCCTTTTAATTCAAATTAAAAATAGGGAAGGATTAGTCAGCCCTAGAAAATAGATGTTCCCCTTAGCTGTATCTGAGACCAAAGGAAGCTACACAGAATAATTAAAAACTAGCTCACCTCCTGCATAATTCAACTGGCCTCTTTTATCCCTCTCGCTGCTTCTCAAGGGGGTTGTACAGTATTATAACTGTCAGTGTACTGAAGGCTCCTGCAAGAGAGGAAGCATCTGATCTTCTTCAGAAAAAAAGCTGTGCACAATGTTCAGTTGTGATTCACTGTTTTTAATAATACAGATAAAACACAGGCAAGTTATTCAGTATAAGACATTTCACACAAATGATACACTGTCTCAACAGTACATTCTGGTGTAAGACCATCACTAGCTTGCTAACTCAAGTGAAAAAACACTTGGAACATCTGGTGATTTAAGAGATATATATATATATATATATATATATATATATATATATATATATATATATATATATATATATATATATAGCCTGAAACAAACAAACACATCACTACACTAGCACGTGTATTTCGTTTTTTCTTTGTATTTTAAGCATTAGCTTATTTTCTGTAAGATTTACTGAATTAACAAGTAACTAATGTACAGCTGTTATGTATACATGTAAGAAATGTGTGAATCCTGTATTTCCAGGAATTCTGATGGGCAGACATGCTGTCCTTTACCAAATCACTGGCACATCAGTCCTGTATATTTTATTGACCTGGCACTGACCAGTTACATTTACCTTTTACAATATAGCTAGGCTTTTGCTAGTGTTCACTTCAATGCAATGCAATAATCACTTAAAATACATGCTGGTTTACCTTTTAACTTATTGTTTATTAATGTATTTTATTGTTTTGAAGACCTGATATCTGACGGTAAAGAGATTCCTTGACTTTTTGTTAAATCAATAGAAAAGGGAATGTAAAGCATTACAATTTGTGGACAGAGCTAAATATCTAATATTACAAAGTCACCTGCCACCTCTGCTGATCTGCATTATTAATAGACTCATCCACTTTGATTGTGATTCTCAGATGAGTTAAGTGGAGCTTGACAGAACCAGACTTTGTTTCTGAAATATCTTGAGTGCAGAAGGCAATACACATATTGTCTCTATATGTATATAAGCATATACATTATCACCTTAAGTAGAACAGCAGTTCCCAAAGAAATGAATGCCATTTTAAATATTGTCCTCCTAAGGCTGGCTTTTTTTTTTTTTTTGTCGATCGATATTGTATTTTTAAACCTTTCCATTAACCCTTTCCTGCATGTCGACCTTGTATGGGGATGGGTAAAAAGAAACTCTCTTCTACTCTTTTATATGGACATACGGAAGATGCAAATGCATGATAGCCTCATATAAGGATGCAATTTTTTCCCCATTAAAACAATGGAAAACTACTTTTAAAAGATATTTCATGCATGAAAGGGTTAAGGTACATTTGAAGGAGCTAATACATAATAATAGTAAAACAACCTCACAGTAGTACAATTTAGGGGTGCCGTCGATAAAATGAAATCCTGATTGTGTGGTTTCATACTTGAATGTGTGTGAATTATTATTTTTTTGCATCAGGTCCCAGAAGCCATCAGAAAATGCCAGCGTGCTGGAATCACTGTTCGCATGGTTACCGGTGACAATATCAACACTGCCCGTGCCATTGCCATTAAGTGTGGCATCATTCACCCAGGAGAAGACTTCTTGTGTATAGACGGGAAAGAGTTCAATAGAAGGATCCGGAATGAGAAAGGAGAAGTAAGACCATTATACGTCCTTTTTGTTTCTTTTATGAGCTGGAGAAACCCCAATTGATCTGCTGAAGAGAGTTCTCATTGAAGATGACTTAAATACAATTCTTTACATAAGTCATTCTTTTAGCAAAAACCCACTGAGAAATGTAAATCGCAAACATTGAGTGAAATTCCTATACTGACATTTCTATTTATTTTGCACCAGCATGAATTTACACCTGTCATAAGGGCTACATAGTGGATTATTATTGTTATAAGAGTCCTGTCTCAAGAATTTAAAAACAGAAATCTGGAAAACCAATTTTTTACATGATGATTTCAAAACAGTGTTTCATAATGACATTATGTGCTTAGGTCGAACAAGAACGAATTGACAAGGTCTGGCCCAAACTACGTGTACTTGCAAGGTCCTCTCCCACTGACAAGCACACCTTGGTAAAAGGTAGAGTCCTGTTATGCTGTTGTTTAATTTTGAGTAGCATTCTCGGGTGTGTGGGGCCCAAATCAATACCTTTTTATTTTTAAAATGGGTGGCAAATACCTTAACTATGGTCAATTTCTTAACAATTGGGTTCCTTGTTTATTTTAAATGCTTCCATTGAGCATTCTTTAATTGTAAGTGTCAGACATTGGAACGTTAAATCAATAAATGCAACAGTTATTTAAGTTTGAATTCTTTTGATGGAAACTGGTCTTTGGGTTCTAGGTATCATTGATAGCACACAGGTGGGGCAGAGGCAGGTTGTGGCAGTGACTGGCGATGGGACCAATGATGGACCTGCCCTGAAGAAAGCAGATGTTGGATTTGCTATGGTAACATTTAAAAAAAAAAATCAAAGTTTAGTGCACTGGATTGTTACATCTTATATGTGAAAAGCTGTTAAGCCGATATCCAATCATGTTAAGCAGATTCCTGGATACCCCTTGATGAAGCCTGAGTGCCCTCTAGTGTATATCTTGAATGTATTTCCCTAGATTGTGATTACATACTGAATTTAATGGACAATTTCACTACCTCTATTGTACTCAGTCGTTGGGCATTTTCATATTCAGTGACTAGGGCTTATTTGAGAAAGAATTCCAGCTTTGAAATGTATAAATGTACACTATGCTAACAACCTGTTTAAAAGGTAGCATGGTTTTAAATGGGTCCAGATATTTGTGCACAGGTACATCTTTTTCTTGCAAGATAAAATATTATTTTTAAGTAACAGTGGCACACTATCAACTGTTTACTGTCTATCTGGACATTGCAGCATTGTGCAGTGTATTCTACTGTACCCGAGTGTCTTTAAGACAAGTTCACTGTATTTACTTCTTAACTTTTTAGGGCATCGCTGGCACTGATGTGGCGAAGGAAGCCTCTGATATTATTTTGACAGATGACAATTTCTCCAGCATTGTGAAGGCGGTGATGTGGGGGAGGAATGTTTACGACAGCATCTCCAAGTTCCTGCAGTTCCAGCTGACTGTGAACGTTGTGGCTGTGATTGTTGCATTCACAGGTGCTTGCATAACCCAGGTGAGGTCACCGGAAAGAAGGGTTGCTTTTGTTGAGCAGGGGAAAGAACATTTGTGAGAGATTTTTAATCTTAAGTATGAATGCTTTTTGAGTGCCCAGTTGTTTTAACCCTATTATGAAATGCCTGCTCACATGTTTGAACCATCACAATGGTATTGAAGCACAGTTCAGTGTATATTCTTGGAATGATTTCCCAGGATCCTAATAGACTGATAAGCAGTGTATTGATGTTTCCAAATAGAAATACAAAAAAATGACTGAAGAGAAGCAGTAATAGGTTTACAGAAATGACTGGTAGATTTATTCATGGGTGTCTGAAGAGCTTTTGTTCTGGGGACAAATAAGCAAGCATGTTTATGTTTATATAATACAAGAACCTTAATCGGAGTGCACTAATATAAGGAGAGCCCTGGGGTAATCTTCTCTATGTAATAATATTGTTTAAATCATTACCCAGGATTTCAAATTACACCAGTGCTGCGAGCAATCTTGCGTCTTATCAATCATACCTTTTTAATGCCTCTAACCCATGACCTAAAAAAAAAGTCATTTCTTATTCCTCTGTTTCTTATATTTGAATGACTATGGTGTGTGTGTGTATGTGTATATATATATATATATATATATATATATATATATATATATATATATATATATATATATATATATATAATTTTGTTTTGTGTTAAATGCATAAAACAAACATTTTGATTTGTAGAACTGATTGCATGGCCTTAATAATCCTCTACACAATTCTATCTTGAGTAACAAACTGGAAGAGGTGTGGGCTTATGCAGCATCCACATCAAACATGATTCGATTCATGACACAGGCTATGTTTATAACCACTTCTGGCACCCAGAATGGAATGTTCTTTTTCTAGAATTTGTTTCGCATCACACCATCATTGCACTATACTTTTAAAAGTTGCTTTTTAATACAAGCCATGTTTAATTTATAGCATGGTTATTTTTATGACTGACACCGGAAATATTAGCATAGCACATTCTTAATTATCATAAAATGACACTCCCACTGGCGTTGTGCTTCGAAGTTTGCTGTAAATACATGTCATAATAAAAAATGACAGGGTCAAAGTAGATTTTTTTTCTTTCAGGAATAATAGCGCTACAATCATAGCAAGCTCCATTTTCGTTGTAAACATCTCCAGTTCTTTCCTCTGGGTATCTGTTCATACCTACAGTATAATTACTGCTGTCAGGCAACTAGAAGGCCCAAGCTCAGCATAAGGGCATCTGCTTTACATTTCTAGTGTGTGCAGTGAGAGAAATGGGACTCTTGGTTACCAGAATGATGATGCAAGCCATTGTTTCTGTGGATGAGCCCTGGCATTACTCGTGTAGTAAGGCATATGTTAGCAACTCCTTTTTAGGTACAGTACAATTGTGACAAAATAATTATCCTCGGTTCCAAGATGTTAATTTAGTTGAGATCAAAATAATTGTTTTCTGAATCATCTATAAGACTTAAATACAAATGGGAATTTCCCTGTAATAGTAGTACCATATTTAACACGAAATCCAGACCTCGATGTGAAAAGGTATGATTAAAGAGCCTGTGAAGCTAAACTTTTTTTTTTTTTGTCATTATTTATTTGGCTGATTTTAAATGAGCCAGCGAGCTGAGCGAGATTGAAAGTCTTCTCTAGTCTAAGGAATATTTCTGCCAAAGCTTCGATCAACAGAGAAGGGTTTCTAGTTGGAATGAAAATTCAGCTGCAGTCAGTTGCCCAAGCTAATGGGTATTTAATGTCTAGACCTCAACTTGGAATGGGCTTCCACACTTGAGTGAACTGTAGAGCACAGCAGATAATAGATTGTTATTAGAGCCAGTGCCTTGCTGTTGGCACTTTGAAACAGTGACATTTCACTGCCTTCAGAACGAATCACTGCCAATTAGAGTGGTGTGAAACGTACTTCACTCATTACACTATGCTAAATCTATACCACTCTTTCGTGTATAACTCCAGATCTTCATTGAATGCCTTTTTTATATATTACTATAGTCTGTATCCGTCTATCTAGCTATTTTTTCCCCCATGCTATCTAAAGAAGGCAGATGCTGAAACATGACTTTTTTCAGTTTATTAATTTACTGTACCTTTCTTCTTCATTTTAGTATTTCTAGTGATTGATGAGTATCCTATTGGACCCTGATTCTCCTTGGATGTAGAGCTGTTTGCTGTTTTTCAATTCTGTTGTCTGCAAGCCTAAATATACAACTATTGCATATATCATTGCCTATAAATGAAAAATCAAATCTACACACAGAATTAGCCGTAAGCCCGTGTCATCGTGTACAGGTTCATTTTTCTCCGCCAGCAAGACTGGGTTATGAACTCGTTTCAGTTAGGACTAATTTGGGATCCAATGCAATGAACTTGATTAAAATTGCAAAGCAGTTATTTTTGTTGCTTGTATTCATTTCTCTCTTTGCAATGGTGCTTGGTCTCTGGATGTGATAACTGTGAAAATAAACGGGTATACTCTCCACACACATTGTATGTTCTACAGTATTAGAGATGTATTGCAGTAGAACAATTGCACAACAATGACTGTATTCTCAGCCAACGCTACAAATCCATTGATTGAAGTGCAATGGGATAAACAGTGTAACACTAATCTTTCTGTTCCACCAGGATTCTCCACTTAAAGCTGTCCAGATGTTGTGGGTCAATCTGATAATGGACACTTTTGCCTCGTTGGCCTTGGCCACAGAGCCTCCGACAGAGTCCCTTTTGATGAGGAGACCCTATGGAAGAAACAAGCCACTCATATCCCGCACGATGATGAAAAACATCCTTGGCCATGGCATCTATCAGCTTATAATTATCTTCACCCTGCTCTTTGCTGGTATGTGGGGCTGACTAATTCCCAAGTGGATTTAGATTGAAGTAAAGTTGTCAGTACTTAACCATGCACACTTCTGACTTGATTAATGAGTGCTTTTCAATGTAAAAGGCATTATAATATACTGTACATTTGAAGTCTTATCAATCACTGTATAAACTGTACATAATTACATCCTTGTATTTAGAAAGGGTTTAACGCTGTATGCTTCTCTCCTTGTTTTGTTATTTCTACAATTTGCCTGATCAATGAAATTATGTGTTGAAATACACTCTTATCCAATATTTTCTATATAACAAGCAAGTGCTGTAAATATACTACGACCCCTTTTAATTTCCCTTTTGGCTGTTCATACACACTGACTGTCATTCAGTGCAACTGTAAAAATCAACATCAGTACTTGTAATAAAAACAAAGCACCAAGGTATGTGATATTAAGAACATAGAAACCCAGCATTGAGATTTCAATGTGCTTAATGAAGTAAAATGCAAAAATGCTATTACTCAGATAGTTTTTAAATTCTGCAGTATGAAATAGCAAGCTTGATCTCTCTCTGGTGGAATTTGTTTATTTTTTAATTTCACATTCTGTTTGTTGCTGATATGAGGTTTTATAACTCTTTCATTTATAATGCTACTGAAATATTTTCTTACCACGTTACAATGTCATTAGAAATACAAGACTATTACACTGTTCTCATTCTTTTCCTTAAGGTGAACAGATTTTCAACATCGACAGTGGCAGGAACGCCCCGCTCCACGCCCCTGCATCCGAACACTACACCATTATCTTCAACACGTTTGTTATGATGCAGCTCTTCAATGAGATCAATGCTCGTAAAATCCATGGTGAAAGAAACGTCTTTGATGGCATTTTCAGGAACCCCATCTTCTGCTCTATTGTTTTAGGCACACTTGGCATTCAGGTAGCATAATATATAATAATATATAATATATAGATAATAATGAATAAAAGTGGGGTATTAGTTGTGTATGACAAATAATAATATTATTATTATTATTATTTATTTCTTAGCAGACGCCCTTATCCAGGGCGACTTACAGTTGTAAACAATAATATATATTTGTAGCTTTTTGATGTTTCATGTTGATCTCCAGAAAAAAAATACTGTTTAACAGCAGATGTTAAACAATGTATCATTTACCACAGTTAATCTATAGATTTGAGGGTTAAACATTTTAAAAGTGTTTTAGGGTGTGGTAGAGGTAATATATAAAACATTTCTTACAGATTGTCATCGTGCAGTTTGGTGGAAAACCCTTCAGCTGCTCTCCACTTGATGTTGACAAGTGGTTGTGGTGCCTATTTCTTGGATTTGGAGAACTCTTATGGGGACAGGTAACTGTTACGCTGTTTTACACTCATCTTTAATTTGGAAAAAAAGAAAAGAAACTACATGCACCAGGAAAACCTCACTAGGGTGGCACTGCCAGCTTGTTTTGAAGAGGACCCTTTTAGACAGCAGGTGTTTTTTTTGTTTGTTTTGTTTTTAAGTTGTCCAAGCTTTCATGAAGAAAGACACAACTAGAAAGTGTATTGATACCTGGTAGTTAAACGGCAGTAGATCATAAAACAAAGTGCTGCTCTAGATCACAAGGGGAAAGGTGGCATCATGACCACCCCTGCCCTTGCACCGTTCAACCTTTAACATTTCAGCTGCACCCAGTGGTGATTTTTTTTTCTCAGTCCTTATTTCTCATTTCAGGTCATATCAACCATTCCAAAAAATAGTCTGAAGTTCCTAAAAGGAGCAGGGCAGCTCACACATAAGGATGAGATGCCAGAAGAGGAAATGAATGAAGATGCAGAAGAGATTGACCACTCTGAGAGAGAGCTGCGCCGCGGCCAGATCCTGTGGTTCCGTGGGCTTAACAGGATTCAGACTCAAGTAATTATCTATCTATTTTTTTTTTTTTTATTTGCCGTTCAAGTCTGATAACACACTGTTCTAAAATGGATATATTTATACAGTATGAAAAATAGTTTTGCTTTTAATATTTATCAGGATATTCCTTTTATTGAGATATATAACAGTTTTTTTCCTCCATCTGTTTCAGGGTAAAATCATTTATTTTGACAATAGTGGAGCAGTTTTTGTATTTTATCAAAATAAAACATACTGTACCTCTATGGAGGTTCTACCTTTGTGGCTATTCCATAGTGACATTTAAACCATCTGAAAGGAGAAACCGTTAAAATAACAAACCTACAAAAAGCAAATAAGAAATGCAATTGAATGGCTTACTTACAAATATATATACGTGTATTTTCATACTTTTATTTTGATTTTGCAACATTTAACAAACATTTTTTCTCCTTTCAGAAGTAAGCCATGGAAATGGCTCAATTTCTGCCATTCTTGTTTTTAACAGGACAGACTAATTCTGTTATTGTGTACTGTGTTACTAAACAATGGACTTGATTGGAGGATGGGGGGTGATCATGAAGGTTATTGGTACCCTGGTCCATTCTACTCCTCTGTCCCTTTTCTAAGCAAACTGTCTCGTTCTCTCCTCCATTGCAGATGGAAGTAGTGAATACATTCAAGAGTGGCACTTCCTTTCAGGGAGCCCTGAGGCGGCAGTCCTCCACCACCAGTCAACATCAGGATGTAACCAATATTTCTAGTCCTAGTCAAGTCTCGTTATCCAATGCTCTTTCCTCTCCTACCAGCACTTCTGCTGCTGCTACAGCTGGGCGTGAGTGTGAATTCTTAGTGCTCAGATCAACAGAGATGCCAACCACCCAACAACAGCTGTTTCAGTTATTTCTCCTTATTATTTATTAAACAGAAACCAGACCGTACTGTACACATCTCAAAGCAGTGTGCTTTGCCGTAGATAACTGTACACTTCTTTTTTTTTTACAATCTCTATGTTACAAAACTGCAAGCCTGAAGGCTGTGTAACCTTCTAGTAAAGTTCCTCTTGGTATCCTTGTGTCCCATCTGGGCATTACCTGTCTAATTTGACCGTTTTAAACCCATTATGGCTTGCTTTTAATGCTTACAGTATTCGGAAAGTAAAATATACACTAAAATATGTAGAATCAAGAATTACACACCACCTATTTGAGAGAATGCTGTGATTTTAGTCCACGGTGAGGGAATTTGCTGCAGCTGCTTGGAGATGGTATGGCGCACACACAGTCATCCACAAACACTCACACATGCATAGAGAGGTAGTGTTCCGGAGACAGTGTCATAAAATATGATTTTATACATATTAGTTTAAATGCCATTTAGAAGAACAAGCAGTTGCGTAACTCCAAAAGGTTTTTCCCTGAGAACCTGAGATTGTGTTGATGTATTTCATGTATATAGACACACTGTCTGAACATTGAATTAAGAATGCTACACTAAATTGCACCAAGGCTATAGCTGGGACCAACACTGACACCTTAATGCTGAGATCTTCAGCACTTAAACTGGGTGATGATCACACTTTATTTTGTTTGCCTGATGTGTGGAGGAGGCTGAACAGACAGTATCACATCGTTGCTTTCATCGGGTGGTGATGGTTTCTTCCTGGAACATCAAATGAATCATCCAAAGAGTGGAAGTCACAGAAACATTATGGATACATTGACTGCTGTATCGCTTACCACTTTATATAACCTTGTGGAGTCACGAGCACGTCAAAATAGGTGACTCTGATGATTGTATCGTCAGCTGAATCACATGTATGATAGTCCTGTTATACAGCTAATACAAATTTACAATACATAATAGCTTTCCAGAATACTTATTTCAGTAAAGGTAAACAAATCATACACACCAGCTATATCTGGACTGCCAGATGTTCTCCCTCATTGCCGTGTCTTTATCATTTTATTGTACAGCTCTGGGTACTTTTAATAATTATATTTTCTTCTGCCATTGTTTACTGAAGGCGTGCAAGGGAAGCTGTTCCTCATTGGTCAGTTCCCTAGCTGTCGCACGACAAAATCGCAAAAATAGTCACCAATCCTATTTTCCGGTGTGTAGAGGATTTAACTCTAACATATTGATTACAGTTTATCTGGAGTGTATAATGTTATAACAAGGTATTTCTACATGGCTTTTATTGCATTGAGATCAAGTGATTTGAATGGCCCAAGGTTGCATGGCAGCCATGCTTCATTGTAAAAACAGGAGCCTTCTTGTTATAGGGAAGAGCATAGGGCTTGAACCTCCTGTTCTAGTGCCAGATCTTAATCCTCTTGAGGGACTGATATTGTAAATGAATGTGACCAACATCTCCAAGCTAGACAACCCACAGCTAATTATTACGCAAGGCATGACAGTGTAGTACTATATATGTATATTCAAATACCGGTATAGATTTTTATAGACCAATTGATATGATGTTTCCAGAGGGTGGCATCTCTGCACAACTCTTTAGCTTTTCTTTTTCCTTTTTGACCCTCCTCACCCCCTAACCCTTTCTATCAATCTTATCTAGTTACCTCTAGTCAGAGAGCATTTGTGTTTGTCTAAATGTTAAATGTGTTTGTTTCCTGCAGAGGGCTAGAGAACCCTGGACAAAGGGTGCAACAGGAGGCCATGAATTTCAGGTTGTGAGTCTTAACCGTTAAGTCTGAAATTAATGTGAATAAAATCCCAGGCAACAAACTCACCAGGCTGGGTAAACATTCAAGTATAAGCCAAAAAGTGCCAAATCTATATATTGGATAAATGTAGTTTTCTAGGACAAAAGTAAGATTTTTTTTCCCCGTGGTTTGTTCTGTATTGCATTAAAGAGCCATGTTATCTGTTTCGCTAAAGTATTTTTAAGTCTTACTTTTCAGGATGTGGATAAATACTGGAGGCTTTTTTTTTCAGCTACCAAGAAGAGAGAAGACAAGTCAACAGCAATGCTTGAAGTGTTTTCCCATAGTCTTGTCAAAAGCCATGTTGTTGTCTGCATTTTGAAATACAAACTCCACGGAGTTACAGTACTGTAGTTCATTATTTGTTCTGCCTTTGCATTGCCAACCATGTAAGGTTTACCCAATAGTGCCAGTCCTGCCTGGATAGGTGCTAGGCATTACCATTTACATGATCTGTCCTGACCCTCATTGTCATTTATCATCCCTACTCTGTAAAGTCTAAGAGATTTTATCTTCTTGCCAAAATACGCTACCGCGTCTGCAAAAACTAAATAAAACAACTAACAGCTAAATGAAAGTCAGGTCAAATCATATTTATGGAATCCGCTAAAACCCACACAATAAAATTGCACTCTTTGATTGTCTTGCTGAAACCAAATAGAACTTAGGAATTGTAATGAATAAAACTTATTCCAAAAACTGGCAGAAAACATTAAATGACAATAATGCCCTACTTTTTCATTAACTGTAATCTTTCATTTGATTTAAAAATACATTTATTAATGATGCATGAAAGATGTATCATCCTAAAAGAAATTAACTAGAGGAATAGCATCTATAATGTTGAATCTAATACAGTGATAAAATGGACAGTAAAGTAGAAAATATCTGTTGTGTAGTTATAGCTCTAACGAATGCCATTAGAAAAGTTCAAGGGATTTAAGTAAGTGATCTTCTAACTAGAAGTAATCATTTTTAAGCATGTTTTCAAATGTGATTGTGCAGAAGGCAGACTTTACAATGTACTGTACTCCAGATACTAAATTATTATTATTATTATTATTATTATTATTATTATTATTATTATTATTTACTATAGACAAGTAATATGATAATGTAGATCTTTTTAAAGATACAAATTAAGATGCTATTTCTTCTTGGAACCGGGTTTTCAAAGATTTGAATGTGCAAAACTTGAAAATACATTTCTTTACTTAATCTGTTTGTACAACCGATTTTCCCCTGAATGTTTCCAAACAAAACCTCCAGGAAAACCGGAAGCCTACTTACTATTTGAATGGTACAGAGATTACTTGTGAGATTGATTTTGGAATTTTGTTGATCTGAGATGACTGGCCAGGATGCAAACAATACATAACTAAAACTGGCAGTGTAACATGTCTGGTAGTGGTAGGAGAGCCATAAATTAAACTAAGTATTTCAAAATATGTATTTGATTTTATTATTACCTTTTTTGGTGAAAATGAGCAGATAAAATTATTTTGGGCCTATACTTGAGTGTTTACCTCAGATGTGCATGGAGTCAAGCTTGTAAAAATCCAGATGTATTCCCCAATTCCAGGCTTCAAAGCACAGCGGTCTGTGTGCCACTGTCCGACGTTCATGTGGTAAATGTGGTCTGGTGTTGTACTGCATGTTCCATTCTGTACTGTGGTTGGCTTATGAGCTTCTAGCCTGCTGCCATTGTGTTTTGCAAATTTACAACCAAGCAACGTCAAAGCAAGCTATCAATCTTCTCATTCCATTACGTTTAGTTTTTTGTGCTATTGTCTTTTTGTCGTGTGGAGTCTTTGTGTGTGTCTTTTGTTCTTCCCACCAATAATGTTAAAAACAAAACTGAAACTTTATCCAACTTACTTACTCACTGCAAGACTTTCCAACCATGCATGGGTTTTACATTTGCATTTTATTAACATGGCTTATCTCTAGGTATTTACACATTGGATCTTTTGCTTTTAATGACCTGTGCTGTCCATTATCTCCAATGGCTTTTTTATTACAGTTTTTTTTTTTTTTAAATTTTATTGCAGTTCCCACCGAAACCCCACAATGCACGTGTATGCTTCTAAGTCTCGTGACTGTGGACTACAGCTATCTGCACCACCCTAACCATATGCTGTCTCTCTTTATTTATTTATATAATTATCACTGAAGAACTCACTTAATGTTTTCTTGTTGCCATGGTTTTCTTTTGTAGATCCGCGTCGTGAAGGCATTCCGTAGCTCCCTCTATGAAGGATTGGAGAAACCTGAATCGAAATCCTCCATTCACAACTTCATGACTCATCCAGAGTTTAGAATAGAAGACTCCCAGCCCCACATCCCCCTTATAGATGATACAGACATAGAAGAAGATGCAGCTCTCAAGCAAAACTCCAGTCAACCCTCATCACCCAACAAGAACAACAATGCTATCGATAGTGGAATTAATCTTACCACTGACACAAGTAAATCAGCTGGTTCTTCAAGTCCAGGAAGCCCTCTACACAGCCTGGAGACCTCACTTTAGCTGAACATGTCTTTGCAAAAAAAAAACAACAAACAACAAAACCGAATCAACTGCTGGCTGAAAAACTGTTTTAAAAGAGCTACTCTTCTCTGTGAGGAAAAGTAAGACATCACTAACAAAGTGATTCGAACAAGTCAGACCCACCCATCCCCCCCCACTCCCCAAAAAAACAAATAATCGCTCCTGCATGAATGTACATTTCCCACATGTTTTTATTTAATTTAATTTTTTTGGTGGGAACTGCAGCGGACTTCATTTTAAGACAGCTTATCCAATTCACTGGTCTGTGACTTTTTTTGAAGTGCTTGTGTGGCATGGACTTAATTGTATAGATTTATTTAAGTAACAAGAAAAAAATGTGTATTAAAGTTTCAAAGCTGAACATGCACAGTAGATTTGCACCAATTGGAAAGAGGAACCTATGAATAATCTGCATTTATTAAACATATATTATATACAGAGTTTATCATCTTTGTTTGTTGGCATGTTGCCTTGTTTCTGCTTAAATGGCTCTTACTACTTTAACTTATTTATGTCCTAAAGAGAATGTAATTTGTTTACAAAAGCTGTAGATACTTCCTGGTTTATTTGTAGGGTACAAACGGTTCTACTGATGTAGTATGAACAAATCGAGTTGTTGAGTACCTCTGTAATATTGGACTTGGGTGTTTTATTACAAACTGTGTACTGAATTTGCCTGCTATTTTTGTTAAATATGTAGATATTTTTAGAAGAAAGAAGCCAAAATATAATGGGATATATTATTTAATGTGGCATCTTAATATTACATGATTGTGGGGAACAAAACTGAAAGGCTTCCTTTGTTTCCAAATACAAATCTTCTGGTATAGGTTCTCTCTCTTTTTTTATTTAATGTTCTTTTTCTTTTTTATGGAATGCTTGGACTTCATGTTTGGTCAGTCTCGAGCCTGAGAGGGCCACTCTGAACCGATTTTATTGAAATGTCTGCTACATAAGCAATGCTTGTTCAAATGAGATGTTTTAAATTAAGTGTAACCATCAAAGGCTGTGATGGGTTTATAATATGAGAAACAATTTCAAACTAAGTTATATTTGGCTTTATCTATATGGAAATCAAAAGTTGTGTTGAAGTCTTGTGGAATCTTGTGTTGATTTTTCATTTTAGTGGTTTTAGATTTCTTTTCTCTTTTTTCTTTTTTTTTTTTTTAAAGGAAAAATCACAGCTTTTGGGCTGTTGGCATTTTGAACAAAGACAATATGGATTGTTTTTTTTTTGAATTTTTAAAAATTCTCATTTTCTGCACTATCCAGATATGAATGAAACTTTCTGTGGTGTATATTTACTGTAGATGTGCTTTTGTGTGATTTAACCAAGCTTGTCTTCCTGCAGTCACTGAATATACTCTAGCCTCTCAACCGTGTAGATGTTAACTATTTATTGTGCTTTCTAAAAGAAAGGCCATTTGAAAGACTATCATGGAGGATATACTAATAAATGCATCAAGATGTTAACAGCCCTGGTATCTTATCTTTAATTTTTTTTATTTATGGGGCTTACTCGGAAGCATGAAGCAATCCTCATATATACAGTAGGTCAAATCCCACTTTCTACCAGGATTTCAGTTATGTGGCCTGTATAAGATTTTGTGTAAATTTAAGCAGCTTAGATGTTTGCGAGAGATATAAGTGAAGGACCATTTATTATGTTTTTTTTTTTTTTTTTTAAGGAGTGCCCTTTTCTGCAACTCCTGTATTATTATTATTATTATTATTATTATTATTATTATTATTATTATTATGCTCTTTCAAAAGGTGTTTTAATACATTCAGTAGTTTCAGCCAACCTTTAAAACACATTTGTACATTAACCAGAAACCCGTCTTTGAAATAAATGGTATTGAGTCGTGCAGTATATTCTTCTTTTGTAAATAGCAACTTTCATCTGAGATGCATAGATATTCAGGCTTCTGTGAGCGGAGACTGTGCTCTGTATATGTGATGCAGCTTTTGTTTAGTCAAATGAGCTATTATTCAAGTCACAAATACAGGTCACACATTCTGCACAAAGTGTTTAACTTTGTTGCTTTAAAGCTCTTTGCAGTTGGGTACAAATTATGAAATACGTGACCAATTTATTTAAAAAATCACTGCAATGCATAAATGCTTCTATGTACTGTACTTGGCAGCATGAATTTTGTGGAACAAAAAAAAAACCAACATGGCAGTTGCAATCTAGCCATGTATGAGTAAATGATATGTGTTCATCCATCTGTTTTTATGAATTTTTTAATCTAGACAATAATTGTAAATAAAGAACTCAATGTCTCTGTTCATTTAATACTATGCAAACAGTCATGCTTTCTGATTGTTATTCCCCTGTCCCTAGAGTGTGTTTCTGGAATGTTTGTGGTTTCAAAAGTCAGTAAATTATGTGATGTAAATTTTATTTTATAGTCTGAAGAAAATAATGAACTATGACTCTTGCTGCTTACTGTCTATAAACAATACCTGACAGGAGCACAAGTGAAAAAAAAGCAGAAAATTAAATAAATTCCCAGAGCAGCATGAACAATACTGGTCTCCATTTACCAGACTTTTTTATTGATATGACATGTGTTGGTTAAGCAACACTGAGGGTTTAGTGCAGCACATGCACACATTGTCCATTGCATCTACTGTACTCTATGTTTTCTGGGATCAGAATTATAGAAATTAGAAACAGTTGAAGATCCCGGGTTCCAATACTCTAAGCTTAGTCACACAAAACCTAGGCTCACATCTAACTTGAGGCTCATGATCAGTTTCTTTTTTACTCCTTTTCACTGATACACTTAAGAAGGGGGCGTTGTCTGTTTCGTACTCTGAATCTGGGTTCACTGTACAGTAAGCCTTAAGTGTAAAGAAATGGAACCCAGGCAGATACTAGAATGAACTTGTATCTAAAGATGCAACTTACTAAGGCAAACACAGTTATCAACCGCTTCAAATGTTACGTCATATAAAATACAGTATTATCATTTGTTTGCTACAATGATTTTTAAAATACTGCTAATACCCCAAAACGAAAAACCGCATACAATACAAACCAGATATTTAGCTGGCTTTAAGCGAGCAGGTTTTATATTTCACTGACTATTAAATTGTAAATTGAAATGGTTTAATGGTTATCTTCATTTTCACACGTCTATGTGTTTTATCACTCTTATCAAATCCTTAGAGTACACTGCCCCTTGGTGGCCACCAGTAATACTGCTGTAATGTCTTTACACTGTTCATAAGTCTGCAGTGTCTCTTTACTGTAGCCTGCATTGTACTTTTTATATACTTTTATAGTAGCCAAAGTATGGGGAATGAAAAGCTCTCGTCTGGTTCAGTCATCAGGATGATTTGTACTTTGCCACATTGCTGTGCAGTTTAAAAGCCTTAACAGCACTGCATGAAGTATACTTCTGTCAAGCAACATTAACATTAAGTGCTTTTTCATGCACTTCTCAGAGTGTTTTATACTATGAGAACTATTACACAACAGAAGTTCTATGACTATAATTAGGCAGCAACTATTATGCACTTAGCAGCATCCCATCCATATCCAACAGAGATGTTTCATTTCAGAGCCAGTTGTTGAAATCTGGTTTTAACATCAGTATAGGACTCAAATGTTCCGATGATGTTGAATGTACAGTAAATATTAAGATCATGAGTCCAATGGTATGTATGTGATACAGCAGCAGCAGATGAAAGGTAGAAGCCAACACAATGTGCATGAGTGCCAGCAGTGCTTAGAAGAATATGGAAGCAAGAAAATCGTTTTATTAAATTCACTAGACTCGCTGTACCAAGTGTGCTTCCATAGAGGCTCTGTCTCATCGCTGTTATGATTCCTGTTTTCTACTAAGAAGCTGTGCTCTTTTGCCCTAACCCTAGGGCTATTCTGTTTCCACGTACCATTGGGAATCTTTCCATAAGCCAGAGCACAGATACAGCAGCACAATGAGATCAATGTTTCCAAAAGGCCACCTGACTGTCTACATTACTGGAATGTGGAAATAAACGCTTGAGCGTGTGGGCTGGTTCCCTTTTCAAGAAGCAAGGTCATAGTGCTACAGTACTCGCTACCCAGGATTCCTTATTCTTGCCTAGATCTGTTTATCAAACTTAAAAGTTCAACTCCATTTTTAACTGACTGACTTTCAAATAAAAATACTTTTAATTCCTGTTTACATTGCTTGTACTTTTCAAAGCTTTAGTTTGAACTCTTTGTAAGTAAAACGTGCTGGATCTGCCACTTGTTAATCTATCCATGCTTTACTGTCCATTTGCTCCGGGGACAGGCATTGCACTATATAGATTTTCTTTTTTAGATCTCCCCCAAACAGTGTAGAAAATACAAAAGAACAGAGAAAAAGTAAGCGAGGGATCCACCACCGCTATTTTGATTTTCACATTGAAATGTTGAACTTTATGTAGCCGGTGTACCAGACTGGGCACTGCAGAAACAGCTCGCTAACAGTATTGTGCTCTAATGTCTATTTGAACTGTAGATTTAGATACTATCCAGATTTTATTGCCTGACCATCTTCTTTTTTTTTTTTTTAAATGCGGAAAGTCTAATTTTTACACAAACAGATTATTTACAGGACAGTTTACAGCCTCGGTCCAGCTAATCCCACTCACACACCAGGTCTCTCTTGGACTTTTTACTGGCTTGCTTTCCCCTTTATTGGCATGAAACAAAAATGACACCATACTAAAAACTCTGAACATGTATAAACAGGTCAGTACCAGCAAACAACACTACTGAAATAAAATGATGTATGATTAGAACGTCTTTTGACCTCTGTATTTTAGATCCCAACAAATGCAAGGTAATGTCATTGAGTGGGCTTTGTGAGGCTGATGCCAACACTTACTGTTTCGCGTGCAAGAATGATCATGAAACCATGGCTTTCATATGGAACATGAGATGCTCAGTGTATTACCTGTAAAGACCATTACAGTCATAGATCATGCTGAGAGTAAAAAACTATATCAATTACTGGTTGACCCCTATTTATCTTTTCCCAGAATGGAGGAAACAGACGATGGTACTCCACCTTAAAATGGCTACATAGAGAAGGCAGTAAAAAAACATTAGCTAGGTTAAGGTTTGAAACAAAGACACACAGGGATTTCTAGTATGGAGTAGTGAATGTCATGTTCAAAGGCTTCCACTATAGGGAGCTGTTTATCCATGAATAAATATAACAGGAAAAAAAAATGCTTTCATTTTCCTTGAATTTTATCCTTAATATTATATGTACCTTCGTAACGCTGTTGAAGCATACAGAAGATATATAACCTGGAAGCAATCAATAAATGAAAAGCAAACAGGGTTATAATGGATTGAAAAAGAGGGCATCCTTGTTTATATATCAAGTATAAATACTCATCACCAATCCGCAGAGGAAATGTAACCTGTTTTGCTATGAAATGCATCATGAGATGAAATAGCTTTCTGTGGTCTTTAAGCAGGGGAAGATCAATGGATAAAGGAGTTCTGGAACGATCTGCCTCCTTTTCACTGCCCTGCACTTTGCCTTCATTATTTCCATGTTAGATGTGGTCTTTGGTATGGTATTTAATATAACTCCTTATAAATGTGAATTTTATAAACAAGAAACGCCACTCTGTCCACCTGTCTGCCTGTGTAGACGTCTCAGCAGTGTCCAACATCGGTACTCAGCGGGCCAGAGCTAGTTGTGGGTTTCACAGCTGATCATGTGTAATGATGGTTGTTGGTCCAAGAGGAAAATGTACATTTAACAACCCCTTCACTGTTGAATTGTACAACCATGGGGGAATGTGATCTCAGATGAAAGCCCATCTCTTTTCTCTGCTGTTTTCAAATGAGCTGAAAGAGCTTATGTCTGGCTTGGTAATGACTTTATAAAAATCCTGTACTGTACGCTTTCACGCTTTCACCTACAAGTGTGCTAGAGCATGCAATACATGGCCTGTACAACAGTTTCCAAGGTATTGGACAGTGCATGTCTGCTCTTGCTATATTTGATTATAGTTATATAGAAAGGGAATATTTTATGTTTTATGGATGTGCGTTTTATATGCAGTAGCAGGTCATTTACAGAAAATAACAATATGTTTAGTTGTACATGATCTGCAAAGTGTAAAAGCAGTAGTTATTGAATCAGGTCATGTTTACAGTTAAAACCCAAAACATCACAGCTTTCATTTGCATTGTTTCCATGCAGTGACACACAGGTTAAGGTCACCTGAACTCATTTATCTTTGATCTTTTCAAGTCACTGTGTCACTGGAAATCAATCTCTGTTTTTTGTCTGCCTTAGGGGTTATCTGAGGGATGCACATAATAAAAAAACAGACCTTTACCAATTCCTTGTTTTTCATTTAGAAGGAACTCGTTCGTTGCTTCTGAATGTACGTGTATGCGATCGTTTGGACTGTGTATTCCAACCTTCCTCTGCCAAATCCCAAGTGAAGTGTCTTTTTTAAAATAAACATAATGGTTTTAATGAAGGGCAATACATTGGGCTTCTTTTAAGCTTCTAATAGTTGTACAAATAGTGATGAAGAGCTCATGTTTAATATTTTACTGCTTTTTACGAAAAGCAAATCTGTTTATTTCCTCTCCGCTGAGGCTCAAAAAGAACAATACAGATATATTGTGTTGCCTTTACTCATTTTGAACATGCTAGTTAAATACAATATTTTGAAGAAAGTACTGCATACTTAAAAGTATAGCCTATTCTTAAATAGTTACAAAACATTTTTTAAATATTACTGCTTTTTTGTTTTTAGTTTATTTTTTACAACTACAGTAATTATTTCTAAATAATAAATAATAATAATATTAAAACAGTCCAGAGGTAAGAGATGATGCTGTTGTTGAACTTTGTGTCCTAGCCAAATAATTGGAAATGCAACCCTAGATATTCAAATAGGAAATCATTACACACAACAAACATCAAGCTCTGAAACCACGTGGAAAGAGACTTTTCAACTCAGCATGTCAAAAGTGATGCTGTACAAAATGGAGGAATCTGAAAAAAAAAAGTTGTAATTTCCCCCTGAAAGGTTCCATTTACAACAATTTAGGATCAAGTGGTTACAGCTTTTATGATTCCATGACACAGTGCATTAGACTGAGTACCCTCTACACAGGCTTGCAACCAAGTGAAAATGTTTTTGAAATGTTATTTTTTAGACTAGAAAGAAAATCACCTTAGCAACATGTAGTGCTTGCTAGAGATCATGTTTTTATAGCTGACCAGCAATGCAGTAAAAAAATTACAGTAGTACTAAAACTAAAACTCAGGCAATTTTAATATGAAGCTTTGGTACTTCATGTTCATATATCTTATACATGATGCTTTAAAAATGGGTTCATGATTTTCTGTACAATGATTTAAGTCTGAGTTTGATTTTTGACATTTTGTTTGGTGTAAATTAAAATATAAAAGCACACTAATATATTAAACTAGAAAAATAAATGTAACACAAAGAAATGTGAAGGAAATAAAATGCCTAAGCCGACCTATTTATATCTGTTAAGCTTCTGTAATCAAAGCCATTACAAAAAGCTTTGAATTTTTTTACTAATGGCCTATTACCAGCAATGAAGTGACAGTCAATTCCAATTTCATCATGTCACTTTGATTTGGAACATCATCTCCTGGCAATAATTAGGTGTTATGGTGCCTACAGTATTTATATGATGGTATGTGCTGCTTCAACTGCACAGTTAATGACAGCACTTGATTTAAAAAGAAAGAAAGGCACTGAAAAATGTTCTTAATGAACAGGCTAATGAATGTCATGCTAATTTTGTTTACTTCAAGATATTTTGTGCGAATGAAGAGAAACCTTGTTGAAAGGGACCATGCACATTGTAATGGAAGAACTTGATGAAAAGATGTTTAGCTTCCTTTTGCGGGTGTGATAACTAACTTGACATTAAGCTAAACTGCCACGGAAAGGGTCTCAGATGGAAGCGTTGAACCCTAAACCTGTACAGTAGCTCTAGTTTCTTCATTTCAAGTTGACCGTTTTCTTCGTTGTCTACACCTCTACATCAAATTCGATAAGAAACACAATTGCCTGCCGTCTTAGCTCCTTGCTCCAGTGCAGGGGTGGCCAATCCTGGTCCTGGAGAGCCACAATCCTTCAGGTTTTCTGGGTACCTTTTTATGTGGGGTTCAGGGGACAGGAGGTAGGACTCCACCTCCTTTCTCAGTTCGTGCCAATTCAATTGCCAATCATATATAAACCTGAGCACTCCCCATTCTTTGTCTGTGTTTGAGTTTTTTCCTCCTCCTCCCAACCTCCTCCACTATGCTGCGTCACCTCTGTAACGGTCTCCTCGGGGGGCAAGTGAAGCTTCACTTCCCAACCTTGGGTCAGCCGAGCCACCCCGTCCTCCAAGAAGGAAGGTTCACTACATGAGTCAGAGGGGAGCCCCAGCCAAAACCTTTCCTTTCTAACACCTTCACTTTTAGTATGCTTCTCTCCCTCAGTTCACGTTTGTTTGTTTACAGGTTACCCCGGGAAGGAGCCGAGCTATCCAGCTCGGAGACCGAATCGCTCGGTCCTGCACCTCCGGGATGACGACTCCTTCTTTGAGCAATCGGATCCTGATGTTTACTAATACCACTTAGCCATAGCTCCTGTCCAGTAGAATCATTAATGGCTAAAGACCTGGAAATGTTAGTGTTGACCAATTAATAAAATGATTGGTTCAATTAAGTAATTGAGAACTCAGGTGGAACCATCACCAGACACTGCGGTGCTCCAGGACCAGGGTTGGCCACCCCTGCTCTATTAGTTAGATGAGAGTGCTGACTTTGCACTGGGACTACAAAAGTGTCAGTCTAAAAATGTCCTCTTGGTTATAGCATTGACATCAAGAGTATGGGAAAGACTTGAACCTGAGGTTTCCGTCAGTAGGGGGTTAAACTACAGAACACAGGTTAGCTGAGGTTGGGTGTCGCAGGCATTGTTGTGTGATGCATTGCCGTTGTGGAGTCTGTCCTCTGTTGGTGAGATGGGATGAGGTTGGGAGCTCTAAAACCATGAATGCCGACGAGCCCCTGGCTCTTTTGCATTGTGGTTGGGGGGCTCGCTTGCAGCGCTTCAGCCCTCCTCAAAATATTTATTTTTCTTTTGTTATGTTTTCAGGATTTGTTTTTAAAATAAGTAATTTAAAAAGGGAGTATTGTTTTGAAATGTGATGTTTATCTTTAAAAAATAAATGAATTAAACATTTCTGACTTCATGTAGAGATTTGATGAAATGATTTATACCATACGAGGTAGAAAAGTATTTTGTTTTTATTTTTTAATGACTGTGAAAGTTGAGCAGTCCTATGAGAAGTGAATCTGCTGTGAGAGACTTAGACCCCCCACTCTATCCTTACACAGACTGGAGCACTGTACTTGTACCAGTGGCTTTATATATTGTGTCTTTGAAACTCACACATTTTACACAGTTATACCTGCAATGTTTTCTAGGTTAAAAACGGATCTAGGTCTGCAGCTCCTTGCTTAAAAACCTCCAGATCTTTGCAGTTCAGCAGAACTGGATTTCTTTTCTTGGGAAGCTGTTTATCCTGCTTATAAATGTGAAGTGTATTAAAAATGTGCATTTATTTTACTGATGCGGTTTAATTTGACTGTCCTGTTAACTGTAACTTAGTATTCACAGAAACCTGCCAGGATTTATTAAGATACAATAAGAAAACAAGATACCTTTAAGGATAATTATACCACCAAGTGGAACTCATTGCTCCAGTCTGGTGCAATAACAGGACCCGGCACTAAATCAATGAGTCCTGGATATATTGACACCACAAAGGCTTGCAGTACAGTGCAGGCTTAATTAGGTCCCAATGCTCTCAATTCATTTGTTTCCGTCACCTGAAGAAAAATGTATATATCTGTAAAGAAATACACAAAACCACAAATGGGTTGTTGCTCTTGTGTTTATTATTATTATTATTATTATTATTATTATTATTATTATTATTTTTTTTTTTTTTTTTTTTATTTATTTATTTATTTTTTTTTATCATTCAAATTATTATTTTTTTATCACATGGTGCTAACATCTTACAAAACAGCACTAGTCAACAACAACAAAAAATGTACAATTAGTCAAACTTACCAATGGCAGAAACAACCCAGCCAGAATCACTTTGACAAACATGGGCATTTTTGACTATATGGTCTCTTTTCTTGCTATATGGTAAAATATCATAAGAATACAAATGGTACATAAATAACTCAAGTAATGTTCTTGTCTATTCAGCCCATGGGGTCTGCAGTTAAAGGCATGATGCTTTTGACATAATCACAATAATTGCCACATTGCTTTTATTTGTGACTAAAACAAGTAACTGGTTGTGTACTAAACAAAACTGACAATGTAGCTTTTTGGAAAAATGTACAATGATGCCAGGGTATTTATATTACAGAAATATGAGCTGCATGTGTATTAAAAAGACATGTATTACACAGCCTCCTCATCAACACTATCTACAGGATAAGCACAACTTACGGAAAAGCGTTATTGCCTAAGTTTCCTCTCCTATCACGTAATCATTTGAAAGGATTCAATAATCAGATGGTGATTTTTATTATAATACTGTATTATCATGCCCATAGGGCACATGTATGTTGGGTATATTTGTTTTTTATATGTGGAACTAGTTTAGCATTTATCAGACAATTAAATGTTTCAAGATTAAGGTTAAGCATGAAAACACCTTATCATATCTCTATCTTGCTTTCTTCACCTTCATATTATTTAAAACAAAATACTGTGGGGGTTATCTGGTGCCCTTTTTGGAGAGGCGGTATTGACAGGTAATCATTGTTTTTCACACAAATAATGAATTGAAACTGTCCTGATGACATGAGTAGAGTGCATTTGACCTTTCTTCAATCAATTGCAGCAATATGACTTAAGGTTCTACTGTATAATAACAAGTGTTCCCTGGGCATCTTCATCTCCCTGTCCTTCAGGTAAAACCAATGTGCTCCTGGGTGCTTAATATAATGTTCACATCTGCCCTATATTTCACATAATACTAACCCTTCAGACCCACAAACTCTCTTCTCCACTGTCTCACTACTGCAGCCCTCTTCTCCTTTATCGGTCCACAGCGATGTACAGTATGTGGGCATGCCTAGTCCCCTGACATAAACAGCGTTAACCATTAAACAGCTGTTTTGTCTTTTTTTTTAATCACAGAGGTTTTTTTGTATAAAATATAACTGAAATTAAGTTGAAAAGATAATTAACAAAAAAGTGAATACTGAAATGTTTATCAATATGTGCTAAATATCATATCGCTCCCCCTTATCAAATAGGGTTAAATACATGGCTACAGTCCATTAAGTGTATCTAACTACACTGTAACTGTAATAGCACATACGTAGGTTACATAGTTATTATACTGGAAATATACAACCACATGCAATTACAAAAGTCGTAGTTGCATTGTAACTACACAGCTGTTTGTGATATGTTATTACAGTGCAGTTAAAGACACTGTGGAGGGTTACCAGATACTGGACATACTGTTCTACCATTGGAATTCACATCTTAGAAATGGAATAGTGCCAATATTATCCTGGATAACCACATATGAGTTGCATGCTGTTTTGTAGAAAGATACAGCACGACTCACCTGCTGCATCTACATTTGTACAGTAGCACTATGCTTACTGTCCCTTAAATGTCATTTTTTCAAAGTTAAAAGATGACTGGTACTGTATGGCATGATAAAGGAACTCAATAATCCGATTTATAAAACGGTCTCAAATAACATTAGCTGTTGCTTTATTTCCTAATAAGATCTGAAAGTAGCCACCAAGCTCTGTACTATATTGGGTTGCATCAGCTGTTCTTTAAGATAATGTAAATGTCAAATGGAAACATTTATTGTGTGGTTAATTCTACACTAGATTTACCAGAGGGTCTCTGACTCTGACTTTTAACAGCATGATTGGGTAAAGTAAAAATCACCTTTGTCCACAGGAGCCCTTATTTTTTGTCTTATGGCAAATGCATGCGCTTAATATGCAGCAATATAATATCTCTTCAGTGAAACTCTACAGTAAATAATTCATAGATTGCGAAAACCTGGGTGTTATGTAAAAGTAGAGAATGTACACATGACCGGATCATGGCAAGTGATCCATAAAAAACTACCAGGCTGAAGTTTAAGAGGATCTACAGCATGTGAAATATGATTATAGAGATGTATTGTAGCACAGAATGACATTCATTTTAAATTGCATTTAGAGAAGCCATGCTTTGACAGGTACCATGTTAATGACTTTGCTGTTATTAACTGTGGCCTATTAGGAGTACAAAGGTTTGGGATGGGTCTTTTTTTTTTATAAAGTATAAAGTAATGTTTTATATTTGATATGTATGTTCAACAGTCAGTCCCCATTTCATTGTAAGAATGGCATGTCAGTATTCAGCAGTAGAATCTTAATAAAATATCCATATGTTGATTTTCACACCAGCTTTGAAACCCAGCTAAGCCACACGCATACAATGTTTGCATTTCAGAGTTTATGTACTACAGCAGTTGCCATGGTGTTGGATCATCCCATGATGCACAGTGGTACTGAGCATGCTCAGTGAATGAATAAATAAGGCCCATTTTTCTTCCTTTGTTTTGAAAGCTCTTTAAGACTTCCTGTTGTCAACCACAGCTGTGAGGAATGCCTAATTTGCATCATATCTAAAAGCGTGGTGCAGCAGACTGGCAATGTTGTGCAAAGTGACTGCTAAAACCGAGATTAATGTAGAACGAAACAATTTGCACTTTGTTTCTGTGGGAAAGTTCAGCCTCTCAGCAAGAGGAGTTCTTTGAAAACCCTGTTCAGGGGATTTCTTCAGTTCAGTTCGGGGGGGGAGGGAATTAGCCAACTACAAATAACAACAGTATGCGTGCTTCTATCAACAGAGGCAACACTTTTCTGACACTTAAGTTGCTTTGCATCTTTCTCTGCCTGTGCTCTTTGGTGACCAGAGGTAAGGTTTTATAAAATTATAAAATTAAAATAGACTGTAAACTAATAAAGAATATAAAAAAAGAAAGAACATAAAACCTCAACTGCTCCATAAATGTTTGCAACAATTTAAACATACAAGTGAGACTGAACGCTCTAACTGATAATTGCACTCTACCTCTGGTATTTGGCATTTGCATGCAGGGATGTGCCTGGCACGCAAAATGAATATTTAGTGAGCTCCCACAGCCCAATGGAGCTTAAAGCTAAATAAATTCAAGGCCATACACAGGCTGATTTCTCCAAAGAATAGACCTCTATTGGCGCTGACTTGAATCACGCTGGTTTTCCTTTGCTGAACTGAGGTAGAGGTAATTGACAGTCCTTTAGAAACAGCCAACACTGGTGCCTTTTTTGAAGGGATTGATTTTAAAATTACATTGCCCTGGGGTCTTTGATGGCTGGGTTGGAAAATGCAGCCTTTAATAATTGTTCTAATGAGATCACCGTACCTATAGTTCGTGTTAGGAAAGCTTGGATGTGGGAATGACATGGGAAACTAAGAAAATGCTCCCCAAAAAGGAATCAGTTTCATTTAAGGAAAGGCTTCTCTTGTCTAGTTTTGAGTTGCTTTTTATTGTTTTGCTCTTCTTAAGGGCTTTAGCATATGCTCACCAAAGACCCATACCGTGCACAGTTTTATAAACCAGCTAGGAGTCAGACTGAACATACTGCTGTGAGACTGAGTTTTCTCTTCAGTTGCTTCTTAAGCAACACAGTATCTCTGTTTGCAGAAGCAAACGTCTTTGCCTTGAATTAATTGAAAACAACTGCTGTGAGATAAAACAGAACATTGTGCTATTGAAATGTCTATAATACATAGGTTACACAGTGCCTCTGGGACTCGCACAGTCCTAGTTCTCATTGATGCCTGCAAGGAATGACGCCCCGAGGAGAAAGAAGATTGTGCAAAGCCACATTGTTTAAAATTGTCCCTACATTTTGTGTTAGCTTAACCTTTAAAGCCAGCTTACTCTGGTTAGTTTGTGATTCTTAGCTAATAATATTTTTAAGGAAATTCAGAGACCTAATCCCGATTTGAATTATCCGAGGCTTTTTCAATAGAATGGATGGTCTGTTTAAATGTCTTTAACAATGCAAATCACTAGTTTCTGCTTGCAACACGGTACTGCGTAATTTTGAATGTCGTAAAATGTTATATATTTAAGCTACAACACATCTACTTGTTAATCCATTGTGCTTTTCATTATGTGGCTTGAATTTTAAAACGAATTAGGAAACATTTGCTTGTTTCTATTTAAATCCATTTGTTTGGGCTCCGGAACTCTATCTATTCTGTTTAAATCCAGTTCAATCATGTTGAAGTATTTTTTTTTAAAGTCTGATTTAACACTCAAGTTAGACCCCTCCTTAAAAAAAGTTCTGCCAACAAGAGACATACTGTAGGAGCTATAGAAAGGACTGGAGAGGACAAACCTCAAAACTTCAGCTAAGCATTAGTGAAGAGGTTTTGTCTTAAAACTGCCAATGACAGTTACAACCCATGTACTTTCTGGGCATCATTAATAAGTGTTTACCTTGTGCAATACAATGATTACCGTGCGCAGTTCTGTCCCCGTCCTACTTACTATTCTCATTTCAGTGCGGAAAACAAGAATTTAGCGGATGCAAAATGAAAGGGGCGAAGTAGATCTGCCGCCAGCACCATGTTAAACACAGTGAACGAGCTGCCATACATTCATGAGCCATTCACGAAGGTCCGACAAGGATTTTGCGTAGGACTGAAAAATTCCGCCATCTTATAAATAGGCGAAAGCACCATGGTGCTGACGAAAAACCCGCCAGAACCGACCTTTATTTCACATACCTTTACGATAAATACCTGCCTTCATTCATAAAACCTTGTAGTACCGCCCGGAACACTCGGTTCCGAAGTTCCATTTGGGATGAAAATGATGCACGTAATAAAACTAAATGAGTATAACATAATAATACTGAAGAAACCTACCCAACCGACCTTTAAATACCTTTATTGATCAAACAGTGTTAGAAGCAAATTTCAACTGACACAATGTTACAAGATTCATCACAGTTGTAATTAAATATAGTTACTAAAATTGTAACTAAACATAGTTACTAAAATTGTAAGTAAACATGGTTAACAATGTACATTTTTCTGTAGGTTCTTTCTGGCTTTAAGAAAGTTGGAAGGTTACGTTGTAACAGTGAAACTTGATGAATCTCTCATATTTTTATCCCTGCCGTCACCAGTAAGTAAGCGCCTTCACTTGTCAATAGAATGAATGCCGTGTGCAACTTCAGACCTGTTGTCACCCACAATATTTATGCCTTATAATTTTTCCTACCGGTATTTTTGCTTCTAATTAGTTAGTAAATAGGGTGTGACACCGTGGGAAATACCATACACAGTCATCTCAATTTTCCTCCAGCAATTCTGGCCAAATTACCGCTGCTTAGTAAATCAGGCCCTCTGAGTTCAGCAATATTGAAGGTAAACCTTCAGCGCTGATATCTGAGATACATTCACAGGAAAATATCTTTTCTTGATTTGTGAAGAAATATAGTAAAATTGACTGGCATTCCAAATAATCTACCTACCGAGATTGTTATTAAAAAGAAAGTTGTTATTTTGTTAATAGAATTGTGTACAGGTTTGAAGTAATGGCTTCCCTGAAACTGTCAGGTGTTGTGATCTGACTCGTTTTACTTGTACAGTAAATGTTTAGCACAAATAGTTTGTACAGTTAAGTAGTACATTTCAGGACATATAATTACTGGTATGATGAGGACCTGGTAACTATTTGTGCAGATCAATATGTGTGTGTCTTGTGCATTGCTTAAGCTTTAATAAAGTAAAGAGTAAGAGACAAATACTGAAAAGATTGAGTTTTTACTCATGACCACATGTTATGCTATTTAGTACTGCAGTACTAAATTAAGGCAAGCTTTAAAAAAGAGAAACGTTTTCTGTATCTACAGGATTTAAAGTTTGTGTAAGCAATAACATTTTGTGCAGTCAATTCTAGCATTTGTTCCCAGCCAAGTGCCTTGTAGTACCTTCCAATGAGCCAAACATTTCAGAAGTTTTACATTAGGAACGTTAATCCCTGAATTACAAACAGAGGCATTGCATTGTCCTGCTTTAAATCTGCTTATGTTTTACAGAAAAATGTTGGTTTTGTTTGCTTTAAGCTCTGCCTGACCTTCAGTTGCATTTGATTAAAATGATGACGTTGACCTAGTAACCAAGGGGTGAATGTTATAATGACTTCATTTGGATCTCTAATGCCATTTTGCATCATGTTCTTCTATTCAATGACTTGGTTGCATGAAAAGTTCAAATTTTATTAACTGTTGAATGCCTAAAATATTTATTTTAGTACCATAGCAAATGTCTTGGTGCCCAAAGTTAACTCCATATTGACTTCAAGTCCGTGTGCACCTATACAAGCAAGGACATCTTATGCAGTGTGATTAGGTAATCACTATCCATGAAGAAAACGCTGCCTCTGTGATATTTAAAACTTGAAAGGACTACAAAAAGCCTGATTCATAAGAATTAAAAAAAATAAAAATCTGACAATGCTTCCTACCTACCTTACTATTGTGACTGATAAACAGAAGACAAGAACTGGGTTCAGTAAGCGCAAGTTTTATGCATTTAGTTCATCTCTATTCAGTAGTCCAGGATAAACCCTCCACGGTACACATGAATGGTATTTAGTTGATTATGGAGTTTTGTACACTATGAAACAGTTGGCCTCAAATCCACTTGGTTTGAGGGTCCATCACCTGACCCTGTGGTGCTTGGTGGAGGTGCAGGGATGTGTCCAGCTATGGTTTGCTAATCTGAGTTTAAGGTCAAATTTACAAATTATATATATATAGTAAACACAGGACATTCTTTATGAGGCTGCTTATTTTGCTTTGAAATTCTCTCTATAATGAGAAAAGGTTCCCGGGAACCAAGGTTATAGGGAAATGTGATTAAACAAATGTGAAAGCCCAGTTGAAAGCAGCATGACTGGAACAATCAAATTGGCCCTTGCAATAAGATTTATTGGCAAAACCTAACACAAGTCTCTGTCCTGCATTGCACGTAATAAGCACCTCTAATTTCGTATTTCATTTAACAACTTTGAATTCATCATACACACACGGGGGACGCTGTATAACACGAGTGTGTCTTCTCTTGTATAAACTCAACACACAGGCATGTCTTAAGTTGTCATTTTCTTGCCAAATCCTTTGGCTGACATGAAAAGCATTAGACAGCCTATATTTATAACCTTTTATTTGCAAATCTATTCTTTATATATATATATATATATATATATATATATATATATATATATATATATATATATATATATATATATATATATATTGGGGAGGGATAAAGTAGAATATTAAAGGTTTCAGTATTTCAGTAGTATGTAAGAAAAGTATGCCTTTGCTATTCTTGTTTTTTCTTTAGGGACAATTTCAAGAGAGAAGAAAACACACAGAATTAAAAAATCTGTCAGAATTGGATTTTGTTGTAACATATGTATGATATATCATATGACACAGGTTCCACTGATAGCTCATTAAAAATGACACAGCACAATATAAACCACATATTTACTGTCTTGGAGCAGAAATATTACCAACTCTATGCATTGTGTTTGGTCCTAATTGAAGTATATTAACTCAATGGATAGTCTTTAATGGCACAGGTATCTAACGGCACATTAGCCCAAAGATTCCAGAAAGTCAAGAATGTAACACAACACCAGATTGTACGTCTTTACTGGGAGGAGAAAGAAAACAAAGACAGTATAATCTGTGAAACTTTGACAGCATCCTATTCAACTCTAAAGAGTAGTAGAGACTGTGTAATATCTGGACTCTGTTATGTTTGAAATCATAGCATCTCTCTCCATTGTCTAAAAAGTGATCTTGCTCGCTTTCTCTCTCTCTTCTTGTATTTGTGCTGATAGTTTTGGAACAGATAGTCATTCCATTCTACTGATTGATAACTTTGGCTTTGCCATACATGCGATGAGTCACTTCCTCACTTGGGTTCAATGTTCAATTTTGGTGTTCTAGCCTGTAACTGCTGAGGGAATCTCTCATTTAATCAGCATTAGCAGCAACACAAAGCTCCTTTGTCAATTCATGAGCAGCAAGCTTGTCCTGTTGAATCACGACTATCCCAATTATGCAAAAAGAAGAGCTCTGTTGTATGGGCCCATCTTTTTCATGCTGTTTTGAATAGCAGTATAATCTTTTAATGTTGTTGAACTTCTAGGTGTGTAAAGAAGCAAAAATGACTTTGACATTTATGGCAGTACTCACGATAGCATGCTCTTTTCTTTCCAGGAGTCTTTGCTAACAGTAGTTTTGAAAATAGATCAAATCAAGGTATTGAAAGGTATTGAGTTTGGGCTCAGTCTCTGCCTGTGCAGTGGTTTGCCAATGTCTGTGTTGGGAACACTGGAACACTTCAGTTGCAATAAATACTTACATTTGGACAATATGAAGAAATTGTGTAAAATGATTTGTCCACATGAAGTGTCTGGCAATTTTTCAAAACTTTTTAAAGTATGTACAAAACTAAAACCAGTATCTAAAAGACTAACAATTTGCAAGAAAGCACAAGGTAACATGTAACATAATTTCCCTTATAGGAACCCCTCATTCTTTTGTACCAGATCTTCGTCATGGCCTCGCTGGTAAGCGCTGGATTAGCAATGCAGGCAACGCTGGATTAGCAATGCAGGCAAGTACTGAGTAATGAGTCCACTCTTGAGATAGGCACTCATTTATTGATTTATTTATTGCTTTTTGGCAGCAGTGTTGTTTTGTTTAACCATCTTCTACGTGTCTGGCTTTGAGGTGTTTCTGGAGGGGGTGATCAGCCTAAGTGTGGAGCTAGAGTTGGGTTGGTTTTGTCAACAGAGAGGCCCTTTGATGGTAAATGGTTGGTTAGCACTAAAAGGGGGCATTTAGTACTACAGTGATGTACTGAAGTTTCCCCATATTTTGCTTTCTTTAGATACAAAACACACACACACAGAAGGTGCCTAGTATAATTTAGAACGACTGATTTTTGCAATTACCTAAAGACTTATATTTTGGGTAATGTACGGCAGCTACAGAGAGATATGTTTACTAACTGTCTTCGTCTAAAATAAGTGTGGGTCTCATTACTTCTTAAGATCTGCTGCATGTATCTGAAGATGGGACAATAATTGACTTATAGTAGAAATAAAAAATATATTTTTTCCAACCAAAGGATGTGAGTGTATGGAGTTTGTCTTACCCCTGGTCATTCTGCATATATTTCTAGGTACTGTAGGCTAGGAAAGCTTCAATTCAGGGATGCAATTTGCCAGAGAAGGGATGAGAAAATCAGAGAAACAAGCATGTCATGTTCACACTGGGAATAACGGTGCTAGTAAACATAAATGACTGCTGACAATGTTTTGATATCTGTCAGCTAGTTTTCTGCCAATGCTGTTGTAGTTTTTGTTTGCATCTTGCTATCCCTCTTATAATTACACAAATGTCACACTTATAGCTGAATAACAGTCCAAATCACCCATGCTGCTGTTTCTTTGAGATGATATATGATAGTCAGTGTACAACAACACATAACATGAATGATCAATCGTATGTCTATACATGTTTACCCAGAGATGGTTCTACCGAAAAAAAAACAACATAACTGTCCTAGTTTAACCTGATTCTTTTGAAGCATTGTTGATTATATAATACATATAATATGCAATTTTTGCCACAATTGTAATAATTGTATGCAAAATACTGTAGTATCTTGATTGGTTTGGTACTGTAATTTACCACGTTTCTTATCTTTTCCCTAATGACTTGCTTGCTGTGAAATGCACTTATGTAGGGAGTCACACTCATCTTTAATGATTTAACAACTGCTATGATTTAAAAAAAAAAAAAAAAACATACATTGCTTCCATATGCTATAAAGTTTCTTTCGAATGTGTAAATGTATTTTTCTGTGTTTTGTATTTTATGATATATTTGTATATATTTGTATTTTACACAACAGCATTCAGCAGAGATTTGTCCTAATTCACTCTTTACTTTTTGTATTAGCAACATGTTAATGGGCTAATTCTAAAGTCTGAAGAACAATAATCTCTAAAACATTGCATGGTTCTTTGCAAGGCAGAACCTCCATTAATCAACGTGAGAACCTTAAGTGGACATGTGAACTAGCCCACAAAAGACCATCTAACATCACATCAGAGAGGCACAGATTGGCCTGTAAAAGGGCAGCTGCTGTTATCCTCACTGGAGGAGCTGGAAAGCTGGCATGTCCCATTTAGAATGGTAAACATTTTAGACATAGTTATTTACATGTACTCATATCATTTCTCAATGGATTTCTGATGTATATACATTATTATATAATAGTCCTCAGAGAGTATTGTAAAGCAAAGGTGGAATTGTCTTTAGGTTACTTTCAAATTCCATTCTATGCATTTTCATCTGGGATTTTGAAATGATACAACTGCCTGCCAGGAAGATTCTAGTACACCATAAATAAGGAATAGTGTGAATTTGACCTTTTTTTCCTGCAAATTGAGATTCCACTTGTCATTGAAAAAAACAGTTCGCTAAATTGCGTTCTTTGCTGTTTTGAATTTGGGGTAAAAGGTAAAGAATAACCATTCAATCAGTAAATGTCTGTTATTTGTAATTGCAAACTTTAATAATACATTATAAGCAGCATTCTAATGAATAGATGTTAGCTAGCCTGGGACTCAAAACTGATGCATTATTAGTCCATGATTGAACCCTCTATTTCATTTCGTGGTACCGCTGTGAGGACTGTGTAGAGACAGCAACGCTATTTTTTGTATTCCTTGGGTACCACTTTATTCTAAGGATTCACACTGAGTGTATTTCCCAACCTTGCTTTCATCTTAGTTTCTTTGTAATGTTTTAAAGAACAATTTTAAATGCTTAGCAGGAGTTACTGTTTGTGCATTTGAACAGCAATAGATGCAGTTTGCAATCCTTTTCATCTTTGCAAAAGACTGTTTAAAGTTCAGAGATAACTATCAGTGATTGTATATACACAATGTTTTACGCATTTTAAATTAATGGTCATCAATGTGTATTGAGAAGCCATTTAAGATAATTATATTGAGGATATAAACTTGAGACTTGAGTTTGTTATTGAGAAAATATATGCATCAGTTCAGGATACTTTTAACATATCTAACTTGCTGTGTCTTGATTACACTTCTTTTTTATTTAACATTACAGTAATGTTTTTCTGTTAAAAAACCAAAAAGAACTGGCAGTGGGTTTGTATTGGTCTAAATTTGATCAATCCCTTGTCTCAAACAGTCAATATATTCTGGTCCCTGCTGAGGATAGTTGTGCATACCCTTGTGAACTTTGATCCATGGAATAATAAGTATGTGACCTTTACTTAATGAGACATTCCTGCAGGATGTGTTAGAACTGACAGAGAAAAGCACAGCTTCATGACAGGTGTATTTATATGCTGTGATACTTTGTGTTCATTGAACAAAGAAAGTCTATATTAATCGAATGTAAGGTTGTATTAATCTTGCTAAATGCAATAAAAGCACAGTAGGTGGAGGTACATGTTGGAGCAGGTTTAAGATAATATTGCGATCTGTTGCTCTGCAGATCTTAAATTAACTGCATCACCAGAAAGGTGATTCTAAATCATATTAATAATTCTTCTGAAAGGTAAACATGGTGACATTCTTTTTCTCTCTGTATTCCCCTTGGGCTACACAAGGCAGTGTCACACTCACTCTGAATGTCTGCTCTGCTCGTATTTCAGACATTATAATGTTTTAGTTTAGAATGTCTTTACAATCAAATATATGGAGACAGAGTGAAAGGACTGGCTGTTGCCAGCCCTGCATAATTGTGTGGATAATTAACCCATAATACAAATCAATGGCAACATGTCAGGTGCTGGTGATTTATCACAAAAAATGTATCTCCACACATGCTAATATATTAACATGTCTGAAAATGTATAATCTTGCTATCGCTATACGTATAGGTTTGGGATACCTTTGTTTATCCATCCCATGATAACCGTGAACTTTTATGTAACAGGATGCATTCCAAGGTTACCTCTAATATGATGAACATGCAAAGGACAACATGAAAACTGGCTTACAGTATCTCCACAAAGGTGTTTGCTTCCACTGTATGCCATATCTATCTAATACATGGCATTGCCTGTGTTTGTTTTACTCACCTTTTGCAGCCTCACCTGCAGATAAAACAAAATGTGCAGAACACTGCGCTCAGTTATTTTTTTTTACACAGAATTACATGATCCAATTTGTCACATGGAGTCCTTTCTTGGCATTCATTAACGCTTTGGCAGATTTGTTAACGTGTGGGTGGTCTGATTTTTATTAACCATGCAACTCACAACTTGTGGTCTTGTTGTCTCAATGATAAAAGGAGGAGGGGTTCATTACCACTTGACGAATACTGATTTTTTAAAAATGAACTGAACATAGACTAGCTGCTGTTTGTTCTTGGTGTCCACATCGGTAGTGTTTAGTGAATAAATTATTTTAAAATAAGCTGCCACCAGTGTAGAATTTCAATCAAAGACAACCGCAGATATTCATAATAATGTGTGCAATTACTCTTCTCATTTTAACAGTAAACCCCCCCCCCCCCACCCCCCCACAAAATCGCTTCTCGGGGACAGCTTGACAGTTTTCTTCTCTTCCTACACATCAAGAAAACAAAGGCTACACTACTTGTATATAAATCACAAGATGTATCCAGTCCACCTGTCTCATAGACACACTGCTTGCAGCCTCACAGATTCCCTGCCTTAACTCTCGGTTATACAATCAAGATGCTCATTTATTACAGCTATACAGATGCTTAGTGTTATTTTATAATTCTCTGTAAAAAACACTGCACATGTATTATGAGCCCTTTCCTTAATTCTAAGATTTGATGGTCTGTTTGCTGTTTTTTATTGCAGTTCTCTCCTGTATTTGTGGATGAGTGTAGGTGGGTCATGTGAGTCGTCCAGATGGATTGAGAATAAAAAAACAACACACAGAATTTTATGCTACTGCCGCATTCTGAGGTACCCTGCCGCTAGAATCCAGCGCCATGATGCCAAATTTGCACCCATCTGTGTTCCAATATTTTGCAATTATTTAGTGCAACAATACTGTCACCCAAAACATAACAAATTACTTTGCAAGTTAAACTGCACACACTTCAACAAACCAGCACACCAAAAATGGCCTCTTAAAGGGACTAATTCACACCCGACACCATTCTTCAATTTCTTTTAAACGGTTTGAGGGACATTTCACAAAATGTAGTTTTAACACTCTCATTTAAATATCAATTTGCTTGTAGTTTTCCTAAGAAGATTACACAAATGCACCTTGCCTTACAGTGTTAATTTGTATTTTAAACCACATTTAAGTCAGGGAGTTTTGCAAAAGAGGAAAACATATGTGTTACTTTCGTTTTAAGTCCTGTATTCTGCTTAATAGCTGAAGTTTATAGACGCTTAAAATGCTCACGGCCTGGCCACTCCTTGATGAACACTCTACTTCTGTGTCGCTGGAGTTTTTTTTTTCTAGTATACATTTCTCATGTTTTTATTATTATACTTTCACATTACCTTTTAAATAATAGGTGCTTTATAAGTACAGCTGTCATTTGTTGTCAATAACCCACTATTAGGAATGAGCCTCTGAGCTCCCAATGCCGATTGTAGTAAATGTAATGAAATGTAATCACAGTTAATAAAATAAAATGATAAAAGCTCTTGTGTGGTTTTGTTTTGTTCCAGGCAATGACATAGCAGAGTTTCTTTTTGGAATTCAAAGGTCCTTAATTATTTTCAAAATGATCTGGGATACTTTAGGGAATTTCTAAATATACTTCACATGAATAATGTTAAACTCATAATAGGTTTGATTTTTTTATTTATTATTATTAAGTAAAGAAGTGCCTTTGAGGGTGACCTATTCTAAACCAGTAGCACTGTAGCTTCACAACTGTTTTCTAATGAGGAATTCTAATAGGGTAACTAATGAGAACTCTGTGGAGCACAGCCATTATTAACGCAAAGAAATCTCACCACCTAGATATACACAAATAGCTAATTCAGTTCCAAGCATGCAATGTGTGCTGACAATACACCACATTATTTTCCCATGTGATATTACAATTTATTTATTTTTTTTAATTAAAAAAAAAAAACCCCAGTGGTTTGACTATGTAAGAAACAAGTTTACTGTATTGCAAATGCGGTAGATTTGGTATCCTAGCAATGTCCCTGTCCAGCCTTCCATTTCTAAACTGCAGTGTCTTGTTTTCAGCAGAAACACATACCGTAGGATTGTAAACATACTAGCAAAAAAAGAAATGACAGAAATACAGTATGCATCTTAACTATGGATGATGTTAGGTTGTTGTGACAGTCACAGTATTTCATTCTGTATAGTGTGTGTGTGTGTGTGTGTGGGGGGGTGTGTGTGGGGGTGTGTGTGTATTGGTTATAATTTACATGTTTGCAAAAATGCATATGTGTGTGCTGGGACCAAATTTAATTAAAACCATAGCATCTAACTAACTCACTCTGACAATTTTTACGTTATGATATTCAGTCTAATAATTAAGTATAACTCAGTGTGTGCGTTTTAATCACTGAGCATCAGTGCATTCTCACAGCTGGGATATCATGTTGACAGCAGTAAACGGTGGGACCCCTGGGAGCAGAAGATTGTGACAGTAGCTAAAGAATGCAATCCAATCTGCAGGTCTTTAATTACTAATATAAGACTTTATTACAATATATTGTACCAGTTAAATGGTAATAGGTGGAACACTATATCTGCTTGTGTGTTCTTGATATACTCAACTTTAGTTCCAAATTCAAATGAACGTTCCGTGTGAATTCATTATGAATCTGTGGTCTGTTGCTATGGCCACAATAACTGTGGTTGAGTTCCGATGTTATGTTACTAAGAAAATGTCTTTACACATGTATATTTTAACAAAGTGTAGTGTAGCGTCTTTTCATATATAAAACATTCTTCTTGATCAAATGGTATTATAATCCACCAGAATAGGGGAACAGTGAAAGGACAATACAGCTAGTAAAAATGGGGAACCTTAGGGACTAAATGGTATATCCATGTCTACTGGGCACTCTTTCTTTCGCATGCCTTGCCTAAACATGTTCAGCTTTTTAAAATTAACTTTACTAAATGCTGACACATGGGACAGAGGTTCCCAAAGATAATGACATCTCTAAGAATGGAACTCCTAAGTGGCATCTTAATTTGAAGCAATCCTAATTACTGAAGGTAAGACCATTATTTATTTTAAGACCTGGTGTTTTTTTTTCATAGCCTGTTCAAAATAGCACAAAGAAAGAGACTAAAGAGTTGCAGAAGAGTGGACTCTAAGGGCAGACAAATGGCAAAGTTCACAATGGGAGTTTCAGGACTCTGGACAGAGCATCTGGAATGGCATGGGGAAACAAATCCTAGGTTAGTACGATTTGAATTACATATTTGTCGCTGAAAGTTTGACTGGTTTTACTACTCGGACAGAGCTTAAAAATTACTTTTTTTAAATATGACTTACTACTGAAGTCTATTTATTGACAAATATAGCACACCACTGATATGACAAGTGCCCATGGTGTTAAATTTGAATGATCCATAGTCTCATGCTTTTGCTATTTAAAACCAATCTAAGTCACCACTTAGATTTGATAAATCCCCAATTGTTTTTACAAGTACAATACTGACCATTATATTAAAAAAGATAAATAAATAGAACTAATGATTAAAGGCATATTTTATAGTACCGGTGTAGGGCCACAGAGTGGTACATCATCAGAATGTGGTACGTGTACCAAAACATGACCTTTGTAAGGTCATAAAATGGTATGCTGTCGAAAAGTGGTATGTTTGTATTTCAAGTCTTTTAATGCATGTGCCAGTTTATGTACCAGTTCTTTTTTTTTTTCGTTTTTCAATGTATACACTGATAGCGGTATAGCCTATAGTACAATTGAATAAGCTACTAATGTATGCTTGCTTTAAATATATACATTTCACAACCATTAGTTCTGTTTATAAGTTGCTACAGCTTGTATACAGATCCAAAGGTAGAGGGCAGTAGACAGGCTACAAACTGAACCTACTACAGTATTTTGAAATGGAGACTAATAAAATTGTAATTTCTTTTTTAACATATATTTTGTACACTATAAAAACAGAGTGTATTAATCTGGAATTGTTGTTAAGGAATACAGGGCTTGAATGTCCAGTACTTTAATGTACAAAGGAAAACAAAGACGAATTTAAAAGACAAAAGGGATAGGCCTGTCACAGTAACATATCAGTTTTATATCGTCTTGTCAGACAGGTCACACCATCTCCAATGAGTTGAGGCATGACAATAACCAAATGACATGGTTCTAGAACAAATTCGGGTGCTTTCACCAGACAGATTACACAATCTAATCAGCAAAATATATTGCATTGTTAATTTCACCTCATAATAGTAAGTCAAAATGGCAGCTTGACAGCACTCTTGCAGTCAGCCTCTTTGGTGGCCTAGCTGTTTCTGCAATGTACTGCTACTTTAAATTGCAAGTTCAAGTCAAATAACTATTGAACCTTATGTGAAAACTATATAAAGAGAGTCTTACTTTCTCTACTACTGGACACACTGGGAGCTGGGAAAATCGCCCATTTGGATTCGTTTGCCATCCTGCAGCGCACCCCATTTTCTAGCTAATAAACTGTGCACTCGTGTGTAAAACGCTCTCAAGGGTTCATAAAGCGTTTGTAAAGAAAACATTGTTAAATACCAGTATGAAGCTAGTCGTTTCTGTTCAGGAACCAATATTCTAAACATTCTTTTACTGCTTGCATGACCACTGCAAGTGACATTGAAACGGAGAAACATTGCAGTATGACGTAACCTGTTTGAGCCTTAAGATCTCCACACACCGGACGCGATGAGATTTGCCCTGCGATAAAATGGTACTTTTGCTGCGGCACTACCTGTAACACCAGTGGCGACAGACACGCGCAATGTGATAGGCGACGCTCCTCTCACTGTATCATCAGCTGGAAAAATCCACACGTGATTGTCCTGTTAGACAGCTAATAAAAAATGTAGAATACATAATAGCTTTCCAGAATACTTATTTCAGTAAAGGTAAACGAATCATACACACCAGTATATTCAGTTCCCTGGAAATGGACTGCCAGACGTTCTCCCTCATTGCCTTGTCTTTATCATTTTTTTTCCTTCATTGTACAGCTCCGGGTATTTTGATATTGCAAGAATTATTATTAATTTACTAGGGCATTTTGAAAAGTACACCTACCAAACCTGTAGGTTCATTACACATTTTGCAAGGTTATCATCTACAACTGCACGACTCAGGCTATTGCATTGTTATAATTATTGATTTTACTCTTTGTGTCACACAACACGCAATAATGTATGTAATACAGTATAAGGAACTCTTTCTTTTGTTCATGTCTGTTAATTTAAATTGTATGCAATTTGTGGGTATGTTTTATTGTAATTATAATAAGCAGTTGCAAGATCTATTGCTTTGTGGGTTTACGTGTGTCCAAGCGTGACATTCCAAGCTTCTTATCAGTAATCAATCTCTGCTTTGAAGCGTCCTGTCCGAGTGGGGAGTTTCTTGGTGTCGCTGCGTTAATTGCTGCGCTTGTAAATGACATTACTGCTGGAAGCGACAGGCTATGTGTTGTTGTTGGCCACATGGATCTGATCCAGTAAGACAGGCGTTTGTGATCAGTCTGAGGCAGAGCATTTGCAAAATTTACATCGCCTGGGTACCAGATATCTCCATAACTGCAATCTTCCCTGAGAGAGAGAGAGAGAGAGAGAGAGAGAGAGAGAGAGAGAGAGAGAGAGAGAGAGAGAGAGAGAGAGAGAGAGAGAGAGAGAGAGAGATCAACAAAAAACAAAACGGATCCAGAGATCTTTTCTTCTGACCATCGTGCCAGCCAGGAAGTTTTACTGTACAACCTATATTGGTGAGTAATGTGTCTTCATCTTGTCAAGTTCTGCATTCATCCACTGTGGAGAAGTCTTAATTAATCCTAGTTTCATCAAAGGTGATCCTGGCTCTAGGTCTTTGCCTCTCACATTGATGCCACTTTGTATTCATGTGCATGTGACGTTCAGAGAAAACTATCTCTGTTTGTTTTGGGAGGATCCGCAACATTTAAAGTAAAACATCGCAGAGATGATGTATATTGTAACGGCACCCTTTGAGGGTTTGCACCACGTACTACGACACAGTTTGTAGATGAAAGCTGTCCTCAGCTGTTGATTAGGTATCGTTCTATAGAAAAATAAAATCCCTCTTTCTTTCTCTCTGTCTATATAATGGTCAGATATTGTTCTATAATATTGACAAAAATTGAGTTGTAACATGTTTTTTTTTTTTTTTTAATAAATAACAATGAATCTCTGAAACTCACTGGTTTTCTTCACACAGGCTGTTGAAACGTCATGACGGATGAAAAGACTATTCCAATAATTAATGGAAAACCAGAAGATGCAATGGACCCCGAAGCTTCCAACACCAATTTAGTCCGCAGTAATGACAAAAAAGTGAATGAAAGAGGCCATTGGAATAACAAGGTTGAATTTGTGCTCTCTGTGGCAGGAGAAATCATTGGACTGGGGAACGTGTGGAGATTCCCTTACCTTTGCTATAAGAACGGAGGAGGTAAGAGACATATATTAATTGACAGAACAACAAATCTACTACCACAGTTATCCAATTTATTACAAAGATTAAATGAAACATTAAAATAAAACAAGCAGAAAAAAAAAACAAATTACATAGTTCTGAAAATAGTGATACTGTTTGGAAAGTACTGCAAGAAATACGTTAAACAAATACAAATACTTCAGCAGGTGCTCTGATCATATTATCTTATACAGTCCAAACAAAAATGCTGCTAGTGTTATTGGGAAAATGTAAGCAACAGTGCAATTATGCCTATGAAGGATTTGTATTATGCAGTGTTAACATGTGTTTAGTACTAGTGTGAGGGGTGTGAAGCAGCCAGTTTAATGAGTGTCAATTAAGAGACTTCCAAGAGAAATACATGAGCCCAGGCCTTGAAGTTGCACATTTACTATGAATTGTAACCCTGGCATTTGTTTTATATTTACATGCTAACATTCTAAGGACACACAGCATCTTTAAATATCCTCAAGGCGTGTGCAGGTTTAAAAAACTAGACACTCTGAACCATAAAGTTGCATTAAAATGTTTCTGATTTATGTCATTATACCAATTTATTTTTTAACTTTAAGGCAGGACAAAAAACACTATAAAGGAATGTATTATTCAGTTTACAAGTGAGGATACTTTGATTTAATGTGATGTATGGTCCAAGTACAACAGGTCATGCTGCAGTAGCATGCTGAACAATATGCCAGGATGAATGTCCTGGTTGAACCTGGCCAGTGATGTTTAGGCCCTTTTAGGGAGCTTTCTTAAGCACTAATTTATTAAATGAAGTACACGGCAAAACATATATTATCATTATTCTTTTTCTAAAATATGGATAATTTCATTTGCTGGGGAAAAAAAAAAATTCTGAGGCAAAAAAGAAAGCAAAAAAGATCCAAACCAGAAATATCCCGATACCCAGAAATGTAATTTATTGTAGGGAGTCTTAACTTGTTTCTTATTTGCATCACAGTTGCATTTGCTGTTTTATTTCTACCAGAACAAAACATTGCACTAATGAGGGTGTGACCCATAGTGTCATACCGTACACTTATAAGCATATGTTTATTTTCTATTTAGATAAAAAAAAGAAAAAAAAGGCTGGTCCATAGTTATAATATATGCTGTGTTGGTTCTGTGGCAGCACAGTGTTGCCATTTGACGTACTGGAAAATTTAAGGTGAAATGAGTGTAACTGTAATATGGTAACAGGGCTGAAAAGCATACCTTTGTGTTTTGTTTGACTTCTCAATCCACCGGTACAATAATGTGAAGACTTTAAATGTTTCACACTCAAAGGTACGCCACAGCATGGCTGATTTACGAAACAGGAGTGCTATTCAGAGAATAATAGAGAACAGGTCATGTACATGGAATAACACTGTAAACCCATCAAGGGTGTCTAACAAGGAGTTACAATCTCGATTTGTTATGTGGTTAGGCGAAATATCAGTGCCTTGCACAGCTGAGTGCAGTAGCTGTGTAAATTACATGATCTAAGGATCTTTACATAACAATATTGATTTAGTTTGTATTATGTGCAATTTAAATTACGGTAAAGGGTGTATGTTAACAATTCCCTTTTCTGATCATATCTAGGTGCTTTCCTAATTCCATATGTGATATTCTTTATCTGCTGTGGAATTCCTGTGTTTTTCTTGGAGACTGCATTGGGGCAGTTTACAAGTGAAGGAGGCATCACATGTTGGAGGAAAGTGTGCCCACTTTTCGAAGGTAATTATATCTATGTTTGTAGCTGCAGTCCCTCATACCTGACTAGCTAAAGGCAGTCTCTATAAAACACATTGCTTTTCCTTTGCTGTATCACATTTTTGTCTACAGATAATGGGTCATGCTCTGGTTGACATGAATGGTGGAATCAGAAAACAATCATAGTTGCAGGAGGGAGCATGATCTTTGTTACACCAAGAGAAATTCTCTAAGAACGCTCCTAAGTAAAAGTTGAGAAATGTATTCCCAGGGGGGATTAATGACCCAGGCTGTGTGAATAATGATATCAAAACAAGCAGGATAGTGCTTCAAAATATAGAACTGCGATGCAGACAACACATGATAGAGCGCAGCTAAAGTAATGCGTTTCTTGCAAACACTGCAGGGTGTTCTATAACTTACTATATGTTCATGTTTCTGTGAAGCAGAAAATCTGAAGCAAACACAGAGTACACTTTGATTCTAAGTACACTTTGATTTAATCATTTTCTGTTTTCTTTACAGGTATTGGATATGCCACCCAAATCATCTGCGCTCATTTAAATGTGTATTATATCATTATCTTGTCATGGGCTATCTTTTACCTATTTAACTGCTTTACAACTGATCTACCTTGGGCAACTTGTGGACATGAATGGAATACAGGTATGCATCATCAAATCTGCAACAACAGGTTTGCAAAATAGTGCATACAAATGGAAGTATTGAATACGATCTTAATTGCTGCAGATCTCAACACCTCCCTCTTAAAACTAATAAACCTGCTAAATATCATACAGAACTCCACCTTATTTGTGTTGTATTTAGTGATGTTAATGGGCTTTGGTTGGTCCCAGTTTAGTCGCTCCCCCCAATACATCTCATGCAGGGGGATCTTAAAAGTATCAAAAAGGAATTACAACTGCATGTCAGCTCTGGGGAATATGGTAAAGAGAAAAGTCACAGCTCTCTTTTCCTCTAATAACAACCAGAAAGAGTTTGCAGAGGAGTGGTGCTCTACAGGACCAACAATCAATTTTCTAGAAGGCAATTAATAAAAAAAAAGGCTGGTGTATTTCTTCTAATGACATCTCTATAGAAATACACCACCATGTTTGATGTATTGCCTTCTAGTGAATTGAAGCTGTTCAGTTATCATATGAACTCGATCTTGTGTTGAACAAACACTCAAACACTTGCATGGAGTATGCTTTTGGTGATGTCTGTGGCATGCAATATAAGTGAACGTTAAGAGGTATTTGTCTTCTGTTTCCCTCCTTGCCAGACAACTGTGTGGAATTCCAGAGGGCAAACTCAACTAACTGCACATATGCCAATGCAACCTCTCCAGTTATTGAGTTTTGGGAGTAAGTATTTGTTATTTAATTTACTATATGATTACCTTGGTATCACCACATGTTCATGTATAAAAACAGATGCTGCAACACGTCATTCACCCGAAGTATGTACTCAATCAGAGAGGTGAACAGAACACTCAAATTCAAATACACTGCATGTCAGTTGAGGTTCATACTGAATTTTGCATAAGAGTACACTGGGTAATTAGCTGCAGTTTATTAAATATCCAGAAGATGGAGTTGGTGTATTGTAAATATTTATTATTTACCAGTTGAAGGCTCAAAAGTACATCGTAACATGACTAGTGGGTGGGGTGTAGATGTTAAAACCTTACAGAGACCTTAGACCTCAATCTTAGTCCTTTACTTTAACAATTTCACCAAACCCCACCCCTTCTTAGTTACACCAATAACTTTATACAGCACCTCCACCAGCTGGACACAATATGAAACAGGTAATCATATTGAGTTTTATGTTTCTGTTGTAAAGAGTACAATTATGATTGCGTTATTGTCTTCACGCTTGATACACAGCTGTTTTCTATGACATTCCTAGTAACTTTTTTATAACCACACTGGTTTAACCTCTGCCCATGTCGATAATATAGACTACTTTGAAGTAGTGTCTTCACATTTGGTACACGGCTGTATTCTATGATTCTCTCAATAAATTATAATGTATAAACAATATTGAAATTTAAAAGACAGTTCAAATGAGAATGTGTGTTTATACAGTAAATTTAGCTATCACTATCACTGCCTTTACATTTAAGCTCTAGTGCCGAATTTTAAAAACAGGAAATTATTTTCATGTTTCTGATTCAGTTTCCTGCAGTGTTCAAAGCACGTCTCAAGGAGTTTTCTGATCTCTTGTATTTTAAACGTTTGGATGTGTCGTCAAAAAATGAAAACATTGGGAATTGGTTTACTGTCCAGAATTATTTTGGCAATAAATGAGCTTTAAACAATAAACCAATGAAAATGTACAACTGAAATGCGTACCCTTTTACTGTAATCATTTGTCATTCCATTTACATTACTAGTTAACAAGGAAGTTAGCACAGCTAAAGATGGCATGGCTCCAACTTTGGCATACTGTATTATTGTTATTAAGTATGGGTTTTCTGTACAGTTGCCAATGATAGAGGTTCTAACTGTGTTGCTGTTTGTATTTCATGTGGGGAATGTGTAACAAACTAGGACTATACTGTAAGCACAATATCAACAGTGCTACAGATACTTGAGTGTTAGTGAGTCGGATACAGTACATGTATAATAAGTTATCTTTCTTATAATCAAACAGTAATATTTGATGTGTTTTGAAATCACCACTATGTTTACTGGGCTCAAGCTGAAGAAGTAGTGAAAGCAAAATACCATTCGCATCTTTCTCTGGCAATGTTTCTTAAACCTCCTGGAGTAATAAAAAAACAACTTTGTTTTTGGAAGAAGCCATTGGTTTATTGTTCATAGTAGTTTCTTGCTAGTTTTAAACTGTTAAATCGCTTTTATTCCTTTCACAAAAATGCCTTTCTTCAAATCACTTGCTTCAAAGTAGGAACCAAAAGTACCCTAACAGCATGAAGTCTTTGCTTTGCCAACAGCTGTTGTTGTACACATAATTCAGCAGAAAAAAAATCTGAAAAGACCCAAATTCCTGTCCTGAACAGTGACCCTTTATTGAGTCACATATATCCTGTTCTTTTTTAAAATATTTGAAATGGCATTTCCATTAAAAACGTAATATATGTGTTCATTTCAGACGAAGAGTTCTGGGCATATCGAGTGGAATTGAACACATTGGGGGATTACGATGGGAATTGGCTGGGTGTCTTCTCTTAGCTTGGATCATATGCTATTTTTGCATATGGAAGGGCCCAAAATCTACTGGAAAGGTAAGAAAAAATCATTCACTAGAAACCCAGGGCTAAATGAAACATAGGCAGTACTCTATCTATGCCTGCCTGCTGGTAAGCTTCATCAAATTGCTGTATGGAATTGCAGCCTCAGTTATAAACGTTACGCATATATAATATTAGTTTTTTTTTTTAAGTTGCGTGATTGATTTGGAATTGGTTTTATAGAAACCAGTTGCTGTGCTGTTGAAAGTAAATGCATTTTGCATGTACTGCTCTGGGGTAAGGCACACTTACTAATACATAGCAAATATCGTAAATTTGAAGGGAATGCGTACTCGCAAAAATTACAAACTTAGACCATAAAGACCTGTAATGCCCCTTTTTTCTAGAACAGGAAATGCTGTTGCATTCCACCTTGACGTCTTTAGAGTATGATTAATTTAAAAAAAATCTGTTAAAACAGTTCATAAAAACAAAGATATGCTGGAACAAAAGATGAAAAAAGTGTAACACTGGAAATGTTTTACAGCCTGTTCAGCTAGAAAGCTTTTAAAGGGGTTCAGTCCATTGTCCTCACGATTTGAAAACAAAACAGAGCTCCGGCCTTCCTTTACCTTTGCCTTTTACCCACCATCCTTTGCAGTATAAGGAGCCGGGTCCCATTGCCAACAGTTCGGATTCAGTCACTAGCCCTCCTCAGAACTATTTTCAATAGCACCCTTTAGAGAGTCTAATAGATTCAATGAGGCATAAAGAAACAGCAAAGAAAGAGAGAGATGTGTGAAGAAAAAGAAATGGGCCCACATTGTGCCGGTCCAGGAAAAGGAGCTGGGCAGCAATGGTTATATCTCCTGAAGTGCCTTTTGTTTCAGCATGAAGTAATAGCAAAGAATGCTCATTCATGGCAAGGCTCTAACAGCCAGGCTAAGATTGATTTCTGTATTCACAGGAGGAAAGTAGACGGTTCATGAGATGCATGCAGAGTTTCTCCGCTCTTGCCTCCCATGTATGAGGAATTAAAGCAGCGAGCGAGAAGGTTTTTTTTGTTTCATCGCCATACAGACCTGAGCATTCAAGGCCATCTCAAAGCTGCGCTGCAGGCCTTTGTGTGCTGCTGGAGAGTGTTTCTCACATAGCTGTGGTCACAGTAAACTACAACTGTAAATCAAAAGAATGAAACATTTACCACTGGGTTCCCAAGGGTTAAAAAATAATAATAATCAAAGGCAAAACATTAAGAATAAAAGTCTAAAGATGTGAAGTACTTCTGAGGTTTGTTTTAATAAGACCCTGAACCATTTATAACTATTTCTCGTTCTAATACAGCAAATAAGAGGCCATTAATTTCAGGTGTCTCCTTGAGAGAAAAGTACCAACCTGAAATGTGCAATTCAGAAAAAAGGAAAAATAAATCATAATGATATTTATCTTTATTCTGGAACATGCTACAGTAGCTGCTGGGCATGGATACATACCTTGAAGGTACTGAGGCCAATTGGGAACAAAACCTTTTAAACATTTAATCATGAATTTGAAGGGATGCGTCAAAATGGAAACGTAGACTTGGATAGCTTTAGAAAAGGAAAAACACAGTATTTGAATAGAGACTCAAGACCTCCATATAGGTGGTGTCTTTTAATTTTGGTTTGTGTGATGGGACCACATCGGTACACAAAACTGTCCCAATTACTGTACCCTGTGTATTGCTAGACTAGCAGCATATAGCCATTTAGATTCAGCATGTAAGCCCATATCGACCAATTCAGCAAGATTTTTTAAAATAATTTTATTGTAAAACCAAAGATAGTCCAACTCAACTAAGCTTAATATGTTTTTCTAGAATCAACCCACTTTTACAACTAGAAGTGTTAATCTGTCGCCAACCATGAGTTTGTTAGCTGTTAGCATGCTAAAGGATACCGATCTTGAATTCCCAACACTTTAATCTTGAGTCTGCTATGATGGATTCAATACATTTCTCTTTTCATTAAACTTTTTTTAGACTGTAAACAAATCTAACACAAGCTTTAGGCATGCCTTTTGGGATGATGAATATACGTACGTACGGTTATATCTGGAAATCGCTTGCACAAATAAGATGAAACTTTATATGAACATGAATTCTTTGTCACCTAAGAGAATAGTTTAGTATTCAAGTCCCATCTTGTCCTTAGCTGCTCTTGAAAGACCGCCAACAGTGGGGCATGTTGGTGCCAGTTCCAAAGGAGTTGTTGTGACCACGCCGAGACCAACAGAACTCGTTTCACATAGACCTCCAGAGTAAATGGAATTACTTTTGACTACCAAGCAGGGCTGGGATTGATAGGTCATCCCAAAGGTGAAAGTGCCACAGCCTGTTCACCCCAAATCCTTTCCTGCTGCCCCTCTCAGTGCCCCAACAAAGCCAGTTTCTGTATTTCTTCCCCGAGGCATACACTATAGTTAGGAGAGTACCGTACTCTGATTAGCCACCTTGTTTAGATTAAGCCTGTTGAGAAAAAAGTTTGATAGTCTGTGAACATCAATGTGACAAGTCGTGTTCTAGCAGAGGCCCAAGCATTCTATTTTTATATCTTCTGTGTTCATGTGGCATGAGATGTTTTGCTGAGTGCTTTTTTTCATCAACCCACTAGTGTAGGTCAAGGCTTTGCCTCCCTGTTCCTTCTGAGCTCTCATTTTCCAATCGGGTTTTGATAAGCATTTTCAAAGAAGAATGTGGTCAATCATCAGGGGAATAAATGTCAGGGTCACTAACCTTTTAATTGTAAGTGCTGGAAATACATGTAATCACATTCTTATTTGAAATTGTGCTTTTTTGAGGTTTTTTTTTTTGCTTTTCATTGTGGCTTTGCTTATTGTTGGCTTATTATTTTTTTGTCTGAACAAGATATAAAAAATGGTAGTATTGAATTCTGTACATGGGAAGTACTTTATTATAAGCCTATGTGTTGTGTTTCCATGTAATTCGCGTGTAGCTTTCACCCTTTGAATGAAGCCCTCTTTAGCTTGGTACATGAACAACAGTAATAGCACATTGATGGGGTAGCAGGTAGCGCATGGCATCTTAGAAGAGATTTTTTTCTCTTCTTAGAAAATGAATTATGTGAAAAATATATAAAATGTACCTCCACCCTATGCCCCTTGTTACTGGTACAGCACATGCAGTACAGTGTAAAAACACTGTTCTTCAAATACTGTATATATTCAGACCCTTAGGATAGCCAAACCATGTGTGATCTTCCCATCAATTATTCATGCACTGTATTATGTTATACCATTACATTTAATTATAATTAAAAAGTCATCATGGTTCACTTTGCCAAGACATTAATAGATGTTTTGTTTTTTTCACAGGTTGTGTACGTGACTGCCACGTTCCCTTACGTGATGCTGATGATCTTACTGATTCGAGGGGTTACTTTACCTGGAGCTGCAGAGGGAATAAAGTTCTACCTGTATCCAGATCTCTCACGCCTCTCAGACCCACAGGTAGGCCAACACTGCCAGATAGTTCTTCTGCTGTTTTAACACCAGATTATATGAACATGGATCCATTAAAGAAGGCATGAGCAGAGGCTGGCAGAGTGTAAAGAGGTTATAAGGAACACCTACTATATCCTAATTTGGTTTATATTGAGTAATTGTGGATCTGGTGCGGCTGTTTGCTGTTATTCATAAAAAAAGTATTTTTGATTACAATATAATTGTGCATTAGAAGTGCATTCTGGGTAGAGAGAAATGCGTGCTGTTATTTAGGGAAGTGCTGATTTGAAGTGCGCTCTCTCTACCCAGAAGTGATATATATATATATATATATATATATATATATATATATATATATATATATATATATATATGCATATTTGGAGCTGGAATATTTACCTACGTTGATTTAAATGATTGCCAAACATGTGTCTGCAAAGTTACTCGTGTGCATTGTAACCAGCTGTGGTGAATGATGTGGTAAAATCCAGCGTGGCACATTTATCCTGACCAACATAATGAACTGTTGATTTAGTTATAAACCGCTGAGTGTGTTTTGTTTCTGTGTTTGTGCATGGTTAAACAGTACGTGTAACTGTGCTGCTCTGCCCCTTGGGGCTTGTGTGACAGTTATCAGGTCCCTAAATCTGTTTTATGAGGGTAATAGGATGGTAACATTTGTTTACTAAAATAAAAATTGACCAAATTCCCATTGGGCTTATTTTTTTTTTTTGGATTATTAATTTTTAAATTATTACTATGCAGGACAGCCTCTATAAGATACCTTTATTAAAAATGTGCATGGATTAATCCACCAATTAATCTACTGACTAATCAACTAATGCCCATAAATTAACTGATCAAAATTAGTAATCGAGTGACAGCCCTAATATACAGATATAGATAGATAGATGTTATCACACATTTTGTATGACATATTTCGATATGTTGTGTGAACTCGATGGAGTTCGAGAAGTTGCTATCTGGATGATGTATGCTGCTGCTTTTTTGGGGGGTGCTTGGGGAGGGGTAAATGATTTGAATAACACTGTCCCACGAGGGCAGCATGTCCTAAAATGTTATTCATTGAATAGCAATGCAGAATGACCGGTGGGTGGAAATTGGTCACTGCCAAGACTCAAGTGAATGTCGTTGAGTTCCACCATTTCCCTTCAGCGGTGTGGTTTTGTTGCCAAACAGCAACCCATAGGCAGAATAATGACAACCTGTAAATCATCCTGCTTTGAAACTTAAGATGGCTACATACCAAGGCCACAAAAGACTGCTTTTGGGCAGGTCCAGAGAAAGCAGCCACATTTGCTTTTGCAGCATATGAATGAGTAGATTGGGTTAAACAAAAAATGTTTTTCTTTCTTGGAGAACCTACTCTTTTAATAAAAGAACTACTGTGAGAAGCTTTGTATTGTATTGACATGTTACAGGAAATGCATTATTTAAAATCTCTAAAGCCGGATGATGTCATGTTTCTTACATGACAAATATTATATTACTTTTTTGTGGATAAATAGACAGCAGTACCTAAAAAAAGCATTTAAAATAAGTACGGCAGTTTGATAAGAACAGGCTGTTTGATAAACCTGGTTTGAGATGGAAAAGGGAAAAAAAGATGAAAGTCAAAAAGTGTAATATGCATCAGTGACTGAGCTGAGGTGCTGGGTTTCTTGTCGCTCCAGTTAAAAAGGTCAGTATTCATCTTTATCTATTGTCTTAGTCAGCTTTCCCCCTGCAGAGCCTTCTTGTAACCAGTACAGCATTTTCTTGGCTTATGAACATGCAGTTTTATATCAAAGGGTTTATTTTCCTTCTGTAAATGAATTGCAGTAAGGCAAGGGTGAACGAAGATGTCAGTTTAACTAGCTGCTTGGTAATTCATTGACCTCATACAGGGCTGGATTCATAAATCTTTGTGACCTTACTTTTACTGGCACCATATTTTATAGAACCTTATTGAAAGTGCTGTTCACACTGTATATAGTCAGTGTTTATAGTCTCTTTGCTGCCTAATGGCACAACGAATCAATTGATTAATGAAAGAAAGCGTGTAACCCTATAAAATTACGTACCTGAATGAAGGTGTATTTATTACAGGTTGAGGATACAGCCCACTACCTAATATATTTGGTTCTCTAAAATAAAAATAAGCCCTTTCACTGTAATAATTAAGAAGGTGGCACTGCTCACCATAGAAACAAATAATCCCACTTGTGAGGAACCATTATTTACAAATGTTTGCTGTGGCCTTCCCCAACTGTGGCATGCAGATAATGGACACCATTGTAATGCCTGCACAAATCCATTATATTTCAGGGACGTGATCTGGCATTACTCTGTGTAAAAAGAGAGTTTTAGAGTGTGTTTTGGCTCCTATTCATTAATTAATACCAATGTCACTCTTTCCTGTATTACAAGGTAAAAACTTTAAGAAACTAAGTCAAGTAGAGAGATGTTTTCGCTAGAAGTATTACAGTACCTCAGAATTCTGATTGAGGAATTTTAGGTTATGGATGATACTTTAGGGGTATGCATGTCCCGGGCGACAGAAAATGTTTTTTTTTTTAAGATATATCTTGAGAATTGCTCATTCATGTGTGGCATTCCTTAGCACAATATCAGATTCATTATAGTTCATGGTATCCGTATAATAGCTGATTAGTTGGGCAGAGTAAGAATAGGTAAAATCATAGTAAAGAGCAGGCAAGCAAGGCGAATCCCTGGCATGCATAGTAAAGCATTGTAAAAACCAAGGCAGCTCGATATAGTGAATGTGCTGGGTACTATCTAAGTTACAGTAGAATGGTACAGTAGACGTTTTCAGTAAACACTGCTGTGATATATTTATTTTCTGTAAGTTTTTTTTTTTTCCTGTGCTGGATATTTAAAAGAAAAAACTATTTTACAGCATTAGTATGTGAAATGATTGTTTAAATGTGCAGATTTAAGTAACAAATCTCAATAGGATGGTTGTAAAAGGCAAGGCACTTCCCATACTGTATTTGTATCTGAATTGACAATAGTGGCATTCAAAGCAGTTTTTGTATTTTTAATATATCTGAAGCAGTCAGGTTAGTACTTTACATAAGAACTAGGCAAATAAACGGATGCCTATTCTGATGCCATAGAAAATGCATGCATATGAATAGGTGGTTTGCATGGAAAAATTTCTAAGACAACCAATTTCAATATGTAAAATAACTTTACATTTTAAAAATAGTTTTTAAAAAAGAAAAAAAAAACTTGAACTGTTTTTATTTTTTTTAATTAAGTTTTTTAGTGATCTTTCAATACAAAAGTAAAATAAAAATAAAGTAATAACAACAAAAACTGTATTGGGAAACAAACATATTTTAAAGGTTGGCCTGAGAAACTCCCTTGTACTCGACGAAATTGGAGACTGCAGTTAGTATAGCACAAGCATCTGGTCATTTGAATGCAAGGAAGAAATTCCAAAATTAGACCTGGCAAAAAAAATTGGGCTTTTGAATATTCAAATTTACTCAATGAGATGTACTTGTTGAAATCTAGGTACTCCACACACCTGATGGCACAGAATTATTCATACTGAAAACAGCAACTACAGTGCAATAAAGAAAAATACACAGTACTGGAAGATTACAGTCATTGAAGCTGAGCCCTCTATCAAAGTCTGTCCGATCTGATGTCTTACCCATCATGACTGAATCTGACTGGATGCTACAGTATTTGCATATCAGACAAGTCGTTCATATGATTGGCAGCCTGGCATTTGCATTGATGTTTATTTTGCATATTTTTTTTATGAGAATGATGTGACGTTTATTTCATGACCTCCCGGTGGCATGATGGTGTAAGCTTTCAAATTCTCTTTGGAAATCAATTTATTCACAATGATGGGTAACCTCTCCCTCGAAGGAAATCAATTCCATTTTCTATGAAATAACAAGCCAGGCAGTCGTTTTGGACAGGAGGTCAAAATCAAGATCTGTCTATAAATTCCCTATTGGTGTTTGTGCTACCTTCCATTCAGTCAATACAGCAATAGCTACCAAGATATCAGCGACAACCAATCCATCACACATCCGTGAAGACACGCTGCTTATTAGTCAGCGGCCCTGGAAACCTGTTATGCTTGAAAACTGTCTTGCATTGGTTATTCCTTCTAGTAGTGTTTATCTGGCTCTGCTAGAGCCTTTTTTGCACCTGTGCTGATGTCCCATCCTTTCAGCAACTGTCTTCCTTTTGCTTTGCTGCGGGCGGATTCATGCTGCATATAACACTGGATGCAGATATAATTACTAGAGGTTATGGGCCATTTTTTGGCAGTTATCTTAACTTGAAGCAACCCCGGGGGTTTCTAGTTCTTCATGTTCTGTGCCTATAATATCACTGAGTGGTTATGCTTCATAAAGGGTGTGTTGAGTTGGGATTGAAGAGGCTCTGACCCTAAAGGTGGTCCTTTATGTCACATGGGGCAGAACTAACCTTATTTTGCAGATTCAATTACCATGTAGTTTAAATAGATTTAAAGGAAACATCTTCCCCCGAGTTTTCACAAGGCAGTGGCACCCTTAGTAATGAGACTTTACATTCACACAAATAAACAATCAGTTGACACACAAATATCCTCCTCACTGGGAATTGAGAGGGTTATGGACCAGTTTATCTTTTACTCTCTGTAGGGTTGTCTGTTTCAAAATATTCATTATTTGAATTGCTTAAATTGATTGGGCTTGGAGTTATTTTTTTTTTTTGTAAGACACTTTTAAGATCTTATCAAACAAATACAATTTGCATTACAGACACATACAGAAGCAAAGCAGATCATGACAAGTTAAAAATCTGATTTGCACCAATCCCTGCATCAGATTTATCTTTAAATTATAAATGGAATAAAAATGAATTGACGGTGGTAGAAATACATCTTCATACTTCATCAGTGCATTTAATTTAAGAAGGCGTTCTGAAGTTCTCATTAGAATTCATCATATTCAAATTAAACTACTTCAGAAGATTTGGCAGCACAAAGGTTATCATTAACAAATAGCAAAAGCAACACAGGGCCCAATATTGGCCCATGAAGACAACCAGAAATTACAGGATACCATTTGGCAGATTGGCCTTTAACCAGATCCTGCTGTTTTTGTTGTACAAACAAGCCTTGGTCCATTCCAACAGCCAAAAGTCTTGTGTAGAAGTAATTTATGCAGCACACTATCAAAAGCCTTCAAGAAATCAAGATTCACTGTACAAACTTGATATGCAACGAATGGTGAATGGCTTTCTTATCTTTTGTTTACTGAGGCCAAATTATTGGCATTGTTTAGTATGTCTAGATGTGATTGACAAGACTTTTTCTAAAGGTCAATAATAAACACATTATAGTTGGACACCAATCTCCCAGGAATAATTGCAGATGTGCAGAGGCCTGTTATATTTTTAAAATAAATTACACAATTGTGGAATACTAATAACTATTTAAAAAAATATCCCTATGTGGGGATTTCTAATGTTTGAAATTTGTGTATCTGCAGCTGCACTGTTTTGCTTTCCTCAGTTTGGTGTACCTCCGTTCCCATGTTTTTAAATTACTCGCCAATTCGGGCGGGATCCCCAATTCTCTGGTCCGCTTTCACTCCTCGGGCTAGCCTGAATTTTAAAGTCTGAATTTGGGCTGGGAGGAAATTACATCACTAAATGTCAATCATTAATGTTGTAGGGGACGGGAACGTACCGTACGGGACATTTTGGCTGGTATTAAAATCGGCAGATTTGCTACCTTGTGAGATTTTGACTGATTTTGAATTGCCGTTTTTTCACTTAGCACAAAGAAAAATGCAATGCAGTTTTGCATTTATACTTTTAATTCCAAAAAGATTCAAATAAATGTTTACTTAATGAAATCTGTCTGCTGAAACATTATCTCATTTACAGTAATTTGTTATACTACGATGTCACTGCAGCAACTTGGAGAACAACAAGAAATGCATTTTAATCCGTTAGACTAGCAAGCACTGGTAAAATCAGCTCAGTTTTATATGTTTTATATGAAAAATGCTTAAAAGAAAAAAGAACAGTCCTACTACAGAAACAGGCACAGTTTACACTGCCTCTGGGTTTCTGATCGCATCAGATCAATTCCACATGTTGTAAATCCTTTGATGGAAATGTCTGGTCTACTTTTAATGTTTTTAAGCAAATTTGCTTCATCACTGCCATTCTCATATATCCACCTTGACATCTGACACATTATTGTCCAGTGCTTCTTTCCCTGTTCTGCATACCAGTCTGCCAGAGGTATATGTACTGCATGAAACAAATGCTAAAGAATATCTAGATGGATTTATCTTTTAAATCATCGACAATTTGACTGTAATACCGTCTGTAGTGAATGCACGTCTTGACTTTGAACGCGCAAGTATTTCCTCCCCAACTCACATAACTTGGGTAACTCGGAAAACCATGGAAACGCTTCCTTTTTTACCAACTCGAGTTGTCCATCAACTCGAGTTCTGGGAGAATTCATACCAATTCCAGCGCACTCGAGTCGACTTACCGAAACAAGGTATTGGTGATGTCAGTGGGCCTTTTTAAACCAGATTAAATCATTGTCTTTATTTTCACATTTTATGTACTGTAGTATGATTGTGCAGTTTGTAAAACATGTTGGCATATTGTACAGGGTTGGTTTGTTTCAAACACAGGTAGTTTGTTTTAGGTGACATACCGGAATACAAAAGGGAGGTTAGTATGAGTAATCCAAAGTGAGCAAAAGCAGCAGGGTTGCTATGATTTAATAGTGTCACAGCATTTTTAAACACACTCGTACATTATAAAAAATAGGTAACTATGGTAAAGCATAATAAATGCATAATACAAGCCTGGAAAAAGCATGGGAACCTGAAAAATATATTGGCGTTAGCAGTATTTAGCCCCCTTAGTCCTTATAATGAAGATACTCATTTCAGGCTCCTTTCAGTAACATTAGCAGAAGTTAGAAACGTGAATGCCTAGCAACCCAAAGAAATCCTTACATGGAGTGAAAAGGAAGTGATTTTCATGTAATCATTCACTTCTACAAAGGCTGTTGTCAGGTAGACATAGAAAACACAGCTGTTTATTTAAAACAGAGTTTCAGTCTTGGGAAAAAAATCCCACGGAATCCTATTCCGCTCAGGCTGTAAGTCATTTTCTTTTTTTAAATCAGGCTGCTAACAAACACTATGTTTAAAAAAATTAAAACACAAAACTGTTATTATAACATTTGTGAGTTTTTGTACAGTTTCAACAATTAATGTGTCCACCTGTAGAGTCTAGCATACTAGACCCACCAGTGTGCAAAACTGGGGACAGCTTTGTGGAATGCCTTCTGAGAAAAGCGATGGATTTCCTTATGGCAGTGACACCAGGGACTTCTGAGATGAAATATTGTACTGTATGCACATTCTAGGATAGACCTGCCTCAGGCAGATATCAATGATTTGTGACTGAGTGTAACAAATGTGCCATTTAAATGAAATAGCCGCTGATGATGTTATTGATGTTGCTTTTGAACTTAGTATTCCAAAACATGTTTTAAAGACCTTCCAGAGATTGTCTTATTATATGGTATCAAAGAATCACAGTCGTGTTATTCCAAAAGGGATGCTGTGTACTTTTAACGTAGGTGTCGAGGTATAATTCTCCTTAGTAGTAGTTTTATAATAACAGTTTGTTCACCTGAGTGAAGCATCTCCCTGCTCAAATCTCTAAAAATTAAAAACAGATTTGAGAGATAACCATTTCTGTGTGTTGGAAGGAGTTCTTAAACAGCCTGTATTCAGCCAGAGCAGTCCAGGCATGGCTAAACAGAGCACCCTGAACAGCTAAATTCCTGCTGGACACCATCAATGCGAGTTATAGTGGGCAGAATGGGAGAGTTGAGAGTAGTTGTGTGTGAAATAAAAGGGCATAAATGAACATTAGCGGAGAAAGGGTGGCCTTAGAGTAAAGCAGGTTTGTGTTTGTAGGTCAGAAGTGTTGCCCTGGAAACCATCTGAGTGAAGCAAATACTGCAAATTGTCAATTGTTCCCCAGTAAATAAGATTAGTGGCTCAATGGTTATGTGAGACCATTTTAAAGGAAAATGACGCATTTGTCTCTGTCTTTCTGCTGGCCTATTTTAAAGAATATATTTAAAGTCTTATATTAAGGAAGTATAAACTCAGCTTTGTTGTTGTGTTGTTATGCATGTACTCCCAAATGCATGATGTCTTGCGTTTTAGGTGATTTTGTATTTGCAGTGCTGTTCATAAGCACTCAACATCAGCTTTTGGGATGTTTGCCTGAGACCTCACAGCATTTCCTGGTTGACAAGTATAGAGAAACGTTGGCTACATAACAGCATCATTCATGCAACTGTGGATCACTTAAAGAATGAATTGTCCATTCTTTAATTTAGCATGACATTTCTCAAACCAGTAGTAGTACTGAGGGAAATTGATAGTGACATCTACCATGCTCTTAAAAGTGCAGTACATTAAGTATCCCTGAATGTAGCTCAAATTATATTGGAAAAGTATTTTATTTATTTAAAAAAATACTTCCTTTAATGTCCCAGTACAAAAAAACACACCCGCACCTTGATAAAACAGGTGTGTATCTAATCCGCTAAGCATCTGCCCCAAGTAAAGAAAACAAGGTTTTGCATGCAGCCCTGCTGTGTTGGAACTGCTTCCAATTACACTGAATTTCTCAATCTGTTCATGGTTCTAGTGCGAATGGTGGGGAGTGAGTATATCTCCAAAAACCTGAACATTCCTGCCAACTACATTTCTATTGTATTTGTAAATCGACATTAACAGAGCAATACCAGCCAGTGCCAAGAGGGGGAGCCAAGTGTCTATGTAGAAATAGATTTTCATAATTTAATATCCAGCAGCTCACTATTATGTAAAGATAAAATGTGCACATCTAGGTGTAAACATTAAGGGCTAAGTTAAGGCTAAATATTTGCTCAAAATCGTCATTAGCAAAGAAACAAAAAAATTCAGAAAGGAAAAACACACCCATAAAATTACCAAACCAGAAATAAACAACTAAGAGTTTGAATTCAGGGGCTTAAATGGAGTGTTACACTTTTCATATTTATTGTGGATGTTTAATTGGTGTTTTTTTTTTTTTTAATTCAGAAAAATAATTGTGCTAATGACAATTTGGATTAAATAGCTTCTAGCCCTAGATGAATTTGTCTTTAAATGTGTAGAAATATTATTATTATTATTATTATTATTATTATTATTATTATTATTATTATTTATTTCTTAGCAGACGCCCTTATCCAGGGCGACTTACAATCGTAAGCAAATACATTTCAAGTGTTACAATAGAAGTAATACAATAAGAGCAAGAAATACAATACATTCTACTCGTATAGAGTAGAATGTGACTCCAGGTCAGGTTGTGTACTGTTGGCTGATAGAATTTACTTTCAGAACAGCAGTAGTACGAAGGAGTGTAAGAAACCCTCTTCAGTAAATCTTTTGTATTGCTTGTTTGCTGGGTGACTTGCATTGAATGCAAATGGAGAGCTGTGTTAGCTAGCAAGTTGAGGTTCAAATGGTTTTTTTGTTGTTGTTTTGTTTTCTTTGTGTCTAAATGCTTTTTGAGTGCCCCAATCTTCATGTGAGATATAATCTGGAATGTACAGATTTTTATGTCACTGATATGTCTTTAAAATGTATCCAAGTGTACATATATTTGTGTTTAGTATTTTAGAGACACAGTAATTCATAACTCATGTATTTACTGTAGATAATTTACAAAGTTAGGGTGCATACTGTATTGTTAGCATTTCATATTTGTGAAAATCTGCCCCCTGCTGACTGGCAAATGTATAGCACTGTAGAATATGGGAACCTTTGTGAAAAATATGTTTTGAAATATAGATGTCATTTTTTCTGTTGTATTTGCATTTCTAATTGTTTGAAGGTTATAGTGTCCCATCAGAAGTTGGTATTTTGGTGAACAATATTTGGTAATGATTATTTTGGTATCTGTTTTCCCCCAAAGCAGGCAATATGTGTGCCAGTGAAGAGGAATAGCCTGCAATGGGGGCAGTAGTAGGGGGTGAGGCCAGCTAGTTCTGCCTGTCCAATTGAGATTGCAATAAGGGGGTGAGGTCAGATGTGGGAAGCCCAAGCATGCCATACAGTATGTGACACCTGCTAATGGGAAAGGACAGGCTGCTAGATTGTCATGTAACAGGAACTTTGTTTTTCAAAATACGTTGTAAGAGTAGAATTGATGTTTTACTATTTATCAAATCGTTGACAGATATGAACAGCATCGAACGTTGATAATCTAGATTTGTCTTTATTTATACATGCATATGTAAAAATTGTTCCTCTTTATTTTCCCTAGGTTTGGGTGGATGCAGGAACACAGATCTTCTTCTCCTATGCTATCTGTCTTGGTTGTCTGACTGCTTTGGGAAGTTATAACAGCTATAACAATAACTGCTACAGGTAAAGTAGTTTGCATAGCCAATGTGAAATGCTCTAATTGAATTCAGTTAGGTGAATATATGTTTATGGTTTGTGTCGGGTATTCTCAAGTACAATTCAGATCCACATGGTGGTGCTATGTTTCATGCAAAATACATTTAGAAGTATATGTAAATAAAATAAAATAAAAATATGTTTTAGCATATCCCCAATTGTGATCCAATTAGTTTACATAAATATGCTGTGTTATACTGTAGTATTCATAATACTGTATTCAAGCGAATCATTTTCAAAAGACAATACAGATCTTCATTATTGTAGTTGTGATGTAATATGTGGTTCATTTTTTTTAGGGATTGTGTTATGCTGTGCTGTCTAAACAGTGGCACTAGTTTTATTGCTGGTTTTGCCATTTTCTCAGTCTTGGGATTTATGGCTTTTGAACAGAATGTTCCCATAGAGGCAGTAGCAGAATCGGGTGAGTGACAAGAGAAAGACGTGCAAGCAGTGTGATGTGGGGAGGAATTGCACTTCCATAGAGGCAACTGTTATTATATAATTGTATATTTGGACATACTATCTATTGGTCACCTCACTCACTGTCATCTATATGCATTTGCCTACATGTCATGCTGTGTATATTTTAACTAATGTAAAAGTAAATCTACATAAATAATGTAACAGTTTTTATTTTTGCCTATACCCACAATTTTTGAACAAAATTCTAACAAAATGAACAATCAAATTCAAATTGCTTGACCAAATATTAAGGTTTAAATCTGAAACACTCCCGTGTGCTGATATAGCACAAATATTTGAGCCGTTTTCTTCCTATCATTTGAGCACTGTTACATAAATCCCTTCCATAAAAGCTATGGCAGCAGAAAAGATTCACATGTCACCATAGCAACCAGTTATGAGATGCTTAGTTGTATAATCTTAAGGAGGGTCTACTGGGTCTTGCACAGAGAACATACATTATTTAAGACACATTCAGCTTTTAAACATAACCTCTTGTTTAACATTCAGGAGGAGGTTGACTAAATATATTGAGAGACACATACAGGTATTCCTGTTACTGTTTAACGGGATGTTCTATACATGGTTATAGAACCTTTAATAGACTTTTGAATAGATTTACCGTAAAAAACAGTTTATAAGTCACACCGGTGTATAAGTCGCCCCCCCCCCTTTTTAGGACCCCCTAAAAATACCTAGAAAATAGACTTATACAAAGGTTTTTACAGTTGTTCATTACAAAATTAATTACATTTGACATAAAGTTGTATAACTGCTTTGAAAATCTCTCCCTGGGATAAATATGTGAAACAACTGGGGTATTTTATGAAATATTGTTCTATGGTTGTTGTTACAGGATTCTGTACTGCATGGCGTGCATGTAGATCACAATAACCAACTTGTTTAAGGCACTGACACCTGTAATGTGTAATTCTTTTATTCTTGGTGGGATATGCTGCTAAAACACCTGGGCTATATTCCTTGACTGGTTCTTTACAAACGTCCATACGTTGTCCATAATTTCAACATGTCAAGGACATTTTGAACACTCTCAAGCAAACGTTTTCAATTCTGTTCCCCATCATTTCCATTGGTAGTCAATTTAGCGTGAGAAGTTCATGTTCACAGTTCCTTCTGTGCCAGGTCTCTTTGCTTAAATCTCAATCCTAGGCCTGTCAATTCATTTTTGTTTTCAGGTCCTGGGCTGGCGTTCATTGCTTATCCAAAAGCTGTCACAATGATGCCTTTGTCACCCTTATGGGCTGGATTGTTCTTCATGATGCTCATCTTCCTTGGGTTGGATAGCCAGGTATAAAAATAAATACACATAATGCAATATTGTATTACAGAGCATGTTATCAACAGGTTTTGGCATGATTTTTGCATCTCTAGAATTGGACCCATCATAGTTCATTCTGAAGTTAGAGCAATACCCATTTAAAAGAACGGAACACAATGATATGATACTGCTCAGTATTTCTTGTGTGTAACACTTGTTTCTTTCCTGGATTTCTGTGATTTGCAGTTCGTCTGTGTTGAAAGTTTAGTGACTGCAGTAATGGATATGTATCCAAAGACTTTCAGAAGAGGTTACAGAAGAGAGCTCCTGATTCTTGCACTTTCAATATTCTCCTACTTCATTGGGCTCATAATGTTGACAGAGGTAAAAAAAAAAAAAAAGTGTGCTTTTTATATACAGATTGGGATATTCTAACATCATTTTGTATGACCTACAGCTATGGCCAAAAGAAACTAGAACCTGAAAAAGTCTACCGAAAGCCATAATAGTAGTACAGTATTTCATGTTAGATTTAGGAATGCCACATTTTTCAATTTGTGTCAGTTTTAGCATATGGGAAACTACAAAGCGGTATGTAATTCAATATGTTAACACAGTATTATTCAGTGGGTTTCATTCGACTTTAGATAGAATTGTATAGGGTGATGCTAAACTTCTGGCCATAGCTGTACTGTATGTTGTACAAACCTTTCATATTATGGGACTCTGGTTCTTTAGTTGGCTGTGTTAAAATAGCTGTTTGGCTAGACAACAGCAATAGAGTCCTCCTGGGCTGGTACATGGGCTGCAGTAGGATGGTGACATTTCAAACTGGGTAGAAAACCGTATGGATACATCTTGTTTAGTTCAATGGGCTGCCAGTGCTTGGTACTGTATGTTAAAGGGTTAAAACAAGCACGAAACATTGAAAGGATAAAAGGTTATATATCTATTCTGTGTGCAGTTACATTCAAATGTATTACATGCATCAGCTGCTAGATACTTTATGCTTCACAGCATATAGGTGATGCATATATATTTAGTGCTTCTTGACTATGCAAATGGATGAAAGGTGTAGGGATAAATGCATGACCTTGGTTTAGTATTCATTGCACACACCAGTGAGAAATTAGTCTTAAGCCAAGACCCTTTGCATTTCACGTGAAATCAATGAATGTGCAACTCTAGCTGGATATGTAAGAATTTAAACTATTAGTCAAGGTGCTATGGTTTTCAGCAAACAGCTTTTAGACAGTGTTTCAGTATTTGTCATAAATAAAATCTGGAGGTCAATTTCAATGATTTCCACAACAGCAGATCTTACAGCAGGTATTAAACGTGTTCATCTCCAGTAAAGTATCTTATTAAATGTAGTGAAAACTCCAGTAGGATTAATATAGAGTTAAAAGATGGCCGAATGTGGGTCTTCTGCTGTTAAGATTATTGAAATGGACCTCTTAAGGGTTATGCGCTATACAGCTGAGCATCCAAACTGCTCTTCATTATGTTTATTTCTGTTTGTATCGGCTATTAAATCAGCTTTGGCATTAACAAATTATGTTTTCAATGTGCTTTGTAATCTGTCTATGAAATGAGCAAGATAAAGGCTACAGCTACTGTAGGACTGGATTTTCATTTTAACTGAGGCTTTAGCCAGGCAGGAACGTGTCTGAAAGCCATTATATTTACATTTAAGATAACGCTTGTTTGTTAACCACAGTGGGGTTTAGGTTTGACGACTGATATCATTTAAACCATCAGAACACAAACATGTCATTTTAAAATCATTTTAAGTAGTTATTGACTTAGTACTTTGGTATTATGTATTATTCAGAGTTTGGCGATGTTTGCAGAGTTGAAAGGTTATGATTAGGGCTTCTGATTTTCGGTTTTAACCGATAAAAACACCCCCAATACAAAAATAATTGGTGTATTTCCAGTAAACACCGTAAAAACACTGGAAATGGTTACTCAATTCACATTGACTTTACCCCTTTTCCTGTGAAATAAATAAATAAAATACCCTTCCTGACTTGAATCTCGCTTTGACTTGTTCTGAATACTTTAAACCCACCCCAACTACTGAGTTGCAGCACATTCATACAGGAAAGAAAGCACAATTGAAGTGTGCAAGCACTGTTGAGTTACTATACATATTGTAACCCAAGAATTTTGGAAAGTAACCGAAAATAAAGATTTCATACAGTATCTAAAAAGCGAAAGGCCTGAAAAAAAAAATGTATATAAAACTCGAAAATAGCTAGAAATAAGCAATAAACCCAAAAAACGAAAGCCCGGATTATGATGTATCTAATGCCAGTTTCTTTTGACAGGGTGGAATGTATGTTTTCCAGTTATTTGACTCCTATGCTGCCAGTGGAATGTGTCTTCTGTTTGTGGCGATTTTCGAGTCAATCTGTATAGGGTGGGTTTATGGTAAGGAATAGTTTTCAGTACTATTTTTTTTTTTACTTTGTATAATGATGTAATTGTTAATGATATGCAAATTGCCGTTTCCTGTTTGCTAATCGGTTGCTTTATTTACAGGCAGTGATAGATTCTATGACAACATTGAAGATATGATTGGGTACAGGCCATTAAAATTGATCAAATTCTGCTGGATGTTTCTAACCCCAGGCATCTGTATAGTAAGGTTTTTTTTTTTTATTATATAGTTATTAATCATGTTATTAGATTTTACTTCAATACCCTTGTCATTCTTTGGGTCTATTTTAAATGATGAGAACTGTAATGGTTCTAAATACCTCCTGTAAACCTGTCCTCTTGTTTGTCTTTGTGTTGTATTTAGTGATGTTAATAAGATTAAATCATTCCTGGGGCAGTCATTATTTTATTAAATCACTGTTTATGTTAATAAAATGGATACTGCTTGTCTGTGTACTATATGTGAAGGTTTATTCAAAATGTAATGTGTTCTCTGAGTCTTGTATAACTTCTAATGCACATTTTTGTATTTATTTTAGAGCATCTTCCTGTTTTACTTGATAAAGTATAAGCCCCTGAAATATAATAACGTCTATGTGTATCCTGATTGGGGGAATGGAATAGGCTGGATGATGGCTCTTTCATCCATGATTTGCATTCCGGTCGGGCTTTTAATTCAAATATTACGAACAGAAGGAACCTTTTCAGAGGTAAGGGGGGGGGGGGGGGTTGGGGTTGGGGTTGGGGTTGGGGTTGGGGGGGGGGGGGGGGGGGGTATTTTATATATGGTCTGTACTCCAGTTGAACTAAACTTGTATATTGTTGACTTTGGAAAATGTGATGTACAGTATTACAAAAATCATATTCCACCTTACAACCAATACCTAACCCAAACTGTAAACATGCTTAGCTGATGCTAGATAATTAACCAGGCAGCAGTTGATTTATTTTGGAGGAAAGAACAAAATTAGACAAAGTCCAAGTCCCAGTAGGTCACAGAATCCCATCGCTGAGGCTTAAAGTGCAGGCAGAGTACAAAGTGGAAGCACAAAAGACTATTTATAGAAGTCCTAAACTGGGCTTCATAATTTATATTCAGAGCAAGACGCAGTGAGAAAGATGATGAAGAATACAAGGAACTCATTACATTTTGAGTAAACAAAGTGTAACATTGTATGCCTGGGGTATAAAAGGAGACACCATTGAAAGTCTTTAAAGAGCTAAGAAAGAGCTTCCTCTTCCTCTTCCCTTTCTTTCAATCGTTCAGTGATGGGGAGCTGAGTGAGTCTCCCAAGAGCAGTACAAATGTAATGTTATATATAAAACTACATCTGAAAGAATGCTCAATTAGGACTGAGGTAATCGCACCAATTCTCACAAGTTTGCTTGAAGCTCTTCATAGAAACCCAAACTGTTCTCGTTCTAATTTCAGAGAATTAAAAAACTGACCACAGCCAATCCAGATCTGAAGATGCGAGGTAAGCTAGGCGGAAGCTCATTGTCCTATGCAGTTAATGACTGTGATGCCAAACTCAAAGAAGAAGGAAATATCTCAGCAATCACGGAAAAAGAAACACACTTTTAAGCAAAAAAAAAAAAAAAAATCCTTGTCGTTTTGTAAAAAATTATAATAAATAATATTCCATTTAATTATAGAATCGCTTGTTTTGCACAAACTCAGTTAACAAGTTCATTTTTTAAGTATGCATTATAATTAAGAAGGTGACTTTTTATTAATTGTAAAAGTAACCAACTATAAATTGTACTTGAGATAAGTGACTTCTTGTAATATTGTAACACAAGTAAATGTTTACTGTTAGAATGATGCCAATGTATAATGTGCTGTAAAACTTTTATCCTTGAAAAAGTGTTTGTATAGATATGTTTCTAATTGTAGATATCTTCAGACCATTCCAAATATGAATGTATGTCTATGGGGTGAGAGGGGGCTAAGTTTCCTGTCTACTTTGCTGTACACGGGTTTCTAAAATGCTAGTTTAATTCCAGGGTACTTTATTGTTCCTGATGTTTTTAACTATCTGTTGAAATGAAGCACCCTGTTTTCACTGTTTCCTATTTACTCGCAGGGCGAGTTTGGAGAGTGCTATTTTTCCTAGATATTTTATAAGACTGCTAACTCAGAACTCATACCACATGATTAAACTGAGTTTAATCAAAGTTGACTGATATATACCCAGTTTTGGTTTCTGTATGATATTTCAAGAGACATTGTGTATACTTACTATATAGCTATACTTGTCTTAGTTTGTCTACATGATTTTATTCAGGGGGAAATCCTTGCTCTTTTGCATCAGGTTAGTGTGGCTGATGTTGAGGTAACAGCACCAAGCACTTAATACAGTTATGTTTAGAGTGTAACAAAAGCCGGCAGCTTTGAAGGGTACCCTAAGAACAGCCATAGCTTTTCCACTGCTGCTACAGTATGGTGAATTTACTAGGAACCCTGTACACATACATAGCCCTTTGGCATGGTCTACATCGTCATGTATTATTACTAATGCTTGTGCTTGTACATTTGCACATTAAATACTGGTTTAACAACTTTATTTTTTAAGTTTTGTTTTTTTAAAGTTTACTTCTAGTGTTTGTGTACCTATTTCTGAGATAAAAAAAAGTGAAAAATCATGTTTCTCTGAAGACTTTTGATATACAGTAGTCCTTTTGAAGTTTTAGCAGTATATTGAGATGTTTGTACTGTATGTATTGTTTTACACACAGATTTTGGTATTCACAGGGCACAAGATTCTATTGTCTGCTTAATCATTTTTAAAAATAAAGAATAAAAAGTAAGATTTGCTGTCTGCTTTCTTTTGATAACATGCTTGGACAGGGTTAATTCAAGGTCAGATGCTTCTAAAATCTAAATGTTTACTCTTTGAGATGCTAATTTTCACAATAGATAGAATTAGGGCGATGCTGTATATTCACTATTAAAAAAACAAACAAACAGGTCAAACATAGATCATAGACAAGAGTCCCACAGCTGTCATCATCTGTGCATGATTGTTATAAACATGTGGTCAGAACCTCTGATTGCCGAAACATTCTGTTAAAATCCATTTTTATTTAGAAGGTAACACACTGAACTCAGTTCCGCTACTGTGTACAAGCACTTCTCTCTTTTATAAGCCCCTGCTGGGAGGTTACACAAAGTTCAAACAAAATATCTATCTATCTATCTATCTATCTATCTATCTATCTATCTATCTCTATCTATCTATCTATCTATCTGTATACTGACATGCAAGCCACATATAGTACTGACGCTTACTAAAAAGCTAGGTCAGAGCAAGACAGAACCATAATGGAATGCAAATTACTGTGAGCCGAGCAGAGGAGAGGTGCACCGAATTGCATTAGCTGTACATTGTCAGGAGGGGGGGAGAGGCTGGGATACATGCTGAGGCTCTCAAGCCCCAGAGCCAAACCCAGGACCAAAGTGAACACAGTATGATCATGACATTTGCTAAGAATGTACTATTTATAGACATGGGTTACTATAAAATGATTTAAACAAGATTGTCATCTTGGGAACCATGGAAACTGTAAAAAGGCAGTACAGAGTCACATGACTGCAGCATGAAGGCAGGATCATGAAGGCAGAAAAAAACAGCTATACTGTAGCATTATAGAAGAATGATCCATTTAGCTGTGTGTTTTTTTGTTTTTTTTTTACTGTCTGAGGGCACCTGGAATAGAGGGTTGACAAAAGGTTGTTTATTATTATTATTAATAATAATAATAATAATAATAATAATAATAATAATAATAATAATAATAATAATAATAATAACAACAACAAATCTCTTCACTGTTATTTCTTGATTTTGGTCTTGAAATTATTGTCAAGATGAAAGAATATTTTCCATTTCAAGACAGTTAAGACTATACAATTAAGGTTCTGGTGGCAATTAAAAATACTCTTTGAACAACAGATATGTAAGCATTGTCCACTGTTCTACATCCATACTAATTTATGTCTCTTAAGTAGCAATTTTGGTATTATTTATTCATTGCTTTTTATTTTTATTTTAGGTTATTACACAGTAGTGTTATCAATAAGCATCTTTCAGTACCTCCCCTTCCAAGAGGTAGTCTTTATAAAGCACTAGTGTGCTGTTAACTGCTTTGCCTCTTCAGGGATGCTAAAGCATAATGAATGAGGCCGAAATGTTAATAAAAGCATTATGAAGTTCATGCTAAGCAACCAGCAGATGGCAGCAAAGCCAAAAAATGAATTGTATCAAAAATGCAAAAGAAGACTAGACCAGCCCCCTCTCCCCCCCCCCCCCCAATCAAAATTGTGTAAAAAAAAAGAACCCAATAAAAACACAGTATGCATCCTAATGTATCATATAATTGTTTCAATCCTTAAAAATGTCTTTGAACTTGCATCATTGTTCTACACATACCCACATCTCTGTGGTGTCTCTTGTACATTATATTGACTTGCTCAGGTCTATTACTTGTAAAAGGTAGCTCTCTTGCATTACAGTTGTATGTAATACTGCAATTTGGTCTGAATCTTGAAGTTTTTACTGCATTTTAATGTATGTGTTCATGTCTGTTGCTCCAGGCACTGGTTGGGCACGGATTTTAAATGCTTTTAATCAACCAAGAAGCCTGGTTTCAAAATGACTTGCACAGGGATTCAGACCTCATAGCTGTACACTTATAAAGATACAGCACCACCTCATCATTGTTTTTAAACTATAATGCTACTAAAAAAAAAACTGATACAAATTGACCACTGAAATGGCATAGATTTTTTCAGGAGAAAGTGCAGTGTATATAACCCTTAGGCTTGTGTGTGTGTGTGTGTGTGTGTGTGTGTGTGTGTGTGTGTGTGTGTGTGTGTGTGTGGCCCTATAGGGAGGCTGGCAATGCATGGGTAGAGATTTTGCTTATAGTACATATAGCCACTAATCTTAAAACCCCTTCCTCCTTCACAGTCATACACCATAATTAGTCTGCAGAATTAAAAAAAGAGCCTCAGTGTTTACAGTTGATCTAGCTGAAGCACTACTATTGTAGTCAAGAAATCCAATTATTTTGTCCTAAAGTGAAATTGATTTATAGTTTATATGTGATTTTGTATCAGTATTGAGTTGGGGTCCCAAGCTTCTTTGATCTTTCAGAGTCTTGTAGAAAATCCATTCAGTGGGAACATAATTACATTGCAATGACATGACTGAGACAATCTGAAGCAGGTCAACAGGACACTGCAGCTTGGAAAATTGAGATTAGACTAAGGTCTTCAGCGCCCTTTATGTAATAACTTGACTGTAACATCAGTTTGTGGATTATAAATTGTTCGGTCATGGCTTTTATTTTTGAAATGGTCAAATACGCTAGATTTAAAGTTTTCATTAATTAAGGCATGCTTCCGGCCATGTATAATTAAACAAGTCAGTTGTGTTCTGGCTCTGATTTCAGTCTAAAATTTCAATCACATTTAGCAAGTATGTAAACAGGAGGGATTTATTGATGAATCTTTTGGATTGGTTTTGGTGAGAGCTCTAGAACCAATGCAACATCCCGAGAGAAGAACAGCGACTTCGCACAGCCTGTTGTCATTCCAATTTCACACTCGCACTGTGGTCCAAGCCATTTTAAATTCAGTGCTACCTACCTGTCAATGTTGCTCAGCACTTTGAGATGCACTCTACTTGGTAACATGCAGTAGAATTGGAACAACCTCTGACAACGTGATTGAGATCAATCTTTTTAAAAAGACGACAGAAAGAGGATTTATCGAAACCATTAGAAAGCTTCTTGGGTGTAATTATTGTGTAGTTTGTTTTAGTTTTATGAGGAACCGTAGGAATTTTGATGGTTTGGCAGTTACCATTAACCTACTGTTGTTTTTGTAAGACATTTTCACAGCTAACTGGTTGTTAGCAAAAAGCTTACAGGAATGTAAAAGCTGGAGAAAAAGAATGTAATCTGCAGCACACTGCTGAGTATGGATTCCCAGCACTGTCACCTCTCGATGCTACAGGCTTGTAATGCCTTTAGTCACTAGTACAACACATTATTTTACTACCATAAACTGCTTAGACAGCTGCATCTGTAATGCTTTGTTATTCCTCATAAATAAAGATACTGTAGCTAAAGCGTCGCTGGGAAGCCCCAAATGGACAGAAAGGCTGCTGGCAGGTGGTGGTGCCCAGGGACCTTCAGGACACTGTGTTGAAGGCAGAATAAACAACGTTATGACCTATTGGAGTACTCCAGAGGATTAAAACTAGATGTTTAATCCTATAGAGCCTCATCCAAGCGTGCCGGAATCTGACAAGTGACTTGATGTGAAATCGCCCTGAAGAAACAATACAAAGGTCAAGTGAGTACTTTCTGATTCCAAAGAATCACATGACCTTTCAACTCTGCTGGTCTCAAGTTTATATAGTATCATTGCATACAAGTTTATTTTAGTATTGCTAAATATCTTATGATTGAGTGTTTTATGGTTGATATATATACAGTGCTCAGCCGTTATAACACGCCTCTTTATAGTGCGTTATAACACGGTAGTGTCATGGCTCCCATTTGCTCCATAATGCCATTACAGTCGCACTTTTCTACTCGTTATAAAGCGGAACACAAATAGCACGGTCTTGTAACTATGGCTCCCCACTATAGCGTTATAAAGGGTGAGCACTGTATATATATACAGGTATATATATATATATATATATATATATATATATATATATATATATATAAACATAAGAAAGTTTACAAATGAGAGGAGGCCATTTGGCCCATCTTGCTCGTTTGGTTGTTAGTAGCTTATTGATCCCAGAAAGGAACTTATTGATCTCATGAAGCAGCTTCTTGAAGGATCCCAGGGTGTCAGGTGTCAGCTTCAACAACATTTTATATATATACTGTTGTTCTCTATTAATGTCAGTCCTCTGCTACCAGCCAGCCATGTGGTGCCATTGTCTGTTACCTTAACTCTTCTAAGATATTCAACCATTAGAAATATTTTGTTAACACACAACCTTAATACAGTCTGATGGCAATTACTTCCATTGAGACAAGAGGAAAGGAAAACTGGATGAATAAAACAGCTTATTACTGTGGGCACTACTTTGATATCTAGTTGCAGTAAAAAGGCTCCTGAGGACGAGAGAAATTATGCGTATACATAATGTGAAGGCTCTTTACTGTTGAGCAAACATAAGCTTTTGCACTAGTGTAAAACAGAATTAACATTATAGGGTTTATAATATTGACATTGGAAAACTTTGAACAGCAAATTGATTTTGTAGTGTTTTTTCGCCTATTGCAAACCCTATCCTCCATCCAAAAATACAAAAGGACAGCATCAATGTGGTTGACAATTAGCATTTATATGTGTATAAGAAAATGTCCAGGATTTTGTTTTTTCTCTTTCCAAGTATGTATTCTAAATTCTGGTGCTGCTAAATTCAGGTAGTTCAATTCGTAGCTATTCTTAAGAAAACAATTATATTCAGCTATAACATGATGTGAAAGTGTGTGGTTTTTTTTTGGTGTGTGTTTATCAAGGTATCTCATTTAGTTACTATAGGAATGGAATATTTCTCTGTACTCAGAATTGCATTGTTTCAAATATCTAACAACTCTTGTATGCAAATGTAAATAATAACTTCTGTTTCTTTAAATTTCTGAAGAAGAGGCTGTTGAGGTCTTGAAAGCTAGTACTTGTTAATTTAATAAACTGTATTGACTTTCCCAGTATGATGTGATTCAAAAAGAATAATGGAAGAAACAGGAAAGGGTAAAGTGATGCCTTATTGTTTAAAGAAACTATACAGTAGTCTGGGTGCAACCACAAGAATAAACTCACCTTTGCTCATACTGTATGGTATAAAATGTTGGTGGGCTGATACTCACACTCATACTCTTAATTGCCTTTTAAGAAGTATTTTTTGTCAGGTATTAAATAAATCTATTCATTAATGTGTTGATTTCGAAATGTGTGGCAGTAAAGCAGTAAAAATGCCAGCGCCCCTGATGAGAGGATAAGTTGCTTTCAATCGGCTTTTAAAACACGCAATGCCGAAGTCAATAGCCATTGACTGATATTCAGCTGTAAAGGTGAGGGAAGGACAGCTTTTCTTGTTTTGAAACTAACACATTCATGAACTGATTTATTTAATACCTGCAAAAAAAATACTTCTCTAAAGGCAATTCCGAGTACATGTACAAGTGTCAGCACACCCCCTGGTACAAGACATAAAACACTCAATGTTTTAACCACAAAATATCTCTTTTCATTTGAACCCCTTGCTTGTTAAATTTCGGAACATCTACTGATTTCTAGTCATTTTAATAAAATGATTAACACACACACACACACACATACGTCTCTGTCCTCCAGCAAGCCGGTTGTAATCTCCTAAGAAAAAGGCTGATTAGTCAATCACCAGAAAGAAAATAAACTGCTGATGTTGGCAACAAGCCATTTGCATAATTGCAGAAGAAACCTGAATGAAGTATCATCAACTGTTAAGAATACTTGAAGGACTACAGGCCTTACTATGGGGTGAAATATCCTTTAACTAGTTCATTGAAATGCTAGGACAGCTTTCGGCTACTGTGTGAAAAGATTCAGGGTGACAGCATCAAGGAGAAGGAAAATTACTTTTTCAGTCGTCCATTTTTTTCATTTTTCCTCAGCAATGATTCACAGCGCCATCGCGAAACATTTGTGCTGCACAAATGATGATGTTATTCCGGGAGGCGCATACACAACAACCGAAGCTAAACATGATGTCTTATGTCTCAGAAGCCTAAAAAAAAAACATCAGTGCAGATTCTATTGAAACGTGTGGCAGTACATCTCCACTGCGCACTGCACTGTAATGATCTAATTCTGTGAGTCTATTGCTATTCTGTTCCACTACCAGCTACAGCATACAGATGTCATTCAATCTGTAATGTATACCTTTTTTTAATACATGCAAACAGTATGTACTAATGCTTGGAAACAATTGAAATATTAGAACACTGTAGTCTCTCAGCATCTTATTAACACGACTGACCTGTTTGCTGCATGAAAATCAGACTATGCAGTGCAACAAACTGAAGATTCACAAGTAAAACATTTTAAGCAATACAAGCAAATATAATTAACAGTTCTTTACAGTAAGTATTGTAATTAAAAGCGATTTTTTATCACTGAATTTCTAATTTTGGATTTCACTGTTGTCTGCCACTATTGATATATGTTGGGTAGCAACAAATCCTTTTGACTTGAAATGTTTAGACTTTATAATGGTCGGGTCATGCTGATACGTTTGCCTTGAAGGCAAATATTTAATAAATGGCAGATGTTGGGGAAAACTGTGAAACCTTTCAGCTGGTAAAATACTGCCAAGGTTTGATTTATTTATCATAATTAACTTTCGTTTCAGGTTCAATAGATACATGGCACTAGACTTCGGGAGAGGTTAATCTTTTTAACCTGTGACCTTTCAATTTGATTATATCAATAAATTCCACAGCATAAATAAAATAAAATCTTGGCTATACTGTCAAAATGCATAAAGTCTTTGTTTTGATTTTTCACTCATTTTATTTATTTTTTTGTCCTAATGTATTTATTAGACGATTTATTCTGGTTGTATGTAACTTAAGAATTGTAGATTCAGTGCTGCATGCTACTTCTGTTTCTTAACCATAGAAGTGACATTTTCTTAAAATAATGTACCAGCAATAAAAGTCTGTTTTTAAAAGATGCCTTGTCCTAATCTCCTCCAAAACAACGAGCTGCATTCAATTGATCTTAAACAGGAGTGGGATTTAATAATGACACTGATGAAAAAGTGACCTATTGTCTAAAATCCAGTCTGCTGAAAAATTGAGTCTGGGGAGCCTTAAAGCTCTTTACAAAGAAAAAGACGTAAAAAAAGAGCATGCAACTGCAGGTCACAAATAATAATAATAATAATTAAATACTGATATGATATTAAATAACTTTCGCAATATTATAAGCTTTCACAATTATTTTCAGCAGATCAAAAAATCTTGCTAGGAACGCAGGATCGATGAGGAAGGCAGTTTTATGCTGTTATGCTAATTTTCACTTTGTTTACTTCAGAAATGTCTTAACTGAATCAACATGTTATTATTATGTGATAACATTCTTTACAAAAAAAATATGTACTCGCCCAAAAACAGCTGTCAGGTCAATTTCAGTTCACGGTGCCGCTTGTCAATTTCAGTACAAAGACTCCAGTGACTGCGTGTGCTCCAGAGAGCAGACGCACACGCAATACAAGGAAAAGCTGCGTCAGGAACATTAAAGGATGAAGTATTGAGGAGAAATAAAATAGGCTACTATTCAAGAAAAATAACAATGAAGATGGAGTGTGAAAAATGTTGTTTCACCAAAAATAGCGAGTGGACAGTGTCCACCCTTCCAAAAAAGTAAGTGGACCTGCATCCACCCCCCAGTCTATAACACTGAGTATTAGCTTTGGAACTTTGTACACATGAAGAAATCTATTTTGTTCAGAGTGCTGAGGAGTGTGTGATATGAATTATGGATTTTAGAACCGAGCTCCATTTGCTTTGAAGTTAATAAACCTCTTAAACCATGACAAATATGTTTTCTTGCAATTTAGCTACAGGCATGCAAGAAAATTAAAAAAGTGTCAGTCGTCTAGTAAGATTACAGTCACAAACCTTAGAGGGCAAAATTATCCTGAAACAACCATGGAAAAAGCTTTTATCATTTTGTCATTTATTGTCAAAATAACAAACAATACAGTACAGAGTAGGGTAACAGATAAATACAATTTCTAGTTAATATTGGTGGTTTCTATTTGCCCCTATTCACTACAGTCTCTATAGTGCACATTTCTATCAAAATGAAGGAGAAGGGAAAAGGGAGTTGTGTTCATGTTCAGAATATATTTTAATTACAGAGGGGAATTAATTGGCACTGTGGGTAAATAGCACATTCAGCCATGGCACTGAACAGTTTGTTCCAAAATGTCTTTCAGAATGACGTTTCATACCCTCCCCTTTCTATAACCCTTAATCCCCACCAGGGAGCAACAGTTGGGATTTAGAACACATATTTATAGAAGGGTGCAGATGTTTACACCAATTACTGTATCGTAATATATGGATAGACCTAAATAATACTATATTGGAATACCTCTGAACGTAAAGTGATAATACTATCGGTGATATTTAGTTTTTTTGTTTGTTTATGTAGAGTATTATGTTAATTGTGAAGAAGATCATGATAATATCTGTGGAAAAACCATACTTTTAATAAAAGTACAGGTACCACCCTGTTTTCAAACCTATATCATTGTTCCTGTCTAATTACTACCCATGCTGATCAGGAGAAAGTTCCTGATGTGACGAGCTCACACGATCGACCAGGAACGTGGCTGTCACAATAACTAAATATCACAGGCAGTGAAGTAACATTACCAAGTCGTTCTTGTGTCAGATTTTGCGTGGCATAAATAAATCGATATTTTTTATTTGCTGATTGGAATCTCTGTTAAATCTCGCCACCACACCTCGCTGCCTATCTGCACCGCACATCAAAAAGACTCTGGTGCTCATAAATCCATCCCCACTTTGAGTTTGTAACTTTACAGTCAGTAGATGAGAAAAGTTAAACAGTAAAGCTTATAGGCCAAGTAGTTGCAGACAAACATCACCTGCAGATCTTCTTTTGCTTCTAAATAGAGTGGTGGCAATAAGAAGTAACAACATTGATTGATCCTTCTGTATTTGAATTATTGTAAAGAAAACAAAAATCTTAACATGACATAACAACAGCTGCATCAAGCTAAAATGAGTTCAATTGGTTTGCCTGGACTTGTAAGCTGATAACAGTATAAGTAATATTGATTGCAGATGCCAATGCTAATATATTGCTATTTATCTAGCATTTATCTTCTGCATGGTTATGACATTCAGTTTGTGATTTATAGACTTTGAGCTTACTTACTTCAGGCAGAAAACCATCACGTGTGTTTACAGCAGCCAAAATCTATTTTAGACTTTTACACACAATGAAAGCAATACATTTAGAGATATCAGTGACCTGGAAACTATTGTATGCTTGCATGCTTACATTCTTCATTTTGATTATAGAACTGACAAGAGTAAAATTGTGAATGTTAAAAGTAACAAAGGGCTTATGAAACAGGGATTGGAAAAATGCCTTGCCATAACACAGTCAATAGGATGTAGGACCGCCATGGGCAGCCAAGACAGAACAGAAAGAGAGGTTTCCTCCTAAAGAGAGGGTTTTCCTTCATTATTGTCTAAATTCAGTAATCTCAATATACATTGATTTTGTAACTTTTTCTGTCCCAGCATATTCATCAGTACATGTTACCTTGCCAGCCTATTTTCATTAGGAGTGACAGCCAGGCTGTAAAAAACAAAACAAAACATTTAATTAACACTGGGGAAAAAATAAGAGAATTTTGATAAATCCGTAACTGTGATTTTGGTGATTTCTTTTACTTGAATTCTAATCACATCTAAAGTCAAGCCAAAGTTTCATTGACAGGTCCAATGGGGCAGTTACTCACATAATGGTATAGAAAGAGTCAATGGGTACAGCCAAATGGCATATTTGGCTTATTAGCAGAGCACTGAAAAAAAATGCTGAAGACAGTCAGTAGAAGCTTTAAGTATTATTATTATTTTTTTCTTAGCAGACGCCCTTATCCAGGGCGACTTACAATTGTTACAAGATATCACATTATTTTTACATACAATTACCCATTTATACAGTTGGGTTTTTACTGGAGCAATTTAGGTAAAGTACCTTGCTCAAGGGTACAGCAGCAGTGTCCCCTACCAGGGATTGAACCCACAACCCTCCGGTCAAGAGTCCAGAGCCCTAACCACTACACCACACCACTGCCCCTATTAAAGTCTTAAGCATGACTGATGTTATGATTAAGGCGAGTGATTCAGCAATTGCCATTATCTATTTCAATTCAGTCTTTTTAATTATATTTCTATGGGACTGCATGCAAAAGCCTGGTGGGCAAACTTGTCAGAACTGGTCATGGTAACCTTTTGCTGATATAGACATCAACTGGTAATGTCCAGCAGCAGTGTCCTGCCTTTCCTGATCCCGTGCTTTGCCTATTGATGTGATGATGCAAAAAAATCACAGTGAGATGGCATTTTAAGGACATTCTGTACATCAAATATGCTTCAATGTAGAACAAAAAATACATATAAGTGATTTTATTAACAACACAGATATCTGTGTTCTCTAATATGTTCTCTTTAATTATTGTGTGTGGCAGAAAATGGCTCACTATGTATATATTTACAAAATTGAGAACGCTCAATGACCTTACTCAACAACCTACTTATTAAAAGCGCAGAATAATTTTTCACTCTCGCTTACTGTACTAAATGCCCTTTTCTGGAAATGTAACCTTGGAATTCTAATGTCTGTCCCCTTGGCTTTCAATAAGTGATAAGAGAAATGTTGACATGCATATCTTTTTCATATAAAAACCAGATGAACATGTTTAATCTACTGTTCTTTCCCAATGGGGTTCAGCTGCAGGGTGTTTTCCAAGACCATAACATCACCTATACGGCACCTTAATATAACCTCGGTGGTATCATTTTTAGAGACTTAGTTAATGAAATCCTTCTCCGTAGCTTGAATGCTCTGGGGTATGGTTCCCTGATCTTATCTATGACTCTTCACAGGAATGCAGCTCACTTTTTTTAGAACTTTGCTGCTAGACATTCTAAATATGATACATTGTCTCTTTTTTCGTCACAATCTGGATAAAAGAATTGTCTGGCCTTTTGCTTTAAAATGTCAATAAGATCACCCGCCTGAAAAAGATCTCCACGTCATTATATTCTTGACTTTGATACAGAATAGAACGTATTAGCAAACCAACTGGATTCTAGTCTCTGAACTACCGGTAATGTATATTTTTTTGATTTGCGTGCACAAATTATTTGATTTGCATACTATGAAAAATGAAACATTTAAATAAGAGATTTTTAAGAAATTAAAAACAATTATAGGTAATTGTGCACTACTAGTGACACATTATTAATGTATTAATATATTAATAAAATATTGGGAAAAAAAAATCTGATTCTAATAAAATTAAGCCCAGATGTATATGAAACTAAGAACTGTCTAGCCAGGACTGAAAAGTCTAGTATTTACAGTATCAGAACATTTCCAGGCTATAACAAGGCAGCTGTTCTCAGCTTGCATTACAAAACACCAAGATGTTAAATTTTCCTGTGATAGCCCTGACACATTGCATTACAGGGAGAAACGGAAACTGAAAGCAATGTCAGAGCTAATCTGCTTTCATAATGGATGCCTGTTTAAATGGGTTGCACTGGACATTCAATATGCTGCAGTTCTTGTACTATGACAGACACATTGCATGATACAAATGTAAATGTCCTGTAAAATTATACTGCAATCTTAGGCAATCATTTCACTCTTTCTGTTTCTATGTTTGGGAAGATAAAGCAAACAGAAGGAAAAAAATGACTCCAGCAATAATGCAAGAATTGGTATACCATATTTTCTTTTTGCCCCAGGTTGCTAAAATATAAGAAAAAAGATTGTTTAGTTTAAAAATGATGGTATTTTCTAAAGAAAAAAAAAAAAATTCCCAATGCATATTCTTTGAACTTATTTTCTTGTAAAATTTTTGTCGTCTTTCATCAGCCCTTCTATCACACTAGAATTCTCCTACTGATTGAATTTATCAACTTCAATTATTTTCACACAGGATGGTGCTATGCATAGCCTCTGTCAATTCCTTTCCCTTTCAAATTCAACTTCAAGTTGATCATTACAGTCAAATTGCATTATGTTGGGAATAAGCATTATTCCATTATTAGTGGAATAATTATTAGTTTCCATTGCTTCAGGACTGAAAAAATCAGTACATAAAGTACTATATAAAATAGTCATTAGTCTATTGTTTTTTCAGGTTGTATGTCTTTCATTATAACATTGCAAGGAACATAACTCTCCAAGCATGAACTCATTGTATCACCTTTACAATACAGTTTGGAAGAACTGACTCCAATGTTATTATTCCTCTCAACCCAACTGTAACCCGCCTGAGGTTTTTAAACATACTTCCACAGCATGACTTTTAACATCGCGATACTACAACACACACCCCATCAGGTGTTTCATTTGCAGTGGTCATGGTAGAATCAGGAAGAGCTATATTTATTTATTTAAGCTAGTTAAAGAAAATGAAACCTTAAGTCCTTAATTGCTTGTAAAATGTAGGTGCACATGAGTACACAAGCCCACGTTCGTAACAAAACTGAAAAAGAATTCCTATTCAGCCTCTGCACTACCAGGAGCCGATATCATGAGAATGCTGACACCAACCAGAGGACATTTCTTACAGTGTCTGCAATGTTTACTGACAGCTCTGCAAGGAAGAAATCAGGGTTTACATAACAGTGCCTGACAGATCTTTGTGTTATTTGGCAAATCACATGGATATTTATTTTAGATCACTGTGTTCTCATTGGTTATGATATTCAACTTCAGACAAGATGCAAACGCGGTTACATCACCACTTGTGGTTAACTGAAAGGTCTCATTTATTCCACGTGCAGCAAACAACCCATTCCATGTGTTCAGTTCAATGCACATGCAGTGCCTGATCTTAGCTATTATTTACATGCATTTACAACAGTTGGACAAAACATATATATATATATATATATATATATATATATATATATATATATATATATATATATATATATATATGTGTGTATATATGTGTATATATTGCTTGCAAGTAAGATTAGACTGAGTAAATTATATGGCTTTTACAGTAAAGGCGACACAGTTAATGTTTGCCCATACTAATTAGTGAAATAGGATTTTACGATTTGACTTTTTATTTAAGTTTCTCAATGCAGCTACCACCAGTGACATTGTGTACTGTGCAGAAATCACAGATTCAAGCATAAATCTCATACTATTCATTGATTTTGCACAACACTTGGACCAATTTCATTTATACTGTACCAACTAACATGCAGTCAGTCTTCCTTGAAACCAGCTTGGGATGAGCTTCTCAAGGGCTAATCAAAGATGTCGAGGGACCTCATTGAGACACGTTGGTATGAAGTAACAGAGTCTCATTCTATGTGTAATTGAATTCTTGTAACCCGGTGCATTGCTTTTTATACACTGTTTCACAAACCAGTGAAGAAAAATAAGCAATACAAAAGCTAAACAGGTCTTTGCCAATGGCCCCTTTCCTTCCAGATGAAGCCATTATGCATTTAAGTAGCATTAAATGCAAGTTGAAAAAAGGTGTTGTAAAAGTAACACATACTGTAACTAAGAGGACTTGGATAATTAGAGTGGTTTGTGATGTTAATGACCAAGGAAGGTATAGATGCATGTAGGTTTTTGTTTTTTTATGTACTTGGCAGCTCATTATGTAGTTTTATTATTACTCTATGAGAATCACAAGCTATACAAATCCAGCCCATTATAGCTAATGGAGCAGAAGTGAGATTGGGTCTACTTTAGCTTATCCAGATGGTAATTTGTGTGTGCCACTTCATTTCCTCGAAGGAACAGAGCGTGCTTGGTTTACAAACGAGCCGTCAGTATCCATCCCTCTTTGTGTTTACAGAATCCTACAGAATTTTCAGATTCATTACAATGCATAACATAAACTTATTGAAGAATTTCGCCAGCATTGAAAAATATGTTTTTTAAGGTTGACCACTATTTAATGGTGTTACATCACACTAAAACCATTTTTCGGTCACACTATAGCTAAAATTAAAGAGAAGAGGTCTGGAAAATTAAACCTGACCAACTTAAATATAAGTTTCGCTTGTGCGTGCCGCTGCGCTTTTGGGACCCTACTAGACCAGATCACCACAAGAACTGAACTGTTTCAATTGTTTTACCTGGTTAAATAAAATAATAGCTTTTTTCATTGCAGTCCAACACATTTTTAACTCATTTTAATGAATGTCTATTCTGCACTTTCTGAATGTTTTTATCCCTATTGCCTTTGTATGTATGTATTACAATATGTTGATATTGCGACTGCATTATTCAAAGTATGATTATCATCATCAACCATTGCAACGTTATGCTAATTTGCTCTTTTGCAAATATCAGAATAAGCGACATTATACACTTGAAACATACCTCAGAATGCTACTGTTCCCATTAAGATACATATTATTCCAAGCCATTCTATAATGACTTCCTCACCCAAGAAATCAAAGGGATTATTACTGTTAATCACAAAAAGAGCACTCGTCTGTCCAGTCCTTTTTTTTAGATATGTGAGCTGCATCAATATTATATGCACTCAACACTCACCACTTAATGTAGCTTTCCACAGATTTCATAGGTATTCAGCAGTAAACAAGCTAAACAAATACTAATGTTCAAATTAGGCAGTGAAGCACACAGGATAATACACACAGTTAATTGTGATTGATTTCAGATGTGCCACTTCATAAACATTAAGCGAGTAATCTTTGTTTCTTAAAAGACTGAACTACCTAGATAAATACACTTAAATATACTGTATAATCAATGTTATACAGCCTACTGGTTTCTTCATAATTTTATATAAGTTTATATACAGCGAGTGCTCTTTATATATATATATATATATATATATATATATATATATATATATATATATATATATATATTATATATATATATATATTATTTGTTTATTTAACAGACACCTTTATCCAAGGCAACTTACAGAGACTAGGGTGTGTGAACTATGCATCAGCTGCAGAGTCACTTACAATTATGTCTCACCCGAAAGACGGAGCACAAGGAGGTTAAGTGACTTGCTCAGGGTCACACAATGAGTCAGTGGCTGAGGTGGGATTTGAACCGAGAACCTCTTGTTTACAAGCCCTTTTCTTTAACCACTGGACCACACAGCCTCCTTATATATACAGTATATATATAAACTTCCGAAAATCGCTTTGCGTATTATCTTTTTTCTTTTATGTCAGCACATTGACATGTACGCTCACATTCGGCTGACAAAGATTTAGCAGGCTTTTGTTTTTTCAGATACAGTCGCTTAATATTTGATAACTGATGCACCCGAGATTAAAAATTACTATGATTTAAAGTTTCAGATACAGCCCAATTGCACTTTCAATTGTTAATTCCAGAATGATGATGCGGAAAGATCATCATTTCATGAAGTTAATCAGCATTGTTATTCTTTGTTCAAATTTTCGCTATACATCATTAACGGCTTTGATTAGTCATCTGTCAATCAAATTTGGTAGACACTGCACTGTGAACCGGTAGCTAGTTCAACCAATGAAAAATGTAAAAAAAGAAGAGAGGCGAAACCAATGGTTGAATTGGAATTCACTTTCAGGAATTCACTTTCTTGCAAAATAAATGATTATAGATAAAGTACATGTGGTTTATTTACTACGCTAGGTGTTGGCATTATATGATTTTAATCTCTATCATTCCCTCCAAATCATTATTTGCAGACTGAAAAGTTCAAAGCCTAATAACAAAAAAGGAAGGAATAGGAGGATTTTGGAAAAATCAGGAACAACTGAAAAAAAATGCTGCAGGCTATTTCCAACAGCAGTGATTTCCTGAGATAATAATGCACCTCTTTGCAGCTAAGTTAATGGATTAACAAAATTTAAATCTATTACTGTGTGAACAAGTGCTATCTATTACCAGTATGCACAGTTGGGCAATGTAGATCCATAACATTACAGTTTGTAAGAGGAGGTAATTGCAGATAATGGAAGAGAAAGCAGAAACTATGTAACCCAATACATTATATATATAAAAAAAAAAGTTTCACATTGAGCTGAGAAAATAAAGGTACCTTATTTCTTTGTACTCCCTTTTTCATAACCGTATACTATTTCCTTCAAGAAAGCATATTACAGTGGCTCACCGACTGTGGGACTGTGCCTCATGCTGTAAATAATTATGCACCAGTAAAAAGCAAATGCTTGGTAGAACAAAGTGCTTTATTATTTTTGAATAAAGCACTTCACTCGGCTCTCAGTAGATGGCAGTATCATATATTATGGTCTCCTCTTTTTAACTCGGAATAAAGTGCATTTTCCGAGGGGTTAAACACTAAAATGTTTATTGGAATGTGGCTATAAAAGCACTATTTTCAAAGCAATGTTTATATTAATGTACAAACATTCAGCAAAATAGCTCTTCTGCACAGTGTTATATAAAATGACGGCCTGGCACAAGTCCGTCGAAAAGCTATCCAGGCTGTTTCCATAGTGATGAAGAGGGTTTGCAGGGGATAAGGGGAGCTGCATGGATAAAAAAAAAAATCCAATTTTGCAGCACCAGGGAGTCAGAGCATTGTTTCTTTGTGGAAAAATGTAAATTTTTTGTAATGTACGCCTCTTCTTAATGAAACTCCACAGTAGTAAAAGACAACTGAAAGACAAAAGACCTAATAATGTACATCAGTTTTTTTTGTTTTTTTTTTAATTTAGTTGTTGCCAATTAGTTTTTTTATTATTTTCTCCCCAATTTGAAATGCCCAATTATTTCTAGGCTCAGCTCACCGCTACGACCCCTGCGCTGACTCGGGAGGGGCGAAGATGAACACACGCTGTCCTCCGAAGCGTGTGCCATCAGCCGCCCGCTTCTTAGCACTCTGCAGACTCACCGTGCAGCCGCCTCAGAGCTACAGCGTCGGAGGACAACGCAGCTCGGGCAGCTTACAGGCAAGCCCGCAGGCGCCCGGCCAGACTACAGGGGTCGCTGGTGCGCGGTGAGCCGAGGACACCTTGGCCGACCTAACCCTCCCTCCTCCGGACGACGCTCGGCCAATTGAGCGCCGCCCCCTGGGAGCTCCCGTCCACGGTCGGCTGTGGAATAGCCTGGACTCGAACTGGCGACATCCAGGCTATAGAGCGCATCCTGCACTCTAGCGAGTGCTTTTACTGGATACGCCACTTGGGAGCCCCATCAGTTGTCTTTTAACTACTGTACAGAACATGGGAAGTGGACAAGAAACCTATAGTGTGAGGAACTGCTGAAACCTTGTATAACAGCCACTACAGAAACAAACAGAAAAGACACATCACATCTAACATGCAAACAAAACACTACATTCAGCTGTCTGCGACTATTTTCACACAGTGTATTTCCAAGAAAGGAGAACAATTTAAGCTAATTTAAATCTCCACAGAAAGCACATAGCTATGATTGCACTCACCTCAAACTCGTTAGGCAATTATTTGACATATCAATCACAAGTCCATCAGCAGCACAGCCTATTAATTCAGTATGCCTTCTCTTCATCATCAACTGCTAATAGGCAGTGTGGCTCTGTTCTGGGACATGTTTACATTCCATCCAGTGACAAATTGTAACTCGAGCATCAATACTGCTCTCAGCTCCTATCACTCTGTGTTTTAGAATTCTTATGTTGTCCTAGATTTGTTAAAAAAAAATGTTAAAATAAACCTAAGTGCCTTTTGAGCTTTATAAGTACCTTAGGTATAATTACACTTTACAACATTTTTTTTTTTTTGTATAAATTTTACGGTAGCTTGTTGTGGATATAATTTGAACAGGGACTGTGAGTATTGGGCTATTTTCAAATGTTCTTTACAGTGCATAGAACTAGTATAATAATCTTACTAAAAATGAATTAATAACAGATGCACACATTAAAACAAACATGTATTTGATGTTGTAATGGTTTTCTTTTCAAAGCTACTAATGAACTGAAGCCGATTTGATCTTTTTAATATAGTTTCCAGTGCTGCATTTCCACGGCATCCCCTCATTCTACCTCAAATGATCACGTGAAGGAACGCAGAGGCATTGAAAACACGCAAATCATTGGAAAAGCATTGATCGGTTATGGTGGAACCCAATTGCTTTGTAGCTTTCTAGTAGCTATTCCAGTGCATCAAGTCACTGAAATGCACATTGAAATATCGACTAGGAGCCAATGGCATTTAAACCGTTTTTTAGAACGCGGTTATAACAACATTTTGAAAGTATCCGTAGTTCTCACTCTAAAATAATTTCAGCCACCAGCAATCCAACATGATACCTATAGCAAACCCAACATGTAACATATTGCTTATTGGAATTAAAAAAAACTCTTTCGTGTCAAACAGATTTGACAAATAGGAAATTCGATTTTTACGCTTTCGTTTGTAACCAGCAGCTTTCATTTGAAAGCAGTACCTTGATATTTGAATGCATATAAACAACATGCTCCACATTCTGTAAAGTGTGTCAATGTACTGATCCCTGTTTCTTAACCAAGGAAGGTGTGAAAAAACCTGATAGAAAAGCCCCGGGTCATTTCTGTTCTTGTTCAAAATATTTCCTGGGTTCCGTTTCTACAAGGTTAAATGTTTTCTGGCAGATATTGCAGCTTACAGTTTTTCCATGTTGGTTTAAGAAAAAAAAAAATCTGCAAAATCCATCTTAAGCTGGTGATGGATGCCACAGAAGACTGCTCCACATAAAAACTATCTATTTAGGCTGCAGCTGTGGTCAGTATCTGCAGGCAATCTGTGTCTACAAGCTAATGAGCTAAAAGCAATCCAAGTGTTTGCAAACAGCATAACTTGGCACACCTACATACAACTGGTTGGCCGGTGTTTGCCCAAAAGCCGTAGGCTTCAGTGATTTAGGATCTACATTTCTAAAGGCACACATTTGTGACACATCAAAAAAGAGTCTGTCTTCAGCCAAAAAGTGAAATGCAGAAAAAGGAATCCCAGAAATCAAGATAACATACAAGGATATCTGTGTTTGATGTTGTTTGCTGTGGTGTTGCGAGCCTCTTGCGAGGTCGTCATTGTAAATAAGAATGTGTTCTCAGTTGACTCATTTGGATAAATAAAGGTCTTTATTGATTGATTTGAAGGCTGGGAGCATTTCTTCAACAGTCCTAGGTGGCGTAGGTTGCATATACTGACATTTTTATCCTGTTAAAATCTACATGTAACCAGTGTTAATGACCCAGATATTTGACAATGCCCTGATTCTGCTACCAAACCTATTCAGTATTCTGTAAGAGAATCTTGACTCTGTTCTACCCACATGCAAATGTTATGAAAAAACAACCAATGATTGTAAAAATGAAGTAAAGAATATATGTAATTCCCCATTTAATTATTTTTATTTTCATGATATATATATATATATATATATATATATATATATATATATATATATATATATATATATATATATAAAAAAAACAGTATTCTATAATATGAGCTAAATTGCACCATTCACTATCCCTTCATTTGCATGAATGTGTCATAAAGTATGTGATAACATGTAACTCCTAAATGCCATTTTTTTCGTAATGCAACACATTTATCATCATTTAGCAAATTAAATGACAAAAGTAAATGATGACTGATCACTTTCTGCTTTGCTATCCAGTACATTTTTGTGTTGCAGCTGAACAGCAGTTCATCTGTTTGGGGTCTAAATTAAACAGGTACACAGGCCACAGGAAACTCATCTGGCAGATAATGCCTCTGGCAAAATATTTCTTTTGATTTGCACTATTAATCTTCTCCTGCATGATTAGCAGCATACTGGTGTCCAGAGCCTATTTAAACAAGCTCCTAAATGAATACGTTGCATGTCTTGTAAACATTAACAGAATCTCGGGCTCAATAAGCGTACTGCACTATACTTGCTAGAAGAAACACATTCTTGTACCTTTTGTCTGGACAGTAATGTTCTAGTAAGCATTGATTTTTCCTTTTTTTGAGCAGACAGATTAATATAGTTAGCAATGATGTATGAACAGTGTGTGTTTTTTCTTTTATTTCTACTAGACTAAATATTTTCCTGCTGTTGCTGATTGTGTAAGTTTGCCCTTTCCTTGTTAAACACTGCTACCCACACGTGGGACTGAAATTGTGTGACAGCTAGTGGTTTATGGAAGCCAATTTTGCCCCAGATATGATATCTTCTTTTGTTGTGGCTGGGAGGTCTATTCATTATCTTACTCCATTGGAGAAAAGAGGGCCTAAATACATTTTCTAGCGGTCGCATGTCCAAGATCTCCTGACACATGACTAGTTCAAAGTTTTACAAGCTATCGTAAGGTACCAAAGAAAGCTTTCTGGGCTCAGAGAACTATATGGCAAGGCAAAGAGCATCTGTTCTCTTATTCTCTGTGCAGTAATGTGAGGAGCTGATGAGGTGATGTTTTTGGACAGCAATTCTACACCAGTTGGGCCTCTCGTTAATGTTCTTACAGTGTCTACAAGAAGCTACAGCTGTTGTAGAACTGCTCTATTTCTTGGTTTTTTTTGTGCTTATTTGGTGTTTTTGTGAAGCTTGTTTTGGCAAGTATAAGAATAAAATGCTGCTTCCAATTTTAGGCAACTAGGATAACAGTTAATACAGACTGTAAAACATGTTGTTTTACATTTCCGACAGAAATGCTGGGCTTGGCGACACAATATGGTCTGGCTTGCTACTGTAGCTGTGTCAGGTAAACCTCTTTGGACAATATGAAGGCCCCATAGGTCTCAACAAATCTACTGTGTTCCCTCTGGCTCTTTAGTGAATCGTTGAGGGAGTCAAGATTAAATTGTCCCTGTGTTGCTATGCATTAAAATGAATTCTTACTCAGAAATTATTATTGTAGTGTGCAAAAATTGACAGGTAAAGCATGGTTTGAATACTGCATTGTCCTCTTTGCATACAGCTTGACAGATTGAGTACAAAGGAATGCTCTGCAGTTGCTTTATTAATTTGAATTAACCTTACCATCCTAATCTGCACACTTCATAGACTTTCTATAAAACTTAATGAAGCTTCGGCTACTGACATAGTGAAATCCCAAAGGATTCAGTAGATGAGCGTCGCCAAAATGAAATCTAGCTGGTTTATTGTTTAGCAACAGATATATAAATATTAAATTATTCAACTTATTTGTTCTAGGCTGTTATGTCACCTGGTGAAAAGACACATTTGATTCTTAACCTCTGTCTGCCTTCTGTTGATGTACCTCGTATAATAAATAGCTATATGTACTGCACTGAATTGGGTTATATATAGCATTTTAAGACAAAACATAGCAACTGTATTTCTCGTGGTCTTTGATTAGTACAATACCAAAACCTGAGACTCCCCTATACTAGTGGTGAGAACGTGGAGACCCTGCTTCTAATCTCAGTTTAACCACTGACTTGTGATATGAGTGACAAGGAAATCTCCACATTTCAAAAGAGGCAAGCTAGCCTCTCCCCCCCCTAACTTTAGAATAAAAACACACGTGTTTTATTTTTAAAGGAGCTCATAAAACAAGCATTTAATACCCTGAATAAAGCGAGAGAAAAAATATCTGTGACTTAATAAGGTAAGAGAAAACATTACTCAAGGAATGAATCCACAGCACTGCATGGTTTGACATCTTTCCTACTGAAGACAGGAAAGAATTGCAATTCCCGTGCTGGGTTTTGTTTAACTGATGTATCACTTATTTGGCGCTCGTCCCTTTTCAAAATGGACACTGAAAATCACCACAATGAGGTGTGCAGAAGACTACACAGCATTGCCATCAACAGACAATATTATTCACTTTCCATCTATTAACACTGAAACTAGTACATAAGAATGCATCTAACTCAAGCAGCACATGTATTGTGTTACTAAAACAAACATTCCCTTGCAACTGTATTATGCTCAGAAAATATACTCATGCAAGTCTTTCAATCTACTGTAGCTATCATCATTCTAACAGTCCTTCATGATTTTTAAGTTATATCTTTGAACGCTGTGAAGTTCTATTGTTTTGTTCCATTTTCGCACTGTACAGCAGGTGCTTGTATCCTGTTACAGAGCATCAGCCACTGTCAAATGAGACACATCAATCTACCAACAACCAGCACCTGGCTACCATGATCCAGGGTAGCTGTAAGCATCATTTCATGTCTGGGGTATTGTAAATAAATCTTCTCAGTGAAGAATGGATGGATGTCTCTATTTTACAGATGAGATCAAACTATTTTTAGTTTACATCAATAGCTGAAAAAGTAGATTTTCTTATATCCCATCCAAGCTTTTTTAAGATCACTTAGGACCGACATTCCAGTTTGCAATTGTATTTTATTTTGTTCCATCCCAATGAACCACTGTATATTTTAAATCCAATTTTTTCATAAAAGGAAATACAATATAATACTTGGTCATAAATGCTTTATCAATACTTCAAGACCACACACTTGAAAAGACCCTGATTTTAAGTATCATTTATTTATTTATTTTTGGTTTCATAATCAAAGCTAAATTATAACTGTTGGAGAATTGTTTTTGCAGATATGCTACAAATCCTCTTTAAAAATATGCTGTAATTATTCGAGTCAGTGGATGGTATTCATATTCATGATTGACAGTTTCCATAGCCGAGTGATCTGTGGAATTTGTTTTGAAAGAATCCACCAGCCGGGCGTTTACAAAAACTTTCTCCAGCACAAAGGGCTTTCATTCCCCCCTGTCATCTGTTGGACAGCAACACATATTTCAGTCTCATACCAACCCAGTGTAAAAGAGGAAATTGAGTATTGATGCTCCATCTGGAGGGATGGCTCCATGCTACCTGATCTCACTGCAAATGGAGATGGTACTTATTCTGCTCCTTGAAGCTGTACGTCTCTGAGTAGCTCTGACAAAATAACCTCTTCTCGTCATGGCTTAAAAAACAAGGAACTCGATTTGTTAAAGGTAGAATAAAAGTGAAAAAAGAAGAAAAAAAACACAAAAGACATCAATAAAGTGCATTACTAGGTTCACTGTCTATAGTTCCTTTTTAAAACTTCAATTTTTTTTCACAAAGAGCAGAAGCTATGTAACTAACTATGCACAGATTCAGTCTCCTTAAGTGAACCCGTTTCCACTTCTCGAGTTCTTTAACAAGAAATGTTCCAAGTATAAGCTGCTGCTTTAATTACCTTAGAGTGATATTTCATTTGGCATCTCAGTGGCATGCCCTTTCTGTTTCATTTACAACAGAAGCATTGCAGATTAAATTCAGTAGGAATTCTGCAGAAGCAATTCCAAATCAGCTACGAGTGGCTGAAGCACATTTACGTCTGAACAGCAACACCACAGATTTACTCATGGGTCAGGTTAGTACAGTCTGTATCAATGTTGTTAAATTAATTTGTATGCTTTTGTGTTGTTCTACTGAATAATTAGTTACTGTTAAAGCTGACATGCTTAAGACGAACAACTGTATCGTGGGCCTAAAATACAGTATATAATAAAAATCAATGCCTATCAATTAATGTGTGTAATTTATTAAACACACAACATAGAGCAAAGCACCAGTACAGTAAAACCAGTGTTAGTTTGACAAGCTGTGTGAAATGAAAATCAATATTTAACTTTAAAACCAAGGTCACTGATAAGACCTCAGACATGATATGATTGTGTAACTAGTTTTATTGACAAGCCACTCTTCCACAGTGCAGACGCACAACACATCCTGATAGAAATCATTTTTTTCTGATTGGTTAAGAATTTTGTCCACAGCAGCATTTCAAAATGATTCACTCACTTCATGACTACCAGGGCCGAATTAACCTATACGCAAATTACGCTACAGCGTAGGTGCCCCGTGAGGGCTTGTTTGTATCAGAATATCTCATAGAGAGCTCAAAGCAACCCACGAACACAAATAAGTGAGTCTCAACTGGGCTAACAGACCACACTGTAGTGAGTGAACTATCCTTAAAAGTGCAGAAAATATAAACCGTGTTCACAGCACTGTATTGGGGCATAACCGTAGAACTGTATGAGAACAATATAGACTACATAATAACCGCAGACAGATGGACACACTGATGACGTTTTTCACATTTTTATATGGCAGCTCCACAATCGGGAGAATATATATTTTTCCCTCCATAATGAATTATAAAATGCAACGCCAATCACATTGAATATAAAAGCTTTTATTATTATTTTTTTTTTTATTGCAATTCTTAAGGTTGCAAAACCTAATTTTGGTTTGAAACTGGAAAATGAATGGTTACCATGCACAGGCACTGACTGCATCTGTATTTGTCACCTTGTTTTTTTTGGTGCAAACTCCATGGCTGAACATGTATTTAAGACAAATAAAACCGTGCTCAGTTCTTCTCAGTGCTGTGAAAGAGTGGGCTGGAAATGTCCGCTTCCCCACTCCATATACAATTGTCTCTCTCACACTCTCTGTCCCCAACACAGGGCCGGAGTAACCAATATGCCAATAACACCATTTGCCATAATATGCATAGGACCCCCAAAATATGGGTTAGCGTAGGGCCCCCACCTCTTTGAATCCTGCCCTGATGACTACCCTAGATAAATGTGGTCAAACAAATTATAAGAAAACTGCAATGGTTATGAGAGACTGCACAACTCCCTGTGCATGTTGTTCCTTCACAACCTGCATTAAACTGTTGGATTCTTGTCAGTATTGATTGAAGCCTTTCAGATGTTATAATCTTCTGTAGCCTGCTGTATCAGTCACCATTGCTTCCAACAGCACATGCACGGATCAGTATTTTCATCTAGAGGACCATTCCTTAAGGATGCCTGACACAGTTCTCCTTTCAGTAGGGCTGTGGTATAGACTCAGTATTTCCACAATATAGGGATAAGATATTTATACTTATACAATGATGATCTTGAAAAGTAGTCTGTAAAGAATGCAGGTTTGAGGACAGTAAAAATACAGACATTTAAAGTGAGTTGAAATAAGATTACTGTGGCTTGCTGGCAACTGACTGACAGCTATAACTCGGGCTTAAATACACTGCAGTCCACTTCAGCTGGTTCAGCTGATTCACTTAATATTGTCTCACTGTGTGTCTCTGGTCAAACACTTTTGATGCAAATCAAAGCAAATAAACCCTTTTTTTTATTGACAGTCTGGAACAAATCAGTCTTTATTTTTTTTTGGGGGGGGCGGGGGTTGGCCTTATCTATCTATCTATCTATCTATCTATCTATCTATCTATCTATCTATATATATATATATATATATATATATATATATATATATATATATATATATATATATATATACACACATGGTACCATTTGCATTATAGATTTGAATCATTCAGTACAAATCATGCATTAAATCTGAAAATTGAGCTCTAGTAAGAATATCTAATTGCCACCTCATGTGGTGTCAAAGGTTCTGTCTTCAGTTGAGCAATCAAGTGTGTTGCCCAATTCCGCTTTGCCCAGTTTTTGAAATTGCACTGCAGGTTCATTAATGTGTGGCATGTTTCATACCCAGTCCCCAGAGGGAAAGTAAACCAGATGGGATTTGAAATGCTAAATTCCATGTTGTATCATTTAGTAGGTTAGTTCACCCCTCATTTACTTACCGTTTACTTACCATCTGTCATTATTTCAGTGATTCAGATTGCATGCCTACATTTTGGATCTTATAGGAATTTATTCCAAATTGTCATAGGGACCTTTACCAGCCTTGAGGTAAATATTTACTCCATATTTCATAGGAAATTTAGAAAATACAAATATACAGTAGTTACATGCACTGTAGAAATGTGTTTCTACATATAACTGTATCATGGGATACATACAAATGAAAAAATAAATTACAACATACAATAAACTAGGATACTTTGACACTAATTAACTTTGAATGTGATAAAGTATATTATTATACTGTAGTACTGCATGTGGTTTATCATTGTTCATGGGGAAGGGAGGGGGGTCAGAGAAGACTAGAAAAGACAAGGAACATAAAAAGTACAAAGGGATAAGGCACAGGGTATATAAACCATTGGAATTGGGTACTCATTAACTTCAGTAGTACAATACAGGAGCTGCTTAAGGGTATGATTTATGGGGCTGAAATCTTACAGCAGGCACCTGCTCACAGCTGAGATTTTTGAGGACTAGTGCAGTTCAATGAACAACCTTCTGCCCTGCAACCTAAAAAAGAAAAGGTAGGAGAATGTCTTTTTACAAAGCTTTTAACTCATGAGGGCAGCAGTGTGGAGTAGTGGTCAGGGCTCTGGACTCTTGACCGGAGGGTTGTGGGTTCAATCCCCAGTGGGGGACACTGCTGTTGTACCCTTGAGCAAGGTACTTTACCTGGATTGCTCCAGTAAAAACCCAACTGCATAAATGGGGAATTGTATGTAAAAATAATGTGATATCTGTATAATGTGAAATAATGTATAATGTGATATCTTGTAACAATTGTAAGTAGCCCTGGATAAGGGCGTCTGCTAAGAAATAAATAATAATAATAATAATAATAGGGCTCTTGACTCTTGACCGGAGGGTCGTGGGTTCAGTCCCAGGTGGGGAACACTGGTGCTGTACCCTTGAACAAGGTACTTTACCTAGATTGCTCCAATAAAACCCTAACTGTATAAATAGTTAATTGTATGTAAAAAAAATAATAATGTGATATCTTGTAACAATTGTAAGTCACCCTGGATAAGGGTGTCTGCTACGAAATAAATAATAATGAGTTATTAAAAGATGGCTTTCTATTTATTTTTATAAATAAAAGCATGTTTAAATGCGCATGTAACTGTTGTCAAAGAAGCCAACAAAAGAACAGACAATGTAACCATCAAACAGTTTATATTCATCTTTGAAAAGCCAAGTAATACTTCAATAAACAATTCCTACTTTTGTCAGTAGCCTGCAGGACCTGTTGAACAATCCTTTCAACTACATAGGCTTAGCCAGCACTGACTGTGTGATGTACAACAGTACACGAGTTAATAGGTGTTTAAATATTTATTGAGCAACAGTGCTTTTTAGCAGGAGGTCACATTCTGTTTTTGCTTAAATATTGCTGTTAGTGACAATGACACTACCAGAAAGGCTTACATTGATATATACATTGGATCTTACAGGTCAGCATCATTTTTTTGACTTCTTGAAAACACAGTGCTAGATTTTTAATTTTTCAAAGATGTGTTTCAATAATGGCAGTTATACTGTCAGTTAATGTCCAGGCAAACGTTTGACAGGTGCACTTTCCAGATGGGAAAGTTATAAGACGTCATTGAATGATCAATCTTTCTTTTCCTGCACCGTTCTGTATCGTAGATTATTCAAAGGAACATACTGTGTGGTGCATGTCATTCGCATGTGGGATTGCTTGTTGTGGTCTGGTCTATTATAATAACATATCAACAGTACAGATTTCTTTGACCGTTTCTCTTAAATAACTACCGGTAATTTCATAACTTTTTTTCCCTCTTGAAAACCGTCCTGCCGATTGCACAAACATAAATCCACAGGACGACCATACCAGTTGCATATTCATAAATTGCTACCTGCTCTTGTTGATATCGATTCTTCACACGCCAGTGGAACAGTTGCCATCAGTCCTTGGCACGCGTGTCATGTGACATTCCAGACGTTCGGCTAAATCTTACAAGCGTTCTCCTCTTAAATGTAGACTTTTTTTTTCGGAGGGGGATCTTGAAAAAAGTTTACGCTGCCATCAAAATAAGCAGATAAATGTGAAAGTTGTTTTTAGGTGCGTTATGTAATTGATCATGCTTTTTTCTCTTATGTAAAAAGTAATGTTGTCGTTGTTATTATTATTAATAGTCGTAGTAGTATTATTATTGTTGTTGTTTACCAAGTGTTGAATGTTTGCTGTATTTCAATTCTACTTCATTAAAATGTCCCTACTAACACGGTGGTGCCCAATCCTCTAGCGGGAAACTGTTCATTTATCTCAATGTGGGAGTTAAATTCTGCATTTAGTGTGTTCAATTAAGTTCCCTCACAAGGGCATTTTATTTCTGGAGACAGCAAGCTAAGATTATAAGCATCGTTTTCAATTTATCTCACACCTCCAGACCCCCTTTATTGACGAATTTCCTTATCACATTTTGCCAGAAACTAGACCACGGTTGACATCGTGTTTGTAATATGCCAGTTTCAAATAACTGATTGTCTGGCAGAAAATTAGTTTACGATTTGCTCACCAGAACCAATTTTCTGCACCAGCTCGTTGTTTCTGCCTCCAGTATTTCGTGACGGGTGCAAATATGGTTGTATTTTACCCTATCATTGTTGTTCAATCAACAGTGAGTTACATATATAAAGTGGGTATTTGGTGGATAATAATAATAATAATAATAATAATAATAATAATAATAATAATAATAATAATAATAATAATAATAATAATAATGTTTTTTTTTTTTTACGAACCTTAGCTAGATAATATTTGTCTAAAAGCGCATACTGTACTCTTAATTTCAGACTTTCAAAATAAATCTAGTTTTACTGTATTAACCTGTTTGCTACATATGCATATAAGTGCATAGCTGTTTCATGTTACATCTTGTTTGAAAATCAAATGCAATACTTTCAGGCGGTACTAAAATGTACGCTAGTTGGCTCCTATCCAGCATCAGATGGCATCCATTGTATTGAAAATCAGAATCAAATCAGGTAACTGAGTGAAAAATGTGAACCTGCTCCAAAAGAAAAAAAAAATCAAAAAACTTTACGAACTGCCACACTTGATCAAACGCAAAGCCACATTACATAAGGCGCCATCTGACCATGACCACAAATGCTGTAAAAAAACCCACTATGTGAAAAACCCAAGCCAAATAAAGCCTTGAGACAAGAAGATGCTCCAGTCGAAAACCCGCTGCGATCTCAGTGGTAGATATGTTGTACATGGGGAGGGCTGACTTCCAGATGACATTGACGCTATGTAGATGAGAGTGTGGATTTGTGCTTCATGAAACGTTTCTGGTTGCTGATGTTAGACGGTGGCACAAGGAGAAGAGGCTGCTCCTTCTTTGTGTTGGGGTTTACTTCAGCACCACGCACCTGTGGACAGCATCATTCATAGAGGCACATTCTCATTTCCCACCAGGATAACGTCCATGGTTGTTTAAAAGGCTTTTATTGGAAAAAAATAAACTTTCTTTGGTTGGTCCCACTACTTTAACTTCAAGAATAAACTGCGGATGCCTCCACAACCAACGCACTGACAGATACGACGATTTTGCTGTGAGTATTTCTGTTTGGTTTCTAATCAGTAATTAATACAGTACATAAATAGAAAACATTTGGAAGTACTGAAGTTATACTTGTTTTTAGGATTTTTATTTATTTATTTATTTATTTATTTATTTATTTATTTATGTTTTTGCCAAAAAAAATAAATATAAAGTTTTGTTTGAAAAAAGAAAGCCGTTTATTTGATCCAATATTTCCTTAAATGCTACCCAGATTTAATTATTTTATTATTTGCCCACTGTAATAGGCAAGTTATATTTACAACAAAGAGGAATAAAGCAGCATCTTTTTTTTATTTTCTAGCCCGACTCGTGTTTCAGTGCTAACAGTAAACGCTGTCACTTTCGATGTTTGTCAAAGCCACTGAATAGACTACCTTGGAAGATTTGTCAGCAACATAACATGAAAAAAATAATTTAGAAAGTAGCGAAAACATTCTGTCTCCTTTAAAAAAAAAAAAAAGCTACCTGTGTGCAAACCTATGGAAAGGAGTTTAAGCAAAGCTGACAAAGGAGGAAAAAAGAGCGACCATAGCTGGGTATTTTAAGACTATGATATGAAATTCACCATCAGTTTAAAATGTTAACATGCAGAATTATCTGTTTTTGGAAAGCTGCAATCGTTATTAATCCAGTGTAATTTTGAGGGTAGTGTTTGCCACGTTCATGTGCAACTCGCTTTGCTTTGGTGATCATAGTAAGGGGATAGTGGATGATGTGTTTTGCTTTGGTTTTCACAGTACTAAAGGGATGCAGCTGGTCTTGATCTTTAACATCGTTTTACAATTAATGTTTTTGTATCTTCCTTCTTTGATATTTTGAGCTAAGTCAGATGTGTTAAATGTTAAAAGAAAATCTGTGGGGAAATTGTGTAAGAGCTATCACACGTGTTTTTATTTTAAATATTTTTTAAATTCGGTAGTGGGGGTCAATAGAAGTTGAACATTTGGTAACGTTGTGTACGAAAGGTACTACTCATTGGCAACACAGTACATTGCACCGATACCTTCTTCGCTGTAGAGTGCAATAGCAATAATATAACATATATATAATATATGTTTATTACTGTAACTATTCTCGTAAATCTTGTCCATTGGTATATTTTGCCTGGTTATTAATTTGAAACATTCCTAATTTTGAAGGAAGGTATTTTGAAAGAAAGTGTGATTGGGGGTTGATCTTATTTGTGTATAAGACACTGGTTTGTGTATAAGACTCAATGCTAACGACTCCATATCTGTTTTCAGGTTAAACGCCTTCCTGGGTGACACTTGTTAAGGTGAATCAGCGCCTATTTGTTTTACATTTATTTGTCGGTCCCAAAATTGGGTAAAGAACCGCGAAGCTGCTGTCTACGTGGTCTGGTTCTGAAATCTCCCGTCCGTCTGCCAGGACCTTTGCCAAACCAAGAGACATGGCGACAAATGGTACTAAAACCACAGATGGACATATCTTAACTGAGGTTAACGAGACACCACCTACTAATGACAAACCAAAAACGCTGGTGGTGAAAGTGCAGAAGACGAAAAAGGAGCTTCCCGAGAGAGAAAATTGGAAAGGAAAATTTGATTTCCTTCTTTCTTGCGTGGGCTATGCAATCGGACTGGGCAATGTCTGGAGATTTCCTTATCTGTGTGGCAAAAATGGTGGAGGTAAACAAGATTTCGTTGGCTTCAAGGAGTGTTAAAAAGGGGTACTGTACAGAATGTTCTTTAACCCTCCCTTCCACCTGTACATTAATACATTATAAGCATTTGAATATTTATAAAGGTGGACGAACAATTAAAAATAGTGATATATTGATTTTAAAATTAGTTTATATATTAATATTTAATGGTTTTGTTTAAAACAAAAAAAAAAGTTTAACAGAATATTGTAATTACAACTGTTTATCACATCTTAGAAATGTAAAAAATACAATATTTCTTTATTACTTTCTGTCCAGGAGCCTTCTTGATTCCCTATTTTCTGACCCTCATATTTGCTGGAATGCCCCTGTTTCTGCTCGAATGCTCCCTTGGTCAATACACGTCCATTGGGGGACTTGGAGTCTGGAAACTCGCTCCTATGTTCAAAGGTATTATATTTTAAAAATGAAACCATTATCTTTTCAACCATTGCAATTGAATGCATTCGGTGCTTCATGTTGTCTGTTATTATTAATTCCACAAACTGTAATATGTAAATTACATCACAGTATAATTGTAATGGAAATGACATTTCACATATTGTTCAAATTAGTAAAATAATATGGGCAGAGTTACATAGTGTATATGCTTTGGATGATTTGTCATTTTATTGTGCAGATTCTCTGTGTTTACACTGGATATTGTTTTAATGAATAAGATCATTTACTTTTTGAATCATCCTTATTTTAATGTACAATCCATTTTTTTTTTGCACCATAGGTGTGGGTCTAGCTGCTGCTGTCCTGTCTTTCTGGCTAAACATATACTACATTGTCATTATTTCCTGGGCTATTTATTACCTGTATAACTCCTTTACCACTGTAAGTATATTTATTTCCATACAAATTAAAATGTAATTATATTCTATAATCTATACCAGTGAAAACAGTTTGCATACAGATTCTCAAATCAGTTCATGTGCATGTGTTCCTTTATTATAATGTTCTGCAGTAGCCAATTTGGTTATTAAAACAAGTTCTCTTCTGGGTTTCTTGAAAAGTCACTTAATCCACTGTTTTCCAGGAGCTTCCTTGGCAAAGCTGTAATAACCCATGGAATACAGATCGATGCTATACAAACTACAGTATTGTAAACACCGCCAACCTTACAAGTGCAGTCACAGAGTTTTGGGAGTAAGATACTATCATTTTTTTGTAATGTTACAAAAACGCATTCCATGCTGAGGGGTATAGATATTTGACATATTTTTGTAATTGTTTTTGTAGACGCAACATGCATCAGATGACAGATGGGCTGGATCAACCAGGGCAAATCCGGTGGCCGCTAGCAATAACTCTGGCAATTGCATGGGTTCTTGTGTACTTTTGTATCTGGAAAGGTGTTAGCTGGACTGGAAAGGTGAGGGACAGGTGTTGAACAATAAAGTATACACATTTAATCATACAAATAATACAATGTTTAAAATGTAAAAACTCATTGGGTCTACTGGTATTTCAAATATTATATTTACAATATTAGGAGACCTTTACATGCCCAACATTCAATAATAACACAAAAAAATGCAACCCTCACTGCTGTAGATCCACATATCCGGTTTTTAAAAATCCCTTGATTAGCCCCATATTTCTAACACCACAATTGCTGTGGTGTAAAACCCTCACATTAATACAATTAATACATTAATGCAATTATGCTAATTTACTAATTTACTAATTTTTGCAAAGTTCCTACTTTTCCTTATTTTTTTTCTTGGGTCTAAGACACGTTTAGCAGATTGACATACAATCCCACCCCTCCCCACACCCCGCCCCAAACAGATACTTAACTTACATTACCAGGCTAGCATAATAAAACAGTGTTTTTTTGATTAAAATGATGTCCAAATGATTTTGTTTTCCAGGTAGTTTACTTCTCTGCCACCTATCCATACATCATGCTGTTTGTTTTATTTATCCGTGGAGTGACTCTCCCTGGTGCCAAGGAAGGAATCCTGTTCTATATCACTCCTGAATTCAGCAAACTTAAAGAATCCGAGGTATGGCTCCCAGGATTCCCATCTCTCATATAGCGTCCTGCCCTTGCTGACTGTGCCCTGTTAAAACATCTACTTTTCATTTCTCAGGTATGGCTGGATGCAGCCACACAGATCTTCTTTTCCTATGGGTTGGGGCTGGGCTCATTGATTGCCCTTGGAAGTTACAACCCTTTCCATAACAATGTATACAAGTAAGTGGGGAAAAAAAGAATCCTGTGCAACTAATAATGATTAATGTTGAAATAAAAATATGCCAATCAGCAGAGACTACTGAAAATGTATACTGTACAATGTCAAATAAACAGACTAATGGGGGCATGTAAGCAGTCTGGTTAAGTTGATTTTCTGGACAACTATCCAACTGCAGGCACCATGCTTTTTAGTTTTAAAATAATAGACTTCTCCTTCTAAAAGTTTCCTATAGCAAAAGCATAGTGAAAGCATGCTAATGCATAAGCAAGTATTGTAAAGCCCAGAGAGGCAAGGTAAAAGATATTTTTAAAAAATGGTCAACTATGGTAAATACATGGTATAACCTTGGGAAAGGCATGGGAAGACTATTAAATGACTGTGCAAATGCACCATGGTAAACTTTTATAAGTGTCTGGATAATGAGCTCCAGATAATATACTGTGTATACAAAGTTAAAATATTTTTATATTCTATACAATCAATTTAAGAAATGTCAGTGAATGTGGTCATCTGCAAAATGGAAATAAATACTATGCTTTTTCCTGATCCATAGGGACGCCATAATTGTGTGTTGCATCAATTCTGCTACCAGTATGTTTGCTGGCTTTGTCATCTTCTCCATAGTCGGCTTTATGGCCAATGTCACAAAGAGGCCAATAGCAGATGTTGCTGCATCAGGTAATTTTTTTCCTAATAAATAATGAAATTGACCATGCATATACTGTGATTTATCAGTATAATAACAGATTAAGTTTTTTTTTTTATTACAATTCGATACACTGATAATATGGCAGAGATGTTTACATCAGATTTGAAAATGAGGTGTTTGTAATTCAGCCCTCCAATACATATTTCCTGTTTTGTAGTATGAAGCCATGCAGTGAATAAATATTACATTTCGGCTATTGGTTTTAGTCACGTTATCTTCTCTGGAGGAAGAATCTGGCTTCAGATTTGTTTGTTCCCATTTCTTTTACCCCTTTGCAATAGTGTCTTCCCCTAGGAGCTGGTAATTCTCTGTCATCTCACTGAGCCAAATTATCACCTCTATTTGCATAACAAACTAAACACAGACCTTGTGAACCTGAAACAATTGATTTATGTTGTACAATGCATTACAAATAGCATTGTATCTCCCAGAATATGTCCTCTCACTTTGACTATATCTAAGACCCATGACAGCACATTTCAATTCTATATGTTTTTTGTCAAGGTCCTGGATTGGCCTTTTTAGCTTACCCAGAGGCAGTGACGCAGTTACCCATATCTCCACTGTGGGCCATTCTGTTCTTCTCCATGCTGCTTATGCTTGGGATTGACAGCCAGGTAACAGTGTTCTGCATTTCTTCATTTCTAAACTGACACACAGGATGTCATTTTGAAGAAAAGAGTGCTGTAATGTTTAGCTGATAAATGATCAAAGGGCTTGTGCTCAACTCCACAGAACACTTGGAATCTCAGTTCATAGCATTCACTGCGGGTGCCCTCTGGTCAAAGAGAAATATTACCTGTTACAAGAAGAAGACCAGCACTCACTTCACATCTTTTAAAAAAAGATTACATTATTTAGTTTTTAAAAATGTTAGACACAGCCGCGTTGTGGCTAGAAGCCTTCCTCATAATTTTAACTGAAGCTTCAAGAATATAATGCCACTGTTATTTCCTTTAACTAAGTAGTTTATTTGTAAATGATACTATTGCTTTTCCCAGATTTGCCTTTGCAATTACACTTCACAGTCTCAGAGCTTCTGTGGTAATTAGTGTGACTACCATGACCAATTCTCTAAAAAAAATTATTTAATTAAGGTTGAAACAAAAACCTGGGCTTTTAGAGGTATCCAAGGGCAAGGATTGAGAAGCCCTTTCATTAAATGGCCATTGTATTTATTTCTATAAAGATTTGTAAGGGATGTTATACCCATTTAAAGTGGTCATTATAATTTTATATGTAATGTTACAGAAATGTTAGTGGTAAAATAAAGTTATTTATTTATTTATTTTTAAATCTGATTAATAACCTGCATAATATGTTTCTTAGTTCTGCACAGTGGAAGGATTCATAACAGCTTTGGTTGATGAATTTCCAAAGCTTCTGCGTCCCAGAAGAGAGATCTTTATTGCAGTTGTGTGCTTCGTGTCATATCTAATTGGGCTATCAAATATCACCCAGGTAACCTTTATCCTTATTATTTAAGTCTGACACTTAAAAATGCACAAATGCACAAATGTTAATATATACTTTTAAGCTAATAACTATTGTGAAAGTCATTTCTAAATAAGAACAGCATTGCAATAGCAAACAAGACTCCAGCATTCTTATTTCTGTTAGGTTTCTGATTTAAGTAAATGTACTATTCTTCTGTATGTAAACTGGAACTTGCTCTTTGTATACAGTAACTGCTATCAATAACAACCAAGAGAAACTGTTTATAATAGTATTATAATAGAACATTGCGCGCAATACAATAAGAACTTTGTAGCAAGGCTTATAACACAATGTTGTAATGTCACCAGGGTGGGATCTACGTGTTCAAACTGTTTGACTACTACTCTGCCAGTGGAATGTGTCTCCTGTTCCTGGTCTTCTTTGAGTGCATCTCCATATCCTGGTGCTATGGTATGTATTAACTTATAGTGACAGATAGTAAAGTCAACTAAACTTGCCCTGCCCTCATAGGCAGTCCGGTCCCCACCTCCTTGAACAAAAAGCCTAGCAATGGTAATGTGGCAGATATTGAAATACATTACATGCATGCTTGTCTAATAACACACATGAGGTACATCCCCCTCTCGCTTGTGTCTTTTTGAAGGTGTTAACAGATTTTATGACAACATTGAAGAAATGGTTGGATACAGGCCATGTATCTGGTGGAAACTGTGCTGGTCTATCTTCACTCCTTTAATTGTAGCTGTAAGTTATCTTTTGTTTTACTTTTAATAGTGGCCCAGTGATGTAAAGAAGGAAGCATGTTAATTTCACTTATACACACAAGCTTTCAAGAGCACATACAGGAGCTCCCTTTATCGGGTGAACTCCAGATCCACCTGATGGAACACTGTCTCAAAAGTATTGAAAGCTTGCATGACAATCATACTAAATGCAATTAAAAACAAGGATAATAAAATCAGCATTTGTATGTAATACAACTCCTCTTGTGTAACCCTTTCTGTTTCCTCTACCCCAGGGTGTATTCTTCTTCAGTGCTTTCCAAATGGTTCCGCTAACTATGAACAACTACGTTTTCCCAGCATGGGGTCAAGGGGTTGGATGGTGCATGGCTCTCTCTTCCATGCTCTTAATCCCTGGCTTTATGGTTTACCTATTCGTCACGCTAAAGGGCTCTCCAAAAGAGGTAAGGAAATTCTCTGTATAATTTTGATAAAATCAAATACAGTAGCATGCCAATGGACAAAAAAAAAGTTTTTGTTAACAGGCATTTAGATAAAGAGGAGTTTGACTGGTAAGGTAGGTTGTGTAACATTTCACCAGTTCCGATGAAGAGGGTTGCGTTGTATCCCAAACTCCTAGTTTTTTTTCCAGTTTCAAAGATGTGCATGCATTGCTGCAGTTCAGTCGTATACCTCAAGATGTCCATATATCAACCCCAATTAAATTGATATAAAGAATAATTAGGAAATGAACACAATAACTGTGGGCTAAGCTTAACACATTCCATTATGATGAGGAACAATTCTGGTCATTTTAAAAGAAAGTATACATATTTACAAGGATTTAAATAAATGTAGTCAGTTATGCACCCTTGAGTTTGAATCAATCTCACAAGTGAAATCAGTTAAGTAGTCCCAACTTTGTGGACAAACCACAGCACTATTCAACAAAATTGACCTACCAGCTTTGCTGGCAGTCTCAAAGAACTCAAGGATTGAATGGGCATAAGGACTTAAATTCTCCCTCACCTCATAAGAGGGCGGTTCCTCCTGGGCAGGCTTGAGGTATGCTCGTGGGGCAATGTGGGTTGGTCACCTCATTGCCACTGGATAGCACTGCAATTCATCCATTCAGGAGTAAGTTAATCAGAAAATAAATAAATAAATACATATATTGATAGACAAGTAAGATCTGTGTATTATGCAGGAGGAAAACCGATGTACATGTTATACAGTAACTGAATCGTTTTAAACTATGTGCTTCCAGCGCCTTCGACAAATGATTCAGCCTTCAGAAGATATTAAGAATCAAGGGAGTGGACCGGAGCATGCTGAGAATGCCAATCCTGTCATCGAAGAAGCCTACATCTAAACCTGTTCAAAATGTCAACTCTAATGCAGAAAAAGTAATCATGGTTGTACGTGACCAAGGACTTACATGTCTGAAAAATATTTACCTACCTCCAGGGGCAAAATTTGAGAAACCTGATTACAAAACTTGTTTTCTTATTTTATTTTATTTTTCATTCGTAAAAACCTACCCAGCAATGTCCTAGTGATAGTTTGTATTGCATATGCAAAATGTAGACTGTTAGGGTTTCTAAAACGTTCAGTTATATCCATTGAACTACTGTAATTTGAACTACAATTGAAATTGGATGCTGGTGTATAATATGTTAATTCGCAGGACACCACAAGGCCCAATGTGATACAATTATGTCAAACTAACTTTTATGGTACTGTATTTACATGTTATTGAGCTATAAAACTACATACTATTACTGGAATCATTTTAGAATAGAGTAAGTTTGATTGTACAGTATATTAAGAAAATGTGTAACATTTTACAAACAAGAGCTGAATACATATATTTAACAGGCAGGTAAGAGCAATATAAGATTAAGTTTGGAAACTAAGGATTTATGAGTTATGCTTTTTATGGGAATGTGCAACAAGCATGGCCAAATGGTATGTGGCTGGAATATCTTTATATTCCAATGGATTGTATTTTGTAACACAAACATATGTTTTCATCCACAAGGCTGGGACCAATAGTCCTTTAGTACATGGCCAGTATTGACAGCTATTAATGGTAACCCTTAAAATGAATTAACACCTGTCACCAAATGAGATTAATATTGGGAAAGACTGTTAAACTTTGATCTTACTTTTATAACAACTTTGTATGTTATCGATTTTTCTTTTTAACAATTGCTGATTTTTAACATTTCACAGCACAAAGACATTTTCCGTGTAACATCTAGATTTGATGAAACTAAAAAAAAAGCACCTCACCATATCATTGTGAAGCACGGGCTGATCTTTTCATAAAAGAAACATTAAAACTGTGATGGCCCATGAGCTGAAAATCCAAACCTGCTTCTTTCATTAATGTGCCAACCCTCAGGTACTGAATTGAATAAGAGATGGTGGAAGTGACCAAATTTCTCTGAAACTGTTATATTGATATGTGCTATGAAGGCCTTAAGCCAACAATGAATCAATTTATTTGAAGCCACAGTTTACTTAAATGACTGTGCAATTTTTTTTTTGTATCTCTTAAATCTATGCTTAACAGAAGGGGTACCAGTGATAACTACAATTGTCGGCAGACTACAGGGCACTTACATTACCGGAACAAGATGTTTTGATTTTTATATGAAATATATTAATAACAGTACGTTGGCACTAAATATCTAGAGAGAGTTGACTTTTTTTTTTTTTAATTGTCCCTATTTATATAGTTTACCGGTTAAAAGCACATAGCTTTAATCCACAAACAATTGCCAATGTATCTACTTTGAGAACATGTTAGTTTGCTTCTATGGCAGCTATAAGTGACAGGGATCTGGTTAAAGAAGTCATTTTTTTTCTTTGCAAAGCTATATAACTAAAATGTGCAATGAATATATGTCTGGTGAATTTTGTATAACGTTACCATACTGCAGTTTTATCTCTTAAATTATGTTGTAAAACTGTACTGAGTAAAACATGTAACTGTAAGAATCTGTATGACCTTTGAAGTTTTTTTTGTCTAAATGTAAAACAAAAAAATAACAATTTGCTGTTTTCTGCAATAATATGTTGATCTCAGAAACGTAAGCACATAGCTAATGGAAATGTAAAAAAAACAAGTAAAAAAAAACAACATAGTTACTACGTCTAGTAGAAAAAATTGTTTTGTATATTTCTGACTGTTTCATGGGCCTAATGTATAATAATCTATAAAAATAATATAACATGTAAATGTCTCTAGATTGTGTTATATGAAAAAAGCATGATTGTCATATATGTTTCCAGACTTTCAAATAAAGACTTTATTATGTTGTGTGCTGTCTCATTGGTCTTTTTGTATATATATTATTTACAGAAATTGCCTCTAGATTATCCACTCAAGGGTAGTCCTAGTTTTAAAAATGAATGCAATATTATAGAAGCATGTTCATGGTCATCTGAAGCAGTGATTATACTTAAACTGTGACAAATTCAGCACAAATTTAATAACCTCACAGTCCATTATTTGATAGGTTGAGAGGCATATGTGATTCTCATTCACGTTATCTGTTTATTTATGTATTTGTTTATTTATCCTGTAGATCCTAAAAATCCTAAAAAAAATTAATAATAATAGTATATCCTGCCATGACATAGCCCCAAAGGGCGCACTTGTAATTTAAGAACAACGATTTTGAGACGCAAACCTCCCAGCGAAAATGTAAGCCCAGCCCACAACTCTATCTACTGTAAACTCACTGCGCGGAGACATAGCAGGTACAGCAAAAATCAATCTGTATGCAAAAAAAAAACTGCCTTCTGGAAAAAAGGGACATATTATTTAATTCTTACGGTTATATTAACAAAACGACAGCTGAGAAGTGGAAGTAAGTAATCAGAAGTTCACTTAACTTTTACAACTTTTTTGTAAGTGGGGAAGTGAGTTTGCTGTAATTCAAAACATATTTATATACTGTATTAGAAATACCCAAAGCATTGGACATTGGCAAACAAAACAAAAAACAACCAAAAAAAACCGTATATGGTGTTGATTGATGCACTGTTTAGTTCGTTATTGAAAGTATTTGTGTGTGTGTGTTTGTGTGTTTTCCCCCCGACATCTGATTAAGCCAAGTGCGTGTGGTGTTAGGTGTTTATTTCTTAGTTCATTGTGGTCTTTTTGTTGTTGTGTGTGTGTTGTGTGTGTGGGTTTTTTTACGTTTTAGAAATGTATGGACATTTAAACAGCTTTGCAGAACATTGGTAATCCAGTTAATTGGAGGTCAATACAATATACGTTTTTGTTTATAAATATTAATAATTCTTGTGGCAGTACCCTAAGCTAAAGGTAGACATCTCTATTGATTTATATGAATGATCTTGTCATTAGATCTTTCGTTTTATCTGAGTTGATAGCTGTGTAAAAATTGGACCACCTAGACTAAATCAATGCCAACTGTTCCTGACAGATTCAGCTGCCTATTTTAATGAGCGAAAAGCAGCTTGTAACTCAAAGCAGCTGGTGTTAAAGTCAACAGGTTTAAAATGATTCTTTCCTTAGCACACATAATTTCTTTGGGCTTATCTTTTTTTTTCATTTCCAAGTAATTGTTTTATCTTTTGTTTGGTCTCTGAAAAGGAAGGGAAGCTTTTGAACACCGATAATGTCTTATCTTTTAAAACCATACAGGTTTGCAATGAAGAGTAATTTATTTCTGGCAGTTTTGTTCTCCCTGGAGGCGCTTGCTTTTTCCTCCCCGCTTCAAACCACAGAAGGGTCAGAACTAGATGATTTCACAGGTGAAGAGACAGCTCTGCCTAGAGATGCAGCGCCCCACTTTACAATGGTTGGTAGGTGCCTTTTCTGACCATGGATGTCCTTTCCCAAAGAATCGTTCCTTCCACCAATGACACATATATTAAGAGCCAACTTCCCAATGTTTTGGTATGTTTGTCAAGGGAAAGAAAGTAAACAGTGGATGTACTAATAGGCCTTTGATGCCATGGTAACCACACTCACTTATTTCTATTTAAATCAATGTGTTTGTGGTGACATTTACTACATAGTGGATAAATGTATACTGTGGCAGATATAGTATTGAAGAAGCCACAGAAACTGTCGTTCTATGAACGTAGAAATAGTTTTGTGATTCCCCATGTTTATGTTTATAACTTAACCTCTTGTGAATCGCCTGCAAACTCTTTTTGCTGTTCGTTCTAATTTTGAACATGTATTTTGGCAAATGATTTCAGCAGAATGTAGTAAAGCTGAGTTTTTAGACCTTCTGATTAATGTAGCTTAATAAAATCAGAATGTCTCAATTAAACTGCTGTTGGTGTTTGATATGCAAGTCTGTGTAGGCAACAGTATTAATCCTCTACCTTAACTATACCAAGTAGAGAAGATGTGTTTTTTTTTTCTAAATTGAACTGTAACAATTTTTAATGCTAACAATATAAAGATTGTTATATTTGCAGCATCCCTAGATTTATTTTCAACCATTACAATTCTTGGTCTGATTTAGGTCGCCATTTTTTATTGATTCTTCTGAGGCAACTGCTTTGATTGGCTGACATGCAGGGGTTGCCTTGGAAACCATCAAATTGAAGCATGAAATACTAGGCACTGCTTGGATTAACAATATTGTGTCTCTGTAGACGGAGAGACATGCAGTGTGACTTATAATTACTAAGGGTTCCTTATTACAATCCAAAGTCAGTTCAGAGTCCAAGGGCAAGTACTGTGACTCGCCATTGAAGTCCCTTCTCCGAATTTGAAATAGCGTGAGTCAAAATATACCTGATACAGTCTTTAAACATACATTCATGTAATCTTACCACTGATCAGCAGTTGTCTGTAATTTAGTGTCGGATTTAGCAAAGTTCAGAATCTCATAAATAACCATACAGGTCACCATGCAGCCATCTAGTTCAAATGCTGCTAAAGACAGGATAATACATTTCTAATGTAGAAGGAGCCAAGTAACAACACAGGGATCAGCTGTATAACGATGTATGACATTAATTACAGTCTATGTTTCATTATTTCAACACAGAGAAGAACACAAGCACCCCCCCCCCCATTCCAGCTTATATCTATGATATTTTTTTTCAAGACAATGAACAGACTTCAGATCTCTAAAATGGAGTTCTGCACCTTGAAATATTCCTTTAGTATCCTCATACACGGTTGCAGCTTCTGTTTTTTTTGCTGAGGGGAGATTGTGCTCTTTTCTAAACACCTCTTTGTGTCTCTGCCTCCAGAGCTGCCAGCAGAGTTCAAATCATACGATGTAAACAAAGATGGAGCCATTACTCTATCTGAGCTGTCAGGAATCACAGAAACCAATGAAGACGATGCCAGCCAGCCATTTCACACTGCTGATGTAGATGGTAAATATTGCCAGTAAAACAAGTGACAATCACAATAGAAAGGAAAAAAAAAAAAACTCAAAACAGCAAATTATTTTGCCCTTTTTTCATGCCTGTTGATTTTTGTTATAATCAAAACAGACAGCCTGCTAACAGTGCTGATGCATTCTGGGGTGCAATTTTTATTTTCGATTTCTGGTGCCGGGGAAAAAATTGCCATGTTGAATAAATCATTTTAAATGTTACAGATACAGACTAGTACTTTGATAGGTTAATATAACCGTCTTTTGAAATTGTTTCTGCATTACCCTTTATGGTGGGGCTGGCTGCTTTTGCCCACTCAGTGTTTTGTTTTGTTTTGCATAATATGAATTAATTGTAATAATATACAGTAAGTACAGACTTGTTATAGTAAAATATTCTAAATATATTTTGAAAGGTTTTATAAACATAAATTAGTAACTAAACTTATTTAGCCCTCCTCTTGTTCATTTCTGTGTAAAAGCATATATTTGTGGACTGTTGCGTAATAACACACTTTTAATGGAAAATATGCGGGCAAGGAGAGCAGGATAAAAAAAAAGCCAACCTTAACCTATACTAATGTGATCCAAGTATATTTTTGATTCTATACAGTAGCTGTAGTATGTAAATAAAGAACTGTTACTTTTAGTAACATAAACAATTGTATATATTGCCGTTTGAAAACTATTTCCCTTTCAGGTAATGGTGTCCTGACCACAGCCGAGTTGCAGGAGGCTCCGTGGGTGTTCCGTGTTCCAGAAGATGTTGTTAATCCAGTAAAAGAGGACAGTAAAGGCCACTTGATCATTGGCAAGGTTTACAATGAGGCAGAGTAGACACTTGGCTAACGCTTATGACAAAAGACAATATCGAGCTTCTTCACCTGTTCATGCATTACTGCTGCATCTTAGCCCCAGTAAATACTGCATGGGGGAAGATACCTGTTTATTTTACAGCTCTGAGATGTTCTATTATTGTAGCTAGATTCTGCTGTTTGCTTCTATATATTAGTTTGATTATATCTAGAACACTGCATTAGCTGTGCTGTAGTTTACATTAGTTTTATGTCCTTTGTCTATGGCTGTAATTTACTAAATATATACATCACATTTACTTGCCTATTATAAGGATCCTGGCCTCTTTCTCCGCACCTTTTAATCAGCTTACCCTTGACAGAATTGCTTTTAGTTGCCCTGGGATACTATGATTGTCACTTCTCTCCCTAGATTTGTATTGACCCATCCCCCCCTCTCCTGTACGGCAATTTGGGATGTTTTAAAAAGACATGCTGGTATCTAATTCCTACTGTTGTGTACCATTTTGGATAAATATATTTTAATGTTTTTGTTTTGTATAAAAAAAGCTGAAACATTTCTTTTGAATTAGCTTTTTTTTAAGTTGTTATGTTTTGCTTTGGAATACAATAATGATATCACATTTTAAGTTGGTAATAAAGAGTGCAGATATATAAAACAGAAATATATCCAGGTTTATTAACGACTGATGTCAGTTGAAAGGCTTCTTCCTGTTCATTCTGCCTCAGTGCTGCTTGATTGCAGTAGGAAATCCACCATGAATATTGTATCTCTTACTGCTGGCAGAGTGGAAAATAAGAGTTCCAATTTCCTGTGACTGGTGTGATGGTGCTGGAGACCTCTTGATACAGAAGGACAGTCGTGCTGATTCACACTGCTAGTTTTCTTTTTAGTCAAACTGTCCCTGGAAATACCCATTCTATCTATTAATTTAATGCTAACTCATTGTGGAATTTGTCATGTTTGGTTTGCCCCATGCGCTGCATACAAATTGCTTGAACCTGGGCATTGCTTGTCAGTTTTTACAAGCCTTTTCTTAAAATACTGTTTGTCTAAAAGAATCTGTCCCAACATTATTCAGAAGCACACTGTCACCGAATATATTGAAAAATAACTTTTGTTTGAAAGCTGGAATTGATTCGATTTCAAAAGGAAGTGTTTGGAAACACAGCACACTTGTTCAAGAAATATGTACAATATGTTTGTTAGATCAACATTTCTCTCAAGTGTTCAACTTTCCCAAAATCCTGCATGCTTTCAGAATCGCAATCTGCTGGAATGTATTTTTCTTTGATAAATTGAGACAGGGATATCTCCTGTATCCGTGAAACAGCTATATCTTCCAGTTGGAAGTCATTCATTTCTGTTGTGGAAGAATACATGAGACACCTCCCGCTGGGAAGAGTTCTGGGCTGTTTCTTCACACAAATGCAGTGACTGATAACCATGCTGGGACTGGGCCCACTGAAACGCTTCACATAAAATCTCCAGGATTTCTCCACGGTACATTTAGTACAAAGGTTGTGAGAACGCACACTCAGGTTCAGATGACTGTGGAATGAGGAATAATGGAATATTGCAATACAGCATGCTTTTTGATAACATCATTTTTGTCTAAAAGTAGCCTCTGATTCCGACTTTGGCATCTAAAATGTTCAAAGACCTGGACCCTCCTCACTGTCTTTACCAGATGCATCAATACACATGTTGTGGTGGATAGATACATCAGTATTTGATTATCAAGCTGTAATAGTTCACAAAGTGACATTTATGAGAGAGCAGAAGGTAATAAACATGCCAGAGAACCGGTCACAGAAGCAGTGTTAATGTGCACAGGGACTCCTTTTGGTGGTATGGTGGGTCACATTGCAGTTCATTGCTTCACCTGTAGGGATTCAGTTGGGGTTAGCTAAAACCATGATCCTGATCATTTGCAGTCCCCAAGGGTAAGTGAAGGTCCCGAGGCAACTGAATGCTGACCAGAAGCACCCTGTGACAACAATGCTTTGGGGAAAATATTTTGGGAAACACAATTTAGCTTGCATCCTGTTTCTAAAGCCAAAGGAAATTGGTCACGTCAAGAAGACCTGTCAGGTGCTATCTTGAAGTCAAGAAACTACAAGCTAACGTCACACCAGTTATACACTACCATTAAAACATGATTGAGTACAGCCAATCAATCAGCTTCAAGATCCAACAGACTGTGATGTCAGCATATTATCTGTGATTCAAATAAAATGCATAAGTTTTCACTTTAGAGCTTTGAAATGCCTAGTCATTACTAGATGGTAAAGTCTTAAATCGACAGACTTATTAAGATTATTGAAAATGTATTTTATTCCAAAACAGTCATATAACCGTACAGGATAAGAATGTTGTTGCAATTACATAACATACACAGGGTGTGGAATGAAGTTCATGTGATCCAAGTTCTGAAGAGGCTATAGTTTCAGTTGGAATAAAAGGGAGCCACAAAATAATAATGATCACTGCCCATTTACTGAAGAAGCTGGTCAGTTACAAACAATGTATGATCAAATGGGTGGCTTTGACCTACCACCTTAAAGGCAATACATTCAAGTAAATCCTGAATAGCCCTCATTTTCTTCAACATGTCTCACTCCCTTTCTTTGAAGCCTGTCAGATACACACTTCTACAAAAGAGAAATTAAATTAAATGACTGTCGCCTTTGACCTTTGTATTATTATGTTAATGTTCCCTTGGCAGGGTTATTCAGGTTCCTTGTGGTGTTTCAGTGATTAAAATCCCACAACAGTTCTGGGAAACCCTTTGATTTAGCTGACATTTGCCACAGAAACTGTTTGCCCTGAAAAGAAAATGAATGCAAACATGTAATTTGTTCAGCCTCACTGTAACCTTAACTGCAGCATATTTTGATCCTCTGTCAAGGATTAAAGCGTTAGCTATGTGACACCTGCTTGCGCCAACACAATGGAGGCAAGGTAGTATGCACAATGTAATTATTTATGGAGTTAAAAAAACCAAATGTCTTTAGAGCCCAAATCTATACATACAGGTACTGTAAAGAAATAATTAAAGCTCGCCGCATTTCTTACTTTCAGGTAGTCTTGCACTTCCTTGCTCATTTCACCTGAAGACTGAATTCACTTCTTCAATGCCTTCTTTATGTTAATAAACCAGATGCTTCCCTGAGATGCTCATTATTCCAAACACTGAAGGATTGAAGTTGGTCTGTCTTCATTGCTTTATGTTTCTCTTTACTGAAGGATATTCCGCTTCAGGTCTGACTGTCATGGAACTTCTAAATGAAGTCATGTCATATTCTAAAACATGCCAAATAGCACTGCAGTCATTTAAAAAAATATAATATTAAAACTAGCTGTGTTCCCATATTCATATGAAATATATTCCCAAGTGGGCCCTCACAAAAGAACAGCATTGTTTTATCAGCCACTTAACAGCTATTAGGTCACAATCGTCCAAATAGGGACGAAATATTTTGTTGGTAAGAATGCATCAAGGTTCCTCCAGCTCTTGTAACAAGACTATAAAAATGGGTGTTTAGTAAAATTCAAAGAATATACCATTCATTTTTATAAACACACTAGTTTTCAAAGCCTAAAGCAAATAGAACGAGGTAATGCTGAAAAATTAAAGATACACAACGTAGCTTTCTAGTGTATATAAAGATGTTTCTTTTTACTGTTTGCAAACTGGTTTACAAATCTAGACAGCACTTAACAGAGCGAGGTTGTTAACCCTGAGGATGTTTTCTTTCTTTTTTGTTTAAGTATACTGTCAATTTGCTGACACTGTCATGTCTAGACATTTTAAAAATAATAATAATAATAATAAAAAAAAACATGAGGACCTTATTCCAGTATTAATAACAACCCAATCCAATGTGGAGAATACTGTTAGTGAATGGATTGTTGTGAATTGCATGCAGTAGCTACTGATTAATTGACCTGAATAAGTCGGGAATCCACAGCAAGACGAGTGGCAGTTTTAGGACACATAGCCTAGAATTGCAAGAACACTGTTTTCATGCTCCTCTGCCTACAGCTGTCAGGGAGTTGTCGTCCTGCTAACAGGAGATAAGTTAGAGGTTTATATATATATATATATATATATATATATATATATATATATATATATATATATATATATATACTGTATAGATATATTATCTTGAAATTCTCATGAAATAAAACCCGATTGCATACAATCCCATTAGATTCAAAAGATAAACAATTGCAATGATTACGTGTTGCATGCATTTCCAGCTTTCTCACACTTTTGTTCCATAAGATGCTGTAAGCACATGATCAAATGTTGCAGATTTTTCAATGCATCTCTTTATCATTTTGATTCATGTTCAAACATTTTAATAAATCAGCAGATTTGGTTTTAGAATTATATAGCCTATTACAGAAGATTGCACTGAAATATTAAATATTAAGATCCTAAAGGTCTTCAATCAACACTAATCTTGGACTAACTAATATTAGTGCTAATCAGGGTATGTGAAACCAACCAATAGCTAAAATTTTGCATTGCCTTGGACACACATCCCCTGTTTTTGAAATCTAGCTGAAAAACTAGGGGGAACAATAGCTCAAATAATAATGCAATATAGAAATATACACGAAAGCAAGATCATTCACTGATTGACATGTTGTTTGTACAATGCATGTCAGAGGAATTACAGAAGAGTTCCATTTCTGAAGAACCTGAATCTCGTGTTCTGTATTTTTTTTTAAGCCCTGAAAAATAAAGAAAACCCAACTACTTCCAAAAACCAAACTACCAGAGCAGAACATGTAATTTTCTTTCCTGTTCCCAAGAAGGCTCTACCTGTTGTTATTTGCCCCAGGACACACAAAGATACATCGATCTAACTAGAGATTTTGGTAAAGATGCCAGTTTGGAATTTTGCGGAGGGTAGTCGTTACATGCACATGGTTTTTGATCCCTGTATAGCATATATCGTTGCTACCTGAAATACATGTCATAAAAAAATGTTTGTTAAATTGCTTAATGATATCTATTAATTAAATGCACGCTCATGAAACACTTGGCATTTGTTATGTCTGGAGAAACTTTGCAATATAATACATTCTAGTCTTCTGTGCTGCTAGAGTTTTTTTCTGTTCTGTTTGACCTCATTTCCTCAAGCCAATGTGTGCAAAGGAAGAAGGGGGGGTTGAAATCTGTCATGGCACTCTATATAGGGGAGAGAGATGAACAATAAAATGCTTCCCCCATGACTGTGAATCCTAAACATTACAGCTGTCCCTGTTTGTTTTGGCTATTGTTCATTTTTTGAACACTTTACTTATGATCTTGAAACTAATACAGTAGAATATATTATAATTCAATTATTTTAACAATGCACATGGCATTGTATCACTATGAGTTGAAATCATTAAGAAATTTAAAATGCAAGTTAGGAGAAATATCATTTGAGAGCCTTCAGATGAGCAAGGAAATGCCTTGCTACAGCTTGAAATCATATTATAACAAATCCTGAATGAAGTACCTTGAGAGTCATGAATAAAAATCAACTCCCTCTGCAATAGTAATACCTCGAGACAAGCATGTATTCTGTTAGATTTGCAACAATACATCTGGCATACAAAGCCTGACTACATATCTGATTGCCAAATAAATCACTGGTTGTATCACGGCTGATTAGTCTGCATGGATGTCTATGTATGTGCGATACATCTGCTGTAACACCAGTGGAAGCATAACAAAAAAAATAAATTGAGATTGAACGCTACATTATTTTGATATTATTATTGTATAGGGAACATTTATGAAGCAGCATATAATAAAATAACAGTATTAATAAATAGATAAACGGATGGAGAGACAGACAAACAGAAAGAGGAATGTTCATGGATGACCTTTTCTCAATGTAATGCACCAGATAATCATCCTGTCTGTTATACAAGACACAGTCAAGAACCTGACCTCTTGTCCTCGGGTTAAAATTGAACTGTTACCCCAGACGTTAATTAATTAGGGATCAATGCCAATATCATTCCTGCAGACCCTTCCCAAAATAAAATGCTACCCACTAAGTGTCACGGCCTTAGTGGGCAGACACTGCAAATATGTAAACATTGAAGCAATCAGCAGCCAAGAGAATATGCAGCATCTGTGTGCCAGCTCCATTAGAATGTGGTGTGATGTCTAATCAATGTCCAATCCATTGTCAGTGTATCTTGCATCAGCAATACTATACACATTTCAATGTGCAGCTGTTTCCTTTGTGACAAACAAAGCACCTGGAATTGTTCTTCATCACGGAAAGGCTGCTGCAATAAGAACATTCATATGGAATTGATGACACTAAAGGGAGGTTGTTACAGTTCACAAATCTTATTTATAAATCTCTATGTATGTACTTCCTGGCTGTGTGCTGTGTGTTGTTGTTTTAGGGTTTGGGTGCAGCTAATGATGCCTGTTGTATAAGATTAAAACCCAGGATTGTTTGTTCTATTTGTGTCCCAGGGAAAACAAGCACAGGTGGCTACCAAACAGGTACTCGTTGTGACCCTGGCTACGACATCCCTGTTTTAAGGTGAAAATGGCAGCCCCCTCTTTGACCCAGATGTCCCCCGATCAGACAGCTGCCCTCGTTTTCTTCTTTTGGCAGATTACATATCTAATGGAAATTTCATCGGGGTGAAAACAACTATAAAAAGCACATAATATAAGTCCTAGACTGTGTTTAGTTCAAATGGGTAAAGGCACTTTGATAAAAACATCCTTGAAATGGAACACATTCTCCTTTGTTGTCTAGTCTGTATACTTTATTGATATCCATTTCAACAGTGAAAAGACTATGTGGGCAGAATTATTATTTTCTTCTGCGATCTATGATGGAGGCTCTTTACCTAACCATGCTGTTAGATGTTTCAATTGCAGTTGTAAATAACCTTACATGCAGCTGTGCTGTAATGGTAGCGTGTCAGCCTTCAATAGCTTATACAGTCTTCAGATTATTACAATTGAAGATTATTATCTTCTAAAAGCATTTTACACATTGATTTGAACATTGGGAGAATGAAGACAACAATATAGGGCAGTTTATGTCTATTTTTATATATGTGTGTGCCCTGACACAATAAATGGCATGGGAAAGCAGTGAGGGTTGTGTGTTCAGTTCCAGTATGCACTTCAAATTCTTACAGCAGGTTAAATCTGCACCTTGTTTCAATTAACAATGACACTACATGTGAAACTTCACAAGACTAAAAAAAAAACTTTTAGTTAGCAACAATTCTAAATAAGATTTTAGAAGCATCCCTTTAAATAGGACACTCTGTACCCCCTCAATTGGATTGACAGGCTTCTAAATCTACAGCCCCCTTCTTGGATCAATGGACTGCAGCATTGTTCTTTTGGGAAGATCCATTCTTGTCAGGAAAGGAACTGTGCAGTGCGACAGTAGTTGAGCTGCTTTGCCATGATATTCTGCTCGCAGTGCATTAGCTTTATACATTATAATGACCCTGGTAACTGGTCATCATAGCTATGCGAAATGGTCCAAGAATTCTAGTATACGTTATTATACACAATAAAGTCTAGTTGTAGGGGACATGGGGGAGGGGGGTACAGTTGCTTTTATAGGGTTTAGCCATTGAAAGAAAATACAAACAAATATGGCACTTAGTATAGTCAGATAGATAGATAGAAATATATCTGATTTTTAGAAGTGCTTTTTTCACTGAAGAAGCTCTTAGAAATTGCATAATCTCTGGATCAAGTCTAATTCTGAGGTAGTTAGATCATTATACTTCAAGGTTAAAAAGTTATTCAGCAGTTAAGACAGTTTTATTTGTTTTTTGTAATAACGTGTTAGACAATGATAGGGTAATGCACAATACATGCCCCAAGGCAATTGACTGTCTCAGTACCTAAACTTGATTTAGTAGAGCCTCATACAGTATTAAAGTATGGAAAAGGGTTTAATCCACAAAGCTTTTTTTTTTTTTTTGGTTAACCTCAAAAGATGAGTTCTAACTTTCCTATGTGCCAAGCATTCAAATCCTCTTTCAAAAATGAATTGACCAAAAACAAAGGGCCTCTGCCAAATGATAGTAAAGTATAATATATTGCTATTCCTGTACAGCCTCATGGAGGCATTCTGAAATGCAAAGAGAAAGGATTAACAGTGTAGTGATGTGCTGGTGCCAGAAGAAACCACATGCAATGAATTGAATAGGGTATCCAGCAGCTACAATAATGTAAGATGCAGTTTCTGCCAAGAACTTTATCCTGGCTTCAGAGAAGGGTTTATCCACAAACACTGGGCTAGGGATAAAGACCAATGATGAAAAGCAGTCTAAAGAAGGAATCAACTTATACTTGGTATAAGAAAGTCTCTGTACGAGCACATGAATGAGATTGCAATCTCTAGAAGCAAAGCAATTTGAGGTTCAGCTTCAGCAGTCATTTCGCGGTTCTGTAACTCATTTAAGTTTACGATAGTATAAGTAGCTGGTTTTATACCAGAAGAAATACATAATTTACTTAAAGTGTAGAAACAAGAAACAGGTGTGGAGGAAAACATGAAAGGGCTTGGCAGCTGTATGAAAAACCAGAGACTACTAACTAAGCACCAGAATTACAGTGCAGGAACCTGGTTACAATAACAGGCCTGGCTAATGGTGTACAGCACAAAAGTAACATGACGAGTTTCTTTATATTGTGAAAAAAAAATACTTTTGAACAAATACATTCATAATGGACCGATAGGCTATTTTACATTTTGTTGGGTAACATTTTGGAGCGTTTAAGATTCAGTTAACAAACTAGACTTGATGTTACTAAACTAGAAATGAAATGATGATTTAACACATTAACATGTGCAACAAGCTTAGCATTACCTGATGTTAGAAGCAACATTTATTAAAGTGAAAGTTCAAGGATAAAACTGCCTTTATCACAGATTCTTTATTTCTCGCATCAGTTTTGGATACTGGGACGAGATTTCATTTTCCAAACAAGAGGAGACATCTGCTCTGTTGAATTTGCAGGATTAGAAGTTTGCTAGAATTGACATTTTCATTGTTTCACAATCCCAACGTTTCCCAACTTTTTTTCCCCTTATCACATCAATGATGCCAATCTCTTCAGGTAGAAAATAAATGGTTCCTTAACTGGAAAAAAAGGGAATAGTATACTGTTAAGATTAAAGAGCCTTACATCCGCTATTGTATTTTAATCTATTTCTATCATAGTATTGTCTGCACAATTTCACAGAAACTGCTTTGTCAGCCTTGGCAAAGCTTCTAAGTTTCTATACTAAGAATGCATTAGTTTCTACTAGTTAGAGTGGCTGGCTGTATGAGGTAGCCCAGACACAATGTTTTATGATAGTGTATGTGCACACCACAGTGGTATGATGGACCCTTCGATGTTTAAGGGGATAATTTGGAGGGTAATGGAATAGAACAATAGACTGGGCCTAAGTTGGACAAGAATGTTGTTTTGTTGTGGGTATGAGAAGCCATAAGGGATGCACCATATGTATTTGTTCTAAAATACACAGGAGGCTGTGTGGTCCAGTGGTTAAAGAAAAGGGCTTGTAACCAGGAGGTCCCCGGTTCAAATCCCACCTCAGCCACTGACTCATCGTGTGACCCTGAGCAAGTCACTTAACCTCCTTGTGCTCCGTCTTTCGGGTGAGACGTAATTGTAAGTGACTCTGCAGCTGATGCATAGTTCACACACCCTAGCCTCTGTAAGTCGCCTTGGATAAAGGCATCTGCGAAATAAACATATTATAATAATAAAATACATTTTCACCTGAAGAAGAGATCTTTGAGGTCTTGAAAGCTTGTGATTAATTATTGTTTAGTTAGTCCAATAAAATGTATCGCATCTCCTTTTCTTTTGATAAAATAACAAAACTGAAATGTAGTGCAGTATATGTATCTCTTTTATATGGACATCACCTTGCTAGTTATCCATAATACTGATTTCTTCTTAATACTGAAGGTTATTATATTGGCATAGGGAATTGTCTGTCCGTCTGAGAGTGCTAATTTAATACTTAATATAACAACATCACACCAATTGTGCATTAATCTTGTGAACTCCAAAAATCATTTTTCCTACCTAATAGAAGGTATTGTACAATATGAGTGGATGTACTACTGTATTGTATATAGCTATAAAAAGCATTGGTTAACTTGAAATGCAGCTTCAATTTATTGTAAGTGGTATAAAGTAATAAGAAACTCAACAAGTTTTCTCTAGCGCACATCTGTCATGTTCTGGTCTGTTTGGTTGACTTATAAATTCCCAGCAGTGTCTTCTGGCTCATAGAAGTGATACATCTATAGGGAAGACATGATAATCAGGGTGTGTAAAACCTAGTCATCAGTTCTCAGGTGTGCTATAAACCTGATAAGGAGTGTCAATCTTTGCTGATAAAGTACAGAGGGGCCACAGCACATCCTAACGAGGTAATTCTTTAGGGATCTGAAGGGATACTTGAGGGTCATTTGGAAATACAACTTCATTTCTGTTGTGCACCTCGCTTGACTCAATGTATGATGACAGGGGCTTTGTACTTTATGTATAAACCTAAAACAACAACTTCCATATGCTATCTTCAGAGAAATCAGCAAAAAAACATTTTTTTTGTAACTGTAACCTTTGTCATTTCCAACATGCTTTTATTAGTTGAACTATTTGTCAGCTCTTGATGGCTGCTAACCCCCACAATTTCCATTGGCGGAACTGCTGTTTTATTTTATCTGGGAAATATTGCATAGATGTATCAGCAAAACATCTGGAGAGCGTGCTCTCCCACTAGAGAAGAACAGTGTGGGCTTCAAAGCGTGCATTACTTGATGGCCTATCACAAAAAAAAACACTAAAAAATACATTTAATCAGAGCAGCATCCATTTTGGAAAAGGTTATGTTAGTCCTGTTCATCGGCAGAGAGGACAGCTGACAGCAAGTGGTCTGTGGCAGAGTTACTTGGGTTGTCATGGTGAATTAATCAGCTGAAAATGATTAGCTTTATCAGTGGATTTTTATGTCCACATAGCAAAGAGAACCTAATGGCATGCCAGTGAAAATACAGTCATGCTTGGACCTTGGTGCACTAATGCAAATTATAGGTGGTAGAAAACATGTTGAAAATGTGTCAGAATTTGATCTATCGCTGTGTAGTGGGGTGTACATTAGTTTCTACACTGTCTATCTTGCAGTCTAAACGTTACATTATCTCAGTTTAGCTGCGTCTGAGCTTCCCCCGAAATGATAAATGACACTCGACTCAAACATCTGCTTCTTATCTTTAAGGTTTCCACAAAGAATTTGACAAAAGCTCAATCATTCAAGGACTGTGTTACAGTTTCCATATTTTTCAGGTCAGTCAGTCAGCAGGTCAATCATACTTAAAATGGAACTTATTATCATCTGTAAAGTTAATAGTTTGGTCCTGGTTGAAAAAAATCCTGGACAGATGCATTTGATGGTTTGTCTCAATTAGGTTAATTTGTATGCAGGTTTGCAGCGGCTAATATATGGACAACACATTGATAGTTCCTTTCCTGTGCAGCTGATTCCTTAATTTACATGCATGAATTTAAATATTCTGTCTGTAGATACAGTCAATTTGGAAGTCAATTAACCGGTCCACTACCTGGTCCCAGTGTTACAAGTTTGAAAGCTACAAATATTCATATCTGGCAGCATGGTATTTTTAAAGCCATGTAGTAGTTTTCGGTATGCAATTTTACTTTCAAGCGTGTGCCAATCATTCAGAAAATCAGTAAATCAAGCTATTTGCAGTACACCTCCCATTAGTCTGGTTACTTTCCAAAGACATGAACACCAGACATACCAAGTATACAAAACAGATGGATGGCTCAACATCAAATTATGCTGTGTGTGAGTTGTCTTGATCCAAGTCACTGAGGTATGTACTAGCACTAAATGGTAGGTTGGGATCTGTTAATAAAGTAAAAAGCAGAGGATAGTTCAGCTGAAATGCTGCATCTCCTCTACAGTGGGATCCTGCTTACAACCAATTTTACAGACGGGTGGACAAAGATGCAGTATCCTGCCCCAGTGCATAAGCCAGTGCATGAGATTGGATTTCAGACCAGGATTTCTCAGGTCTAACAGTTAAAGTGCAGTCAGGGCTGACAGTCTCTTATCTCAGTAGGCCAGGGTTCAGCCTCGGTTCTACCCCTTACAAACTTTTCCCAATTTTTTGGTGTGTGTGTGTGTCCTGTGCTGCTAGCAGTATCCCTAGCAGGAACATCCCAAAATGTTAATAAAATTGCACTTTGATAAAAGGTCAACGTTACCATGGCTATTGAGGTTAGGGGCCGCTGAATAAATGATGGCATTGTGAAGGCAATGCCACAGCATGGGATGTGTTTAAATGGTTGTGGCAATGTGCCCCGCCCCTGTGTGCATATTATGTGTTGTATGTTGCGTGCGTGTGTTAATGTTGGTGTATAGATTGGTACACGGGATATAAACGGGTCTGTGTTTCACGTGTGATTTAAAAAGGTAGATTTGTATTTAGGCACGAGGAGGACACAAATCACGTCACGTGCTGGTTAAATGTAATATGTGAGCACGGGGTTGCACAGAATTAATTCACGTGCTGGGATTCAAGTGAATAATTAATTAGTAATTGAATCTCAGCACAACAGTATATATAGATGCACATTTCATTCAGTCAGGGTTGGGTGTTCGGTGAGTGGAGAACGGGATTGGAGACGGAGGTAATTGTGAATTGTGAAAGTAAATAGTGAAAGTATCTGCTCACCGTGTTTGTTTGTCTGTTTGGTCCGTTTTTGTTTGTCTTTTTATTTTGGCGTATAGTGCCGTGTCCTGTGTTTTTGTTACAAACCTTTTATTTTCTGTTCTGTTTATTAAATGCTGAGCGAAAGCATTCGCTCAGCTTCACCAAACCACACCTCTCTGTCTGTTTATTTCCTGCTTTTGGTCTGACGCCACCCACTCCGGCCGTCTTTGTGACAATGGTCTATAGATCAATCTTCAGAGTGTCGATAATTGCCTCTGTGAACTGAAAATGAGCAGCAGCTAATTCTTGAAGAGTCATTACAATTCTTTTTGAAGAGGACAAAGACACCAAAGTGTGGTCGACAGGTTCCCCTGTATGAGAATTCTGATGTGTCTTTTTCACCTCTGTAAAGTAGAAGCAATCAGTTTTAAAGAAATACAAGCTAGCTAGCTAAACTGATGAGGACCTCTTATCTTCACAGAGCAGTAAGTGGGGAATGTGAGAACACTCATCTTCCCACTATGATATTGGACTTTCTTTTGTATTGCATAATGACTAAAACAGACTTAAATTGAAAAATCAATTCAACGGCACCAAAACACTCTATACATTCTATTCTATTTTCTTGCTTGCTTTTTTTAAAGAAATATATTGGACTTTATTGCATTTACTATTACAGTTATGATTTTTGAATACAGAACATAGTAATTGCCAGGTGCTTCCCTATTGCCTATTAAACCTGGACCCCACACTCTTAAGTGAAGATAAAGTATGTTTCTCATGCATAGAAGCATGTGTTGTCACATCTGTACATTTAGGAGGAATTATAACTTTCACAATTAGTTATACTAGTTAAAGTCAAAATTCTAAAAACAATATTCAGGAAGTGAGAAAAAAATACAATTAAAATGACATTGACAAACTATTTTGAATAAACATCAATACATTTTACTCTCATATTATTTTCATCCTACATGACCAAAAACCAGGATATTGATAGGGACAGAAAATCCAATCTTTAAATTGAAATGGTGTTCTTAGTTTAATACAGTGACCAGTGACATGTTCAGACTCTTATACAACAGATTCAGAATCAGTAATCTCTCGCTTAATTTAACAGTCCAAAAGCCTGGAGTCTTTTCTTTAGCAGAATAATACAAGACGTTGCTCAAGACACAGATATTTTAAAATGAGTGCAGAAAATAAACAGATAGCATTCAGTATTTAGCATTTAATGCATTTTATAGTACACTGACTACAGATCCCTCAGAATTATCCAAAACCTTTTTAAAATTAAAGAATGCTTCAGAGAGGCTGGCCGAAAGGGCTCTAGAAAGAGATTAAACTAGTGATCCATGATGCTTTTAAACCTGGCTAGATTTTATTACAGGCTAGTCTCAAATATAGACTTTCATTTTACATGATAAACATTACCCCTGGTGATTTTTTTTTTTTGCATTATCCAGTATACTGTCTATATATGACAATGCGACACCACAATATATCTGTTTTTCCGTTCTAATTCTTTGACAGACATCATTACAACAAGTAAAATATATCTCATTACAATGGGTTGGGCGATGGCATATTGCATATTGTCCCATATGAAACTTAATGGATTTCTTTTACAATGGAAAGAGTTCATCTGACTTTTTATGGTTTTAGTTTTTCACATCCTATTTGTTTTTAATAGTACGGAAGTCGTATTGCCTCTTGGCTAACTGTCTGGTAGTTCTTTTTATTTGTTAAGCTGAGAGTGCTGTAATGAGTCTATTTTTATAAGGCTGGCTACAAAGCATAAAAGGTATACTACTAATGGTATTGCGTGTTTAGCAATCTTGGATAAATGCTGGTAATTTTAACATTTTGAGTGAAGAGAAGAGCTAAATCCTTTAGGCTGTTCATGCATTTGTATTAATGTACACCTCTATCACCCTCAATAGCTTTGCAAATTATACATTCACATCTTTCTGGCCTAAAATATTACAAACAATTGAGCTGTAGGCAGCAGAAGGCTATATACAATAATACAAATAATAAACAATAATGAAAATCACATTTTTGTTTTCTTCAACTGTAATTTGTTGTACTAATAGAAATATGGAGAAGACTTGCACTTGCATACATATGGAGTTTGCTTAAGCCTTCACCCAACCTTGCAAACTGTTCACTTGAATCACCCCCACCCCACCTCCCAGCCCTTACAGCACCTGGATATTCATTTGAAAGAACAGCTTTCTATTATAGCTGTTAGTTTGGAATGATACATCATTAGAAACCCATTAACATGCAAAGTGGTAGTTTCCATTTGTACATGCACGCTTGACTGGGTCCAAGCTCAAGTGTTTACAAAGTGACAATGTCACCCAAGTGAAAACACTGGGTCTGTCTTCTTCAGAAAGAACACACATCCGTTAGGCCAATGTCATTATTGGACTAAAATATATTGTTACAAACCATAATTCAGCCTCTGAAGGTCGATCCATTCGGAAGTACCAAGGGTGAGAGGCTTGGATAGTAAAAGCTTACTTCATGTTTGTTGAAAGGCTTCCATTACTTTCCAGGAAAAGCATTTGTACTTGATTTCGTTCAGAAATATAGGGAATGAGGGCGCCGCCTGGGGGGGGGGGGGCTTAGGTCGGCCAGGGTGTCCTCGGCTCAATGCGCACCAGCGACCCTTGTAGTCTGGCCGGGCGCCTGCGGGCTTGCCTGTAAGCTGCCCAGATCTGCGTTGTCCTTCAACACTGTAGCTCTGAGGTGGCTGAACGATGAGTCTGCAGTGTGAAAACAAGTGGTCGGCTGATGGCACACGCTTCGGAGGACAGCGTGTGTTCGTCTTCGCCGCTCCCGAGTCAGCGCGGGGATGGTAGTGGTGAGCTGAGCCTAAAAATAATCTGACCTAGATGGTGCAGCATACACACAGATGTGCAAAGGCCTTTTTAATGAAAGCCTGGTGTAGACTGTGGGCATCAGCAAAGGACATTCAGTACTGTATCAGTGTTACAGAAATATCTAAGACATATACTTATTATCATCTTAAGTCACTACTTTTTTCTGGTCTCAAAAAACCTGTACAAAGTCAATTTACTCCACGGTGATATACAGTTTGCTTATTTGGAAAGGGTGCATTAGGTGGATGTTACTGATTCAATCCATTTCCATCCAGGACCTTGTTAAACGTTGCTCTTAATTATTGATCTGAGCAGTCCAGAGCCGTGTTCCCATCAGGAGCTTTAATTGTTTAGTCAAATTTTATGTCGTTTAGTCGAATGTTTAATTAAGTAATGACAGACCTGGTTACCATAGCATTTTAGCAAAATATCAGCCCAATGTATTTAAACTGGCATCCAACTACTAAACTCAAACTAAGCATCAAACTAGGGATAATACTTTTGAAAATGTTAAAAAATGAATATGAATTTGTGCAGATACCGTAATGGTTGTCATATGAATGACAAATGTCCCAGGAGAAGACATATAAAGATGGCTCTAATGAATGCCATACCGCCTATGGTGTCCTGCTTTTGTATCAGTTTCTATATCAATTTTTCTGTCTTTTTGTTTCATATGATTGGATTTGTGTTTGGATATGGTGTTAATAAAACTCTCTGAATGGTTATTTGGTTTCCTAAGCTTTCTAAATGTATCTTTTCAGCTCTTTGGTGAGTTAGGGGTATTTCTCCCAGTGAAGTTTTCCAGGTACTGTGGGAGTAACAAACATTATTGAAGATGGGAAGAGAAATGAATAAGAGAGAAAACTGGCACAATGCATGCCTGCCTTACCTCAGTATTACCAGCGATACTATTAATAAATCTTGACTGAGTCCTTACAATATATGATTAAAAACAATCTTCTAAACATTAGATGATTTATCTTTTGACCCCAATATTAGCCCTACAACATCGGTCATTAAGTTAACTAACATCGTAATAAATGCTGTTATGACAAGATTTGTTATTTTACATACACACAGTCTCATGGGTCTCGATTAATGAGTGTATACTTGTGACTTTCCATAGTAATACAGTTAATTAGTTTAAGTCATTAATATCTAATAGAACTCAATTTACAGAGTTATAATGCATCAAATCCCAAATCCTTCCAAAATGTTTTGCAGCGCCCCAAGGCTCAATACGTGGACCTTTTTTGCAATGTGTTACAATCATCTTCCTAATGTTTGTTCAGCAAGTGATTTTTATGCTATATGCTGATGATACTGCTATTAAATTCTGATTAATCACCATCTCCATTAAAAGAAAAAACATGTAGAAATGTGTGCCTCCGGTCCAAAAGCAATTCCCAGAGCCATTAACTAAATTAAATGGACAATACAATGATATTCATATTCCAATTGATGTAGATATATCTTTCTTTCTCTTCCTTGCCACTATTAACAGGTCGACACCAATTTAAACGATATTCATTTTGAATGTATTATTTTTCTAACTTCTAATTTATGGATCATTATCTGTACATACAAATGAAAGCAGCAGCAGCAGCAGCAGCAGCAGCAGCCTTGTGCCTTATACTGAGCTCTACGATGTCTTGTTTTAAAAGGTTAGTACAGTCAAATGGAGGAATGATATTAATTAACTATGATCATGCACCTCTTCCAAGACCTTAGTGGAAGTGTATCGTTTTAATTAAAAGACATTTGAAACATTCAATATTTTTCAATAATGCTGACATTAAAAAAAAATCTGCAGTGTATGAACTGGCTGAAATCAGTTTCTGCTGTGGAATATTTGCACAGTAAAGGTTGGGGGGAAACCACAAGCTTAATTCTCCATCAGACTAGCTACAAAAATAAACCAGTGGTATTCATAAGATGCCATTGCCAGAGACATCAGTCTCTCACAAATTAGTCTGGAGTAAATCAATGTTCATTGCAGCATAATTATACCCATTGCTAGCCATAGCTATAGACATACTTTTGATTTAATACAGCTAGGCTCAGATCATTTTCTTGCGTGGGTCTGTCACAATAAATAGATTGTTATTTGAATTCATCAATTCATTCTGAGGCAAATATAACCTATTCTAAAGTATTTATATGTTAAACTTGTTCCCACTTGTCTCAGATATCTTTAACAATCAGAACGTAATCTAAAGGGATACTAGCTTAAATTAAATTGAAAATAAATATATAAATTAATAAATTAATGCTTTAATCTACTTTCGAATGTAATCAGACAGAGTTGTTTTTAGCTCAGACAATTTTATGCATGCAAAGCCTGTTGAGTAAATGTTGTGCTAATGGTGGTTTATTTTAAATATAATTCTGAAATTTGGTGATGAGGCATTTCGAGAGTTATACATTTTCTCATTATGCCAGATACTGGGTTGCATATTGACATTAATTAGGATTTGTCAAGCGCTAAAGCCTGTGTGTCTTAAAACTGTCCAGGGGCAATAGAAATCTACACACACAGGAATCAGCCTTCTCCCATTGTTCTGTTTGATCAAATCTAATCAGACTGCGTCAGCTGTGGCTAAATCTCCATGTGTTCCGTTCATCAGGCAAAGAGATTGGACTGGATGTTTAGGAGGGGGGTGTTGTTTTGGATGAATTTTGCAAATTTGACCAAACAGATTTGTGCAGAATTCCACTGATTCGACCCATGTCCTGAGTGACCTTCTGCAAACCAATCCTCTTTGTTCGGCTCCTGTCTTTTCTATTGTCACTTTCGATAACATCACAATGTTGTGCTACAGGCAATGCTGCTAAGTTGCTGTTGATTAAAGCTCTAACATTGTAGAACACAGAAATTATTTTAAAAGGCATTATTAAAAGATGCCTGTAGTACATGTCTTCCAATTAACCCTCTAGTGGAGGGTTATGACTAAGCTATAACTAAATGCATGCAACTTATTAAAGATATGTCTTAATGGGTATATCTTACAGAGTATAGTTGTTTTCCGACAAGAAGCCAATAAAAACAGGAATGTAAACAGTTTCCATTCTTGTTTATTATTTATTTCCCTCTTAATTAAACCCTGAACCTCTGTATGCATCTGCAGAGAGACAGAGAGAGAAGCTGCCTCCAACCAATCTCCATAGGTGTGCCCATTCCACATTCTGTCTTCTGCAGATAAAACATGTGTAGCCACTTTAAGAGCTTTTCACAGTCCAGTCTTTGATTAGAGGAAAAAACTTCTCACATGAATAATTTGCTCATTGTAGTGCAATTGGCTCAGTCATCTGCATCAGAATAGTCGCATTTTCATATGCACAAGCTTTTGTTTCAGATTTTGTTTTCAATAATTGCAATCGTGTTGTTAAAGCAGTGTTAACCAGTTTTAAAATCCATTTTCCTACATAGTATTAGCGTTAGTTATTACTCAGCCTTGTTTTCGTCTGTTGATTCTATTTTTTTTTTTTTTTTTTTGCATTTGAATTTGGAATTATCCTATATTATGAAGTCAATCCTATAGAAGTAAGTATTGTGGTTACTGTACTTCCTGGTACAATATTAGTTTCTGTGTTGAAGCTCAGTTTTTCTCCAATGGCCTCGCTGCAGACAGGTCAAGTGACCTACCTCACAGGAAGTGAGTCGATACCAGGAAGACACAGTTTTTTGTATTTGTTTTTTCTACGTACTTGAATTTCCTGAATGAAAGTATTAAAAAACAGCACATGAAGAAAAGGACACTAATGCTAAGAAATTTAATTTTAAAACCTTATTTATCACTCATTTAAGAGGCCAGTCTTTGAAACTGTAGGAGACTGGTAGTATTTAGGTATAAAGTATCTCTGTAACATATGCCCCTCATAGTCATACAAATATACAGTATACTGGTATGAAAGCTATGCCATATGTGGGAAGTTTGCATATGCAGTCTTGTGTTTATTCTTTTTACCCTAGCAGCCATTATACCACAACATGAATTCCTTTCCTTATTTTAAATGCATTAAAAAACGCTTATTCAAATCACTTCCTAACACCATAAATAATAATGAATGATTGTGGCAGGGTGCCCTGCCCCTGTGTGTAGTTTGTGTTATATGTTGTATGTGGTGTGTTAATATTGTCTGTTATATGTATTACTGAAGTGGTGCACAGAGTGTGGGTTATGTAGCACAGGTGATGTAAAATGTATAATTGTATTTAGGCACCACTGCAGCCAGCCTGTTCACAACGATATATTTAATCACAAAATCCTTCAGAATTGTGCACAAATTAAACATAACAGCAAGATTCCTGTGTGTATTCACTTGCATTTAAAACACCATTTTGCATAGTTAATTTTGGAGCAAGACTGTTGCATTCCATTATTCTGAAAGTGCGAGAGATCTTTTAATGTCCAGTGACATTTGATTTAATATGGATTTACATCACTGTAACTACACACGTGGTGGTTACATGGTAACAACACAAAAAAAAAAAAACATGTTTATTTGTGGAATTACAGTATAAGAAGGCATTTATTATGATACTTAGTTACCCAATGCACCATTTTTACCAAACATATTCACTATGCAAAGTCAGCATATAATACAAATTGCACAGTAATGGTTTCAATGTGAAAGTCTTGCAGCATGTCCACCATTCTAAAATATCTACCCTCTCTGTAAGTCTAAATGTTTTAATAACTAGATGTTAACGTTTGAATTCTATAAATACAGCACTTTGTGATGTCCATCCCTGTTGTGCCTGTCTGGAAAGTGTTTGGACAAGTGTTTAGATTGGGTTCTTAACACTGAGTACTGCACTGAACCCATCTGCTGTATGAATTATATTAAAGTGTGTAGCGCCATTATGATTCATCTGTCGACCTCTAATTTTAGTTTATTTTGCTGTCAGATGCAAACAACACCTAAAGCTACTTCAATGTGCTCAATTGCATGTGTTCTACCGAGGCTTTTCAAAACCAACCTAACTTTCCTTGATATAGAAATGTTAGCTCCTGGTTTTTGGATCATGTAAATACACAATTGTATCAGAAAAGGGTTAGGGCTAAGGTTAGAGTTATATCATGCAAAAAGATTTACAAATTAAGTATACTGTAACAATGCATAATAACATTGTAATTATGTATAAGTACACATGAATTTACAAAGTAAATACAGGTAATTAGAGACACTTAATGTAAAGTGTTACTCAGATTTGATACCTGAAATCTCCCCTTACAATCACGAACATAAAGTATAAGCTGCTTATTGCATAACCAGCTTCCATTTTATTTATTTATTGTTTTAATTAGCATTTAAAAAATTGTGAACGATTCCAAAGACAAAACTTATCACGGATAACATAAATATGTAATTTAAATGATTATTTTAGTTGTTTTTTTTTTGTTTTGTAAAGTTAGCAACTACTCTGTTGAACGTATTTCATTTTTTAGGGCTCAGGAGGTCTTACATTTCGGAGCACCACCTTTCACCACAGTGACCGGGGCATTGACCCCAGGTCTTGCAGCTAATAAAGGTATTTGCTTTCAGCCTTACTCAGGAATGATGCTCATAATGCTTTTTGTCAGTTTCCACCTCAGTGCGTGTGTGGCTCAGTTCTTCTGACTCCCACAGCATTCACTTATCTTTCTACACTTTGCAATATAAATTAAGAAAATCTCTGTAAGACCAATTTTTAGCTTACATTTTGCTGTTTTCAAAAGTAGTAATTGATATGTTTGCACAACAAACTGATTTATATGAAATGTTGACATTTGTTCTTATTCAGAATTGAATTTTGTCTGCTATATGTATTGCATTTATATTGCTTTGTTCAGCTCTTAAATCTTTTTTTTTTTTATAAATATCTGAAAACAATGTATGCACTATTTAAACAAAGATACATCTCAAAGATGTGTTTAAGATTATTACTGAAAGGTCTTTCTAAATGAAATGCGTTTTCTAATGAACTATAGCTATTGCTACCGAGTGACGTCATTTTTTTTGTGCGTGACAGTACCTCTAAATTATTATGCTAATGCTTAATGCCACACTGCTCGGGCTCAGTTTTGCACAATTTCACATCCATACAAATGACAAAAGTACCAAAAGGGGCATCAGGACAAACTTCAGCTGCAGGGCCACAGTGATTCAGAGCACTGATAAGCCTCAAATACTTTCCGTCCTCATCTGTCAGGAAAGCTTAGGGAACTTTAGAGTGATGAGTGAATCTTGCAGTGGAAGACTGGGCACTCCTAAAGCAAATAAGGGGCTGTTTCGGTTCCCGCTACCTTAAGAATCAGTCTTTCAGTGTCTACGAATTAGTTTGACTTAAATGATTTATTTGCCAAGAGCATAAGCAATGATGGGTATTCCACACTACCTGGGCTGCTTATTAGGATCTGTACCTTGGGTTAGGCCCAAGTTGGCCCTCATCAAAGCCTTGACACGATGCGGAATAGACACTAAAGGGTGCTGGAAGTAGACTTAAGGGATGTTAATCTATATTCAGGCATTAATATTTCAAGCAATTGGTGCAGAGTAGACAAGTTTATCTACAGCCGTCTTCTGGACACTCAACTCATCACACCTGCCAACATCTGGAACATAAACACAAGGGCAATGCAAGAGTGACAGTCCATATATTGTCATGTTATGAAGAACCTATTGAGCTAAATTTCATTTAACTCTTTAATTTGTTTTAAAAATTGACATTGGTGAAGGGAAGCAGCAATTATTTTTGTATTCTATCTGAACAGCATACTTAACATTAGAAATGACCTATTGTCCATGGATAATTTAATAAATGAAATACAATCATCTCACTGTAATTGATGTTTCAGATTGCTAGCAGGGATGACTATTGTTATTTTACTGGCAGAATCTCCATGGCAGAAGCATTAACAGCCGTGTCAAAGGCATGAAGAAAAATGAGCAGTTAATATCTTACAGATCTGTGTATTTTTTGTATCTCTGTTAATGCTTATTGGAACATTGTGTTTTGTTCTGACCATGCCAAGTCTGTAACTTATAGTTTACAAAATAATAATTCTTGGTTTTAGCTCCAGCAAAACTAATCTACATTCTGTATATGTAATGTTGTTATATGTGTATTTACAGAATAAACTAAACAATAAGACTATTGTTCCCGCCCTTGCAAACTCTTTTGGGATTCTTTTTTTCCCAAGCTAACATGAAATTGATTCTCAAGTAAATCTGACAAGTTAACTTGGTACACATGGCAATTCCACCTGACCGCTGAAGGCCCTGTAGGGAAATACAGCCATGTAACCTTCTCTCCACTAGGACAATTTGCTGAACCCTGGGGAGTCCATAGCACAATTGACAACTGAAGCAACCTCAAGCTGGGTTTTTTTTTCTTGATATTTCTTCAACTATTAAAAGCAAGTTGCGGTCTAAAGGCTATCATTTTGTACTTCAATAATACATCTGTTCTTTCTTGTAATCTGTAATCAAAGGGGGAATCTGCTGTCTTGCTTTTAAAATATTTGAGAATTAGCAACAGAGTAGCCATAGTCGTTATTAATACTGTAACCAGAATGGCAAATCTGATTAGCCTGTGAAGTATACCTTCATTTTTTATAAGAAATTAAAATGCAAATTTATTAAATAAAAGGGCTTTGGTGGTCAAAGCAATCAGAAGACTCCTGAACTCATCCCCCTTAGGAACTGTGGCATCACAAAGAACAGCTGCATCCAAGTCTTCAGAAAAAAAATGTTTTTTGCCAGGTGCTTTGTAGAGGCATCCATAGAACAGCTTGCCAGTCGAGTTGAAGGAAGGTTATGAATGGTCACTGAGTATTTACTTCACAATGTCAATAGCTGTTGATGATGCATAATCACAGCCAAGCCTTTTTCAGTCATGCGTACTGTAAACAGACTTCAAGTGAATTGCTTCTAGTGAATCATCTACGTCTAGCAAAGTAAAAATGCATATCGAAAGAGGAAGCTCACCCCTGAGTTAGCTGAGAGCCCTGGGGAATTCACCAGTCTTTTTATTAATTCCATTATGCCAGCATAGTGCGCCATGCGGTCTTTACCAGCTTTTCTGTCTGCTTTAATGCACAAAACAAACATATTGTTTGCTCATCCCTAAATCAAAAGAGGTTGTTTATCATTTGTGTTTTTTTCACTGTATATTCTTTTCTTTATGTGAATACCGTAGAGGTTTACAGATAGGAATAGCATATGGATATCAGTGTGTTGAGGTCACTTCCTACAACAAGGCTACTTGATGAACTTAATGTACATCTGTATCATTGAAATGTTTGTGTTTTCTTGTGGTGGGTTACAGATTTTAGTAGGATATAACCCAAGGCAAAGTGAAATCCTGTCAGATGCAGTTTATTAATTCACAATGAAAAGCTGCAGGATGGCACTTATTGTAATACAGTTTCCTGCTGTTGGGTTGATCAGCTAAGGAAACACAGTGATTTCTATGCTGTGCGTTTAATTTGCCTTAGCAATAACACTTCAAGGCAGGAACTAATGGTTTACAATGATACCTAATAGAGTTGCCGTTTGGGATCTAGACATTCAGGCTAACCACAATACCCCTGTATCTTTTAAGTTTCAATACTGTAATTCAGTATTGAAACTTAAAATCAGATTCTGATACAGATATTACAGACAATCTTTTTTTTTTAATCTAAATATTATCCTTTAACAATCTGTGCCCATTTTAATTCATCCACTCCAGTAGTTGATCTGAGTTCCAGTATTAAAAACACTGAGCAAGGCTGTATTAGAGCAGCAGACAACATAACAGTCCCTCAACCTGGAGAGCAGGGTTCAATTCTCACTACCTTGTATTTTACAGATGGAAACTTATAGATAAGGGGAACCAATCAATTGATGTAAACGTATGCAGATCTAATTACCACCAACGGGGACTTCGATAAAACCAAGTCAAGTGAAGGTCTGTGCAGTAAATACTTTGTATCACACAATGTATCTATATACCGGAACACGGGAAACTTCTTTGTAAGCCACTGTGGCTTTAATTTGAATAATTAAAAAAAAAAAAAAAAAAAAAAAAAAACTGACATGCAAACCAAAAGATCACCTAACAAGTCATCTAAGTTGCTCTTCATTTGATGTTGTTATTTAAATTCTGTCATACTGTAAACATTTTCAGCATTATCTGAAAGGGAAACCAAGCACTCTGCAAGCATGCGCCTTAACCAGCATTCAAAATTCAGACCTTTTTTTAACCTCATACCAGCGTAGTAAATAAATGACGCCAAGCTCTTTTAGGGCCAAAACCATTCCTTAAAATAAAACAGAGTAAGGTTATAATGTTCCATGTCTGTTCAACGGTTGCTAACCCCCATTGTAAGTTATTGCAGCTGTTCCTCCAACTATTATCTGCCTCAGCCTCCGGCGCTGACACATTGATTGATGCCACATTTACGCAGTTTTAACTTTACCATGTCAACCTCATTACCATGCCAACTGCAGATCTCTGCTGGGAATTTCAGAAGATGAGTCGTCCCCGGAGGTACCAGGAGTATGGAACTGGTTCAAGTTCCTTTTGTGTGTTCAACATCAGCAGTACAACATACAGCAAGAAACTTGGTTTCAAATTGCTGAGAAATGATTAAGGAATCATTTAGATATGTAAGGTAAGGGATAACTCGTTGAAATGAAAAATAGGGTATCCAATAGAATGTAACACACCCTGCTGACTAACCCTATATATCATAGGAATAGCCACCTCTTACCTCTGGACTATTACAATGGTTGTAGTCATCATTAAGAGGTACTGGTACCATACAGCCATGTTTTTCAGCCATCAGTTCATTAACTCAGCAAAATGAAATTTATAATTAAAGTTCGGGAGGAGGGTCAGACACCAATCTCTGCATCACCAAATTGAATCATTCAATTTACACATTAGCTAATTTAAATTGTTAGCACTATAAATACCCTCTTCACTTATCTCTCAGTTGCGTTTTGATTTCATCGTAACCCACCACCTCCCCATCTCCACCTTTCTTAATAACAGTTTTTATGTTTTATCAAATGGGGGTCTCAGCCTCGTCCAGTTGGCCAGGCAGCGAACCCTCAAACCAAGTTAGGTTTGATGCCAAATGAATGTGTATATACAGCATACTTTTCTGTTAAATCGCATACTCCGCATTCTCTACAATAAATATTTGTACTAAAACATTTTGTGATTGGTGTTTGTCCCGAACTACTGAAATATATATTATACGCTGATTGTATTAAATGTATTGTCTGGTATAAGTACAAAATTTAAGTCAAAGTAAAATTGAATCTCACAACTATTATCAAGGTGCAAAGGGCCCTCAGAATTGAATGTTTTTTGAAGAATGTTATGTTTTTATAAACAAAATAAAGAGAAAGAAGCAAATACTGATCAAGAACAGTTTCATGAATATCACAATGTATTTTATAAATGAAATCACTCACAAGTTTTGTGAGCAGGTAAAATGTATACTAAATGCAGTTTGAATTAACTTAATCACACTGTAACAACACAGTTGTTGCACAGATAAGTGTAATTACAGTAAAGGTTTAAATACAACATTAAAATTGAAGGCTTTTCAAACATTCATAAAAACACATATGAAACTAAATATGAAAGTGCTGCAAGTCGACAGCATTAAGCTATCCTAGGGCTAAAGCATCGTAAAAGTAATCCTTATACGATTGAAACACTCCCACCTGTCAAAGAGATGGATTATTCACATTATCTATAACATGTACTTTGGCTATGGGGTTTTCTGTACTAATGGGACTCCAGAGAGACATAAGACAATGTCAACTTAATGCATCTTGTGTACAAACGGGACCCTGTACAAAGTGATCAGTTAAAAGAGTCCAGCCTTATCCACAGAATTCATATATGCATCTTACCACACCTTGCCTGTGTGTCAGAGTAGTTAGATGCTGTTTTGTGGCAGCATTATTTTGACTCAGTTACTCAGTTTTTCATGGTGTGAAAATAAAAAAAAAAAAAAACGAGGTTGGGAAGTAACAAACAAATAAACATTTTTTTCTGGTTGTTGGAGTCAGGGGCCGCATTGGAGCTGGATTATTAAATGAAAACGGCATCACTAACTTGAAATTAAGACACTGCCACAAACTCCAATTCTCAAAAAAATGTTCTGCCGAGGCTGTTGTTAGCTTAGACATGACTGTAGAAAGCGTTCAATAACTCCTAGTTATCGACAGCATTTTGCTGTCGTTCTCTCTTATGAATAGCAGGTTGACGCTCAGGACCGATGAAAACTCTATGCTAATGAGGTAATCGTTAACCTTTCTCTCAATTCGTTAAGAACATGCCTTCATGTTCTTAACATTTTGAATACTAGGGTATTCAAAATGTCTAAATGCTACTTAACATTGTATCTTATGGTGTATACTACAGGGAGCGTGGTTTGCTGCACATAGACAGCCAGGTTGTAGATGACTTCACATAAATGCTGTGGCAGTTAAGCTTTAATACCTTCATCTGAGCTGGCACATGCTTTCTTAAACCTGGCCTTGGCGTAATACATTGCTTTCCTGATGCCATTGTTACTTTATTCAGGCTTCTGTGGCTTAGAGCTGCCATTTGAAATTATGTGCTGTGTTTCAGATGATACGATTCCGAAGCTAATGGAAGTTTAGATGGTATGCATTTTACCACGTGTATACATATAGTACTTGTTATGATAAATTACACTCCATGTGCCTCGTTTCTACTCACAAACCACAACCAGCAGTAAGTTGCAGAGACAGGAAGTAGTAATCAGGAATCCCCTGCCAATCACCATTTGTTGCTAGGTAATCTCTACTTTGTCACACTCTTTACCTCTCTAAAGGTAAAGAAATGGAAGGAATAGCTTTAACTGGTAAAATGTTAAAAAAAAAATACCCGGTTGGCCATCAAAATAATTGGCCTTATTTCTACAAAGTCATTGCTAATTAAACATTACTGTGTTCTGCATCATCATTACCCGCTAAATAATTGAGCACGACGACAAGACAAGGTCAATGATCTAGCAGGTAATAAGCTCTACTGAGGACAGTAATGCATTTATAAACTGAGCAAGTGTTTTTGTGTATGAGGACCTTTTTAAAATGTGTATATTTTGGACTGGATCTACTTGAAATGTATTTTGCTGTTTAACCCTCATAAGGACACATCGGAAAATGGACTTTCCTGGCAACCTGGGGTCCAACTGGACCCCAGCAATAAAACTACAGATGCTACTGTAGTGTAACAGAGCGGAGGCTGGGCCCGATCCAGCGACCCTGTGCACAGCAAGTGAACGTCTTAACCACAATGCAAAACAGCCCGGCTCGTCTGTATTTGTAGTTTCAGAGTTTTTAACCTCGTCTCATCTCACCGACAGCAGAAAGGATCCACAACGGCAGTGTATCACACACAGAGATATTCATAATAAAGGCAATGTGTCACTCATGAAGCTGCCCACCAAAGTAGCTAGCACAAAATGTGGACTGTAAATTGACAGGTTGAATCAATCTTGGTACTGTGTGGTCAGTTTCTAGAATAAAGATTAAGAGAGACTGCCTGGGCTAACCTTTGGAGGGGTCATTAACTCAGGTGATGGGATTTTTGGCAGCCCAGCCTTATCTTTGATGGCAGAGATCAGGGCTCATGAGAAGTGATAACAGCACATCAACATTGGAGGCATTCTTACTTTAATCAATATTACTGATTTTTCTTTAATGTTTTATCTATAGATTTATGGTGCATAAAATGCGATATTTTTCAGGCCATGCATGTTATTCTAAAAGAAAATCAAAATCAACCAGAAAATGCCCTAACCTCCATTATAGCATCTTATCTGCAATAATGTATCCTGAAGGGTTGTATGATGAATGTTTTGTTCAATGGATTCTAAACACATGAATAATAAACATGTACTTGTTATATAGGATATATTTTAATAACTAGTTCAACAAATAAGAACCGTGCAATAATATAGTACAGTATTCAATATTTCAATTGTCATCATATCCCATGAAATACCGTACTTCTGTATAATTTTACGATTGAAATAACTAATGGTCATTTTTAAGCCCTTTTTAACAGGATGCTTAGAAATAGAAAACTGTGCTCAATGCATTTCATCGCTTGTTAGATTGTGTAAAGCATACAGTACATCAGTAGGATTGGGTATGATAAATTAAGCATTTAAAAAAAAAAAAAAAAGCCTTAGAGTGACACTTGATGGACACCAAGTTGAATTACACAGATAACATATCGGGGCAGAGGACCATGTATAACACTATATATATATATATATATATATATATATATATATATATATATATATATGAACTCATGTTCACTGTTTTTTTACCCTCCATTATAGTTTCTAGGTAGGTACAAAACATTTGATACAGTAGTTGAAACCATTACCCCCTTTGGTATTTCTTTTTATTTTTCATACCTTTGAATTTTTGTTTTAATCACAGTGCCATCCTGTGGCTGAACATTGCAATTGTGGACACAATTCACATTTTCATCCCTACATTACAGTGTATAATGTTGTTTATTGAGTTCCCTATATGCTGTAACAGTTCTGTCACTATAGATATGTTTCTGCCAGTGGAGAAAAAAACAAACAAACAAACATTAATTGAGAGCAAAGAATGACACGTTTCTTCACCGTGACATAAATACTTAATTAATATTTTTAGTTTAGTCAACCGTTAATTGAATGCCTAGTGTCTGCCTAGTGCTAACAGCATGCTCTGTTATTTTATCTTTGCTCCTTTGTGGTCTACCTGTTTGTAATACATTTAAGCTACAGTATATGCAGGCTAATCACAATGCAAATGATCTCATTATTGTTTATTAGGGACCAATGCGCATATCTTTTTGAAGTAATTAGCTTTCTGCCTGTCGGAAACACATTTTTAATTATTTGTACTAATTAGACGCAGCACTCAAAGTGTATTAGTTTGATAGAAAGTGAATTTATTCCTGTTAATTAGAAACACATTAAATTCATGGTGTCTTTTCATTTTGTAAATAACAGAATATCGAATGGTTATGCTCTATATAACAAAATGTATTTTTTTTTGGTAAAATAAGGATGACGGAGGATAGAAGGATTGACTCTCTAGTCTAACCATCTGTTTCCCATTAGTTTATTTATCAGATCAATTCTAAAAGTTTCTCATAGGACAGTAAAAGCATGGCAATGTGTAATAAAGCACTGTGCACGCATGGTTAAGTATAGATAAGCATTGTAAAGAACAGAGAGGTATAGTAAAGCATATAAAAAACATGGCAAACTATGGTAAATGCACAGTATGGGAAAAGTGCAAAAATGCCATGCAAATATACTTGTATGAGGGATATGTAAACTAAAAATGAGGGATGTTGAGTTGCAGCTAATAAATGCTGGTTAATTAAACTGGGTGTCCATGGGCATGAATCTGAACCGTGGCTTACAAACAGACAGATGATTCCCGTGCACTGTAGTGAAATCAGAAGCACCATTTATAAGGTATTCATTTGAACTGCAAGCTACCAGTATAGTACATGTAGCCAGGATTTTGTAATAATAATGAAATGTAGAGAGCTTGTTTAAATGGTGCTGGAGGTTTTCTTGTGTAGCATTTGTTTCTAAGTGTAATGACAGTAAAATGCCTAAGGTTTAATAATGCCTGCATTTCAGCAGCAGTTGCTCTGCCTCTTGTACTGCTGATGTTGAAAAATGAGTTCTGTAACTGAATATTTAAAGCCAAATTGAATGCTTTTACATATTGTATCCAAACAGAAGCTAAATAAGAACAGCTGGCTGTTGCAGGATGTAAAAACTGGGGTCTCAATCTGTGTTGAAATCCCGAAGACAAAGGGCTAGGTTTTCTTTCAGTGTCGTGTCTTTTGTTATATAACAGCTCCACCTCCTCACATGTCTGGCAGCGTGATAGCCAAGAGGATGAAGAGAGAACACTGTTTGGAGTGTGAGGGTATAAGGGAAATATTACGGCATACAGCACTGCTGCTCCCTTCAGGTGTTACTGTCATTTAGCCAAGCTCTCAGGAAGTGTTGCAGTACTGGCATGTAATGGCATGTAAGTGGATTTATGTGCTGCTTTACAGGGACTCAGTATATCGAATAAATAAGTGCTTTTGCAACCACAGCTGCTGAGACTATTGACTTTCATCGGAATATTCATCAATACTATTGCAAATCTCTCAAGCTCTGTGAAGGTGCAATCCTACACTTTCACCCCAAGGTGGACTGACTTCAGTCTCTATTGAGTCAACTGACATTTCATTTTAGGGTCTATGGTATTGAAAAAAAAAGGTCCTGAATTAGGAATAAATAATTATTACCTTTCGGTTGCCCTATTAGTTTCTTCCTATAAGTGGGAGACAACAGTCTTTCAAAGCTTTATACCTTGCACAACCCCCATTGCATATTGCTGTTACAGGGCTGCATGATGTGCAGGGTGAGGCATACAGTCAGGGGAGTCCAGGTCTGTGTCCTGGCTTTGTGAAGTCGTCAGTCTTTGCTGGGGAGCGTTGCACTGGCCCTGATGCTCCTGTCAGTTAGGGAGGCAAAGCCGGCTAGGACTGTTTCTCCACATCGCACTACAGCCACTGTACTGGCCAGGCGCCTGGTGAGCTCCAGCACACACCTGCAGGGCTGGCCTTTGTCCTCCAGAGGCTGGGAACTGGAGCTCCTGAGTGTAAAGAGACAATTGCCCTGGTCATGGAATCAGAGGGTGCCTACTGACCTGAGCTGTTGTGGGGAATTGCTGCAGTGAGGAAACATAATTTGGCATTGTAAATTGTTGAGGCAAAGGGTGAATTCTAAAGGTAATGATAGCAACCTAAATACATACAATATATGTTTAAATTAATAGGTGACATATTTTGTGATGAACAGTATGTTTCTATGATGTATTGCTTGTATAAAGACACAGCTTTTTGTATTTATTGGTTGTACATGCACAACAAACTCTATTGCAAATGTGTTACACTATAAAATACACTTATTACATTAGCGTGTTTCTTATCTACAAACAATGGGGTCTGTTTTAACATTTTAAATACCCCAATCTATGTCCAGTAATGGGTAAAAATAATAGTGGGAAATGACATTTTCTTAGCAGTAGGTGGAGCTATTTCTCTTTTTTTTACTACTGAAAGTCACCTGCTGCATTCAGAATAACGTTGTACCCCTCTTTGTGAAATACAGCTGGTTATAAAGATAGCAGGGTACATTGTAATGTTGCTGTGGAAAATAAGAGATCTGTAAGCACACAATGGTCACTTCAATGGTCATATTGAGCAACTAAAGCGCACTCTAGGATCCACGGTAGTCGTATTTCTAGAATCTTATCTACACAAGATATACCTCTACAAAAACAGTTTGTCTGTGAATTCAGTTTCGAGTCAGCCTTTTGTAAGAAATGTTTCAGTGCAAGTTCCCTCACCATGTTTGATTTGAAATACATTTCCTTGAGGTTGGTTTCACAGACCTGATTAGCACTAATCTTGCACTAACGGAACCTAATGTTACCATAGGCAAGCTAGCCTAAGACTAGTGCTAATGTAATATGTGAAGCAAACCATTAGTGTGTGAAAAAAATATGTTTTATGGTGGGATCAATCAAAACATGCAATGAAATGCACGTTTAAAGCAAGAACTATACAAGGATGTTACACAGATAAGATAGGACTTCAAAGAACGCACGTGGTAGACTCTGTATTTATGTGCTAAGCACAAATTTGGTGCTTGGGTTGAAAACATATTTACAAAGACATTTTTCAAAGCATGCTTGAATTAGTATTCCAATCACGTCTGCTGCTGGTTCGTGGGCTAGGATTTAGATCTCGGTTCGGGCAATATCTGCCTTGTCAGGAAATTGCTTTGTGGAGTTTTCTAATTATGCGGGCAACTATTGTTGTGACTTTTAAGTCCTGTAATTATATTTTTCAAGGAAAAAAAATGTAACTCAGGGAGAAGAGTGGCAGCTGGGAAAGTGAAGTGCATTGACACTTTGTAGCAGTAAAAGACTTGCTATCTTCAGCGAGAATGAATCTGCTCTCACACAGAACAACTCTGTGCCGGGTGAGTACTCTGGCTGCAATATTGTACAAATCAAATGAAGCAGATAAGTGGAAATACACATCAGACTGGGAGGAGTGGAATAAAAAATACAGCTCTTTGTTGGATTGGGATAAAAGTAGATTATGAACAAAATATTTAAATGAAAAAAATCTTAAAACGGCCAATTTGAACTGATTAAATGCTCAGCATTACCATTTACATCTTGATTACTGGCCCACTCTACTGTAATCAGCATTTTAGGAGCATGTTTTTTTTTTTCAGGGATTTGGAAAGTTAAATGGATTTTGTTTTTAAATCATGGTATGTTAACTCTTTATTGAAAGGCTCTGTAGCTTGTCAATGGTGTGGAGTGAGTGCAGGAATTTCAACATTTCAATTATGGCACACCTGGTTTCAGTTTTGATGAAAATGAATGGGGGTGAGATATACAGATATATTTACAGTGTATGACCATACAGTACCATGCAGTATGACTGCACGTATTCAGCTAAGCATCCTTAAACAAAGACGTCATATAGCTCTGTTTCCATAGAAACTAATAGAGGTACAGAGTGCTGTCCATTTATTGTGCTCTTTCAAAAGAATACAAAAACGCAGCTCTGCTATAGTCAAGTGGAACATTGAGGAATTCTGTATGCTGCTGTGGCTGTGTGTTAATGCTACTTAACATTGAGGAATTCTGTATGCTGCTGAGGCTGTGTGTTAATGCTACTTAACATTGCCATAATTGAGGATTTTTAAGCGAAAATAGATGCCCTTTGCATCCTGAATAGCAGCCTCTTTTTTTCATATTATGCCAATGTGCACTGCTGATATGCAATATAGTAATAAATAAATTATATGGAAAATTGTATAAAATTCTGTACATTAAAAAAACAGTATATATATATATATATATATATATATATATATATATATATATATATATATATATATATATATATATTTCAGAATACAACATATTTTGATGTCCATTTTAACACCAATACATTTGAGCTCTAGATCCCCACAAAGAAGAGAATATCAACTGTAACTAAATATAAACAGATCAGGGTATTGCTGTTTTAATGTCCTCAGATGCCAGAGATTATTGTCTAGAAATATCTTGCATGACTATACTTCAAACAGCAAAGAATAACTACTTTTTTTTCTATATGTAATTGTATGTGAACATAAAAACACTTTTCACAAAAAAAACCAAAAAAACTAAACAAAACCAAAAAAAAAACAGCACTTGATGATTGACCTCTACGGGTAGAGTAAGGTTGCAAACAAATGGAATAAAGGCAATAGTTAGCCTATCATAGCGTTACAACATTAAAGGCAAGTATCTCACCAAACTACCAAGAGTGTGTGATGGTTCCTGAAGTTAGGAATTTAACCTACCACTAGGTGGCTGCAGGCTTTCTTGTCAATAACACAGACCACAATAGCTTTTTTTCAAGCAATTTCCCTTTTTTTTGGTCACGTTTTCTCAACAATAGTTTACCTTGAGGTGTAGTGGTTTTAGAATGGGATGGGTTCATTACTTTGGAAATGCAGCATGTGATTAGTTAGACTGTGCAGTACCATATAGAGCAATACTCTGGTGCTGCAACTTGCTGGCATTCTTTTCGTGAGCCCTATTTCAATATTGTAACGTCACCAGACACAAAGTCTACTAACCAATAAAACCTGATGCGCTACAGAATAACAGTCTGTTTTCATCCTAACCACAACAAAGCAACTGGCTAAAAGTATGCATACAAAGAGGATTTCCAAATTCCTGGTTGTGTTACACTTTGTCTTATCTATTGTTGGTTCAAAATAGTATTTTTTTCTGTTCTGCTGAAGTGGTTTCTTATATAGTGGTGCTTTTCAAAGCAGTTTTGAAAAACAAGTAGACACAGAGTCACAGAGCCTCTCGATGTGGTACCTTTCAGCACTGATTTAAAAACAGAGACACAATACTCAAATGTTTTGAAAACAGCTTTCTTCAAAGAGCAGTGCAGTCATAAAAAAAAGAAAGGTAAATAATAAACTAATAGACCCGTAATAGAGTAATAGACCTGTATTACTCATTTAATTACATAATTGCATTGATACCTGCAGTAAAGACTGCTAATGAGGGTACTGCTTCTGAGATTTCCTTTAACCTCTCTAGCCAGACTCCAAATGGTGAGCAGGGATCCAGGTAAGTGAAGGTACCCATATAGTTTCACTCTGGTCTATCAAATTGTGTTTGGTTTCTGTTCCTAATGAATCTGTTGAAAATACATACAAATGACCAAGGCAAAGGGTCCTGGAATCAGGTCGGTTCTCCAGGTAAAGATCGTTATAGATAGTTCCTTAACTAACAGACAGAACAATTTCTCATATGAAGAAGCACATTAATTCTATCAGGTTTGACCGTTAGTTTTTCATTATGCATCATTCCCAATGATTGTTTATTATGTTCCAGATGTGAGTAACAGGCAAAAATAAATATGACTTTTTACAACCTATCAAACCCACCAGCTGCACACTGGACCCATCCAACCCGTCATTTCTCATTTAAAGCATGTAAAATCGGATCAGGAATGATTCAAATAGAAGAAATTGGACCTCAATTGACCCTGATTCTTGCCTGTCGGAAGAGTTTGGGGTTTCCCAATCTCAATCGACTCTTGCTATGTTAGTTCTTACAGTACATTTTGATATGTGACTTATGTCAGGGTTTCTCAATCCTGGTCCTGGGGACCCACTGTGTCTGCTTGGTTTCTTTCTAACTGAGTTCTCAATTACTTAATTAAACCCTTACTTGAACTGAATGTGACACCAAACTTGTTTCAGAACATTAGCTAATACTTGTAGGCTAACATATAAAAAGTATTTTTAAAACGAGATTTAAAACCACCTAAACCAATTGGTTTCCAGAGCACTACTGACTTAAATCGCACTTCACCCACCATGGAATCATTACAGCACTTTTATTGTCACAAGCTGTACAGCACAAGAGGTGCCCTGGGGTTCTGTTAGCTCCTGAGGTCTTCTCTAAATACGCTTAATGTTCTAGCTATAGATATTATATGAAAGGGCTGCTTCCCCTCCGAGTCTGGCTACACATGAAGAAGTCATTGGGCTCTGCTACAGGCTGACTTTGCTATGCTGTCAGTGTATCCTTCATGGTGTTTGTTTATGCAAACTGTACTGGGTCAGTCCAGGAAACAGGATATGTATCCAAATGAAAGTTAATGGTAGTGAGTTAACAAACTGTAAATTCCCCAAAGAGGCGATGAGGCCAATATCCAACCTGAGTGTCTGGTTTAATCTAATAAATGTGTTCTGAAGTATTCTGGCTTCAAGTGTGTTTGTGTCAAGTGTTTATTTCATGGCTAGAATCCAAAACTTCTGTGAAGCCAAGTGATTTGAACAGGGAGCTGTTTAACAGTTCACAAAATCATACCTGTGCAGTAAATAGTGTACACATCATGTGATACGCAAACACTCAACAACAGTGACAAATCACATGGATTTAAACCTGCATAAAATACAGGTTTCTTTTTATTGTAATAAGAAATAGTTTAGCAATAATAATCATTCTGCATCTGTAAAATATTATAGCGCAGAATTACCAGACACGACGAACAATTTCAAATCACAGTAATCAAGTTTTATTAGTAACATACAAGTACAATTATACAGAGAAATTCACTACTACTAGAGTATATATGAACTAGCCCTAATACAGAGTAACTGATAATGTTAATGCTTAGCTATTAGTCAACCCTCTCCTGCCTTTTCCAACTGTGAGTGAGTTTAACATTGTGACAATACATAAAGTTCCCTGTTCTCTGTGTAATTAACAGCAGACTTGTTTGCTGTCCTTAGACTCAAAGTTGTTCAGGGAGTCTGTTGTTCTCACGTAATCAAAATTTGCATCGATAATTTCCCTGCCATGTGCAGATTAATAATATACCAATTAAATCAGATTTTTAAGTTTCAGCACATGCTAAAAAGATATTGTGCACAAGGAGGATTGCAAATGCTGCTGGATAAGCTCTATTTTCTGTTTATTGTTGAAAAGCTCTAAAGTTATCTACCCTCCTAATGCAGAAAGTACTGGCACTGGCGTGTGGAGTCACATGATCAGGACCTTGCTGATTCAAATCCTGGTCTTGCCATGCTATTGCTCTTGGCTGGGGGCCCACAAGGGCACAGCATTGGTCTTTGCACTCTCCTGGGTTGGGGAGGAAAAAAGGGTTGGCAGAGTTCAGCTCGTCATGCTTCAGAGAATATGATTGGAAGTCGTCTGGAAATGTTACCTCCTGATTGGTTGACGTCATGCTGCTCGGACTGCAATTTTGGTATTTAATAAATACCTGTTGTTGCAAAGCTACTGGGTTTCCAAACAGCACATAAAGCTCAGGGAATATAAGTTCAGTGATCTTATAAAGTCAGTTGGAATTATTTATCAGTTATTCTTAGTTATTTTCCAAGCTGTTGCATTTAAATGTTACTTTACTTTTCAAATGGATATTCATAGTTCTGTAGCAATACACTCCTTTTAACTAATAGCATGATAGATTTGATAGTGCTACAATTAGCAAAGCTAATTAATACTCAACACTATCACAGACCCAATTACAAAACAGCAAACAGTTGAGCAATTTATTGATTTAAAAATATTGAATTATTAACGACATTTTTACTTCAGCGTTTTCATTTGACACCAGTTAACCGTTGGAATAATGCCCACTTTGATTTATTGTATTTGTACTCCAGCCCCAAACCTATTTTGTTGAAATAGAGAACATTTCATTTGTGTTCAATCTGAAATGCAATATGCTGGACTTCTGGGTAGTGCTCCTCTGAGCCGTGTTCATGTGACATCACTGATTCTCCATACTGCAAACCTGTCTGTTTGGATGTCAGTGTAATCTACAAAATTCAGATCCTTGCTACGGTAGACCTTTGTGATGACGCTTCACTCATTCCATTTCTGTGTGGTTTCTAGGTGATGGGTTTTTTTTTTCTGAAGCAGCCAGCTGCTACCCTATATTGTTTTTATTTTATTTTTGTGTTTTTTTATGTGCTGTTTCATATCTGAGAATTGGAACCAGCACAAAAGAAAGCTTGATTTGTATTTTCAGCACAATATACTGTCCCTTTTTAGTGTTGGCCAGTCAGAATATTAACTCTATTCCTTCCAATCAAATACAGTTACATTTTAACAAGTAATAATTAAGATGAGATCAAATATTATGCATTCACATTTGTACTGTATATTTACACTATGCAGCATAGAGAAACTGTATTGTGCACTTGAAAGTATTTGAAAACTACCCCTGTGGATGTCATAGTTGCCATTGCCATCTTTCCAGCTGTTTATATTACCACCAATGAGATTTAAACAGCTGGTTAGAACTAACTTTAAGTGCCTTCCTTTTATGAGACAAAAAGAAAAAAGAAGCAGATGAATCTATAAACCTCAAAGCTTTTTTTTTTTTTTTTTAATAATATATCATTTTATTATATTATTACAAGGGTTACCTACTAGGGGGAAACTGTAAATAAAAAAATAAACACCATTAGCCAAAGCAAGAACTATTCCCAACTATGTAACCAAGCAGAGGCTCAGCACACGTGTCTGTGTGTTTGGTGGCTGTCGGCCATCTTGGTGAAGGAATAGCCTGGAATCATTGTTTAAGTGATAGTGGGAATGGGAAAAATATGGCCAGGTGATGATTGTATGATTAATTATCAATCAACCCCTGGCCGCATGGTATAAAAGGACAAAAGAATGTTTGTTTGTGAAAGAAAGAAAGAAAGAAAGAAAGAAAGAAAGAAAGAAAGAAAGAAAGAAAGAAAGAAAGAAAGAAAGAAAGAAAGAAAGAAAGAAAGAAAGAAAGAAAGAAAGAAAGAAAGAAAGGTTTCATTGTGTAGTGTTTGAGGTGTTTTTGTTTAAAACTTTTATTTTATTCCTGTGTATTGTTTTGTGAATAAAAGTCTGGGTCTAATATTTAAAAGTAGCAGACCAGCCTTGACAGGGGGCTACGCCACACAAAGCAGATACTATCTTCAAAGAAATATATATATGAATTGATTTTTTGAACTACATCATATTATGGCACATTCTCTGTAGTGGACAATATGCCTGGAAAATTCCAGCCAATATTAAAATCTGGTTAGTCAAGCTATCAAATGAGCTCCTGGCTAATGGAGATGATTTACTGTAGATCCTTTCGAAATTAAAGTCTAGATTAAAAAAGAAAAATGAATCATGTGGTCACATGATAAGCTCTTTGAGTGAAGTGAGATATCCCATGGTTCACTAAAGCTGAGGCACACAAATTTATATTAAAATGTGACAACCAGACAGACTAAAATGGAAGCACAGATATTTCTGATATTAATTGGGGTATTTTTTTATGTTTTGTGTGTGTGTGCCTCTCTCTCTATATATATATATATATCTGTCTTCAGTCTGCCTTTTTAAAATCCCACTTAAAAAAGCACAATTTAAAAAAAGCATTCACAACAACACTGCTTGTAAGAGATCATAGTGCTCTATTTTAAAGTGCAAAGGCACACTTTCTGATTGAGGAAGCTCTTATAATAGTATTAAAACTAAGTTGCCCTGAAAAGACCAGTACTTATTTTGCTAATGTTTACTGTTGAAAAAACACCTGAACGTTTGCCAGTACATTTTAAAATAGAGCCTCTAAGATGATATTAAATTGAGGCCCAAACATATGGGTTATATGTTTGCTAATTTAATGTGTTATGCGGTGTTTACCTTTGTTTTTTTATTGGTTTAAAGATTTTGTTATATACTGTAGACAATTTAGATAATTTCCCATAACGTAAACGCACATTTCCTGTGTATCTATAGCAGTGTTAGTTTCCTGAGGATGAGTATGTTTTCATGTCAAAAACATTCAGACCTTATTTCACCACAGAGTTTGGTTACTCTCTGCGAAAGGGAACGTTTAAAGTGCCGATACTATAAAACTGTAAGCTTTTCAACACTGACATTACCTAAGGGAAGGGGCTGAAAAATGGTGGGGATGTCAGCATTGTCATTCATGTCTTAACTCCACAAAACATGTATAACCAACCATTTGTTTGATTAGGATCTGATTAAGATTGTGTTATTCTATCATTGCCAACTGGGGAAATATCACACAAGTAATTACGATTATTAAGATGAACAAATTACATAGTATCACTTAATTCAGTACCCTTAACGTAATAATTATTACAATTACTGGGAAACAATAATACAAAATTACCTAATTAATCACTCCTGATAAATATAAAGCATGATTAGTGATTCTCATGATTTTTGTCTGCAAGACTCTGAGGACAAGTATTATTGAACTCTGGATAGGTAGTCTGCATGGCTTGGCTGAGCAGAGGTTTCTGATTTTGTTGTGTGTCTAGTTGAGCAGTATTTTATAATCACTGAAGGCCAGACTGGTCTCAATGTAGCCTTGGGGAACATTAGATCTGACAACAGCTTTTGTTTTGTTTTATTCCTGCACAATAATTGAATAGTTTCTAGTTGTCCATTCTTGATATGAAAGTGGTATGAGGGGTTTTAAAAATGCCCACAGCTGCAGTCAGCACATGCATTGGTCCTAAACTATAAGGCATTAAAGAGCAATGCACATAGAATTAGATACTGGGTTTGTAGAATGGCTTTGCATGTAGCGTTTGTGGGACTGTGTCCAAATGCTGGACATCACAATTAAAAATACACAGCTGTTCAAATTACAAAGAGATTTTTTTTAACAGTCCATGAGATTCTGAAAAAAAACGTAATAATTAATTTTAATAATTTTAAATAATAATTAATTGTGTCACAGCTGCTGTATTTGCAAAGGAGCTATCTCTCTCCTTTATCAGTGGATGTGATATGTATCAGAATTCAAAATCTTAAGTAAAGCCTGCCAAGCAGCTGTTTCTTTTTATCTGTATTATTTGTCTTATCTTGATTTGGCCTTTGTTGCTATGGTACTATGTTGTTTTTTTTTTTTTTCATTTGACTGATGTAGTCAAGTGGTGCATGGGGGCATAACACTCACCATCCACATTTGAATGAACTAGTTAGTGGCTGTGAATCCAGACCAGCAAGTCCATCTGTCAGGCCAGTGAAAGGCAAGATTCAGCAAGGACAGGGGGAGGAATTATTACTCCCAGATCATACCTGCACACTAGAAACGCTCACTATTTATTCCACACTTATAACTGCAGTACAGCACTGAGAAATTTCTAATTTTGGACTCAGCAACTTTTCAGTAGCCTACATATATTGTCAAAATAAATACATAATAAAATGCATATACCTTTGTGGCATTATACATATTTTTAAGCACATGAATAAATACATATACCAGTGTGGAATTCTAACGATGAATTTAATTATTTAAGTACACTTCCTCTTTAAGATTCACAGATTTCCAGCATTGTTTTAGTTCATTATTTAAATATAAAAGTGCAAGTTTAAAAAAAGGGAAAAAAAAAACATATTAATGTTTATGGTGTAAAAATGTTCAAAAGCACATATTTGCGGTTTCTGTACTTCTCAAAAAAGGTGAGGGGAGCAGGATCGAAGCTTACACAATTTGAAAGTGGGTGTGAACATTAGCAATATCGTCTGAAGCTAGCGAGTCCAGTGAGCGACAGACCCGCTTTCATACGATTCTCCTTCTCACTGAGCTTTATCTAAAGGACATCAGGACAGAATTGTATTAGCGCTGCTTGGATACCTATAAAAACGCATTTAAAGGTAGGGGTTCAACAGTCCTAGTTGTTTGAAGGAAGTTTGAGATGCATATTGATAGTCTATGTTTAAAGAGTTTAAAAACGTTTTGCAGCTTTCTATTGTATTGCAAAATATAAAGTCATTGTTTTAGGAGCTGTAAAAGTATACCGTTATGCAACATATACATCAAAGTTTGCTGTGTAATGTAGCTAATATAAAATTCAGTGTCGAATAAAGTAGAAAAAAATAAACAAAGGTACACAAATTATTTGAAAAATAACCTTACAATTGGTTAAGAAAAGGTGAGTTTAATGAAGTGAATTAACTGTTTTATAAAATAACAACTAGGCTACTATAACTATGTTAGTGATATAATCATAAGCAATATATGTTTGATACTATAACCGCGTATAATGCCAATGCTTAATAGTTTGATGCTGCAATGTTGGCAAGTTAACTTTGTTGCCAGTTGTTTTTCGTATGAGATTTAAACGGAAGGGTTTGATCTCTTAGCATCTCCCAGGAATTGATACCTTTTTCTAACTTGCAACCCCATACTGTAGCCCACTGCACGGGTATGAATGTTTAGGTCTATTAGATAAATACTGTTGTTGGTGTGCATTGCAACCTGCATTTCAACAAGTGCCTTTTAAATAGGACACCTTTATGTTCATGTATTAATAGCAAAAATATTTTAATAGAATGTTTGTTTTGTTCTGTAATTTGTAATTTACTTATTCAGGTTCTGGAAAAAAAAACAAAAAAAACGTTTTTGCCAATACTGGAAAAAAACGGAGGATTTGTTTTTTGTAAAGGGCTGAAGACAAATTGCACTGCGTTCTACCTACTTCATCAAATAAATACAGGGTTACAAATAATGCCTATTTCGCCAAATTAAATGTAAATGTTTATTCAAAATGTGTGGGTGGATCCTGGCACAAACACTTATTTCACTTCAGATCTCATTTCCAACTACTTGAGTGTTTTTTTAATGTATCCAAACCCTTTGAAAATGAGCCAAGATGCTTTTTGGTGTTGTTTCTTTTGTTGTTGTGATAACAGACACTTACAATTATAATTGTAAATGCTGTGTTTGTAAATTGTAACTCAATGGTCCAGCTCCCCCAGTAAAAGTCTCACCTGTGTTTCTGTGTCCATCAATTGAGACAGGACATGGAGACCTTTGTCCTTTCTTCTTGAATTATTTCTGTTGTTCAGTCAGACTATAGATATTTGCATTGAAACTGTTTTGATAGAATTTGCAAGTTTACTTACATTACCAGTGTAAAAAAAGACAACTTTGCAAGTAGTTCATAAAAATGTTCTAATGTATCATCATCACTTGAACATCAAACCCATTGTCCTCACCCATGTGCGAATGGACAGGCTAAGGGTGATTACGTTTTGTGGACTGTAGACAATCAGCGTCATCCTTTCCTTCCAATGTCGGTAGCCAACTGTACAATCTATATACAGATTATTATATATAAAAGAGGATACTAATATAGGTAAAATTATTAAATCTAAAAGCCTAAAATGCCATTAAAAAAGTGTTTGAGCAAAAAAAAAAAAAAAGGTTATGCAGCTTTTGGGGGGGCTAAGATTATTCCCCAAAAGCATATTCTGACAAGCACAGCAGTACAAATGTTACAGGTGTGTACCAGGGAGCTGTTGGAAGGGGAAAGCGGATGAGGTATTAAGTACTCCTGTACTGTAGATTCATATTTCCTCTGCACCCATATAGATTCACCTCCTGTGCAGAAATGTATTTAGCTCTGTGTCATTTAACTTGTCTCCCTACATTCATTAACAAGACGAATATTAACATAGTTACACACAAGGCGACACCTAAATAGGCAATAGAAATGTATTCTAAATCATAACTGAACAAGGCATGCCATAAAGATGTTTGCAATGGAACATTAATGACAGCTACTGTAATAATTAGCCCTTTCTTTTTACACAGAAAGGATTTAGGGTATGTTGGGGAGGGGGTGCAGTTTCACATTGGGTGTTCTAGTATCCTATAACACAAGTTTACCGTTACCCCATGTTGACACTACTCACCTTACTTCCTTGTGCTAATCCATTCTCTATCCCTGATCTACAGCAGCATGTTAAATCATTGTGGGAGTTTTTTTTTTCCAGCATTGATGGTAGGCAGTACGTCAGATCACTATCAATACTTCATTCATCTAATTGTGACTATTAATATTGCTGATACATGCGCTTCTGCAGCATATCCCTCTTCATTCCTTTTGAAGAGGGAGATACTTGAATGTTATCTATTTCCTGTAATTCGCTGAGTATTCTTTTAGGAAATATAATCTTCCTCTGCTAATCAGCCTTCCTGGATATCTGAAATGGCAGGATTCATGTATTAGTACTTCTTTATCTTTGGAGTGCTGCTGACAGCTATATCCTGTGAAGACTGCAGTTTTGTACGTGTAATGTGCACTTAACTTCGCTGTAAAGATTCAATGATAACTTAATTAAATATATATATATATAGTTGTGACTCGTGATGCTTTTGAGACTTTGGTTCCTTAGCAACAGCCGTTAATTTCACTCAGTCACACTTTCTTTGCCTTTTAAGTCTAATTCGCTTGCAGAAATTGAAACTCAGCAGTTGGTCATATTTATACTTGAAAATAATTAGTGATGTTGTTTGTCTTTATCAAAGCCGCCCACACTGGTATGATGCTGGGGGTTGGGAAATGTTATTCTTAATACTGTCCCTTTAACTGAAATACTGATTTATTATTGTTGTTTAAGAAAACTGAAACCTTCCGGGTTAAAAGATTTTAAGAATGAGTGACTCAAGATAAATGTTTATAACAAATTGTGTAACATGTAAAGGCCATGTGTAGGAGTAAAGTTCTGTTTGAGTGAATATACAGTATCATCTGCATGTCCTGTACACAGTCCTTAAAAAACATTCTTGTGAATAGGACCTGGCTCCTGTAAATCATAACAGTACATAAACTATGGTATTATCCTAGTGCTTGAATCATATTTTAAGAACAATGCATACAGTAACTTAAAAAAATAACATAAAATAAATGTTTTAATGTGTTGTATTGTTGGTGTTTTTTATGTAACTTGTTTTGGAGAGGTGGTCAAATGATTTTAAGACTATGGTGGTGATATTGTGTTTTTTGTGTAAGCACTAAAACTATCTTTAATAGTATTTGTATATGTTAAACTAAACAGAAAAGTAAACAGATCATTTATGTAATCCTACCTTCAGGAATTTAAGTGGCGGTTTCTAATAAGCTAAACACATATAAATAAACAGATATGGTTACAGTATTTATGCATTATTATTATTTGTTTATTTAGCAGACGCCTTTATCCAAGGTGACTTACAGAGACTAGGGTGTGTGAACTATGCATCAGCTGCAGAGTCACTTACAATTACGTCTCACCCGAAAGACGGAGCACAAGGAGGTTAAGTGACTTGCTCAGGGTCACACAATGAGTCAGTGGCTGAGGTGGGATTTGAACCGGGGACCTCCTGGTTACAAAGCCCTTTTCTTTAACCACTGGACCACACAGCCTCCTGTGCAATGTTTACTTGCATTCTGTGCAATGTAAACATGATCTATATCCTGAATATTATAAGGGTGTGAAGAGAAAAGCTTTAATAACAATGACAATGTGTAAAACACTACCCCTTAAGGCGTCATTTACCATTTTACTGCACAATCAAAAAAAAACCATAGCAAAAGCACTCATCACAACAAACCAGTTAGTCTTCATATTCTAAACAGATACGGTAAACCCAAGTTGTAAAACCAGGACAGTGGATGCAAAATTAAAGTATGTTTAGAACAGAAGGTACCAGTAATCACGTTTCTACGTAGACCATAGTAAATGTGTTGAATAGTTTACCAGGTGATGTTTAACAGCTAAAAGACTGCTTCAAAAAACTGAACAGCAATGAGACAGGTTTGGGTGGTTCTACTAGTATATCTTTTTAAGAAAAGACACACACTGAACTGTAATTCAGCAGGCTCCAAAGATCTTGGGTTCAATAACAATCGATTACAGTAACCTGTTTATATGCAATAACTAGTCAGAGCAATAACGAAAAGAACAGCAAGGATACATGTATGCAAAAGTATGTGCAAATTCATGCAACTTGCATTTGCTAATTTTTCACTTTTTTTAAAAGGTTAATATATGTTAAAGATTGATAACATACAATGGTGCACTGTATTATAAACAATTAAAAAAAAACAATGTACTTGTTAAACAAATCTAATATTTGAGAATGAGTTATGGATGTTGTTTATCCTGATCTTGTATTGAATAAGAAATATGTGCCTGGTGTGAAGCATTAAGTGCCTTGCTGTACACAAAGCAAATGTAAAATAATACATATCTCTTAATACTTCAGTCATGCATTAGCTTTCAATTACAATTATATCCTGATTACGCTAAAAAAAAAAAAAAATGCTATACAAGGAATGCAGATTGCTTGTGTATTTTGATTAAACTGCAGCAGTTGTTAAAACTAGGAGCTTTAATGAATTGATACGTCTATTACATAAGCAATTTAGATTCAATCAATCCAATTAATCAAATCTGCCCGAGTCATGTCTCAAAAGAACTTAAACAAAAAATGGCTTGCCATCAACTGTCCCTGAAAGTATTTCTCAATGCTTTTGTGATTGCTCTTGTATTTTCAGTACCGCTGCTGCCCTTATTCTGGTGAAGCTCAACATTTCATTCAGTTTGAATGCTTTTCTACCTTTGAAAAGACTTGATCTGGGTCACCCTGTAGATTCTTATTCCAAAGATATTACACTCGCGCTTGTGTTTTGTGAGGGGATACAGTACAGTTTGTCCCTTTTTTTATATGAAACGTTAAAAAAAGGGAATACAAAGGGAAGCTTAAGACAGGGCACACAATGGTTCTGCAGCACTTAAACTGCAGTGTCAAAGATCCCACAAGACACGCTATACAGTGTGTGTGTGTGTGCTATGCAAAAGTAACCAACTGTTGCTTTGTTTTGCTGTAAGTTACTGTTTGATCATAATTAGCTTAGCAGGCAAAAGCTATCAACTGATGCTGAAAGCAATACTAAGCAGCGTCAGAGAGAGCATTAGTCGTGTTGCTTGTTTTAATTTACTATATCTTGCCAGCCAGAGTTGGCCACTGTGTTGATTTGACCACTCAGGTATGTAATGAGATATTTGCTTTGCGTAAAGGCTTTTGATTTTTGGAAAATAAATAAGGGCCTGCAACCCCATTTTTTAATGTGGTTCAGAATTTAGCTGGCATTCTGTATCATAGAATGCAATATGTACTCATAAGTATGGCCATTGGTGCAACAAATGCTGCACAGCAAAGTGCTGCAGACATCAAAAAGAAGGGATTTACAGTAACTTTCTTCTTTTATATTATAGGTAACACACATGAAGACCGAGGAGGAAAAGGGACAGTGATATGCTTTAAGCCTCTGATGTCTTTCCATACTTTCAGATTATATAGACTTTCAACAGTGTCAGACATGGAAACTACAACTGTAATTTTACCCAGAGACTATTACCTTAATAGCACTTTGAAAAGGCAGTTGGTTACTGAAGAAAACAGAGCAACAAATTCAACTTTCATTTTTCATGACCATGTGAACCAAGTTCTCTTGGGTTTGGTTCTTGGTACCGTGTCTTTGCTGACTGTGGTAATGAACATCTTAGTCCTGTATGCTGTTAAAAAGGAGAGAACTTTGCACACAGTTGGGAATTTGTATATAGTCAGCCTGTCAGTGGCAGACCTGATTGTCGGTGCATCTGTAATGCCCCTCAACATTGTATATTTGTTGGAGAAAGAATGGATATTTGGACAAGTGGTTTGCCGGTTTTGGTTAGTTATGGACTATGTGGCCAGCACTGCTTCCATCTTTAGCCTTTTCATTTTGTGTGTGGATCGATATCGTTCAGTACGACACCCACTCAAATATCTAAAATATCGAACCAGGGCTAGAGCGAGCGTGATGATTTCAGGTGCCTGGCTACTATCAATGACCTGGGTTATCCCCATACTGGGCTGGCATTCATTTGGTGATGGAGATTCAAAGCCTAAAACAGAAAATACATGTGAAACCGATTTTCAGTTTGTCACCTGGTTCAAAGTTCTCACTGCTGTCCTTAACTTCTACGTCCCCTCTTTGATGATGCTGTGGTTTTATGTACAGATCTACATGGCTGTGAGGAAACATTATCGACAAAGGGGAATCATAAATGAGTCAGTCCAGTCTTCATCTGTCAGGATTGGTTTTGCACAGCATGGACAGAGACACAAGACTGATCTAAATGAACAAAATGAAAATACTATCCATGAATTATCCCACGGGGAGGGTTTATTAGATCAGTATAGCTTAGAGCAGCCTCATGAGGCAAAATATATCACAGAAACCCATGATGAAATGAATCAGAACAAATATCACTACCCACCAAACTTATTCACTGTTCCACATAATCTGGAGCTGCCATCAACTAAAAATTTTACGAGAGATATGGAAGCCCAACATCAGTCTGTTTTAAGAGGTTTAGAGAACGGCACAAAAGAAAGGGAGGGTTCCTCAGATCCAGAGACGTCTTTAAAATTGACATGCTTACCCCCTGGCATTCTGCACAGTCAACCAGATGATGACAAGTTTGAGAAAATGTTTGTTTCAGAAAACGACTGCAACGTAATAGTGCCAAACTCCATTGCAGGCATGTCTGAGATAACTGACATCTCTGACGTGCGGGCATTCACTACTGTCTTAGATGAAAATGCAGCCCTCTCTTATTCAAGTTCTGCTCCCTCACCTTGGCTTCACAATGACAACCCCAGAGTGGATTCAGTCAATAACCTAAAGCAGTCGTGGCAAAAGTTCTGTACTAATTCCAAGCAGTATGTTCAGAATCTTCGCCTAAAGAAAGAAATAAAAGCTGCCAAGCAGCTGGGTTTCATCATGGCAGCCTTCATGATGTGTTGGATCCCATATTTTGTGACATTCATGGTCATGGCTTTTTGTAAGACATGCGTTCATCACAACTTGCACATGTTCACAATCTGGCTGGGTTACATAAACTCTACATTAAACCCTTTAATCTATCCACTGTGCAATGACAATTTTAAAAAGACTTTCAAAAATATCCTTCATATTAAGTCCTGAGAATGTTTTGTTCATTTTTTTGCTGTACCTGTTGTTTTCTCTTTGAACTTTTCACATTCTGTCTAGCGCTACATCTCAAGATACTAAAATAATATACAGTACCCATGTTTAGTATCACTTTAGTCTGTATCAGATCATATGACTTTTCCTAATATAATTTTAACAAGACATGGATTCATTGGTTTTTTTTTTCTCCTTCTGGTTTTCACAGCAATGGCAATGGAGCCACACACAACCATACACTGTAGATGTCTATTATAAACACAACTTCCCAATGTGGAATTAAAATAAAAGAAACACTACACAACATAGTCTCCTCTACAGCACATAGATTTCACTGAATTGTACTGTGGAATTATTAGACTTGAGAACTCTTAAGTCTAAATGTCAGATACAGCATAGTGATCAAGTAAGGAATAATTATCAAGTTCCACATAATAATATTGCTATTTGAACCTTATTAGAAATATACAATTTACACAAATGTAAAACTTACTCTGAATACTAAGTATTCCAAATAGCATAGTCATTTTCTTATAATATATATAGTCCTCTTATTACCATTGAAGTTCATAATACATTATCCATTATTCTCCTATGAGTAATGCATACATACAGGCATTAATGCAAGTGATCACCATAACATTTTTTGCCACATACCTACAGTATAATCCAGCCAAATACAACACAAAGAAAGCAGTAAAAGTCTATGATGTCACATTTCAGCATTTTGAGGTGAAGTGCAAACTATAAATTGTGTAATAAAATGTGACTTCAGCTTGTAATTTTTGGCTTTCAACATAGAGAGTACTATATTTGTCAAAAATGTTAGAAAATATGCTGTACATGCTGTATGTCTTTCATGTATTACTGTGTTATGAAGCACAGCGATGTTTCTTATGCTATTTATTGTTCATTTTAAAATGGCTCTTATTTATTAAAGTGTGTTTACACAAAATGAACCGTTATTTTTTAATCTGGGTTGACTTTATAGGCAGTATTTACAGTCAATATGAGCTAATATAAGATTGGGATTGTCTTTCTAAATGTGTAACAAAGGTAAATACATTGTACTCAGCTCTACACAATAAGAAACATTACAAGGTGTTTGAATCTAGTAAACCTTACCTAATATTTATTCACTTTGTAGAGCTCACATTTTCCAATATGAAAGACACACATATTACGGTATAGGTGTAATTGGTTTCCATATGAATTTGGATAATTTTACTGAACACAGACAATTCTGCATGTTCCTGCATTCCTGCTTCAAGAGATAAAAGGATTTAACGCAGGGCCTAATTGCTACAAAGTAAATGTAATTAAAATATAGGCTTTTAACGATGTGATATAGGAACATTTCAAGATTTACAGGATTATTTTAGATTGTTGTCCTTAAAGTTAATTTAATCGTTTAGTAAAAAGGGACAGTTTGGTTTAAGAACATCAGAAACACCTAAAGGCGCCTTTGATTCAAACCCAACCAATTAAGAACCTGTAAAGATAATTTTATACTGCCAAAAGAAAGGTCTTGTTTTCATAAAGGTTATATCTGTCGGATATGCAGATGAGTCTGACTTGACAGGTTTATCGCCCAGGGAGATGCTGGCTGTCTTGGACTGTTACTGTTACTGACATTTGGAAAGCCAGTTTCCTCTGTGGGGGGGAATCAATGCTCCTGAGTACAGATCATCACCATGCTTTCCAATCATTTGCATCTCCTGCCTGAGAACTGTGTGTATGCTGTGAATTACTACACATTTAGATGGAGTAACATACATCGCACAGCATTCCCTATTCGGTGTGATTGATATGCAATCTGGAGCTTTACAGCTTTTCATCCGGGACATGGCTGGGACTAGAGGGAATGGATGCATAACATCAGCTGCAAACGCCACCTCGTTCAGACAGTATGTTGTTCTCCTCAATTTCGCTTGATAAGAAAATAAAATAATTATAAATTAATTAACACGTCCAGTTACCGTCATAAAATAACGTTTTAGTTTCTATGTTAAGCTCAGAAATGCTACACTTTAAATCGCTGAGCTTTTGTGGTATTTTTTTAAATAATAAAAACTAAAAGAATAAAGCAAACTACTACAAAAACAAAAAAACTTTACATGTATTGTCTTTGTTGTAGTCGTTCACAGTGCACCTATACTAATTATGCACTTGTCGTAGTAAGTGGCAAAATATCTCTGTATATAATTCGTTCGTTAATTGTCTTATTTTGATTCGTCCTGTGTTGCTGAGTTGTGGTCTTAGTCAACTTGTAGAAATGCAACCAGTCTTTGTGAAAACAACTGCAGCTAGAGAATGGCAGAAAGAAACAGTACTCGGAAAGCAGTTACAATACAGTTAAATTCAAATTAAAAGACACTGGTAATGTTAATCTGTCACCATTGCTTTTGGTGACCTCCCTCACAGACCAGTGTCCCTTTAATAAATAATGCTCTTCTCTTTACCGGTTTCTTATTACAAATACTGCATTCATACTATTTTATTCGGGAGAGTTGAGAAAACTTAATAAAGCAGACCCACGGATGTGAATCTACCATACGACGATACTCCTGAATTCTGCCTATCTCTTCACTTTGTCCAACCTCCGGCCTTTTCAGAAATCCAAACTGTTGCGCCCATAGGTTGCGCCTCGGCTGCGTCTATACGTCATGATCATGTGCCTTGGTCACGCGCATAGAATAAGGAAGTCATCCCCTGGTAGGTAAACACGTAGGAGTACGTCTGCTTTTCCTTGGGTTAAGAGTTACTGTGAAGCTGTTGATAACAAAGTTTAACTAAACAGTTTCTGTGACAGAGTGTTGTATTTGATCGGTGTGAGCGAGCCGTTGTAAAAGTAAAAAAAGAAAAAAGAAAAAAAATACAGACAAGCAGTTACGTTATATAAATATATAAATAGTCACTAGCAGGTCCCCTGTTGAATTGCTTAAACGTGTTTAAATTGTGTCTCATGAAATACACATCGTTTATTATTGTGCTGTGTAAAGCGTCTTATCTACACAATTTACATGATGAATGTGTAGTGCAGGCTATGTGTACTGGTTTATCAACAGAAACATTCTAATAGTCATCGAAAGTAAAGTTTTTAATTACGTTTTCATGTATGTACAAATTAAACGGTATGCTATTGTATAGTTATCTGCAGCCTGTTTTCTGTCCTCATTACTTGCACAGTACCCTGGATGTCATTACTTATGAGCAGACAGGAATAAACGTTTTTAATGGTGATAAGAAAACAGGATCTGAAAATGCAATTTAAAGTGATATTGTGCAATTTTCAAAGTAATTTATGTTGAAATAACATGTTTATTTGTTTAAAATAGTGTGAAATGCATACAGAATTATCAGATTAATGAGAATGGAATGAATATCTTCTGCAGTTTTATTCATGACTATATCAAAACTAGGCTTATGTAATAAAGTTACAAAGTAAAGCTATTTCTAGTTTGCAACACAAAAGCTGTTTTTTCTTATATTGCAGGAAGCAAACATTTCACAGCAGCATTAAGCTTTACAACTTTAGTTCTGCTTCTGACATGTGTACTTACTTTACTCTAAGAAGTGCAAACAAGGTTCTATTTTCTTACTCCTAGTGGTATTATCACAGTATTTCAGGTTTGCCTAGGCTTGGGCAGTATATGGACATAACCCTGTTTTAAACGTATCCTGCCCATCTTTTAAGTCCCTAATTCACAAGTTATGATTTGGCTTAGGGGTCCTAAATAGATCTGTTGATCTTCATTCATGAGCTATGTCCCTTTCCAAGATATATTTGGATTACATGGATATTGATACTTTTGCTGTTTTTAGAAGCTGTACGGAATTGCAGTTATATCTCAATATTGCACGATCAACGATTGGACCCATAGCATTTGGCAGATCTGAGAGTTTTCATTACCGAAATCTCAATGCGATTTTATGGTCTGCGAGAAGATGACACGTCAATATATATATATATATATATATATTACTTTCAGCTTGTGAATTAGGTCATGCATGTTACAAGAATTAGAGCCAGTTTAGCAAATATCATTCCCAGTTTTTAGGTCATGGCCATATAAAGAATTCAGTACTGATGGATTTTGCATCAAAAGCGTAGATGGGTGACTAAACTGTTGAAGGATTGTTATTGCAAGTTGCTGGGCACTGATGTCATTTCAGAATCTGTTTACTAGTAAAACCATTCATTCTGTTTGCATCACATTGAACAAAAAGACAGCCACCTGTGTAATTTGGCTATGAGCATCAATGTGATGACATTTTGTTTGCATTTCACCCATACCCTAAGGATGAGACCAGTGTAATTTCTGCTCATATGAATATTACTTGGAGATATAAGAATCAGGATAATTTAATCTGTATCAGATATGCTGAATGCATTTGCTATAATGCATAAAGTAAATTGGCAGGTAAAAAACAATGAATAGCAATTTCTCTTGTCTATTGCAATTTGTCAGTGTCTCTGTGCAATGCATTGTAGGTCACTGTCTTTCTCCATGCTTAATGGCAATTTGTATTCATGCATAAAATGAAACTCCCTGTAACATTATTTATCTAAATGAAAACTCAAGAGTTTATTTTATGGCTATGTAACTGGATAGCTTAATATAAAACACACATCTCTCATGACTATGTAACTGGGCAGCTTAATATGAAACACACATCTCTCAACCTCAAGACATTTCTGCCTTGCCTACAGTATTATCCTTTATAATAGTATTTTTCATTCTAGTAGAAAGTCTTTGAAGATAAGAATGGCAGCTGTGTCCACAGAGAAAAGTGATGCCAGTGGAGATGACATCCTGAAGTTGCAGTTTGCCCCTTTTAGCAGTGCCCTGGATGCAGGCTTTTGGCATGAACTGACCCAGAAAAAACTGAATGACTATAGACTGGATGAGAGTCCAAAAAGTATTAAAGGACACTATTTCAATGGTAAGTATACCCAATTAAATCAGTAAGAATGACTTCATGAGGTAAAAAAAGGTATATTGCATATTAATGGAGACCCTTCCACAGAAAATGTTTGGTCACCAGCCTTGTAATCCAACATCCAAGTCAATAGACCAAACAGCTAACATTTTGTGCACACTTCCCAGTTATTGTAACCATTGATCATATTAAGATATACACTGTAGAATGTTATACATAGAGCATATACTGTTTTCTGTAATAATAGTCTTGGTGTACATTCTAACAATGAGCTTAGAACTCCAAACAATTATTGCACATAAGCACACATTCAGTTACCAAATAGTGATGCACTTCAATAGAAAATATACAGGTACTTGCCCCTAGAACACTTACTTATTTTCATCAATACTGATAATAGTAAACTAATAATATCAATGATCTAAAATGTGCAGTACACTCTTACTGTACATGAAATATAACCTTACATTTATTTTTATCATAAAGGGGATCCTTCTGGACTGCCCACACGACTATCCTTGGAATTCAATGCATTTGATGTGTAAGTAATTAATTTGCCCTTTTTATAAAGATTTGTTATGAAGAAGTACTGTATAATCTAATATCAAAATGCAAAGCCAAGAAGTTGTTTTGGCTAGAAATAAATAGCTTTTGAATTTCTGGTTTGTGCACTGTAGCAGTGATTAAATCCAGTCGATTTGGTGCATAGTGATGTATGAAATCTGTCAGTGAGTGTAATGCTTTTACACATATTTTAAATTAGAAATGTTTATACTCAATGAATGGGTAACATCCACAAAACATTTACTTCAGTGGTGCATTTGTGCCATTTAAAAAAAAAAAAGGAAAAACAAACTGTTGATGTTGCAAAACGTGCAATAAACAATTCACTGTGTTACTTCCAGGCCCCTACAGATCTGTAGATGTAATACCAAATGCTTATTTATTTATTCCAAGTGTAAATATTGTTTTGCCGTGCATCCCAACCTGGTGGTGGCCCATGATGTTTTCACAATGGACTATTTCCTCAGTCCGCAACTGATTACATCTGTATTATTGTGTTGGTGCCTCCAAACCTGTGTTCAGGAAGGGTGTCTAAAACCAACGGAAATGTTAAAAGCAAGGGAAATCCTTTTTACGTTCCTTGTCGTCCCAAAGAAATTTGAAATGAAAGTGTTTTCAGCATAATCTAAACACTTGTTGAATTTTTCCCGCAGTTAAAACAAAGCTCTACATCCTCTACAATCACAAATGAGTATTAATCAAAGGCTACACAGTTATAGTGGATGTGTGCCAGTGTATCCAATGGCTGTATTTATTGTTTATAAAGAGATGCAAGACATTATTAAATTGATCTTTTTAATGTAAATGTTATTCTCTCATTAGAGATGGCCCAACTCCAGCACGCTGCTGTCCAGCAATTGGTACTCTGTACAATACAAACACTTTGGAATCCTTTAAGACTTGTGATAAGAAAGCACTGTTGGAGAAAGCAGCAAAAGAGGTAAGACAATTATATGTTAAAAGACAAAAGGCCCTGTTTAGTAAAGGCACATTTTCTCAACATAATAAACCAATTTCAACAATATAAACCTTTCAAGAGAATTGCTCAGAACAGTAATTTACCTACTCCTGGCTGGATTTATTTTTGTATTGCTAGTTTTAACCAATGTGCCTTTGCTCTTGCACTGGTTGCTAAATAGGTTCCAATTTAAGGAATTAGTACTCTAGTTTATGTGTGTGTGCCAGTTATTTTAATGTATTTTGATGGACAACCTTTCCTGAGTAAGTAAACAGACATGGTTTCTCAAAAAACATTTACATGATACTAAGTGCAGAATTTTAATGGGAACTGGTAACACTTAGAACCCATTAAGCTGTTGCATGGCAACCTGTCGCATTCTACGTGCTTTCTAGTAATAAGTAATCTGTATGAGTATCTGCTAAAACGTTTTGGTAAATGCAGAAATTATAAATTGCTCATTGATATAAATTATATATGCAATACTCTTAATTATGTTTTTATAATTATACAAGAAAAAAACAGCAACACATTCATTATCTTCATGGATAACAGTGATCAAAGCATTTCTCTACAGCATTCTAATAAATATAAGATTCTAAGTACTGAAGTAATTTGTTATTGCTGAAGAACTACCTTGAGACTGTTAATTGATCAGTTACATTGATTTTCCTGTGTGCGTAATTACACCACGTCAGCATAATGTCTAGTGATGCACTTTTCAGAATCTGATTTGGTGGCATCAATGCATGACCTGCTTAATATTTCATTATACTTAGGTCTTCTCTCTAGTAGATGCAACAGTGTAGAACTGTTGTAATGCCATTACCTGTTCCACATGTTTGCATTCAATTGTCAATTTTTGCAATGAAAACATGGGTTTTTATTTCCAACAGATTTGGGACGCGATACAGTCTGGTATTGTGCTTGAGACACCTTCCCTTTTAAACAAATTTCTACTTCTGACTTTTGCAGTAAGTAAGCGATGTATTATTTAGAGAGGAGCTGTTCATTTACATTCTTACGTTGTACTGTTTTTGGTTTCTTTAACAGCTGTCTAGAAAAGTGTCATACATCCAGCCCTTTATTTAACCCATCAAATCAGATACATAACCTTTTGTGACTTTAAAACTTTTTTTTTTTTTCAAAAGTTTGGAAAAAGTATATTGCATTTTGATAAAAAAAGAATCTCAGTTCTGTTTAAGAAAAATGAGTTAAAATATACAAATTAAATTACTGACATACTGTTGTAAGCTACACCTACACCACAGAGAAAGCTTGGGTAAACTTAAGACTGTCTGCTTGATGTTCTTAATCTATAGAATTTCAAAATAAAAGATCGCTATCTCTCAACGATGTGCTTTTCTACAAGATTTACACACAACCTCACACCCTTTCTTTGTTTTTCTTGTTTTTTAAATTAATATCCATACTAAAATTAATGCCTGTATATCTGATTTCATTGTATTACCCCCCCCCCCCCCCCTGTTCGTAGCATAGCATTTACATGTGTAATACATGTTGTTTCAGGATTTAAAGAAGTATCGTTTCTATTACTGGTTTTGTTTTCCTGCCTTGTGCTTTTCTGAAGGGATTCACATGGTTCAGCAGCCCGTTATCCTTGAAGAAAAGTTCTCTTCCAGACAGGTGTGGAGTCTATAATTGAACATATTTTACATGTGAATGTTTACAGAAAAAAAAAAAGTTTATGTTGGCTCTTTATCCATTTTTTTTCAATGCAGTTATGTATGTGGGTACACTTTTGTTTTTCAGGAATGTAAACAGGTTTGGATTTTGTTTGCAAGAACTTTGTCAGTCTACAAAGATTCATGCTTTAGATAAGTTTACAACACATAAATAAACTGGTTGCACAATATGAGGGGGGGTTGGCTGTGAGACTACTTGTTAATTATTGTATTCACCCTTGCATGGGGATATAGTGGAGGGCGCACCTACTTCACACTTCACATATATCTGGAGAACCACGTCTCCAGTTGCCATTAAACTTACTATTAATTAAGTACTAATTATTGAGTGCTAAAACGGGTTATTCCCAGTTGATAGAAAATACTTTTAAAAACAATAGACTTCCACAAATGTTCATATAAAGTACAATTTATTTATTAAAACTGTGAATTTTAATGTAATTTAAAATGTAAATTACTGGTAATAGAAGATAAAATGTCCAGTTCAGTGATCTAATAGTTATACTGCCTCATGCACAGGGGTAAATTGTTGTTAAAGTTACTGTATATCAAATTTGTCTCCAAAGATTCAAAAATTACAAGAAGCCTACGAGGATCTTTGCCATACAGATGGAGCTGCTGCACTTCCATACTTCCTAATAAAGTTTACAGATGATTCAGTTTCAGTGTCTCCTCTAGGAAAATGGAATGACTTCTTCAGAGATCAAAAAAAGGTACAATAACAAAAACAAAAGAAAACACTGTGCAACCTAAATGCGACTCTGATGGCTATACATGGTGTACATTCAGAAAGTTGTCAAAATAAGATATTTCTGCTGAATAATACTTACTAGATTACTCTCAAATTGATTTTCAATAATCATGCTTTTTATTTACTGATGTTTTCATAGAGTTCACACAAACTTTTTTTGCATAACTGAGCTGCCTTGTGGTGTATCGTTGTTAAAGTGATTTTTATTTTTTAATCTTTTACTATAATACTGTAACCCAGGTATAGTGAACACCATTTATATCCCCTTCAGTCACAATGTTTTAAATGTGATTTTAAAACAGTTTGTGTGAACGCTATGGAGTTCGAGAAGCTGCCCTGCCAAAACTGAAAAAAAAAAAAAAAAAACACTTTGCATTATAAAATAGACACATAGATAGGAAGCTTAATATGGTGTAATTATACACACAGTGTGACTGAAGGGGATGTAATCCACAGTCTTGCTCAGATGTTCTCAATATTAGTATCTCAATTCTTGTCCCAAGGTAACAGTTGGTGTCTATGATCCTTGCACCTTGTCCCAGTATCCTGGATGGCCCTTGAGGAACCTCCTCATTCTTGTGGCCTGCAAATGGTAAATAGAACAAGAACATCTGTAATCTGTATTCTTTTTGCATGAGCTGTTCAGACAGGCTGTTTGTTTAAACAGAACAAACACGATTGTGTAAGTGAATTCCATTTTAATCAGGATTTACTGTACCTCAACAAATGTATTTAGGTTGTTAATTATTACAAATACTGTACATCTATATAAAGGATTATGCAGTATATGTTATACAGATTTATATGAAACCTTGATAGCAATCAACTCTATTTTAAACAAAAAGTTCAAACCATGTGGAACACATGACCATGAAGCTTTGTTTGTTGAACTTTAAATGGTAACAAAGTAAAGTGGGTCAAACTAAAATGGGATCTCTAAACTGCTTTTTACATTACACATAAATACCAGTACAAGGAAGGGTCTTTTGTACATGCTTAGGATAATGTAGAGATTGATAGAGACTGACCTACTCATTTATGTTGATCTTTGATGTTGTTGACATTGACAGGGGAGGTGTCCTTGATTCAATTGAAGTACTCTGCTTCAGAGACAGGACCATGCAAGGAGTGAGAACTACTAAGCACAGCATCTTCTTTGAATTAAAGCTCCCCAAGCTAACTGCTGGCTCAGGTAATCTGCAGCATTTCTCCTTCTTTCTAGAACAAAAATATATCCTTTTTTAAACACACCGGAATAAGATGAAATACATTATAATATTAATAGTTACCTTTGATGCATCTAGTTTTGATCAGGGATGTTGAGCATTGTAAGAGATGCAATTTATGTTCAATTAGAGAGCAAAGAGTTTTCATTATTAGATGTTGGTTTAATTAACCTTTTGCTGAGATGTCTGTGTGGAAGAGTAATTTATGTGTAACATGTTGTCTATGGTAAAAAAAATAAAATAAAATAGGCTTGGTTGTTATCAATAAGTGTACTCTTCTGCCAACAATGAATTAACAGTCACCACAGATCTATCACATTTGAAGTGAAATTTAAAAAAGAAAATAAATAATTGTTCCTCTTCATTGATTTTATCATATCAATTATGAATGCCTGTTTACCTGTTTAAAAATACATAAAAATCTAGTATAAAACATATATGCATGCATTCAAGAGCCCTGCTCTCAAAAAGGTCCACTTTAGTTTCCACCTAACAAAAACCTTTGGATAAATGAACTTGTGATAAGCTGATGTTATACTCATCAGAGAATTCCCTTGTTACAGCCAGTGTTACAGACTGTGCATTTCAGGTGATAGCTGCTGCTTTAGCAAACAGCAAGTGCTTTAAGTAAAGCATGGCAGTGCCAGTTTCATCGGCAGTGACAAAACTGTTGGAGTATGAGCCTGCTGCGCCAAAACATGCCCCTTTTCCAGGGAAGAATTTTTAATTTAAGAAAAAACTATAGATGCTTGTTTGCATTTAAATACTGATAGATGATCTCCCTACACCTTTTCTATTCTCAGACTGCCCAAAAAGTGTTGGTTGGGAGAAAAACCAAAAGGGAAGCATGGGACCAAGAATGGTGAATCTCAGTGAATGCATGGACCCTAAAAGGTATTGGTTATTCTGCCTACATAATTCAAATGTGTCATCTTCATCTAATGGTATGGCTGCACCTACAGCTGTACATCTCTGTTAATGCTTTGGTGGTGTAAAATAATGTAAAATGTTTTTACTTTTGGAAAGACTGGCAGAGTCATCAGTTGATTTAAACCTGAAACTGATGCGCTGGAGATTGGTTCCGTCTCTTGACCTGGAGAAGGTTGTTTCGATCAAATGTCTTCTTCTTGGAGCTGGCACCCTGGGCTGCAATGTTGCAAGGACCTTGATGGTAAGAGACGGATGGATTAGGGTAATGCTGTCTGGTAGGGTAAATAAGGACATGCCTGCTGGTCAGGGTTTTATTGTGATGCAATTCTGTGGTACACATCATTGCGGTTGTTGAGAGAAAACCCTGATAATATGAGAGTTAATATGAAAACATAACATGAAGAAAGAGGATTTAAAGAGGAATCTCTAGGTCCAGAAGTAGTGAACAGTAAATAATGCGCCTAGAAAGTTATGTGGTGTTTTGCTGGTTAGGATCAGTATATGATTCAGTTTGTCTGTTGACCTGGCATCCGAATTGTATATACAGAAGGGTGGTGAAATGTTAAAATGTGTTTTCTTCTCCCTGTTCAGGGTTGGGGGGTAAGACACATCACTTTTGTGGACAATGCAAAGATCTCTTACTCTAATCCAGTGCGTCAGCCTCTGTATGAATTTGAAGATTGTCTAAGTGGTGGAAAATCTAAAGCTCTTGCAGCTGTGGAAAGATTAAATAAAATCTTCCCTGGAGTGGTAAGTGAAAAACCCCTATGACATAATTTATTATATTTGTGAATGTCTAAAGAAAATTGGCAGGAGTTAGCAGTGATAAACATGTTATAAATAAACCTAGCTGATGCTTCACCTTACGGTTAGTCATGGAATGTGTTTCTCTTGTATAAACCTTAAATAAAGGTCTGGTTCTTGCATACTACACTCCTGATTGCAGTTCAGTTAAAATATATCTGCATTTCTTGTGAGACAGACTGTAAGATTGTATTTTCCTATGTGTATATTTAGACATATTGACCAAACTAACATACAGAAAAACACGTGGACCTACTGTTGCTTATATAGTCCCGTTTGTTACTGTGAGGTTATTATATTTATGATTTTAATATACCTTTTTTAACCACAAATTAAAATTATATATATATATATATATATATATATATATATATATATATATATATATATATATATATATATAATATTCTTTTATATTGCAAATACAGCCAAAAAGAAAATGAAAGCTGAATATCTTTGAACGAAGTATGTGTCAAGCTTGTTGATATGTAGACATCAAACAGTCTGTACTTGGCATTTCAAGACTTGAGAAATAAATTCATAAATTGTAGCTAAAGGCAGGAAGACCCTCTAATTCTCTGAATGCCTTAGTGGTTTATTTTTTCACTGAAACAGCCAGATATGACTTCCAAACCAAAGGCTGCTAACCCCAATTTAAACATTTTTAGTTAATGAAATAATGTGTTTAACAGTTTTCAGATAACCCTCTGTGTCTCTGCGTCTCCCTCTGGCTTTGATTTGCCCTCCCTTTCTGTTACATTATGTATTTTACAGACGTGGGTGGCTTCAAAGACCCATTTTTAAATAAAATGGGCAATTTACTAATATGTTATATCTTCATGGCAAAAGTTGAAACAGTCTTGTGAATAAGGCTCTATATGTCAAAATATGTGTCTTCATTGCAAGTAATGTGAAGAATACATTCTTGCTGTCTGTTGGTATTTCATTTATTTCATACTGTAAGGAATTATGAACTAGGAGCTATGAGACACAGAAAATCTGTTACACAAGCACACTTATTTTGTCAGTGAAAACCCCTTTTAGAATTAAAAAAATACACACTAGTAGCTGTTATGTTACATTCTTTTGAATGAAATAACACTTCCTCATTGATGCACCAGCAATTAGTCATGTAGAAAATACAAATAATAAAAAGCATTGATGAAGATTGTGGGAGTAGGGATTAAGGGTTAATTCCTCCTTTTTTGCCGAGTCATTTGTTTGGAGAAAGACTGGTTTAAAAAGGCTGTGACACATTTGTAATATTTGTTTGGAAATACTGTACATTTTAGATTTGAGTAATCTTGTGTGGACTTACCACAAATGTTGTTTTCCATACACTTGATTCATGGGGCTGGAGAATGTCATTAATTGATATTGAACAGTGGTCCGTGTAGTGGGCTGTTGGGGTTTGAACTCAATGGAGGTGAAGGTAGGGTTTTTACTACATGTGGTCAACGTCTGAGCAGAATGTTTAAGTGGCTAGCACTAGGGACTATTTTATTCTAACCTTCAATGTCATTTGCTACTGTGGTATATTAGGTCAGGAATTCAGATATGCATATATTTTTATAATAGAAAAAATATCTAAACACCATTATTCCACACTGGCCACATGCCGGTGTGAGTCACAGTAGCTTCCGCGTTCCATAATGCCTCTTCTGGGTTTGGGTCTAAGTGTTATTATTGCACTGTTCATGCTAGTGGGGAATATCACCCATGATTCAATGTATTAATCAGTTTCTACACCACCACGCTGAAAAATGCAAAGATTATATATATTTTTTTGCAAGTGCACACATATTACAGTAAGTCGTTGTACATTTTCTTTGTTTTACATAATGTAAACCATGCCCTCAGCTACATGTATTGAGTATTCTTATTATCTTCTACTGATTATTCTCAAGCATTTTCTCAGTTGTTTTAATATTCTCTACATGTCTCTAGTGGGCAGGGGCTCATGTAAAAGCTGCCAGAGAACTAAATTGAAAGCTTTAATGCCATTTTTCGAATGCATCACATTTTATCTTAACATAGAATAACTCTCAATAAATTCAGAACATTTTTTTAATGAGTTGGTATTATAAATCAGTAGGGCTTAAAGGAGGGATTTGAAACCAGCAGGTTTTCATAAACGTTTATCACAAATAGAATGTCACATTACTGAATGTGCAACATGACTGATGAACAGTATATGAAGGGTAAATAAAAGAGAAGATCAAGTTTGACTTGTGTTGTTCATGGCCACAGCTTGGTGCATTTTCCTGCTCTCACTAGATCTAGTCTTTTTATTCTACTCTTCATTTGAAAAACGAGGTGTTCCCCAACTATCTGCACAGTGCTCTTGAGGAAGGTTGCCTCCTGACCCTCTGATTGCTTGGGGACAGATGTGCATGTCAGGAATTGATGTAGCCAGGGAGGTTGTACTCAATTCATTTCTCATTGTTCCCAGGACAGAGTAACATGGGATCCCCAAAGGGAGATAGGTTCTTATGAGACACAGCTGTGTTGCAGTGTGTTTAACAAACAAACAAAAAATAAGTTAAACCTGCATTTTCTAAAATTGAGATCCTGGGTCAAATCCAGATATTCTTCCCAAAACCCCTTTTTCCCAGCAAAGACAACATGGGGTAAGTTTGCTACATAAAAAAGGCTCTAGCTGGAGACTGCCCATGACTTGGAAAACCTGCAAAATTAGGCATTCTGTTCAGCCATGGTTGATTGCAGTTGATGAGACAAGGGAGGTGGAGGTGGGGATTTCTGTATAGAAATCCAAACAAATAAAAAAAGGCTCAGCGGTAGATTACTTTGTAATAAATGAGCTAAATCCACAAGTTGCTGACTGTCAGGCTCATGTTCGTCATTTATTTGAGCTGTTGATCGCCATCATGATCCTCATCAGCAGCAATTACCTCTCATCTGCAGGGCTAAAATATCTTAATGTATTGGCAAGTCTGCGTCAGTCGTCATATCCTGTTTTTTTTTTTAATGTCCTGCTTAGTATGTATCTGAAGCCACTGAACCCTCTGTAGGGTTTGCTATGCAGAATGTGCACAGCCTATTAGTCACATTGTTACGAGACAATCCCTTGTTTAGCACCTACTCTGATTTATGGCAAGGGTGACAGCTTTTTGTTCTTATTAACTGTAGGGTGTAGGGCAAGGTGAAGTGCATTCAAAAGACAAGTAGCTCAATAAATGTTACTACATTCTGTGAATGTGATATGAGTCTAATTCTCTACAGAGCACAAATTTGTATTATTTATATGACTGTCTGTATGCTCCCCGCCAAGGTTATTTATAGCTGCTTGACTGGAATAATGACCAAATTAACCATCTCGTCTGTCATCCCCATTTCACATGTATGTCTATCGGTGACTGTGCTCAGGGTCAGGGCGATTACTGTTAATCACACTGGGGAAGGTTTCAGCAGGGAGGATGACCTTCTTTTCTGCCTACTTTACACCTCAGATAATAGGTTTTTTGGACATTCTAATTGGAGAGAAAATACAAATTGTGTTTCTTAGACCTAGCAGGGTGTCAAAATAAGAGGGATGAACAAATAGAACGGTGACCATTTATATGAATTACGTTATTGCTATTTCACTTGAAATGTGTATTCTAATTCCCTGTGGGGGGGATTGCCAGGGGAGATTATTACCACAAATCGAAGACTCAAACTAATACAGTTAGTCCACAGAATAACTGGATTGAAAGCCATACCTCTTTAAAGTGTTCACCAACCTTGCCTGTGGCTTAAAATAAAAAATAAATATAATACTGTTACGCTTTGCAAGACACCGGCATGCTTATATTACTGGCCATTTCAAAATGCCCCCCCCCCCCACTAGGCTGTAATAAAGTAAACACATGAAATAGATTCTTACAAGTTATACTTGTAGTTAAGTTATTGTTGTTTTTTTGTTTTTTTTTGTAGAATGCCCAGGGCTTTAACATGAGTATTCCCATGCCTGGTCATCCTGTGAATTTCTCAGAGGTAACGATGGAACAAGCTTGCAAGGATGTAGAACAACTCGAGAAACTCATTTCTTCTCATGATGTTGTTTTCCTGCTAATGGACACTCGAGAGAGCCGATGGCTTCCCACTGTCATCGCAGCCAGCCAGCAGAAGGTAAATTGCAGAGTATGATCAGTTATCTAAGTGCTTGTTTGTTTCTAAGAAACACTATTCTAATGGGTCACTTACAAATCAGATGTAAGGGGACATGGCGTAAAAGATGATACTGTATGTAATGTTCTAAGAATACTGGACACGACTTGCTAAGCCTTTACACAATAAAAAAAAAAAAAAAAAAAAACTTAATGATACATAACTTCAGCTACAATACTAGGTTAATTCAATAAAATATAAGATGCTGCCTTAGAGGCTAATGGTGTGCTAGCAAGAGACAGGTACTGATCATCAAAAAGCCTATTCTTGCAGCTAACATTTTTTATGTTCTGTATTGGTGTCATGACCAAATTCATATCTCTATGATATCACTATTACAGTACATACTTTCAATACACAGCTACTGGAAGAAAGTAAGAATCAGATAGTAATTCAGTTCCCGATGTTTTTTTCTTTGTTTTCCTCTAGCTGATTATTAATGCAGCCCTTGGGTTTGATACCTTTGTTGTAATGAGGCATGGCCTTAAAAAGTCTAAAGAGCAAGAATCAAGTGAATCGGCTGGTGCTGCTGCCTCCTGCAGTGCAGTGTCTGCCCCAGGGACCTCGCTCTTTAACAACATCCCTGGCCACAAACTGGGCTGCTATTTCTGCAATGATGTGGTGGCACCCGGGGATGTAAGTGTTACATTTACAGGATGTTGATAATAGATGCTAAAATAAAAAAATAAAAATAAAAACCTATGTCTAATTTTAGAAATTCATACTGAAGTACAGTGCATCCTTTATCTCGCTTACACAAAAAAATAGAACATTGAAGGGCATTGGATTAGTGAAAAGTCCACATACAGTAAAGTTTAGTACATGTCATGATAATATAGTGAAATAATTATTTGTGACTGTAGAAAGACACAGTGAAGCGAGGCATCTGCTTTCTCCATTCTTTTCTTTTTTTTTAGCCCCAAGTGGGAGCATTTTAATTTTTAGAAGCGGATGTTTGAGTAAATAAATGCACCTTCAATTACTAGTGACTGTAAAGATCACTGTTATGAATGCTGGATTTGCATAAATGTGTCGGTTTACTATCTTTTAGTGTAAAATATATATATACGTAAAATATATATATATACGTTTTTTTTTCTCCTCCCAGTCAACCAGAGACCGTACTTTGGACCAGCAGTGCACTGTGAGCCGACCAGGTTTAGCCATGATTGCTGGAGCTCTCGCGGTGGAGTTGATGGTGTCTATATTACAGCATTCAGAGGGGTAATCCAACAATTAATGGCAGATAGTGTTTTTTCACCTGTTGCCAAGAGCTGTGTAATTAGTATAACCTTGCACTAAAAAGTACTACATTTGTCAAGCATATAGTAAAGACAACATGTTGGGTGTATGCTACAGTAGTATCTTAGTGTTTGGCCGTGGAGAATCAGGACATGGACAGGACACACTACAACGTCATGGTTTTGCAAACATAAATGTTAATGCTTACTAAAATGGTACTATATAGGGAGTTTATAAAGCCAGTACAATAAACACACACTCTGTTTAGCCAGTTACTGTATTGCACTTTTTATGGTATTCAACCTGTTCAATAGCTTTTATATTTATATTGCAAGTAGCACATGATTTACAAGAGTGTAGAGTTTCCTATTGCCTTCTGTAATGACAGAATTACCAATCAGCAAATGATGGATGTTGCACTTAAGCAGTGATGCGTAAGTAAGAGATCTTTACCATATGGTAACGTCTGCCTTTTGAGAGAAATGTCTAGAGAATGCTGTTTTAAAAATATTCTAGCAGTCGGTTCATGAATGAATGCTAAATAATCAACTTTCAGGAACTCTCTGTTCCATTTTCTAATTAAGAGATATTAATATTATCTCATGTATCTGCTCTGGAAGTACCTTGCTGATTACGTTTGTTTTCCCTGCTGGATCTGTTTTTCACACATTCTCGATTTTTTATTCCTTCAAGTTTTAAAATCCTTGTCTGGTCAAAGACTCGGATCCTCCGTTGATTTTGTATTGGATGTTTTGTATCAACTGCCTGAAGCAAAATGTGTGTATAAAGGGATGCTACTAAAACCTAAAACTAAATACAGTGCACGCCATCTCTCTCCGAATGCACAACAGCATGATGGTAGTTTGAACACTTGATAACTTTTATATATGAAATCAATTATAAATATGGGAATTATTATAAGCAGTTATGTTTAGGTGTTGCTTTAGTATGCCAAACACCTGACCTGCGTACGGTTTTACTTAGGTCGGTCTGTAAGTCACCAGATCATAGACTAGAACTGAGGCTCTGCACTATGAATATGAATCATGTCTTGAAATCATAGACTGATTGCAGCTAATTAGATGAACAAATGAGCATCTGTGAAGGGACTAATAGATACAGTAGATCATTCTTAGTATGATTATTATTTTAAATTCGGTATAGTTATTTCTGTAGAAGAGTTGTATGTAATATCATTCCATAGCTTTACAATCCTACTTTTGGACTCTTCCTGTAGTTTAAATAATAATGATTCATATGATAAAAATAACAATAGTGAAAGTTTCAGCCGATCTATGATATTAAGAAAGTGTATCTTTTGAAGTGTAAATCTGTAGCTGGAACAATTTTTTTTTTTAAATTCCTGATCAGTATTTTTTGTTACAGTTTATACAATTCAGAACATGTAATCAGGATTGACTGACTAATAGAATGCTATTTCTCTCTCCCCATCCTGTGTCTGCTGGTGCTGGTGCTGCCGGTGGTGGTGGTGGTGGGGTGTTATTGCTTTGTTCTTTGTTATGAATGTTTGCTCCGTGGTATCGCACTTATGTGTGTCATTCGATGTCAGGCTGTCAGTGTTCGTACTCTTTAATAATAATGTCACTCTAAAACGCAGGCGTTTATATCAGGCTAATGGAACGCAGCTGCACAGTTGCTTAAAAATAAAAACTCAATATTCTTTATATAAGGTAGCAGGTTGGATCTTAGTGGATGCAGGAGAAAGGTAACCAGCTGTGGAGCTCTTAAAATAAAAGTAATAAAAAATAGATTTTGGCTGGCATTGATTCAGAATGAAAGAACTATGGATAAGAAAATGCCACTTTGTACATCATAGCCACATGCCGACATTGAAAGGATCATACAGAGGTTTTCGATACTTCTAGTAATGAACACTTCATTCGGATGTGATGGCCACATTTGTTTCTAGTTGACGAACATTAGATGCCAGATGAAAACATGATGCTCAACCCTTATTTCTTATTTCAGAAAAATACTGCTCAAGCGTTCTGGACACATTCTGATATTTTTAAGTTTAGGCAACTATCTAGTCTGATTATCTGAATACAAATAATGTGTTTGTTTGTAAATATATTGGTCTTTCTGAGGAGTTTGATGAAAAAAGACAGTGTTTCATAATAATTAGAAAATAATATGCACTCCCCTGGTCATTGCTTTTTATGCCATCTATATGATTTGCTACCTTTAGTGTTAAAGTCTGGAGCAATTACCAGTCTGCTAGGTTGATGTGTTATTCTGACAATAAGAAGCAGCTAGCTAGTGTTGAAAGAGAGAATGGAATTCCTGTGTCATGTACAGGCAGATAAATCTGATTTGCATGTTATTTAGCTGACAGAATTTGGTTCCAGCATATTTAAATCCAATTTAAATTAAGTAAATCCCCACAGGTCTGCAACATATTGTCAGCAGGTGTTTAGCCAGTGAGTGTTATTACGCAAAAGCGCTGCTGTTTATACAGTAAGTCCATTTTAGGGACCACTGACTAGGCATTGCGATCTGCTGATTGTTGCTGACACAATGAGGAAGGCCATCCTTAAAAACTCATTACAAAAGAACTAAAAAAAAGAATAGTATTGTGTATGATTTTATTTTTGTGTTACTTTCAGCCTAGGGCATTTTTTTCAAATGAAAAAAAATAAAAGACTTGGTATTTTGTATTATTATTATTATTATATTATGGTGTATGTGTTTTTTAGGACCAGTATGAAAGGCTGAAGGTTTTTGGTTCAGGACTGCGCTTTCTCATGGAGCGGTTGCCTTTTAATTGTATCCTTGTTGATTACACTTTTAAAATATACGCACCTATAGCTTTAAATGTAATATTATTTTCATGCTAGTCATTTTGAGGTACATGCAGTGTACAATATACTTCAGTAGTATTTACACATTTTCAAACCTAATTAAATTGCAAATTGAAGTGAGCATGAGTCATATCACTTCAGCTATAGCTGCTGTGTGCTGGTAATCAGACTTTAAAGTCTTTGTAGATAAAGGGCTGCAAGTGGACTTGGTTGCAGGTGCAGGTCATAAACATTTGCCCAGTAAACCCAGCTAGAAATACTTACTGGGTGTAAAAGCTGAACTGGTAATGCAAGCCCAGTAAGCCTAAATGTAGTCATTGGACAGTCACTTCATACTGTTCTCTGACAATTAAGACAACTGAAAAAACTGTATTTCTGTAACAGTACTTAAACCACATTGTGGTATTTTTGCCATTACTCCTGACTAGGCATTATGCCCTACAAATACATGTGCCTAGTAGATGTAATGTAATAGACAGATTGAGTGCATCTGATAGGTTTCAAGTAATGCAGTCGTTGCGTGGATTAAAATGCTGAGGAAACTTTAAAAAGCTTTGATTCACTAGCCCATCTATTTATTCTTCCTTTGACATGCTGTAGCATCAGGGTCAAAGTCACCCAGCATTGCTTGAATGAATTCAAGACCATAATGCAGCACTGCATGATTATGGAATGGCTTGAGAAACAAAATGCAGAATTCATTCTAAATGGGGCACACATTATGAGCAGCCTAAAACACCAACTTCTTATGAGTTTAGAGAAAGCAAGTACTTAAATACAGTTGAGTGTTCAGATTCTGCATTTAGCGACTTGGAAATAAACACTGAAGCTGAAACAGAATGACATTCTTAGTAAATGTTGTCTAAACCAACCCCAATGTTTCCTTATTTACAGAGGTTATGCAGTAGCCAGCAGCAGTGATGACAGAATGAATGAACCTCCAACCTCTCTGGGGCTTGTTCCTCATCAGGTTAGTGTACTGGAAATACAGCAAGAGCCTTCAGCTCAGCTGCGGTACTGCGACTTACAAAATTGAAAACAATTCAACAAATTCTCTGTACACTTGCACGCTACCTATCTATTTGTCTATATTACTTACTTTTGCCAGGGAGATTGATTCTATTGATTTTAATTGATGCCCAACAACCCAACAAAAGTAAAATGCATACTGTTTGAGCAGTCTTTGGCTTATTTATACTATTTGAAAATCTAGTGTAGCAAAAAAATAATGCTAAACTATGAACCTAGTTTGAGTTTTAATAGTTGGAGCTGCCCATAATGATTGTTAATAGAACTGTAAATGGTGCAAATATACAAGCGTTAGTAATTTTAAAGATTTCTGCCGTAATGTATACACAGATGTGCTAATGGAAAGGTCAGGGCTTTAAATTACACCTTTAACCTGCATCTGTAAGCTATGCTTTCCACTGAAAAAATAGGTTTCCGTATATACAAATCTTTGCATATGTTATAAATGCATTAGACTGCAAGCATGTACTGACAGTATGACTTTCAGCCCCAGATGTCAAGAAAAACAGACATGACAGCTTCATGAATTGCAGAAAAGAAAAACTATGTTGCACAGCCATCAGTATCATACTTCATTTCTTCCAGAGAAACTGTGATTTGGATGAATATGAGGGGAGTTTGTCACATTGTATTACCATTTTTGGTTAATGCATCACCGTCATCTGTTTTCAGCAGAATTAAATCCTGGATAATACTGTGTGTTCAAAACCGTGAGAGTGTAACACTTTTTTTCCTGTAATAGCAATTTAAAAATAGTGTGAATTTGAAGAGTAAAGTGGTAATTTATTATAATGATGAGATTATTCTGAATCAAATTATTTAGCATCTACAATAACAACAAATGAACTGTAGAGGTGATGTATACAAAAAGGATCAGTTCTTTAAAGATACGTTTAAAATGACATACATTTATATGTTTAGCAGGGCTGCCTTTTATTGCTTTAAGGGTGTGTGAGCACTTCACTGATCTAAACTGGAGGTAAAAAAGTGATGAAGCTGGATTGAGACTTTTAACATAAGGCGACACTGCCACCTTGTGGTATCAGCTTGTACTGTTCAACAAAGCTTTGAGATGACATGCATCTGCTGTACCAAGGACTGCCAAACACCCACCGTACATCATATTTCCTAGGCCCTACTTGAATCTTAACCTGGAGGGTTTTAGATTGATTAATCATTCTTGTGTCAGCTCTAAGGAACAAGAATGCTGCAGCCATATACATACAAATGGAAAGTGGATGTGGGACATACTGTCAAACAAGATTAAAGGTGTTTTTTGGGGGGGTTTGTACATCCTTTAACCACAAAATGCTTGCTAGTCCCTGTTTTTATTAAAACTATCATAGCCAATCAGCATTAGCTTACTTAAACCTGCTCCATAGCTGAGAGATCACTTTCTTGAAATTCTGGTATCTGTATGTGCACTGTTCAGAAGCCAGCATTGAAATATGACACAGTATACTGCTATTTCAGTATCATGGGCGAAATATCACAAAAACATCTCAAGTCTTGCAGTATGAAAACACTTGGCTACCACTTTGATTTCTAAAGATGAGCCCAAAAGTCTGTAATGCATTTGTTTGTACTGATACTAGCTTTTAAAACTGTAGCTATGCTTACAAAGATGTAACTTGTTTATTTTAATTATTAAAAAAATAGTAATAATTACTCTACCTAAAGGAACTAACTGTTCTATTGAACTAAATACCAACATATACACAATACTGCCACCATGTAGATAATTAAACATAACCAATATATAAAACACCAGAAAGGATTAATCATTTTAATGATTAACCATAACTTGAAACATTAAATTAACATATATAGTAGTACTAAATACATTGTGTTTGAAAATGTGTCTTTAGTACTAAGGTTATTTTTAGTACTACAGAACGTGATGGACCATATGTTGAAGCAGATGCAAATTCTATTTATTTTAAAAGATATACAATGGTTTTAACAGTATAATATGAGAATAGAACCATTCAAATAGGAGCAGAGCAGTTTCTTATACTGTTAAAATTGTTGAATTTCTTTTAGAAAAATTGTGCCTTTCCACTAGCTTCACAGCGACACATGGCCGTAATATTTAGCTTTTTTTCCAATGACACGGTCAGATTGTCCCTCATAATATTTAAATTCCCTGCAAGAAGTTAATCACAAAACCTGATTCTGAAAAGCTATTCAATTCTGCTATAGGTGTTCAATCTAGTGCTATAGTAAATAAAAAAACAGAACTAGAGTGAATACAAATGATGAAGAATGAACACCAGGTGGTGCTAGAATCTAGCATGACTTTAAATAACAAAGCTCAATAATGGGTTGGTAGAAAGCAATTGGTTACAGGGTTAGAGTATTGTTATGTACTTCTTAATTTTTTCTTTTACAGATCCGAGGATTTTTGTCACGATTTGACAACGTGCTCCCTGCAAGTTTGGCTTTTGACAAATGCACAGCTTGCTCACCAATAGTAAGTTGATTTTGCTGCTGGTTTTGATTTGAGTTTTAATACCAGAATCCTTTGAGAAATAAAACTACAGATATCGAAAGTAAATTTCGTGCTTTGCTGATTTTAATATTTTTAAAAAGTTTTTTCTATGACAATAAAAGTGATGCCACACTGACCAACCAAATAGACATGCTGAGCCTGGATGGCCTTAGGACTTGAATAATGAATATTTTAAATAGATTTCTAAATATTGCTTCATTTTCTGTGTGTCTTAAATTTTCTCTAGAATTTGTGCCAAAGGGCACAGTTTTTGAGGGTTTTTTTGTTGGTTCAAGGACACTTCTCAGACTCTTTCGTTTGGTGTTTTACTGTTTGTTTTTTTTGTTTGAAAATCAAACAAACTGGTCAACATTTCTGAAGATGTACTCCTTGTGGAGACTGCATACTGCACCTGATCTGCAGCTATGGCCAAATGTTTCACCTAGAATTTTAGGATTGAGACATCATTTTTTTTTAAATATATATGAACATAATTTAGATAGTTTATTTAACACTGTGTATGCAAAAGAATTATATTGCAAGAGTCTACCGGAAGTCATAATAGCAGTACAGTATTTCATGCTAGATTTTGAAACTTCACATTTTTCAATTTGTCAGTTTTTTGTTAAGTATATTGAAAACTACAAAGCGGTATGTAATTCAATATATTAACGGTAACACTGTTCAGCAGCTTTCATTCTATTCATGAAGCAAAGTTAATTCTGTAGGGTGATGCAAAACATTTGGCTGTACAGTACGCAGATCTTTGGGATCATATTTACTTTGGAAAGCATACATTTGTGTAAAAGGCCATATGGACTTCATCATGACACGCTTGATGTCACTGTCACATGTAAGTAATTAACCTCCATATTTAATATCTTTTCTTGACTGCCAGAGGCATAGTCCTGCTGAAAGGTTTATGTGTCATGAATCATTTGTTTAGCCCAGTCAGTCAGTCAGTGTCGTCTGCACATGTCTTGAGGAGGTTTTCACTGCGGTTCAGTGAACTGTGACACTGTACTGTAATTGTTCCACAAACGAGGATGGCTGAAAAACAAACGAGCCCCAGAATATGGGTTTAATGCTCTTGAGCAGAACACACTCTTCCTTGATCATCTCCTCACCACACGTACATCATGCCACCTGAGTGGAAACTCTTTTCTATAATTCACCTTTATTTTTTATTTATTTTTTGGCTCCTACTTAAAAATTGTTTATACAGCAAGGCCATTTCTAATCTTCTCGTTCTGTAGCTCCCTGACAATGTGCTTACTACAGTGTGTGTGTGTGGGGGGGGGGGTTCTTGATACAATTTCTGTTGGCATATATAAACTCTACTAATGCAACATATATTTTTTTTTTATAAATAAAGTAGTACTGTACTGCATGAAGTAGTCCTGAAATGCATATTGCTTCTCCTGCTTTAATGTAAATTGACTTGTTTTATTTCAGCTTGTCTGCTCCTGTCAAGATTGCTTACAATGTGATCCTGTTATAAAGTTACTACCATACTTAGAGTGATGTTTATTGCTGATAGTTCCTTACAGTTTAAGGGGATGTTTATTAATTTAGTTAGAGTTGCATTTAATCTCAGGGAAGTGTCAATCTTCATTATTTGAACTCGGTGGATTGCTGCTTAAAAAGTACAGCTGTAATCATTTTACAAATATATTCTATGTGTTTAGAACTGATATTTTATATTCTGTTATATATCACCCTTGTCATGTTAGATTGACAGTGCAGACTCGCTGGAGTCAACTTTAATGAGCTAAATATTTCCACTCCTTAAGTCTACTTTAGTCCTGCTGATGTTTAATGGGATACCATGTGAAAAGTTTATTAAAATGAGATTGATAATATAATCCTAACAGTATTGCCTGTTTTAGAATAGTTACCATTACCCCATAGCCTCTAACTCAGGCATGTATATTGTGCATGAATATATGTTGTTTTTGTTAATGATGATGCACATTTCAAGTGAATGTCTGAATTGCTTTTGTAAAGGTCCAGTATAAATACAAAACTAGATGATAAAGTAGCTTCAAAGAAAGACATTTAGAGCTATGAAATTGTGATCTTTTCTGGGAAAAGCCTATCTAGTTACACCAAGCTATTATGGCAGTGAGGCTGTTTTGAAAAAACGTAGGGCGTACCACATTTAGCTGAAAGTGGTAAATGCAAAACAGATGTATGTCCTCTGTGTCACATGGTTGCTAAGGCTTTATGAGCTACATCAGACAAAGCTTGGAATCATGGGATTGCGTTGCGGAAACAAAATTAAATCTTGTAAATGTTCCAATTTGCACTTTCCATTCCATTTTTTTCACTACAGTCAATATGTGGTTTGTTTGAAAAAGGTAAATAAATAAATAAATACTATGACAGTATAAGCAAACAATTACCCTAGCTAGGTTTGGCACCCGTTTGTCTCTCTTTCCCTCACCCCACCACCAAAAACAAATTTTCAGGTCTAGGAACTATCTCTGTAAAACTATCACTAAATTGATTGTGAGTCTCTCCAGTAGTTTAGGAATGGGACTGCTGTTAACCATGTTTAGTGAATTGTTCCACAGTAGAAAGGTGCCAGATTGTATATTAGGGAGTCAGCAAATACTCTGGCTCATTGCCAGAGCTCTGTGTGTGGATATGCTCAGACTGTAGTTGCTTATGCCTTATCTACAGTGTATGTAAACAGAGACTTCCAGTGTCTTATTTTGTCACATTTTGCAAAACACCTTATTCATCCAAAAGAATAAGCTTGTACAGTAAAAAGAAATAGACTCTTTATTGAACACAGGGTGTGAAATAAAAATGGAGTCCAATGCATCCACATGTACATAGTCCTAGTATTTGTGATATGGACAGTTGTGAGTTTGTTGTTGTTGTTCTCACAGGTTCTTGATCATTATGAAAAAGAAGGGTTCCAGTTCCTGGCAAACGTGTTTAACTCTTCACATTCCTTTTTGGAGGACCTGACCGGGCTGACACTGCTTCACCAGGAGACTCAAGCAGCAGAGGTAGGAGACCATAAAACTGACCAATCGACTATTGCTGTTATGGCATCTTTTTATATACTGTTTGGATAAATCACATATTGAACATTATCTACAAAGATCTAACCAAAGTGAAGCATGAATACAATAGATCTATTGGCCAAGAGATAAACACTATATGAAATATTGGGGCAAGTAGAACTTTAAAGAAAACTTTAAGAATGAGTCCTCGGATCCGTGCTTATTTATTCAGGTACAGTATTAGCTGTAATTTCTATTTTTAAAAAACCCTTTCCGCGATTTATTGAACAGTTTTAATTGTTGAACCTTATAGTCCATTGTCCTCCAAAGTTGACATCATCTCCTCAACCAGGGCTTGTAAATGCATCTCCTCAACGGGGCTTGTAATTGTATGCTGCTGATAAGCAGCGGGCTGTGCATTGGAGGCAAGAACTGATAGCTAATAGTACTGTATTCACCAGGAAATGTCCACAATGACTTTTTAAAAGGGGGGGGTCCACTGCCTGTCTGGCATAGCTACATACTTACACCCCCAATGCAATGCCACAAAGCTTATAGTCTTAACATTGTTTGAAACAGGAATTAGACAATGAATGTACATTTTTTTTAAAAAAAACCTATGCATTTAAGGTTTGAAATGATAGGGGAGTTTTGTTTTTGAAACACTAACCCCAGACTCATCAGCAGGGCAGGGATTTGATCTCTGAACTTACTGAAGCCAGGGCAATACAAGAGCACACTCACTAAGCTGATAAGATGTCTCCAAAATGCAGGTCTTTCTAAATGAGTAATCTGTGTTTATATTAGATAGCATGCACTCATATTTAATTAAACAGAAGACGCTGGTCGTGTTGAGTTAGCGATGCATAGAATTGTAGTATGATTGATCAGCTGAAATACCAGGACATTATGAAAATACAATTTCAGTATTATGAAGGTATGAGAAGACAAATAATAGCAGTTCACAGTCTGACGATATGGTAGAAATCCAAACAACATTTACAGTAAAATACAAGAGAATTTTTCCAGCAAGCAGATATGAAGCAGTTTTAATAGTTTGCTTGTGCAGCGCACATCTGGGTTTTATTTGATTCCTGTGGAACATTTTATGTTTTCTGACAACAGTTGGAGCTCGGTATACAGTACAGTTTCATCCAGGGGCTCAAATGACAAATATGCCTTCAGGGGCCATTGGAAGCTGTGGGAAACTCCCACATCAGCATTTTGTTTTCAGTAGCAATGGCAGCAATTCCTAGAAACTTGTGGGATTCAGTCCTCCTATACTATAGGACCTATAGGATACTATAGGGATGCACAGAGCTATTGTTCTTTAAAAAATGTAGCAACAAAAAGTGAAAGAAGAATGCTGAAAATAAGTATTTCATAACATCATGTTCGGAACTCTACTGTGAACTAGATTATATAATCCCTTGATCTGGAAATGTAGTGCCATCTGGTGGTAAATTAGTACACATTCTTAATATGGCCCTAATATATTATATTTTATTTTAAAGGAGTGCTAACCAACGCAATGCACATTTTTTACTACCATTACAAGTGTTAGCACATTATTCTTCAATAAAGAAATAACCAAAATATCTGCTATAGAAGAAATGAATGACCAGTGAACTGCCTTCAATTAAGTGTATTATTTAAATGATCAGGAGCCAGGAGTTCCATGTTAAATACAGTGTTCTTCACTGATAGCTACATGAACAACTCCTGTTAGAAAGTCTGCACAGGTGTGATTTATTCATGCTGTGATCAGTTCAGAGCAGGCTTAGAAGGGGGCTTGTTCAAACTCCTGCCATCTGTTAATTTCAATAACATACCGAAACAAGATGTGAAACCCAGGTGTCTTAAAATGCACTCGACTGAAATATCAAGAAAAAAACACAATAAACGCAATACCAAAATGTTTTAAAAACATTGCTTTTATCGATTTTTGTTTCTCTAAGTCTTTGCGGTACTTCTTTTGCCTTGGGTTAGGCAAGGATTTCCTCTTGATATCATATCAAAAATACCTAAACCAAAACAAAGAACAAATCAGGTTAATTTTATAGCAGTACAACCACACTGGTGATGAGCAAGCAGTAGGACATGGTTTCCAAAATTCTCTGTCTCTCCCGATTATGCATTTTAGCTCTAATTCTGTAGTGTGAGCATTCTCATAGGAAACCATATTTTATCCCACTCAAGAGGAAGTCTGTCATAGCCTACACAGCACTTCCTTGTATGTGGGCTGTGTGGGCTGTTTGTCAGGATAAATACTGTCTATTGACTTGGTTGCATGACTCATTGAAATATGGGGGGAACTGGTCTTTTTAGTATTTAATGGATTTCCCTTTCAAAGCTTCCTTTACAATAAACATTTGTAAGTAACCACTTTGATTTCATTTGAGTATGTTACATACGTGTTCTTTCTTTGAGAATAATTCTGTGCTATGGAGAACGCAGCAAAGAGAACATAATGTGTTTCTTGTAGAATTTGCAGGGTGTTCTGTAACACTAAGTAATGGGCATGAAAAACAGGTCAGTAAGCCTAGGTCTAATTGCAACTTTCTGATCTTCCTTTGAAAACAGGTGTTTGTAAATTAACTAGATGGATCAAACCCAGGACTGTAATCCACACATCTATTATCAGTTCCGCAGGACTTGCTGCAAGTCCTAGTAAAAGCTTCAGAAGGATAAACAACATTGAAAATATCCAGCTGAGCTTTAGTGGAGTTAGTGGGTTTGTGTTGTTTGTCTAAATATTCCCAGTTTTCCCTCAGCCATGCTCAAGTCCTATTTCTGTTCACTTTTAAGCACAAGGTTTATATTTGAAACATAAACACCAGTTAAAGATTAAGCAGCGTCGTTTCTGAAAAATACAGCGTTACACGTCCCCACGTGTTGCTACAACTGTTTAAATTAGAGGACACATCTCAAACCTTAGTGCACTAGAGCGGCCATTTTGAACAGAACTTTGAAACAGACTTTAAAGTTAGGAGTGTAAAAAGTTGTCAGGATGTTAACAATAAAAAGAAAAATTACAGGTACGTCAGTTAAACAGTTGTAGCAACACGTGGGGACGTATAACATTATATTTTTGGGAACCCCGCTACTTACTCTTTTTAATATCAACCTTGGCTGAGCCCAGTTAGAAGTGAGATAATTCATGAAATACAATGCAAATATCAAACTAAACTAAGCGTTTTGTTTTTTAATATGGATTTTGTGATTCATAAACTCCAGTGGAGGAAATTGGACAACATGAGCTGTTGATAAAGTTGCTTTTGTAATCCGCACTGGGGAACGTGTAACGCATGTTTGATATCTAATTTACAATCGCAGGCGAAATGGGCCCCCGTAGATTATTTGTTGTGTAAAAAACACAAGTTGGTTGCTACTAGCAAAAATTATAACCAGATGTAGCTGTACACGAAAATCACACACTGTTTCTCCTCCTCAGAGATGCCATGTGTGACCTTTGTGTAATTCGACTTGGTGTACCCTGCTTGACAGAAAATAATACACTAAGAACTTTAATCGGCAAAGCTGGTGGGGCCTTCCCAAACAAACAATAAACTGAAACCTTTCGCAATGTTTCCTGACCACTATAAAATCTCAAGAGCATCATTTGGATATGAATTGTACCACATTGTTTTTACTACCGTGTGTGTTTGCCAGTTTTATTGTCCTATAGAATCATGATGATTATAATTCTGTCATTCAGTCCCACTGGCAACTACACGAAAAAAAAATCTTGTACTTTTTAAAGTATGGTGAAGGTTCAGCTCTGGGAGAGGGGTGGGGGATAATGAAGAAAACCAAACATGTTTATCCATACCTCAAAATCTGTTCAATATCATATTCTCCATGTGATTTCACAGTCCCAGTCGTGCTGTATTCCTGGATGAGAAATCGGTGTAAGAATTGTCAGACACTGGCAAGCTTAAAAATGACTGCATATAGAAGTAGTGTGTTGTTTGAACATGCAGAGTCCAGGCTTATGCAGTAAAGTGTGGTTTCTGTTTTTCCAATGTCGTGATGGGTCCTCCGACAGTCACAAATGATATTCTCTCCACACACCATAGGTGATTCTGCACCCACATGCATTCATATTGCTTGCTACAAAGTTGTGATGTAATATTGTATAGTCCCTTTTCAATGTAGCCTTGGGTTTTAATGGGGTATGAACCCTTTTTTTTCATCCTGCCTTGCCTTGATCTCTTGGTTAAAGGTTTGTGAATTATTAAAATACAGTTCTGTATTGGAGATAAGCATACTATTAATACTTTTTTTACTATTTTTTATTTTTTTTACCAGCTTGGTGAAGAATCATTGTTGATGTAAACAACATGTGCATGCTGTATGCACACTAGTCCAAGGTTTGAATAAGTTAAAAAAAAAAAAAGACTTAAAGGATATGTTTTAATCTGTATAATACGAAAATATAGATTAAATGCTCACCCTTGAAAATCTGTTACTATTAAGAATCAACCAATCACGCTAGATGAAGCAGTACAGACAAACATCAACAAGCAATAATGATATGTTGCTTAATGACAAAATGACATGTTTTGCTCTTAACTTTTTTTCAACCTATATCTCATTCAATATGCAGTTTACAGAGAGAGTCGTTTATTGTGAATATGTTTTTGTATAATTGTTTTTACAGTAAGCCGATTTAAAGGGTAAGCCAGGCAGACTTTGAAGTTTGAAACTGTAGCAGCTGTTGACGAGATTGATATAGTGTTGCATTTATATAATCTTTTTTTTTTTTTTTTTTTTTTAAAAGGGCATGCCCAAAAGAGAAAAGCTAGTTCAGATACGCCTAATCTTCTGAAGCCACACCACACCACTTATGTACAGTTTTTCTCCTTGCAGCATTTTTTTCATTTAAACAGATTTGTTTTGTATGTTTCCTTGTTTATGCATTTGCTCGGTTGCCAAAAACTGAGCTAATAAAAGGCACTTGTAAATGTGATATTTTCAGTGTCTGAAACAATGCTATTGATATTTCCAGTAAATGCATGCACTGTGCAGGAGACTGTCTGAGCCATGGGCATGGGACAAGGGTACCAATGATACGGTATGCTAATGAATTTGTTGGAGAATAAAACCCAACAAACAAGTAAAACTAAAATGTCAAAATTTAAATATAACTCTGTGAATAGCATCATTTCTGAATAGAAGTCAAACAGGAAATATTATAATATCACAAAAACACTTTCTTGTTTTGTAAATCTTTGTTTTCATCAAAGTTGATCATTTCTGTGAGCTGTCTCTTTATATTAAATAATCCATATGTTATAATATGAAGACAGTGATAAAGAATTGTAGTTGAAACGTTGGTCTAAATCAGTGGTACCCATCCTTTTTCAATGTAGGGACCACCTTGGTGTTTGGATTTTTCCCATGGACCACTTGCCACGCAGTTTTTCACAACAGCATTTTAAAACTATGCTTTATGTTTATATGTATAAATACATGTAGAAAGTACCGGTTCATCAAGGAATGTTGTCATTTTGCGCATTGAAAGTTGCTGATGGCAAAGTTCCCGTTTCTTTTGTTAAATTTTTTTAAAAGTCTTGTGAGATATTAAGCAACAAATATAGCCTCTTTTTGTTTAACATTAACTTATGTTGCTATATGCAGCTTTCATTCTTTGATAGCTGTATGGCTGCATCAACCTCACAAACAGAATGCAGCAATGATAAATGATCGTGCAGCCTTGTCACTGTCCTTTTCAACAACAGAGTTCCCCTCGTACACAAAGAAGATTGTAGAATGAGTTGCAGACTGGGAATACTGGAGGCAAGAGGGTGAAAAACAGCACATTCTAAAAAAAAACTAACAAAAGAAAACCTTTATTAAATATGTTATCAAGATCAAAAATAGTATAGACTATCTATAAAGGCTACATTATTAGTGTATTCTCCATTGAAGCATTGTAAAGTACCTGTGTATCATTGTGTAAACCTTACAAAGTTCAAACTAGTGAGATTTAACCAGTAAATAGAAGCATGGTCATATAACACTAAATGTAAAGTTTGTATTTGCAGAAAGCAAACAAATAGGCAGAAGATTTCAGGAGGGGTAACATTGATATAGAGCCAGAACTCGATGTTTAAAGCTGTGCGCTGGTGTCTCTTGGGTTGAATCTTTTTTTTAACTATTGAGCGCTAAGTAATGCATTTGAGACTGCTATTCCTATAGGCACACTTTGGTTACACTCTTTAGGTATAAGTGAGCCTTCATGACCTTGTTATAGTAGCAAGCATGATCCCTAGGAGTGGCTTGACGCCATGAAAGATTCAAGCATTCAGTCACTGGGTGTTAAATGAATGCATGGCGTATCATATTACAGTACATTCAGACTACTGTTCACTACAAAATACATCTTGACCCTTTCAGGCATATGGGGACAGACGTATGGAAGACGCAAATGCATGATGACCTCATATGAGGATGCACTTGTTTCACCATATAAAGCAATGAAAAGAATTCAATTAAAAATATTACGTGTCCAAAACGACTGTTTTCAATATGCCATGCATGAAAGGGTTAATTGGTCTAGCTGGTTTTGGTTTGTAAACTAACAGTGCAAGTTGGCTCTCTTATATTCATTTATTAACTTGCATGTGAATTATTTTTTTTGTATTACATTTCCGTCAGAATTCAGAGTCTTCAGTGCTGTCTCTTGCCAGAGCTGCAATTAAACTTGGTGGTTGCAGGCAGAGCCTGAGGGGCAATGTTCAAACTGCTTAGCCAAACACTTTAATGTTTAATTGAAGACTTGCTATCACAAGGCATCTCATTTTTACTTCATTATAGATTATGTCTGATATGTATATCATAGACTACTGTTATTTCATAAGCCTTCCAAACTTTCGCTATTATCATTTGTTTCTCCAACTGTTAAAAATGGACCAGTCTAAAGAATATATATATATATATATATATATATATATATATATATATATATATTATATATGTTATATGTGTGTGTGTGTATGTGTGTACTCTCGTAAAGGAGGAAATCTAAAACAAAGCAATCTTGTTTTGAAGAATTTCCACAGCCTTATACATACATGCATTCTGTCTTGAGTAAATGTATTTTTTGTTCGTGAAGTTTTGTTTTTTAAATGATGCTATTATTAAAACAAGGAATTTTCTTAAAGCAGGAGGTGGATCAAAATATTTACTTAAAGAAAACCAGGCTGTGATGGTATTAACATCTGGTCAAAATATCAATGCAGACACAGCCTGTTGTTTAAACTCAACCAACTAAATTAAAAGCCTTTGTTGATCCAAAATATAGATTAGGCATACCAAATCCATGCTCTGCTTTCAAGTACATTGCCTTAAGTCCTTGGCTGCTCTCCAGTTATCTTCATTAAAGCTTTTCTTTTCTTTATTACTGTTTTTTTTCAGAAATCCTGACCGCTTAAAGGTTTGTTAGGCACGATTGGTATATGATTACAACCTTCACCACAAATCTGCTTGCAGTTGACTTCTGAAACAAATCAGAGAAACAGTTAAAAAAAGGAACAAGTTTCTACCTGCCAACTTCTTTGAAGGATTTGACTTTTTTTTCAGGAACCAGAATAGAGCCTTGAGGCTGGAGACAAGCACCTTTGAGTTACAAGAGACTGCTTTCTGATTAATTACATCACCTACCTGTGCATCTCATTTTCCATTCCATAAATGGACCTCCCCTTTCATTTACTGTACAGCTGCATTGGTTTAACTGTCAAATGTACTGTAGTATTTAATAACCAAGGTTTTTAAATCTGTTCTAATAAGATTTGGAAAATACATTGAGACCTTTTAAATGCATTTAAAGAAACCGATTGAGATTTAAATATTAGTTTTGGTATCCTCGAGCTACAGAACTACTACTGGTATTGTCACCAAGTAGCCTGTCCCCTGTCTCTCTCTAGTCACCCAGTGTTAGTCAGGAGAACCAGATCATGTTTTGATAATAAAGAAAGTCTCTTATAATGAACATCACATTGATAGTTTATGAACATAAACAGCAATGTCAAGCCAACACAATTCATTATAATAGGTGCTTGTTAACTTCAGAAACTTTTAAAAGTATTATTATGCTGGCTTCGGCTGCAGGATAGTTATTGTTAGGATTTATCATCTTGGGTCTGTGTCAAGCACCACAGTGCTCGCAACCATATGTTTTCAAGTGAATTTATTTTTGTAAGCCGTTTGTATATGCTAGTTGCATGGGGTCTGCTTTTTATGAAGTTTTTGGTATAAACAAAATGAATGTAGTCAACGACATTAGAGTGTGTGTGCAGAGTAACAGTTTTTATATTTAGTACAGCACAATGATACTTGTAGCACCTTCAATGTAAGAGACAATGTAAGAGTTGTTTGCAATGATAGAACTGTCTGAACTGTACTGTGTTTTACCTTCCCCCAAGCACTGCCATAACCACAACTGCAGAGCTTGGTCTTTAGTTGATTGGTAAGACATTCGTCCCTGAGTCGTGATGTTCATGATTCTCATCCAGACCCTGTTTCTGCTTTTAATCAATCAATCAATCAATCAATCAATCAATCAATCAATCTTTATTTTATATAGCACCTTTTATAGTGGACCACCATCACAAAGCGCTTTACAAAATGCAGTAACAACAAGAAAATCCGTTACAAAATTAGCTTCTTCACATCTCCCAGCTTGCACGTGATAATCCTGTCTTTGAAAGACCTTTCTTCTAATTCAGTTTGAGCCTGCAGAAGTGCCAATTATAATGCATTGTGTCTAAGTCTTTGAACTAGTGCAAAGATGAAGCTATAAAAAAGCAATATCGCACAGCAGTACTGAATCGCCACAAAAATGTGTGAATGGATTTTTATGGGGTTTTTTCCGAAATTGATTTTTTAAAAACAAAATAACTTTTTTTTTTTTTTTTTTAATGGTTTTAACAATGTGCTTATGTTTTTGAGCCTGATGTACATTTGTGTTCTAGTCTAATCTTCACCTCAGAAAACCAAATTGTGGTGTGTGTCATACTCTGGAGGGAATTTATCCAGAATTGTTTTTGAAAAAAGCAAACTGTTTATGGTTTTAGCTCTGCTTAGGTGTGGGAGAGGATGGGAAATACTGCAGGCAAGCAACGAGATGTGGTATTTTAATTTTCAGAACCCCTAATTAGAGAAAATAAAGAGAAAAGTAAGACCTTAGGAATGTATGTAGTTCAGAAATGTATCCTGATTCCCTCATTTTACTGATTTAATTTCATTGCTGAACTTATAACAGCGCCCCCCCCCCTTCCCAGAATTACAGACCCAAAGTGAACACAGGTGAGACCTAAACAATCTACACATTTCCCATGAGATGTTTTGAAGTCCTGCTGGGGCTTAAACTGAGTTGCTCTAAAAGAAATAGAACATTATGTACTATAGTATGTGTTGCTTAAAAGTAGATCAGTTCAGCATAATTTGTACAATTTAAAAAGGCAAAGTGTTGTCATGTATGTAGAAAAAACCCTCAGTGAGCAATGACTAATGCTGAAAGTATTTTTCATTACTTTCTTTTCTTATTTTTAAATAACAATAAACATACAAAACATAAGTGTTTTGTCTGCGTGTAAGCTCGTCTCATTTTTGCAGCATAATTTATTATGTCGTAAAAATTTTATGTGTAGGGTCCATTAGCTCCATGTGTTGCATAGTCTTGATGTTTGTCCTTCCAAAAAATAACTTGGGATGAAGCTGCTTTTAAAAGATATTGACAGCAGGGGCTGACAATAAAAAGGCCTTTGGAAAGCTACTGTTATGAAATCAAAACGTCGCGCACACAGAGAAAACATCACTGTGGCGTTTGATAAAAGTGTGCTGTGGTTTGGAAGAGCACTGCCCCAACTTGCCTCAAATAAATCGCTGATGATCTATTATGTTGGCACAAGCAAGCTTACCGTCAGTCATTAAACCTGTGTTTAATGGGGATGTTTTTTTTTTTTTTTTTTATATAGTCCAGTTTAGCCTGTGGCCAAAGCAAACTAAACAATTTAGGAGCTTAAGAGAGTTTTGTACGAAGCTTGGGAACCCAGCTCTTGAGATCCGTTCCAAACAGTTTACCAATATTACATCCGGGGTTCTTCCTGCAATCCTTAGCCAGCTTCCCCTTCATTCATTTTAATTGGCTCACATGGTAGCAACTCATCAGGCATCAAGGCTTTGTTAATTTCAAACTCTTTTGGGACAGGGTGTTGGTGCAGGAAAGCATGTAAGTAAAAGTGACTCTATAGTGACTGTGGCCAACATTATTTCTTTCTTTTACTGTCTATTAGATTTAGGCACTGTTGCAGCCACCATGAAACCACCTTTAACTACAAGATAGTCAATATTTTAAATTACTTGGGAGTTTAACCTTTTGAAACATTTAAGCTCTAAAGAGTGTTGATCATCTTGCTACTGCATTTTTATCAGGTTTGTTCAGGTTCTGTGCTAGCATTTGAAAGGCTCAACAAGAATTTACAAAATTGTATTCTAAATTGAAGTATATGTCGATCTACATACAGACGTGCTCAAATTTGTTGGTACCCTTACGATAAAATTAAAAGCTATTTTATCATGTATACTTGCATGCCTTTGGTATGTCATAGAATAAAGCAAAGAAGCTATGAAAAGATGAATTATTGCTTATTCTACAAAGATATTCTAAAATGGCCTGGACACATTTGTTGGTACCCCTTAGAAAAGGTAATAAATAATTGGATTATAGTGATATTTCAAACTAATTAGTTTCTTTAATTAGTATCACACATGTCTCCAATCTTGTAATCAGTCATTCAGCCTATTTAAATAGAGAAAAGTAGTCACTGTGCTGTTTGGTATCATTGTGTGCACCACACTGAACATGGACCAGAGAAAGCAAAGGAGAGAGTTGTCTGAGGAGATCAGAAAGAAAATAATAGACAAGCATGGTAAAGGTAAAGGCTACGAGACCATCTCCAAGCAGCTTGATGTTCCTGTGACAACAGTTGCAAATATTATTAAGAAGTTTAAGGTCCATGGAACTGTAGCCAACCTCCCTGGGCGCGGCCGCAAGAGGAAAATCGACCCCAGATTGAACAGAAGGATAGTGCGAATGGTAGAAAAAGAATCAAGGATAACTGCCAAAGAGATACAAGCTGAACTCCAAGGTAAAGGTACGTCAGTTTCTGATCGCACCATCCGTCGCTTTTTGAGCAAAAGTGGGCTCCATGGAAGAAGACCCAGGAGGACTCCACTTTTGAAAGAAAAACATAAAAAAGCCAGACTGGAATTTGCTAAAATGCATATTGACAAGCCACAATCCTTCTGGGAGAATGTCCTTTAGACAGATGAGTCAAAACTGGAGCTTTTTGGCAAGTCACATCAGCTCTATGTTCACAGACGAAAAAATTAAGCTTTCAAAGAAAAGAACACCATACCTACAGTGAAACATGGAGGAGGCTTGGTTATGTTTTGGGGCTGCTTTTCTGTGCCTGGCACAGGGTGCCTTGAATCTGTGCAGGGCACAATGAAATCTCAAGACTATCAAGGCATTCTAGAGCAAAACGTACTGCCCAGTGTCAGAAAGCTCTGTCTCAGTCGCAGGTCATGGGTCCTCCAACAGGATAATGACCCAAAACACATAGCTAAAAGCACCCAAGAATGGATAAGAACAAAACATTGGACTATTCTGAAGTGGCCTTGGCCTTCTATGAGTCCTGATCTGAATCCTATTGAACATCTATGGAAAGAGCAGAAACTTGCAGTCTGGAGAAGGCACCCATCAAACCTGAGACAGCTGGAGCAGTTTGCTCAGGAAGAGTGGGCCAAACTACCTGTTAACAGGTGCAGAAGTCTCATTGAGAGCTACAGAAAACGTTTGATTGCAGTGATTGCCTCTAAAGGTTGTGCAACAAAATATTAGGTTAGCGGTCCCATCATTTTTGTCCATGCCATTTTCATTTGTTTTATTATTTACAATATTATGTTGAATAAAAAATCAAAAGCAAAGTCTGATTTATATTAAATATGGAATAAACAATGGTGGATGCCAATTACTTTTGTCAGTTTCAAGTTATTTCAGAGAAAATTGTGCATTCTTCGTGTTTTGTGGAGGGGTACCAACAAATTTGAGCACGTCTGTACCTGCAAAAAAGTACTTTTTTCCAATTACAATCGGAACTGAACCAGTTCAGCACACTGCAGAGAATGTGGTGACCTGCACAGTTGTTTGTACACAACCAGAATCAATGTCTGAAGTGCAAAAGTAAACTGACTCAGATTGAGCCTTTTATAAGCCACATGTATACACCTTTAAGTGTTCTGATTCTACAAGGTTATTTTTTCTCCATTTATTCCCTGGTTAACCAAATATGCAATATGCAGGTGCAAATGCTGAAACAGATGTGTTCTAGCACCCACTTACATACACAAGCATACACACGCTAGATGACTAAACAAACCTGAAGGGGACTCTGAAGTTATCAAGCTGGCCAAAAAGCGCTTTGCAAAAAGCTGCTAGCTGCAGCATGCATTGAAACTAACAATCTGGAAGTTCTCAAGACTGAACTGAGAAAAATGAGAAAAGAAAAAACTAAGTAGTAGTTACAGTAATTAATACAGTTTTTCTTAAACAGTAATACAATTATTCTTTTCATAGTTTTTCAAGCAGAAGTTATTTATTTTAAGAGCTGTATTTTTCTTGGACACCCTGTCTGTACTGTACAAAAACTGCATAGCAAGAAAACACTGCTACTGAAATAGGTAAGGCTGGATGTTTTACACTGCAAATATTCAATACTAGAAAATTCATTCTAGATCGTATTTCAATGCGAGTCATCCTATCCTCATACAAACAGAGCTTTTGCGGTTGTAACTATAGTAACTCCAGTGGTCAAGCTTGTGATTTGCAGCATCAGAGTTACCAGGGTTTGCTATGTTAAACTCGGTGGATCTCACTCCATTACAGTACCCCTCAGGGTAAAGAAAGGGGATGATGAAAACAAAGCAAAGCTTTCCCACGGCAAGAAGAAACATAGAAAGAAAAAGCTGAGAAAACAATGAATATAATAAAAAGTGAGCACGAGAGAGGGTGGGGTTTACAATATAAATATTGGTGGCAGAATACATTTCTTATAAAGTAAGGTAAAAATAAAAAAGTAAAATCATATACAATGCGGGGGGGGAGGTTGTGTGTCAGATATGCTTTTTTCTTCTTTTTTTTTTTTTTTTTTTTTTTTTTTAAATCGACGAACACCAAATGATCGAAACGTTATCGTTTATTGTTCCGATGCAGGCAGTAAAGACTTTCTAGGACTTCTTTGTTAGCGGTCAACTTGAGGTTATTGTTTTGACAGCACACCTGCAGCAATCTTTTGAATGAGCACTGCAATCTGTACTTGAATCATCTCTACTTGTTAAAATTAGGGTTATTCAAATGTGCACAATGGTGACATTATGCATTTGGATTTGTTCCAAAAAGTTCAAGGCCAAATTTGAACACTAACCATGCTTATCTACCAGGACAATAACCTTTAGCCCTAAATAAGTGACCCATAAATACATAACCTTTAAATCTACAGTGGTTCTTTCTAACAATGTAGCCAGTAAAGAAGCATTCTGATCGCTACTAGTTGTTATACAACTATAAAGGGGTAGGACAAAAAATAAGAAACAGATGTTCTTGCCCCTAAAACTACCAATTGGGGGGAGGCCATGATGGGCAATTTGTTCTGGAGGGATAAGTGACTATTTGTCATTGATTACTGAAATGCTCAAATTCCTTCAGAACTACAGCAAAGTCTAGTCTCCAAAATGTCCCCATAGAATAACTGTTTGTAATTCATCAACTACATTGGACTACGGTTTATTAAATCAATGTGCATTTCAATTAGGAATCCTCAGATTTATTTGCATTCATTTTGTAAATCTTGCTGTCTGGCAGAGCAGTTTAATAATGCTGCTCTCTAACAACAAGCTGGCTGCAAATTGGAATTTTGGCTGTAGTCCAGACATTCCTTGGGAAGACCTTACAGCAATATTGACCTGCTATGATGTTAATAATTAGATTCCTACTCTATGCACATGTACAAAACCGGATGATCCGCTTAAATCAGGTGAAATCAGCCAGCTGTATAATTCCGGTCTAGAATCCTGAAAACATCTTGGAACCATGTGGAATGGGATGCTGCCAAAATCTAAACCAGTGCCATGTCCTAAACTCTTAAACAAGCACTCCTGTGGTCAAAACAATTTGGCTGACAATCTTTAACTAAACAATTGGCAAAATCACATAACATTAAATTTCATTAGGTATAATATCTTACTGGAAGATAGTTAGGTTGCACACTTTTCTTTTGTTTATTTTCCAGCATTTCCCAGAGCCCTTTATTTCTCTGAACCACAAATGTGTGTTGCATTTGGGGTTTACTTTTAAATAGCAACTTGCTGGTCTCCATCAAAGGCAAAATGTTTGTTACATAGTAATTACTTGCTGATGGGTGTTCTCCCTACAAAGAATTTCTGTATTCACAAAATCAACTATCAGCTAAACAGAGTTCAAAGCCTGTGTTTTCAGAACAATTAACGGTTGAAATCTTAAACTTGATTTTTTACATTTTTTATACAAGCGGTTGAATTGTGGAAAAGTGGGTGGGAATAGTTATTTTATAGTTCTTGCTATTGTGCCTTTGTATCTTTTTTAATTCTCTCATTCAGTTTGGTGGTCCTCAAAAATGCATGATTGGCAGATGTAGAGACTGAAGTCCTCTCTATTTACACACAAAGCAGATGTCCTGCAAATAGTTGTGATTTCCTATGAGCATATTTTACACAGTCATGGAGTAGTTCAGTTGCAATGGCTGCCTAATCTTTGACCCCTCTTTTTTTAAACTGCCTACAGAATGTTGGGTTGATTTTGTTATGTCGATTACTGTCCACTAAAGTCTACGCTTCATTTTTTAATTTTAGCAAAAAAGACTAATATTTAAATGGTGTATTAGTGCTGTATGCACATTGTTTCCCACAGTGATAAGGAAAACGGTCTGTAGAGTCTCACTCATGAGAAGTTATCAGTAAAATGTTTGGAAAGCAGATTACAATTCAGAACTGGGATTTTGTCCATGTTAGAATCTTTTCTATTTTAACAGTTTTAAAGTGTTTTTGGTTTTTGCTTGTCGTTCAAAGACAGTTTCATTTGCAGGCAACCTTTTTTTTTTGTATTTTTTTTTGCTTGGCTGCACCTTTCCTGACCCTTACAGTAATCTGCTCCAAATGTAATGGCAGCCCGCCTTTTCTCTTGTGTTATTTGGCCCACTCTTTCTCTCAGTGTTCAACCTTTGTACGTATTTATTTTCCTTAGATATGTCAGATCTTCGTGGAGGACAATCTGTGTTTTTTCCTTTTCCACTGTTTTTCAGGAGCCACCTGTTGTCAGGGAGAGCAGTTATTATTGCTCAGTTATATTTTTCATTCTGTATGCTCAGTTCACACTTCTTGCCCAATTTGACAACCACTATTCATTAAGAAGCAGTGGGTGAAAACCGTCATGCAGCAGTATGCATGTACTGCACATTTGTAAGCCTCAGGGTGAAGTATGAAACTGTGCTTCAGTGTCATCAGAAACACAAACCTATAGTTCTGGACAAGGTGAAGTTGGGCAGAAATTCGAAATGAAAATGCGTTTCGTGTCCTCACCTTGGTATCAGGTATCACGGTGGTGCAGCTGTAAACACCACGACTATTGAAAAGACATAAAGCAGACAAGCTGAACAAAATCTATAATTGATTAATCAGAACAGATGTAAAATAATTGGCTTGCTTGGCCTTTTAGTTGTGTGTGTTTATTAAAAAAAATTCCCACTGTTTGTTTCATGTTTTTATTATTATTATTATTATTATTATTATTATTATTATTAAATAATAATATATTACATCATTACCAGCTTTATTAAAATATCAAAACAGTCTAAAATAATATTCAATAATATTGTTTCATTAAAAGGTTTTGCTTTCTTTGGCCACTGCTGAAAACTAATTGTTTGCAGCTTCTCCTTGTGTTTATACAGCCCTGATTGGGATGTTGTGGTATTGTTCGTAACAGGTATTGTTCTGGGTGTACTTAACAATAGAGAATATGAACCAGCATCTTATCTGGAGTTAATTTATCTTGAGTTTAAAAAAAGACCAAATATATAGTTCCATTTTAAGATCTCTACTGGCACATTGATGTTACACAGCAGTGTGACTGCTCAGAAGCAATTTCTTACCTCGTTTTGAATTAATAAAAAAAACACTGCAAGGAGTCTTAATATTGAGGGCTTGATTTATTTTTTTTTTGTAGTGTAGTATTTTTCACCTTGATTTGTGTTACTTCTGAATATATACAAGCAAATTAATATGTCAGTATTTAAACTATAGATACAAAGTAAAGATAATACTGTATATATAACCACAGTAGACAGTACAGGCCTAAATACCCAGGTAAAATTAGCAAATGGAAAAATTATACTACCAAAAATTACTTTTTGAAGTAAGCCTTTGTATTACATTGATGTGTGTAATTTGAAGTGCTGTGGTTGTGTTTTGCATGTGTTTAACAGTGCTAGCTGTACCCTGTCCACGTAGGGTGGATAGTAAAAGCCACTCATTGAGTGGGCTAACTTCTTGGCTGCTTTTTCTTAATTAATGTAAATGAACCAAATTGCAACAACTTCTCATGGCTAGAATGTACTGAAAGCACACATTCAAGGGCCGGGTGTTTAATATTTTTGAGAGCAATTGTATAAACTGAGAAATTGATCATAAACAGGGTTTTACGGGTATTTGGCTTATTACAGCAAGCATTAAAGCACCAACACAAGGTCAATACAGATTTCCATCCAAAAATGCTATAAAGATAATATGTTGGACCACCACCAACCCAACAAAAATAAAACACCTAAAAATGCATTGTATAAAATCCAGAACCTAATTAACACCTGACCGTTTCAATGCATTCAAATTGAGGGAACATTTGTTTTTTGTTAATAATAAAATTAATAATTGCAATTGTTGGAATGGGAAGGGAAAGATTGGCATTTAGGTGGAGTTATTCAGGCTACATAAGTCTTACTGTCTTTTCTGCTCAAAAGATTATACGCGTGTAAAGCTGTGTGGTGGAGCAGGTCTAGAGATCGCTTTCATCAGTTGTTTGTTTTTGTTTTTTGAGAAGGATGGGATTATTAAAGATCAAAATAACTACAACCAAGACATCATGTCTGCAATAGTTGTGGGGGTGTTTTAAGTGCCCTTTTCTACCATCTCTGTTAGTTTTATACTTGCATGCTGTCTAGGCAGGAAGTTGATGTCATGTCTTTTTTTTCTAAACCCCACCCCATTCATTTCCTCTTGACATTTGCCATTGTGAACGTGGACACAAAGTGCCTCCCTAAAAGAAAATGGGAAGGGTTTTGAAAAAGGTGTGGCTTAATATCTTACTGTCTGGAAAGCCATTGCCTGTATTGGGAGGACTACACCAAAAAAAATAATCTAAAGGCTAATACAACTTGGTATTAACAGGTATTCCTGGGGATGCCCATAGGATGAGGGCTGTGGTAAAAATATGACAGGTCACACTGCTTTTAATATTCCTGTAGGGGTAGATGAGGGGGAGGGGTGCAAGCTTGGAAAAAGCATTTAAATGTTAGCAGAAACTGTGGTCACCTAATGCCAATGGATGTCGTGATATCAACTTCAACTGGTATATTTTTTTGCTGGGAACTGTATGAAAACCCACCAATAGGCTTTGCTTTAGAAATGTTCTGCTTTTTCAGAAAGCCTTTGTAAAATAAGGAATGTCAATGTAGTGCAGCAGATATGGAAATACAAGTGGCTTTGAAATTGCTGCATGCCAATATTTCTGTCCTTCAAATGCCTAGTAGCAGTATTACCGTACTTATTCAGTCTTGCATATGTTAACCTGAAAGATGACATGTACTGTACTTGTAATTCTGTATCTGCAGTATGAAGGGCTCTTAAGGACCGCTTGCTATTGTTAGGCACAATGAGTTGATTTTTTATATCGTACAAAATAGCATACATATTGAAGATCGGTGGAAAAAGCTCCTTATGTGAATGTGAACAACCCACACTGCTCACGACATACCTAATAAGCACCTCCTCTCTGCAATACATGCCTAAAAAAGGGAGTTCATTACAAGACGAAATTAGAACTACAAATACTGAGAAATAAGTATGTTGAAAGACAAAGCATTAACCCACTGCCCAGTTTTATGATTCTTTTTTAGGGTCCTTCTGGAGAGCCTTACATACTGATCATGCCAGTCTGTCCATCCAGCTGTCTGTCTGTCTGTCTGTCTGTTGTATCTTCTCCAGATCCTTCACTCCTAGCCTCCTATACATGCTTCAGCTTACAGTTGGTTATAATCTGAGAAGCTATGTATTTTATACAAAACATGTTGCCTCTTTTGGTGTTCTTACCTACTTGAAAGAAGCAGCCCTTTGAAAATCTAAACATGTTATATCAAGTAAGATCCAGTTAATAGTTTCCATGGCAACAGCTGTAGCATTAGTAATTACAATTACATTACTTAATACTTTTGCAATTTTGTTAGATAGCTGGTATTTGTTATGTATATAATTAGATTTTTTTTTTTTTTTGATGATCTCATACTGTAGTGTGAAATTATGAGGATCCTCTGTGTTTGCACTGGTTACATGTTACAGTTCATCAATTATGCTATGCTCAGTGTGCACAAAGTATGCTTTGTGTAATTTTGTTTTACCGTAAGCTTTACACGGTTTCTTAAACTTGTATAAACTGGTCATACATAAACAAGTTCAAATGAACAATATTTTGTGCTTCAGATGCAGAATATTCAGTAGAAAACAAAAGTGGCAGTGATAGACAATAACTAGCAGTCTGAAGCATTGATGTGCTCAGACAGACAGGTATGTTCAGGTGCCTGCTCAAATCCCTTCCGTTGTAGTTAGGCTCTGTCCTAATTGAGCCGTCACTTTTAGTGGTGTGGTGTTCTGAAGAACTGAATTCCTTGCAAACCAGACTAGCTTGACTCAAAATGTACTATAGATGAAAGTTTCAGATGAGATCTTTAAAAGTACAGAATGGCAGTTTCTTAAAACACCCTGGGTGCCAAAGATTTTAGGTGCCTGTAATTCAGCCTATAGCTGGAAACTCTGTTAATCCACTGTGTCAGTGATGTAACGAAAAAGCCAGTTGTGTCGGGACATCATTTTCATGAAAGGGGCACCCTCTCTGCCCTAATGGCACGACAGGCATGGGTGCTGTCCATTTGAACAGTACAATATTGAGAATCTTAGCGCTCTCTATTCATGTCTCATGTGCATTTGAGAAGTAATAATTATACACTCAAAGACTTAAGATTCTACAGTAAAGACCGCAGGTATTCCTTGGAACTGTAAAATCAAAGTGCTAAAATACTTGAAAATCACCCTAAAGCTGGGCTGTAGAATTATCTTTGTTATTTTTAAAGCACAAGACACAGTATGCTGCAGTTTGTTTCAAAAGCCACTGTCTATAGGAGGGTGTGGCATTACTACAGCTCAGTAGCTCAGCACTCTTAACTGTATATCATTATATTACCTTGCTTAGTAAAGTACACAATTAGAGGAACACAAGCTGTCAGATCAGTCAAGACAAATAAATATGGGACCCTGAGTTGAAATATGTTCAAATTGATTAGCTTCACTTAAAAAAAAAAACAAAAAAACAACTTATGTGGAGTTTATTTATACAATGCTGGAACAATTTAGAAGATTTAAGAAGCAACGTGTAATTTAAGATAATGACACACATAATTATAGTTGAACTGTTTTTGAAAACAAGGCGGTGCAAACATGCCAGAACCACAAAAAGGGTTGTTTATAAGAAATACTTTTTTTGTACTTTTTTTTTTTGTTGTGATCTGGACTAGCAAAATCAGAACAACCTTTCTTAAAAGTTATTTTTTTTAAATGCACAGTGGAGTAGAATTTAAACATCCTTCTTGTGTCAGTCCGATTACTGCAAAATAATAATATACCTACAGTATCTCTGCAATATAATAAAATACGATGGCAGCTGACAGTTCAGTGTCCTTAGCTCAAGATAAGTTATCAAGAAGATATTCTAGCGATTATAACAGTTTAATTAATGCACTATTTTAATGACCTAAGCAACAGTGGATCTCAAATTTGCATGTTAACCTTGCAGTTATGCTTTTCCGATGCCTATACTATATGTTATCTGGGCTTTATCCATTAGCTTTTTACCATGTTTTTTTCCACGGCATCCTTTTATAAGGGATGAATTGACATATGTTTGAACAAATGTATAGATTTGTGATTTAAACGTGTGATAACACTTCACTGTTTCAAAATGGAAACTCCAGGAGCCAAATAAAGCTTATATAAGAGAATAAATGTTTTGATAAAGGTGTGGGCAGTGTCTAATAATTTTGAAATATAGCTGATAAAATATAAACTAAGATTGAGTTTAAGGTATCTTATATCTTAATGTTACATCATTGAAATGTTTTTAATATGCCTTAAATACAATAGCTAAATATATCTCAAACTGAAATAAAAAGAATCAGAATTTAGGGACTCTCCGAATGACAGTGTTTTTGTCTGTATTCAGACAGACAGGTACCAGCAACATTTCAGATCTGAAACCTGGCCTTTTGAAATGAGTGATTTGAGCTCAGCTAACAAGTGTGGAAAGGAAACGTCCTGTCGAAACGTTCTGCAAACATGATTAATTGAGGAGCGTGACACGTTAGGAGAGGAACCAGACTTTGAAGTAGAAATGAGTGTGTGACACTCTTCATGAGTGGAAGATGGGAGCTCCACAATGCACACTTCATTATTTGGACAGGAACTAGACCCAGAGGCTTCAAAGGAGAATAAAATAACCAATGCTAATGTCTGTGTTAGTGTGTGTGAGAGAGAGAGTGTGTGTCCGACAGGGTGCATAAGTTTTAATTTGCATCTGAATGGTACAGAAAGCTGAATCAGGTAAGGAGCTTCGGGAGGACTCCCAGGTGCATAGGAATAAAAGGCTGTGTTGTTGGGAGCCCTGTCTATCATTAACCTGCAGTAGCCTGAGCCCACACTCCCCCAGGTGTGCAGCACAACAAAAGCGAGCAAAGGCTTTGGCCCAGATCCTTAACCCTTTGATCCCAGCTGCTTAGCAAAACATGACATTAATCCATATACAATGCATTTTTCATACGGTTTGCTTTTGTCTCGGAACGCTTGAATCTGTTGGGTATAACAAAAGCTTATGAGATCGCTTTTAAAAAAAAGAAAAGAAAAAAAAAGAAAGATTTTGGTAATCTCAGGGCTTTCGGAGTTCTTGTCAAGTTTACCGAAACTACATATGTCGTGCCTCTGTGGATCAAGGATATTTTGCAGAACACGTTTCAAAGCTTTCTTGAATGTATCTGTTTTTAAAGGAAGTCCTTTTTATCTTTTAGGCTGGAGTGTTTTTCTTTTTTTTTTAAATATTAAAATGCAATTTATTTCAGTTACCAAATACAAAGTCACACAACCATCCCTGCCCAGTGGATATACATTTTATAGGTAGCAAGGCACTATCATATGTTTATTTGACAACTTATGAATCTATATAAAAAAATAACCTCTCAAGTGACTTGAAGAGGTCACTAACAACAACGAAGTGTGTGCCTTGGTATTATACAGCTGTAAACAGGTCTGTTTCAGCCACTGCTTTTCTAGCTGATAGATTTTATTGCTTTGCAGGCACTCTTTTCAAATGAGAAAAAAGAACAAATATCCTGTGATTAAATTTTGATTGAAGAAAGTGTTATTGACAGAGATATGAAAAAGCCACCAGCACTGCTGGGGCTCTTAGAGCAGAGGTGTTGGCTTAACATAACACTAGAAATCTCAATAAAGCTTTTACTTGTTGTAGCTTGTAGTCTGTGTTGCTTATGTTGGCAGAAAGAGCTCATTATATCTCCTCATTGGACAGCCCAGGTGAACAGTGTGTAATTGTGTGTGTTTTTTAGAGTTGTGGATTTATACATTTGGAACCAGTACCAAGTGATTTTCAGTTACAAACCTGAGAACAGACGGTTCTGTGCATCATCATAGCAAAACACTGGGAACACCCACATGTTGGTCATATGATCATTTGAGAGCGAGAGAGAGAGAGAAAGAGAGAGCTTTGAATTGCAGCTATAAAAAAAAGAGGGATGACAGTTAAGAATTAAATTAGACTTACCCGGGCTTTAAATTAGTAGAAGTTACATGCGTTAGTAAGGTTATTAAATCTAACCTTTTTTAAAAAAAAAAACCAAATTGCTACATTTAAATTTGCTTTAATGTTTTATTTCTAAAGTGTTTTTTATGTAACCATAATGATATACATAAAAGTTACCAATTTCAAAAATCACTAATTAAATCTAAGTTATAGCTCAATTATTGCATTTTATTAGTATGCATTTAAACCACAATTGAACATGTTATAAACCCCGTTGATTTCCAGTGATTATCTCGATCAACAGAATTCTTTGAAATTAATAAATTGATTTTTGTTCACATTGCAAAACTTTTTTTATATTTTGGAATTTTAAAAGGATCAACAATATAGTTTAAAATAAGCTTACCAGTATATGCGTATGTGTTCTTATGACAAAGCTGCAAACAAACCAACATATGCTCGTGGTGTGCTGTCTTTGTATTTCTGAATCTTGTTTGAATGTTTTCTCAATTGTAACCCCACCACCTCTATTCAACTGTCCTGGATTGAAATATAGTCACCCTAAAACTCCTAATCCTACGCAATCATTTCATTAGACTGTACTGCCTTTGTATTAATTGATGTTAATATGGGGGGTAATAAATCACACTGTGGGTAACCCCTAACAGGATAGATAGGGTCATACTAAGTATATAGAGATATATAGATACTATACAGTAAAAGGGGACACCAATTAGATTAGTCACTGTAAAGATCTCTAAAATAGACCACCTGGTGTCTATGTGAAATTAATACCAGTTTTGGGAAATGAAAAGTTATAAAAATACTTTTAATTGCTGTAGCTTTGTTTTTGTTAATATGAGCATAGATGTGTCAGAGTGATTATGTAAACAAACTAGTCTCATTTTTTTTTTGTTTTGTTCCAGGAATAACCTGGAGATCAAATCAGTATAACCCTATCTTTTCTGTGACTAGTCTGGGCCAACCTGAAACTACAGGGTCCAATAAACAGCATCTGTTTCTAATAGAAAAGAACAACAGTTAGCAAAAGAATGAATAGTAGCTGAAATATGGCAAGATGTTTTTCTATGTTTTATATACTACTGTGTTCTTTGTTAGCTGGTGGGATTTGTATGTGTTGTTCGTGGGATACAAAATTCAATTCCGTTAAAATTAAAATGAATACTGAGAATGGAAATTGCACGAAACATTTTATTAATTTTATTTTTTTGTCGTGATGAAGCATGGGAAAGATCAGCAGTTTTCCTTTCACAAAAAATTGTGCAAATTGCATGTTAGTTTGAAGATCTTACTCAGACTGTAAAACTTGTATGTTTGAGACACATTGTGTTGAGTTTGTCATTGGAATCAATTTTGTTGTCCAACATAAAGAACAACTTAGCGATTCACTATTTTACTGTTGTAGTATGCTCTATGCTGTAGACACTGGTCTGTTCCATAATAACAACTTTAGAGACATATTCATAACCAATAGCTTCAAATAGCTTCAAAGCATTCTCCATTCTGGTACTGCCAATTGGGTATCGTTGTACCTTTTTTTTTTTTTTTTTTTTTTTAGTCACAAATGCTCTGATATTTACAAATATATTTACAAATATTTACAAATACATTACTAATAAAGTAGTCTTAACATCGTTTGTCTTTTGTTTAAACTGTTTTGTTTTAGCCATGTGGGTTTACGGTACAATTACACTACATTTTCAAGGTGTATCATGAGGAGTCACAGACTGCTGCACAGATTCTGGGAATGTCATTTATGTGTCTGGTTTTCTGTTGCAGATCTGGGATATGAGCGATGATGAAAGCATCTGAGGTAGAGGATGACGTCAGTAAGGTGTTCTTCATCACCGTTTATCAACATACAAACCAAGATCTTGACCGGGCGTAAGCACCACCTCTTGATCTGCCAGCGAAATCTCATTGCAGCTCTGTATTTGCCTTTTTTTACTTGCTGTCTTATTTTGACCCCCATTTACTAAGCAATACAAAACTGGGAAACACCTCAAATGCAAATGGGAGTTTGACGTTTATTTCTAGTTTTGAAACAGTTTGTGTTTACCTTTCAGAAAGTCACCGAAGCCTTCATTTAATGGGCATATTATGTTTATTTTATAAATGCGTACGTAAAAGCCATTAAGGGTGGGTTCATCTCAGGTGACATGAATGTGATGCCAAGGCACTTGTCTTTTTTTTTTACTTTGAACGAATTACATTAGAATCCTGGAGATAGACGGTCCTTCCGCTTAATTAACACCTGGTATCTGGTGTCGGCCCGCTTTCAACAGTCGGGACGTTTTAAAAATTCACAGCTGTTGGAATGCATAAGTGTGGTACTGTGAGCGGAACCTATAGGTCTTTAACCCTTTGATTTACAACGGTGAGTTTTTTTGGAACAGATTAAAAAGGTTAAACTAAACATACCTAAAAGTTTTAAACGACTATTGAAGTGACTTAAAAAAAAAAATTGTGTTGGTAATAAAGCAATAAAAGAACATGTATAAATGTAGATATCTGTCTAAAAAGAGATGTTGTCTTCCTCGTGCAGTCTACAATATTACATTTTTTAGCAGTTTTGTAATACACCATGTCTCCCTAATGTAGTACTTTTTTTTTTCTTAGTTTTCTTTGTTGGATGGAAACATACATATTGCTTTGCTTCTCATTATTTAATTTTGATGAATTAAATGCAAAATGTCAAACTAAGTTTGTGGCAGTGTGCATGTACAGTACAAGTATGCTTTCAAAAGTAGAATAAAACGTTCTTAAGAATTAATAATCCGTAAATTAGAGTTGTACTGTTTTAATGTGTTCCATTGCTAGTATTACACAGAACTTAATTGTATACCTTTTTCCAGCCATCAACAGCTTGTCTATCTTTTGGGGCAAAAATAAAAGTTGCAAAATATATACTAATAAAAAAAAAATATGCATAACCATTCCACTATTTTTTTTTTTTTATGAGTTTGTTTTTAAACACACTGCCATTAAATATGAATCTTTCTGTCAAGGAATGCTTCTTGCAGGACTGCAGGAGTTACCACATCCTCAGGAAGCTTTGACCCAGACAATGAAGGAAATGGGTTTCCTTAGGAGCAGGAGAGTCAGCTTACTGTAACCATGCAAATTCATGTCGTTTTCAAGATGAATAAGTCAGGCGTGACATTTGGTTGTTCGGTAGAAGGAAAACAATTAAGATGATGGCACAAGGATTGAAAGAAAATTCCCTCAGCTACAATTATTATTTCTGTGTGTCTTCTCTGCTTGTAGGTACATGGCTGCTCCAAATTAGTTAATCTCAATTATGAAGTAGTTAACTTATTTATGTTGGTGGTTTGTGGGCTCAGGGCCAAAGTTGAAAGAACTCTAAGTATGTGAAAATCCAGTTTGGAGGAAATAAAGTTTGACATTTTGAACAAAAACAAAAGTATTCCCACAGGCATATTTAACGGGGAATGTCATGCCCGATCAAACATGAAGAAAAAAACAAGAGGTGAAAAAGAGCTGTATCATTGGTATGTCCAGAGGTTGAAACAGTGTGGCAGTGAAATAGTTAATTTCTTCTAGATACTACATTAAATGGAACTTCACTGACAGAATCAAATATAACTTGCATACAAAACATTCCAGAGTTTTGTGAGTAGGGCCTAGTAACTCATGTACTGTCTCTGTACAGCAGAAACTTAGTCACATGACCACATTATGGCACCTGTATTAGGCCAATGTCATGGTTATAATCATTTTTTCTTGATAAAACAACTAAACTAAACTAAAAGTTCATGATTTATTTTCTGGCAAAGTGTGGGTCACCCTCAAGAAGAATGATGCAATACAGTTGCAACAGAGTAGTAACAGCTCCCAGATGGCATTTATTATGGGAATTGGAGGGAGAAAACATAGCTTATGGTTTTTTGGGTGTACTGCTAAGGAAGGAACTTTGGTAGCTTTGACCCTTTCCCAAGTTATGAAAAAAAAGTTTAATACAGGTCTATTTAAACATAACTAGATGCCAGATTTAAAATTATTATTAAGCAGATGTATTACATCATTGGCTATTAACCTACACTGACACGATAAGCTGAAGCCAGGTAAGAAACTCTGCTGATTTGAAGACTGTGATCATCACCAGCCTGGTGTAATATCCAGTTTGCTCTTACCTTGTCATGTGAGCAAATCTGATTGGTTGACAGTGATGAAACTGGCATATTGGTTGTCATGTTACTTGGTTCAATAATTTGACAGACACAGAAATATGCAAATAACACAAAATGGTGGTTTAAGAGCACTTTATTGTTCATTGAGGCTACTTTTAAGTACAAAAAAGGTGGCCTGCCAAAACCTTTTTTTCAGGAGAAACAAGGCCACAAAGGGAGGGATATAATACAGAATTACAAACAGTTTAGGATATTTAGAAGTACACTGTAGATGCATCTTCCATGTGAACACAATTTCTAAACGGTTTGGTGTTTCAGTTTAGTTTTCCAAGAAGCACACCTGCCTCGCTGTGGGGTTCAGTTATTTTAAATAAAAGTATAATAATTAATCCCAGACAGACCAGGTAAGTGTGGTGATCTCAATGTGATAGTTACCTATCTCAGACAGGTAAATCTGAAAATGTGTGAATATTTTTGTTCAGTTGTCTCATACACAAAAGGCAACAGTCCACAGAACAGCATCTTCAGTGTTTAATATTCTACTGTTACAATGCTCAGTAGCCTTTAGCAGTAATAAACTAGGGGCTATTAATGCTAATGCAGTGTTCTCATAGAATATGTGTTCCTGCACTTTTTTTTTTTTAACCTTATTACAGACAAATCTAAAAAAAAAAAAAAAAAAAGATCAACTTTTTTCTCCAAACAAAAAACAAACCTGCATGATTACAATAAAAGGACAGGGAAAAATTAAATAGCTACATATCATTAACAAATTAATTGTTCCTCAAAAAATACCTACGGATTTTTTTCTGTACATTCTTTACGCACAGCGTAATGATGGTCTTAAAGTTACTATATAAAAAAGTGTATATTTTTATTATTTAGTGATTTTCCTACAGGGAGTAGGGTACTGAGTGCCAAAGCAGAAAAGAATATGAAATACCAAATAAAATGGTAGTGAAATGTATACGTGATAGCTTCTTAAAATAACTTTCTTTCCCAATATTCAATAGAGAGAAAACAATTTCCAATAGAAAAAACCTGTGGGTCAACTCATTTTGTGTCTTTTTTTTCTTCAAGATGTTTGTTTTAATTTACAGTATCAAAGTATTCTGCATTGTACTTTAGAATATGTAAAGACTATACTGTATATCACAATTATTTTACAGCTGTCTCGCAACTAGTTACCTATTTTTTTTTTTTAACAAATAAAATTTAGCACTTTACAAGGAAACTTTTTAAAAGCCCCAAAAAACTGAACTGGGATGACGGAATGCATGGGCGTATGTATGACTTGTAGAAAAGACACAAATGTAAGATGAGAAGTCGTTCAGCAAAAGCACAACTGTGTTATTTATGACTATCATCCTAATTTCTAGTTAGTAGCTATCAATATAGAACAAATAATATAAAGTAATGTAATACCTGTACAAAGTTCTCTAATGGAGGAATGTATGCTGCCTTGGCACAGGTCGATAAGTTTAAAAAAAAAGAAAAGAATTTCACAAGCTGTAAAAAATCTGCTACGTAGCCAAGATGTTTGTAAGGTAGCAGTTGTAACTTTTTAAACAGTTTGATTGCACAGACATGTTTTTAGGGAGTATGTCCACTTGTAGGCAGACTGGGCTGCCATTGTTAAGGATTACTTTATTTTACTCAGTCATGCACAAAGCTATAGCATCCTGTACCACGGATTAACATTATATAGCTGTAACTGTTTATATAGAAGGCCTGTCCGGAGGCTGTCCTCTGTTGCTGGTTTCTACCATAATGAATATAAAATAAAATAAAAATATTGGAGTACAACTGTACCAGCAGTAAGTTTATCTAGGACCATTACTGACAAACATAAACTAATCTGAAAGAAAGCTAATAGTATTAAGATTCATAATGTCTATACATTAATAGATACCAGCTATTTAAAACATGCATCTGTTAGCACTATTGACCCTTCAAACCTCTATTCTAGCAAACTGCAGTGTTCTGCACACAAGTAGAAAAAGAAAATAAATGCCCATGTTTAGAAAATAACGCAGTCCAGTTGTGAGCACCAAGCATACAAACTAGTCCAAAGAAAGACAGATAGAAAGGTCTATAACCTGTATGAGACTTTCCCTTGCAAAAGCTAGTTTTGCCTTCGTGTAGAACGATGCAACATCACCTAACCATTATTGTCAGCAGTTTGCCCTCAAAGTACAAAGAAAACAAGTACGTCTGATGTGAATTTGACAAGCAACCCCTACCCATCTTCCAATAGTGCAAATCAGACCTGGCCACTCTTTTCAAGTAAAAACATACAACATTACATAACAGAAGAAAATCACGAAAGCAAACCAAACAATTTCTACACTCAAGAAACTAGAAAAAAAGGCACACAAAAAAGAAAGCACTTGGGTCTACCAATGAAAGCATGGCTTTTTTTTCTCATAGGGGCATCAGATTTGCATCAGAGGTTTCTTTGGTAAGGCAGGAGATTAGGATGCTACGATGTATGGTACAACTCCTAATTTAATAGTTCCTGCTAGTTGTTTTTTTTCATTATTGTGGGCACCTTTTTATTTCTGCAATGCCAAGCAATGTATGCGAGCATGTTTTAAAAAAAGATCCTCCCCCCCTCCCTTCTTTTTTTAAGCACAGTACGAAGCTCAGCCAAACCATGCATGTCACTCTTCTCTGTTGAAGGGTTTGTGGTCCACTCTTCATGAGACTACTGAAGGGGAGATATTGTGGTTGACCATGTGGGAGGAAGGGGGGGACTGGCCCCTCCTAGAAGCAGACTCAGGGCTGCTTGACACACCATCCTTGGCAGCCTTGATCTGAAGCCATGTTTCACCCAGAGCTTTGGCGAAGTGGTCGTCTACAGACCCGGTAATAGAAACAGAATTTGTCACCGGTTCTGGCTCCTTGTAGTTCTTCCCAAGGCTCCGACGGAAGTGCTCCTCAATCACTGGGTCACATGCAGTGTTAGCTAAAGAAGAATAGAAAAGAATGGCTTAGTACTAGAATGTCATTATTTTCATTGAGAAGCAGCAGCAGTACGCATACTGTATTGCTTCATAGTGAGAATTTCTGCTACAGACTATACATACAGAAATGTACTGAAAAAAGTATCTATAGTTTTTAGTCTCTAATGGTAGAAAAGCCTTTTCGGGTTTTCAAAACCATATACTATTGATATTTCACTTTCATGTGCAATTAAAAACATGAAAAAAATATATACACAACAACTCATCAAAAATCGAACATCGAAAATGCATAATAACTAGTATGTGATATACACAGTACACATGTTCGAAGTCCCAGACATTACTGTTGAGCACACTTAAATACTGCATCCTCATCTTTGCAAAACACACCGATCACAGACCAATAGCATAATCCCACTGCCTCGTGCAAACCCATCCTCCTGTTCAGAGGAATGCATGTCATGACTGGCATGACGCCAGCTAAGAGGAAAATCTAAAACAAAAACTGAAGTTTGAACGGCTAACATTACATGGGTGGCAGCATCATGTTCTAAATGACTTGCATACATGTTCCATCTCTGTCTGTCACACAGATGTAGCTTCATATTTGGCTGCTTTAAAAGATTCTTTTTCAAAGCTAAAATGCAATGCTGATCCCAGTTCCTATAGATAGTAAGAGGTGCTGGAAATTACTCAATAACGTAAAAACACCAATATAGAGATTAGAGACCTTTTTATATTACTGTATGCTGTCAAGAGTATTACAAGGAAACACCCCAAAAAGATCCACATAATGAGGATTCTAAAATAACACAAGAGCCTTCAAAACTAAATTCACAAGAGAAATTACCAGTGAGAGCTCTTTTCACATGACCGATGAGAGCTCTTTTCTCATGAAAAGTGTATGTTTAACTACAGATTTATGCAATGTTAAAAGTATAGAGAGAGAGACAGAGATTAAACCATCCATGACCACTTTCCTCAATCACAGTTGCAGAGAACTGAGGCATTCAAAACAGTTAAAAGACGTTTCTGATTATGAGTGGAGTGCAATTTCACTTACTGTTGGAGGGTCTCCTGTAATTGGAAGCTGTGGCTGAGACACAGCCACTATGGGTAATGGGACAGTGAGAAAGGTTGCAGTTTCTGTTGCTTGCTGAGGCACATGTTATTACAGATGGTCGATTCTAAAATGGAAAAGACGACACACGGTTAATGTACTATAGAAAAGCGCAGTAAAAAAATGTTTGTTTTTTTAAATCACATCCTAGGACATATATACACTACTGGGTTTTTATAGCATCCATTAAGAGATTCATACAACAGTACTGCAAAACAATGAAAAGTACCCAATTTTCCATCAACATTTCAACTGTCCAGGCCCTACCTAACTTAAAAGCTAAGCTTAACGTATATTGTTTCTACCCAAGAAAGGTTTAAAACACAGCTTTTGGATTTAGAATCTCCAAACCCTATTTTTATTGACCCAGTTTAACTGGTGGTCTTCAAACTGTGCCAGCTTCAAACAGTAATAAAAGCTTAAAAATGTCAAACAGCCTTTTCTAAAAGTGGTGCAAAAAACAGTCATACATTATGAATACTGGACCGTCCGACGTGTTTTATTTTTCAAGCCACCCAGTTTCCTACCTGCTGCCGTTCAATGGGGCTCACAGTTGGCGAGATGCCGACTGTCCTGGCTGCGTCCATGCTGTTTTTGGTCAGTGCTAATGGTTGATCCATAGCCAGACTGGGGATGGTGGGTGCATACATGTGATTGGGATGGATGCTCATGGTGGGCGCTGCAACTCTCTCAACTGGGCTTCGATCTCCGTGATCCTTGCGGTAATCCCCGTTGGAAGGCTTTCCTCTGTAATAATAAATGGTCACAGCTCTATGAAATACTGTAAAACTGCAATGATCCTGACATTTTGAACAGTTTTTAAAACTACAGGTGTCTCACTGTGTGTGTGTGTGTGTATGTGTTGTGGGGAAGGAAAGTCGATATTACACACACACTTTAAAATCGAGTGCATTGCTTTTACAGTACAACAGAATAAGTTTAAGATTTGTATTTTTTGTTATTATTATTTAAAATGTGACTTCTGATAGCAACGTGAAATACAATGGTTGGCAGAGTTACTGAAAATGCTAATCCTGATTTATTAGAAACAGAAATACTCCAAGTTGCTTACAACGTCGTATGTCACAATAAGAACCAGAAAGATACTGTCGCCAAAGCAATGCAAGGTCTAGTTTTTGTCCCTTTCTTATTTAGGTCCATGTTGTTCAGAATCAGATATTCTGGAATTACCGCATCATATCTGAATATAAAGACTAGGCCTATATATTCTGGTAGTTACCAAACTACACCTTAAAAAGTCTATTTGTTTGAAGTATTTTAAATGATCAAGTCATTTTTTATCTTTGCTCGTAATCTCTATTTTTTGCCACCAGCAGCCAATTTGGTTGTGCAGTTACTGTTACGAGTGTGCTCCGAGACATTACCGGTAAGCACCCGGGGGCATGTCATTACTTTAATGAAACACCTGTAAAAGGTGTAAGTCTTTTCTGTGTATTTCTCACAACGAATGTCTTTGTTTTCGTAGGCAGGTCCAAAATAATAAGCAGTGTAATTATACACTGGGAATTTAGTGTGGGCACAGATACATTAAACTTGAAATTCTGTGTGCTAAAGAGCAGTGGCAATCCAGGAAGCAGGCTGCTACATTACACCACTACAGTAATAAACAAGACTGAATAAAAATAAGAATATAGACCAGGGATATTATAAAATATGCATGGGGTATTCAACAGTCATTCTACTGTAAAGAAAAAGTCTGTCTTCTTTTTACATTAGGCTCCAGGCCTCGCTGCTTCTCAAACATCCTCTATTTAGTTGGATGTTATACCAAAACCACACATCCTGCCTGTTTTAGATGAAAAGATACATTTCCATCCCCATTCCCTCACCGAAAGCAGTGTCAGTTTGGGGTTTAAAGGTAGCAACTACAACACAGGTTTTAATGACGGATGTCTTCACCAACCTGTTTTCTAGCAATTTACAAGCATGGTGTTAAGGCGCCAGTGTGTGTAGCTGTGTTGTAGAGTACTGTACTGTACACCCTTCCTGAAAGATCCGACTTGAAATATTGCCAACTGTAAAAGGGGCCCAGTCAGGGTGAATTTTGTACCGCTTCAAGCTTAAGACTGAAAACCTTAAAACTGAATCTGAAAAATAGCCGAGAAAGTAAGCAGCAACTATAATCCACTCCCCTCTGACTGCATGCAAGTAAACAGGGAGACCAACCTTGCTGCTAAAGTGTAACAATGGTTGGTAGTTATTGGTGAAAGATTTGGAATGTATGCAAAAAAAAAAAGTTCTATACCAAAACAAGGCACAAGCTCTTGTTATAATGATCTGGTTCTCAATTCAGCTGCGAGTTAAGTGTTTCTTGTTCACCCGCTTTGTGAAACAAAATGCTTTTTGGCTTCAGCCTTTGAAGTAATTAGCCTCTAGGTAACCAGACAGGCGAGGAAAGCACCCACTGTGCACTGCTGCGCTGGCTGGAAATGTTTGTCACCCCAAAACAAATGGCCTGAAAGAGAATGGGCCTGTAGTAATAGACGCCAATCAGAATACAGCTAAATATACAAAACAATACATATCCTTCCTTCCACTTGTAATTCCTGTTATTTATTAATTTACTTGTAGGCTTTACTTTGTAGATCTACCTTCAAATGCTCCAGATAATATCCAGAAGGTTAAAGTTAACGCTTGAATGCTCACTGTTAAAGACACAATCCAAGTCTGTAGCCAGAAGCAATAGAAAGGTAATACTTTATGATATACTGTACAGAAGAAAATGAATTTGTCACTGCAGACACACTGAGCATCGGAATGGATGAACAACATTCACATCAGCAGGGGCCCTATATTAAACTGCAGTGAGCTTTATTTTGTTACTTTTTTCACTTACAATTAACAATTTATGAATGCAATGCTTAAAAAAATAACTCTGGCATTGTTGTATATGGTACAGGACTTAGCCTTTTGTTTTATCAGACAATTTAAATGCAGCTCAGACTAAACTCCATAGTAAACAGATACTCACAATCAATAACTTAAGTATAATTGTACAAACAGCAGACAGTCATAGGTCAGGTATGTATTTACGCATGTCAGTGCTCACCTAACATCCACATTTACTTTAAATTAGAACAATAAATGAGTCATCCCAGGTTTAAAAAAAAGGGCAACACAGGTGTTCTGTTACTCCCCAGGCCTCTTACCGCAACTCCAAACATGCTTTTGAGCATTGAAAGGGATGGAGCACTGCTATAGCTCTATAACCAATAATAGCCACTACCTTTACAGAAAAGTAGTGCCTTACAGTTCAATGAACTACAGATGGAAATATGGGGCTGCCATCTGTTTTCAAGAAAAAAAAAAGAAGGATAAGGGAATGAAATGGAAGTTTTTTTTTGTTACTAACCTCACTTTAATCATTGCCAAGAAGCATGAAGACAGCCCAGCGTCCTCCCACAAGAAAGCCTTGGGCCTCTGAAACTTGGCAGGCTGTCTAGTGAAGAGAGAGGAAAAAAAAAAAAAAAGCTGGGCATGCTTCAGGCTCCTTCACAATAAGAGTCCCTTATTTACCCTCAGTACTGTTAGCTTTCATTTAAAAGTGCTGGCTGCTGGTGCATGTGCTGGAGAGCCGAATTAAGGGTTTAATTTAAACACAGACGTAGAAACTACAGTATCTGTACTGTGTTTTTTTTTTTTTTAAAGCATTCAGTTGGCAGGATCATACTGTATGTACTACACTTGTGTTGTTAACATACTTTTTAGGACAAGACCTGCTTTTACAAGGTCTCCGTTTGTGGCCAATTTGTGTTCTATTATATACTATATTAAATGTCATTTTAAAAAACAAAACAAACAAATATCCATAGACCAGCATCTGCCAGGCTCCCCTTAACCCCTTCTGGGGGGGAAAAAAAAAAGAAACACCTCCATAACTAGGATAAAAAGTACTTCTACAGCAAACATGACTCAGTCCGAATGTACCACATTTGTGTGGCTCTTTGGTAAAATGTAGTGTATTATAGTCCAATAGCACTGAGCTGAAACATGTTAAGCTTGCTAACCTGGCCAAATTCATGCTTTTATCTCCAGAGGTGAAAGATGGGCCACCTGGACAAACGAGTTTGTGGCTTCTAACCTGGGGTTTTGTATTTTAATTTATTTGTTTTCTGAAAAGCAGTGCTTAATAAAATCAAACAAATGCAGCCCTGTATTCCTTTGCTTTGGACTTTACAGAGGGCTTTAAAATTCTGGACAATACACAACAAAGACTTCTGCTTTGAAAAAATGGATGAGACAACAGAATACCTTGAAAATGCTTATTAGAATTATATACAGTAGGCTAGGCTTTTTTTCTTTTAAAACGATGCTAATATTTATTTCTGCTTCAAAGATTGATCACTTACAATATATAGAACCAGAAAAAAAATACATTTAACACTACTATCTTTATAGTTACGTATTCTGAATAATGCATTTTTTCAATTTAAATATCATTGGTACAATTAAACTTTGGACCACAGTCAAGCAAAATTATTTTTATTAGTGTATTATTGTTAAGTTTTATGAGTCATACGTTAAGTGTTATCAGATGTGAAGCTACTGATATATTGTTTTGTGTTTAAACTGGCATAGAATTAACTGAACAGTGCTGTAAAGGACAAAAAAAATCAAAATAAACCCATCTAAAGCAAATAACCATTGTTGAGTTTTCATTTTGTGTGAATTAATCAGGGCATGTAATAACACAAACCTAAGGAAGAACTTAAAACAAATGAACGGACAGAAGTACAATAAAACTGCTTTCAAACTCTACTCACTTCTACCAATAACACAATAATACATGAAGCTTCCCATCTGGCCAGTCTTTATTTGAGAAAGTGATTCCAAGTTTCCTCTGTGAGCTTTCGGGGTCAGGTTAAGCTGAACAAGCTCTCCCTCACTCCAGATGTTATCACACTTACAACTCTGCACTTCAAAGAGCCAACTCTGCTCATCGCTTTTTCCGTTTAGGATGTTTATTCTTCCAAGGAAAAACAACCCAATACATTGAGAAGGTATAAACCAACTCATTTGTCTGCTAGCAAGCGGGATGAAAATCCTATCATTAAGTGTTTGCATTAAGTCCACAGATACTCTTTATGCGTACGAACTGTGTTCAAACCAAAATATCTCATTTATCATTGCAGAACACACACAAGAACCTAAGGTGAATCAAACATCTTCATACTCTCATTAACTACCGAGAGGCAGTGCAGTCTACTGGTTGAAGCTTAAACAGTAAACTGTGAAGCTGTAATTCTGCGTTATGCAACAGATTTACTAGGGTCACTGCTCGGAATTTGTGTGCTCCACACAGCGAGGTACATGTTAAAACAACAGTGAACTAGATGATTTCATCAGCACTGGCTACCTTGGCATGATCTGCTAAACTACATGTGCTAGTTGGCAGGGAGAGAACCATGAGAAAGGGTTGTTCTGGCAATTCCCAGCTCCCAGGACTGACTCTTATGGCAGCAGAAGTGCCTGTTGGGGGGGGGGGGGGGGGGAGGGGGGAGGGGAAGCTGATGTCAGCCCTTCTGAGCACAGCTAGCTGAAAGGATAAGGAGGCCTTTGTTTTGAGCTGCTGTGAAAATGAGAAAATGGCCCCTGCCTGACAAACAAGAAACCCACACAACACAGGTCAGCCCAAGCCCCTCTGCTTCATAATGCAGCACCCATCAGATTGTATTTATTTTTTGTTTAAAATAATGATAACAGTGATAAAAGTGCACAAACATAAACCTGCTTTTACTTATTTACTTATTTATTTTACAAAACACAAGTTTGGGAGTTGACCCTAATTTCAGAGCTCACAAAATAAAGATCATGCAAGGCTTTCATAAATATAGTGTTTCTGTTGCACATAGATCAGTTAAACTACTAGTGTCCCTTCAAAAGCTATTCAATGGGTGCTGCTTTGTAAAGATTTACAAACTAGCCCCCCCCCCCCCCCCCCCCCCCCCCCCCCCAAACACATTTCCAAGTGACTGTCATATTTTAAAAGTTCTGTTTCATTGGGAAACAGGAGAGAGACTCGGTTTTCAACATATTATGTAAAAAGTATATCCTAAAGCAAAAGGGACTGGCAGTAAAGGAGTAATTTGCCTCCCACACCGTTCTGGCATGCTCTTTACTTGCAGCAAACCATAATAGAAACCGGACACGTCTCACACTCCAGATAGCTTGTTAAGCATCAGGTATCAGTTATCTGTTCAGTACAAAGGAAATCCATAATACAGAGACCTATCACTGCAGTCTTACAAACATACATACAAACATAAACCTACATATACAACAGTTTTGTACTAATCTTGAGCGGTTTATTTTTCTACCAGATCCTTTTGCAGCAGTGTTGTCTGACTGAACTGACACGTGTTTATCCCATGCAGATAATACGTTACTTGTAAACTTATTTAATGCACAAATCACAATCCTATGTGAATAATTATCAAATCAGGATGCAGGATGCCTCACACTATGAAGTCCATCTTTCCCTTTTCAGCTGCTCGGGTTCATGCACTGCAGTGCTAGTTTGAAGGACTCAACCCAAGCCCGCGGATGAAAAAGTGATCCAGCACACTTTGTCCAAGTGCTGACAACCCTGTGCACTGCATTGCCACCAGTTAAAATACCAAGACAGTCAGTGGTAACAAGGGGGTCCCAAAGCCCAAGCCTGCTCTGCTGTAGCCCAATCCTAACCCCAAGAGCAGAACACTGGCCCATATCTTACAAACAGTACAGTACTGTGTTACCGATGAAGAAAAGGTCAATGTGTCACATTGACAGCATTGCTGTTACTTCAACAGAAGCTCAAACTATTTATATGTAAAAAAAAAAAAGGTACAGCAAATATGGCCTCCAGTCAATAGACATATTTCCTTATTAGAAAATAACAAACACATCTGAATAGGAAATATCAAGGTTGTCCACAACAGCAACATATAAAAAGGCGTGCAGACTGCCCAGTCAATCCCAAGGTCTACATCACGTCTATGCATAAGCAAGATGTGTGTGCAGTCATTGTTTGCTTTCCTTCCAGCACTTGGACCCTAATTTGTTACACAAATTCCAAGGCTGTGAACTATAGGCGGGACGCGGTGACTAACACCTCAGTGAGTTATTTAACAATAAATAGCCGTGTCTGTAGTCTTATGACTGAACACAGCAGTCCGAAACAAGCAGGAATGTGTGGAATCCAAAAGGGCCTCTTGAGCAGCTACCATGAAGGGACAGCCAAGCACCACAACAGGCCACGTGCTCCAATCACAGGCCAGGAATGCAAGGAATTCTCAGGCCTCAGCTCCATGCCAACCACTGCACTATTCGGAGGCATGAGAACTGAGATGGATTTTTTTTTTTTTTTTTAGCATTTGATTCTTTTACAAACACCTGTAAAGCAAGTTCAATTACTGTCAAGTAAGAGTTTGTACATTTATGTTTACTATACCAGTGAAACAGCTGGTAACCCAAAGTGGCCTACAGAGAATTTGCTGTACTCAAGGCTTACGGATGTGTTGTGATAATTATATAAGTTTAGACACGTTATACTTGGTGGACTGGTTTTGGCTGGTTGCTTATAATGGCCACAAACTCCATTTTTTATTATACCCAAGGATGACTGAACATCCTTGTGGCTTGTGCAGGTCAAACACAGTGAAGCCCAAGATTTATCTGTCCAGATATTAAATGAGAAAAAGCATTTGTGTAGCAGACTCAGGGTATTTTACAGTATGGACAACACATAAATTATGATAATACTACAAATAATCATAATCATAATTACTTACAGTTGTGCAGCAAACAATCTGCTCATTTTGGACACATGCTCATTGTCACAGTCCACGTCATCCTCTCCTTGGTCCCCGTTGTACTTTCTCTTGTTTGGGCTGATGGGAGGTGGGCCTGTCCGATGGTTGCTGATAGCAGAGGACATTGGGATGGACTGCATTCTGGGTTCACCTCTTAACGCTGCTTCACCTACAACACAAGTTACGAATCATTATTTAAAACATTTAAACTAACAAGTAGGAATATTTACATTCACTTTTCTGGATTGTCCAATATATAGTTAAAGTCTGTTTTGTACTTGACTCACAATTAGTTTTTATAGACAGGTTTTCATGCATACCCAAAATGAATTACCGTATTCCTTCGAATTTAAGATGCCCTCGAATTTAAGATGCAGCCCAAATTTCCCATGCTCAGTTTGAGGAAAAAATAAAGAACAGCAAATAAATATGCATTTATAAAGATACAACCTCAATTACGCATGTGGATGCAGTTTGTGGCTTCTCATTACTCACATCTGTTTTACTCCCAATTTGTGAAATGTGGTATTTATTGGCATGTTGAAAAATATGGGGGTCTGATCAGCATTTCCGATCTGTCCAAGCTGGTAATGTTTGTTAGAAACGCTGAAACTGTAAAAGCTTCTCTTCTAATTCCTCAGGAAGCTCATGACGCTTCTTTGAAAATGGCTGCCTGCATGTCATGGATGATTCGAGAATCGGGCAGTAACGTTTTGGTTTGTCTTTTCTCGGCAGGAAGTCACGTTGCTGCTTGTGTATTCGGGCAATGATGTCTTTGTTCATCTTTTCTCGGCAGTCAGTCATGTTGCTGTTTTGGTACACGAGTCACGTCTCTTGCTGGCGATAATAATACATGCATCACTATACTGTACTCAAATTTAAAACGCAGGCTATTTTTGAGAAGCAAAAAATTGTTCAAAAAGTGTGTCCTAAATTCGAAGGAATACAGTAACAATGCTCACATACTGTCTTGTTCCAGCTTGATCATCCGATAGAATGCATTAAAATAACATGACCCAGTAAGCTTTGCTACACTAAAAGAAGAGCTTTGGAAGTCGTACAAATATAACACATTCAAAGTATTCACTTAGATTGCAGTTTGCAAATTAAAAAAAAAAAAAAAAGGTTGTCCCTCAACACGACTACTTGGGACCGAGTTAAAACACAAACATCATTTAGCCTGTAATAATAAGATTCATGATTATGCAACCATTAAGAAAACTGTTTCTGGTGGGTTTACTGAGAAACTTATTTCTCACTTTTAGCCATGTAGGCGTTATATACCTAAGCGCACTGAGCCCGTTTAATGTTTGGTCACTTTGTACATTCAGCATGAATTCAAGGTCAATGGCTATTTGTAAGTCCATGATAAAAAACCACCAGTGTTTCACATAGCATACATAAGTTTGGCAGGTCAGTAAAGAATGAGTGTATAACAAGTTTACCTGAAAACTGTGTCTGGTGTCTGTAAGATGCATTTGGCAAACATACAGTAACTTACAGTACAGTATCACACAAGGAAAGGCTACAGTAAAATTCCAGCTGGCAGCAACAAGCCATTGGAATTTTCCACTGAGAATTTAAGTTTGTTAACTACAGTAAAATACTAAAAGTGTGAGGACCATGACATACATGTTATAGTGTATTCATTGTATTAATGCATATATCGAACAGGATACAAATGCACTGCATAGTGCTTCATACTTGTATAGATAAATATGTGTTTTTCTGATACTATGAAAACAGACACACAAAAGTGTCTTTTCCCCTGCTTCTGATAATTCTTCCAAATAAATACAATTCAGTATTCGATATTGTCTCAATGCACTGGCAATATAAGTTATGGGCAGGAAGGAAAAACAAATAAATAAACTCTCACGCTGTAGTGTTTGGGTCAGGTCAACTAATGAAAAGGAACCATTTTCATGAGTTGACCTGACCCAAACACTGACCACAGAGACATTTTCTGAAGCTAAAGTACAGTGTTCACATCCTCAATAAAAATGTATTCCCAGCAATTCTACACCACAGTTCAAATTTAAGTGGAGTTATATTGTTTACAGTAGTGTATGGAGGCACCCCTCCTTAAAGGACCTCCACAACTTTTCTTATTTTTTCACAAGTAAAACCCATTAGAACCACAGCAAAAAGATGTATTGTTTGCAGTGCTTTCACTCCTTTTTGCTTTCTATCTGAAGGAAATGGCAGCTCCAAAACAAATGCTCCATTTTACTGACTGGCTTGTCACTTCTCCTCCGACCACACTCCATGGTAACAGGAATGACATCATCGTTTTGGCAAGGAATAGTTACTGATAATAGATAGACTTACACTTCTATGAATACTTCACGTCCCAACTCCTGGAGTACATTACAGTGCAGCTATTTGGCTTATTCATAATCACTTCAAATACAGCAAGTACTATTGTTAATCTGTCTGCTACTGTGGGAGTGTAAAATCTAAACAAAATGTAAATACCAACCCAATGTTCCCATTTTTTCCAACAGAGTTCCATAAAAAAAACAGTGAGAAACACGTAATCTACAATTATTCTCAGATCATAGTGTTTGCTTGCACTGTAAGCTCAGATCTCAACAGTAAAAAGTGATGAGGTGTGGGGAGACCTGCTGGTGCCAAAGTGTTGATAAAAAACACTGGGTGCTTCGGTTGTACAAAGTTTTATGATACCTATAGTAGTACAGTTGATGTCAATCTTAAAAAAAAATAAAAAACAAAACCTTTAAAGTTCTTTATTCCTTCACCATAAAGATAATCATCTGGTGTCAAGTGAGACACATTAAAGGTTTGATCTAATCAAAGGCAGTCATTAAGTGAAAACGATCAAAGACAAAAGGCTTTCTTGCAACTTCAAAGGTAAATTCAAGATGAGATCATGTTACAGGAGGTAGAGAAACACTCCATCAGATCTTTAACTGCATTCAAAAAAAGGTGGTCACAGTGGTGCTCATTAAAACATGTAAAAATCGTATCCGTGACACTCTTTTGACACAGTAAATTTGCACAGTCATTTTACAGGTTACCCTGCATATACAATTCCATTCAGCATGGTTCTAATTTATTCATTTTGTATTTATTTATTTATAGAGGTTGTGTGTAGGGTGCCCCTTACTGTAAACAAAGCTGCTTACGGGAAATGCAGGCAAAAGAAAACACCCTACATGCAACGTAATAACTTCTTAGTAAATAACAAAAACAAAGATTGTACGGTACCCAGGAGCTGCCGGATTTATAACTGGGATTGATGGTTGATTTATAATTGTTAATGTTATTTATAATGCAAAAGCAGCTCTATTTAAATTCCTATACACTTGTAAGGTGCTTTACTATTCATACATTTATATTACTGGGCATTTCATTAAAAGAATGGTGTTTCTAATTCAAATTTGATTTGCATTCTTTGTTGTTATACACTACAGCCCTAGTCATCAATTTCCTGTGTCTCTCTGCACAGCACTCTCCCTCTCTGTCCTAACCAGGAGATAGAAGTTTAAAATGTACAGCCCCCTCATTGCCAAAAGTTGGTTCACACTGGTTAATCAATTTCTAAAACAACTAGCTTTAATCCTAACTGCAACTACATCCATATTTAATGGTAAAGTGAAGACAAAGAGCAGCACTGTACCCTTTAATATAACTCAGGATGGGTTACTGTACCTCTGAGCTGAGCTGCATAGAGCAAAAAAGACAATAGAAGAGTTTTAAAATATACATTTTAAAATAAAATTGGCCAGATTCATTTTTAATACAGATTCTTGCCCTTATTAAAATGCCCGCATGTATATTGTTGTCGGTAACTGTTCGACTTTATTCCTTCCTTCTGTGAGGCTACACAAATACTCTTCCAACTTTTCTCACTGACCTACCCTTTAACCTACCAGTAAAATGCATCGATAATTTGGGTAGACAGTCAAGTAACAGATTGAAGTACAGTAATAAATACATTTTAAAAAGTCTGGTTAAAAAAAAAAAAAATCAATCTCTTAAATCCCCTTTTTATTCTTTTTACTACAGAAGTGCTTTGTGTTTTACCTTTAGCTGAAAGCAGCCATGTGACTGTGTTCAGCAGGAAAATTGTAATGTCAGCATTCTGCTGTAGCTGCTGGCTCCATGAGAGTTAATCTAAGCTTACCACAGAGTGACTGCAATAGCTTACAAGGATGCCATCACAGGCGGGTGGAGAGCACACAGCAGCAATGCACACCAGATGTCCCATAAGGAGGTTTTTGATTAAACTGTCCATGCAGAAGGGCCCCTCAGGGAACATTTACCATACTCTTAAATGAATGGGTCAGATGCTAATGTATGTGAACAAAAGGAATTTAGTAGCTTTCTACCAGTCACCCACATGTACCTGATGATTCCTAAATCCAAGAATGTACCGTGCCTTTAATCTGTGAGCAATTACAGCTGTCATCAGATATTATAATACACCCAGAGATGGTAACAGAAATCAGAGTAGATAAATACAGGAAAATGTATTAAATAGCTTAAAACTGCTCAATCATATACAAACATTGTCTGGAGGTGCCGAAGGTTGAAAAAAAAAAAAAAAAAAAAAAAGCACTGCTAATTATATACATGCCATGTAATTCTTATTTAGCAAAACCGATTTATTTTCATCTTGTACCACTGAGCCATGTATGGTAGAGTTGGACTAGAACCCCTTCAGATGGGAACTCTGTGATTAAACAGCCCTAAAGTGTAGAATGAAAGTAGTAATTTGGCAGACGAAGAGGTGGCAACATAGCCCAGTGTTCAGGAATGAGGACTGGAGATCAAAAGACCCTGGTTTAAAATTTCTTTCAGTCACAAATTGACCATGGTGTGACCGTGGAAGAGTAACCTGAACACCCTGGGTGCTGGAGATCACCAATTATGCATGATAGCAAGACCACAGTTCAAATTCAATCTGAATACAGTATATTTGGGATCTTTTTCTTTTTTTTCAGAACTGAACTGGATAACTTCACATGAAATGAATGTTACCAAAGGTAATTACAAGTTGGATGAATGCGTTGTAGTATATAGTTAATGCAAGACACTAAAAAATATTTCTTGTCATCTTTGGTATAACTTTGTAGTATGAGCCTATAGTGTTTTTGTAACTTGATGTTTGCCTACAAAAGCTTTAATGTTTTGAAATAACTGCCCTACTTGGCTGGGAATAGTTTAAATCGTCCTCCCGTTGCCTGGCACAAAGTCAGCCTGCATATGTTAAACTACATTAAGTCTGCCAGAAAAAATTAAAAGACAAAGTACCATCTGTATGTAGCTTCCCAATAGGTTTCCATAGGAATTCAGTATGCAACTGTTTCACACAAAACATAACAGGATGCCATATAAAAATTATGTTTTTTTTTTATTCTAATTTGTTTTCAGTTATCCAATCTCTCCTAGCCAGGCCCTTAATCCTTCTCAGTGAGACAAAGACTGGCATTTTGAACAATTTTGTTAGAGACATAAATTTGCCGAACCACTTAGCCACAATATGTAGTAAATCTTTTAAAGAGTGGGGATGGAAATAGTGTTCCACCCTCTCTACAAAGCTTGCAGGTCATAAAATATTTGACACTAGTCATAACAATCTTTTATGGTTTGAAAAACGTAATCCTTGTATTGGAACAATGTAACGACAGCTCTTCACATCTACATTTTCTGCACTTTTTAATTGTGTTTTAGAAGATTTAAGAAATAGCTATAAAACTACAAGTCAGCTCATCTGAAGAAAGAAAACAAACATAAAAATTCCACCAGATCTTTATCATTTTTCAAACAGGCCAAATCAGGAAACAAGATGGCATTTAAAATTCTGCTGGTGAACACAGTAAAAGCATGATATGCCAAAAAAGTATAAAAACATAAGCTAAATGTTACCCAAGAAGAAAATGTAAAAGGGTCATTGGCAGAAGTGTTGTCTTTGTCCTAGAAATGTACTTCAGAGCCACATGAAAATATTTTTGAGGAGCAAAACCTTCCCAGATATCGAATATCTAAATTCCAATACTGAAGTATGGTACTACTTATCTGACTTTAATTCTGCTGACTTCATGCTAATTTGCAATCACTGTAAATTTAGGCCTGCAGATGCAGATTTCAAAATGAGCCATCTCTTACGGCCATCATGGAACTACAACTGAGCTGCCACAGTGGCACCAATCTACAGCAAAAACACTGCTGCTTACTCAGGAATTATTTATGCATTTCTGGCTGTAAGGAAGCTTGCCACTGTAATAGTCACAGCGCACCCAACGCTGGAGAAGTGGGGGAATTCCAGGTGTTAAAAGGGATATTTTGAAGACTATGGTTTGTATCTGGTTTACCTTGGGCATGCTGTACGGGGAAGGGCTATTGAGAAAGGTTTGTTAACTCCACACAAATGCCTTAAAGCTTGTCATCAACAACAGCTTTCTGTAACATGAACTCCAGTGATAATCAGCAAGCGAGTGAGCGAGTCAAGTTTTCCACTGGGAATCGAAGCTGTATCTATTTTCACAACTACACAACTATGGATCTACAGCAACTACTACGACTGCTACTATACTACTATGACTACACAGATTCTGGGTCTGTATACTGTACCTGTGTTGCATTCACACAAGACTTGGGTGTTTAAGCTCTGGTCTGCTTTTTCTTTTTTACATCAAAACAAAAAACACAGATGTCTGTGCTTGGTATGCACCCCGTATCATGTTGCTGTCATTTGACAACTGATTGCTGTGAACAGGAGGCTGGTACAGAATGGTTCAGCTGCACAAGCTTTCTCAGCCCATCAAGAAGAAAAGAAAAAAAACAGGAGGAGCTCTTGCTTCCTTGCCTCTAAAGAGAATGGAGCCCATTAAAACTATACTTAATAAGCATGGTGACATTTTCTGTGTTGCGGAATGTTCAAAAACAAAAACTTTCCAAGATCACATGGAGCGCCAGTATTTTAGGCTTTGCCTGTAACACATACTGACATGTTACATTTATGGGTTACTGAATAAATCTACCCTTGATTTTGTCATGGTTGCAATGTTTTACCACCCAGGGTTTTAAAAAATATTAAGATTATTTTCGGGTATTATCATTGTATCAGAGCAGCAGTATGGAGTAGTGGTTAGGGCTCTGGACTCCTAACCAGAGGGTTGTGGGTTCAATCACAGGTAGGGGACATTGCTGCTGTACCCTTGAGCATGGTACTTTACCTAGACTGCTCCAGTAAAAACCCAACTCTATAAATGGGTAATTGTATGTAAAAATAATGTGTAAAAAAATAATGTAATTGTATCTAAAAATAATGCGAGATCTTATAACAATTGTAAGTTGCCCTGGATAAGGGTGCCTGCTAAGAAATAAATAATAATTGTCCATTTTTTGTCGTGTTATCATACTGTAAGGTGCTATATAGTACATAACAGCTATACATATGCACCAAAAGAAAGCTTATTCCTTTTGCTATGATATCGTAAAAATATGTGTCCATAGGTGCTTCTCATAGAAATTGGGGGGCTCATGTATAGAGACTGTGCGTCTTTAAGAAGAAAGGCATGATGGGATATCAGCTGAGCCCTTATCAGCTGACAGCAGACAACAAATAGGAGAGGGATATCTGAGGAGGAGGAGGAGGAAGCAGAAAAAGTTTGGAGAGAAATTTGTACCTCTCTTTTCTAACAAAAAGAAAACTAAAATGCGTATATTACACATACAAGGGAAGAACTGATGCAGTTTGCTGGAGGACACAGGAAGTAACCTACACATCCTGGCTGGCTTGTGGGATATTATAGAAACCAAGGATATTGGTAGGAAGTTTTGGTTGTTTAAATTTGTTGTTGGTTTGATGGGGGCTGTCAGTTATATGCAAGTTAAATAAATAAGTCTGTCCAGTTGGGTTTTATTCCCACTTTTGGGTCTTGTTCCTGTAATTTTCCATAGCTCTCGATTGCTGTACTGCATGGGATCTTTGTTTTTAAACAGAATGAAAGTGTGTCATGGCCGCTGCCATACTTGTATGCTGCTGCACAACTGGTTGCATGCACTTCCTGTCTCCAAGCACTCAGACTCCCACTGAAACCCAAAAGCACGACAAGTAGGAATTACTGCTGAACAGAAGCCTGGCTTCCCTTCAGATGACAAGTCAGAGACCACATCTGAATAGGACTATTTTGGTAAAAAAATATCTCTTTTTGTATAGCGCCTTTCATAGTGGACCACCATCATAAAGTGCTTTACAGAGGTAGGCTGTGAACTGTGCATGCAGAGTCACTTAAAATAGGATATTGATTTAACATCTCATCTGCAGGACGGAGCACAAGGAGGTGGGACTTGCACAGTCAGGCAGTCAGTGGCACAGGTGGGATTTGAATCGATGACCTTCTGGTTACAAGCCCTGGACTTTAACCACTGGAGTGCACTGCCTAGTTATTAATTTTTTTTTTTTTTTTCAGCCAGTCTTGTATTGCAGGAGCCTTGATGCTCCAAGTGTCTGTTTTTCTTGTTGATCTTTCCTTTGCTGTGAGCAGTGCTGAAATAACGCTCCTTCACTACACTAATGGAGTATTTTGTCAGACATTACAAGCAGACTACTAGTCTAGCACATGCTTAAGCCATGCAAAGATATGCCAGAATGCACCATATTAATTCTGTTCCCAGTGGTGGGGGTCCCCCTCTCCATACCTCGATGAGAAGGGTGTCCGCCTGCTACCTGGTAAGTGCCACATGCTTTAAAACCCTGCCCACTTCATACAAATTGTAACATTTGTTAATAAGAACATCTATTGCCAAGAAAAAATTAATAAAAACATGAATACTGTGTAGCACACCAGTGACAACCAAAAACTCAAATAAACCTACTATTTTTATTTTTTTTTACACCTAACAGTGCTAATTTGCCCCCCACTACAGACCCTGGATTTATTTAATCAGTTCTTCTCTGATGGGGGCTGACATGTGGATCATCAGTCATGCTACTAAATGTGGGTCTGTCTATACCTGGCAGAGAAAATTCCCCAGATCATACATCATGTTGTCTTATTGTCTGACCTAACTCCCTTTGGTTTCTACATAATCGGACCAAACCTTCTACAAAACACTAAAATACAGCCACCTCTCCAGCATTTTAAATTCATGATACCAATATGAAAGAATAAAATAACTCCCATTAAAGAAATCTGCACATATAGTCTGGAAGGCTGTAAAAGACTGAATACCATAGCTGCAAAAAAATGTGTGTGTTTTTGCAGCTACCCCTACAGTTTTCCAAACATATGATTCATTGCTGTGGAAGCAGGGAATGCCAGATATTAAGCAACTGCAGCACACCAAAGTGCAACAAACCAGGATTAAGAAACTTTTTTTTTATTTTTATTTTTTATCACTCCAAAAAGGCTGATTTACTGCCTTGCAGTCTTTCTAATGGCAGCTTCTTGCCTTGCAATGACAGTGACTTGAATACCCTTTCTCTTTGTTTTCCATGTAACCTTGGAAAGGCATCTCTGCTCTGCCCTGGAAACAATATCCAGCAACTGTGTGTGCAGTTCAAGCAAAAAAAAAAAAAAAAACCTCTTTCTGCCAAAGTGAATTAGTTCAGTAAGGCCTTTCTTTCCATTTGAGAGCCAAGCCATTGAACTGTATTAGAGCTGCACGTAGAAACGCCCACCAGAACTCTAGATGGATCACAATAGTTTACAAATGTGTTATCTAGGATTAGGTGTACTGACTTTAAGGGTTTCATTAATTTTGTTGTTTGTCTCCCTCTGGGGAGGCGAGAGGGGGAGGGGTCGGGGGTCGTCATCTGTTCTATTGCTGCACCAGACACAGGAGTAAAACAACATCTTCAAACCCCTACTCCCCCTTCCCTACAGAACTGCCCAGGAAATGATAAGTCAAACAAAGATCTAGTCTGTACTCCAGCACAACCCCCCCCCCCCCCCCCCAGCTGCTATTACTGCCGTCACAATCCTCAACCAAGCTGTGGAATCTTTGTGTTAATCCTCTCTGTTCTACGATGTCAGTGTACAGATAGTCAACAAGTTAACAGTTTACAGTTTTTGTCTACAGTCGCTGATAGTTTTTGTAACAATAGCAGCGGTCTTATTCAAGATGCAACAAAGAAACTATGAAATGCACTTTTATTTATTTGTTGTCCTAAAATGAACAGCCTATATAAGTAACATGATCCCAGACCGACATTGTTTTGTTGTTATGACTAATAATATACAGTAAATAAATAACTTCAAAATGTTGTTTTAGAAAGCAATTAGTTTACTTACACGGGTCATTATTTAGATGTACAATATTGACACATTATTAACAGGAGTATAAAACTGTATATTAATAATAATAATAATAATAATAATAATAATAATAATAATAAATTACACTACAGTAAAATAAGTTGGAAAGAAAAGTTTACCGTCATAGCGCAGAATGCCAATGTTGTTGTTCATTTTGTCCAGGTACTGAAAGTTTAACAGGTCCATTGTCGTAAAATGCATTTATTGGGCTAGCAAAAAGACCAGCTTGTTTGCTTCCTTCCCCCGAAAGAGTGAGACAGAGCGCACGGAGATCAGTTCTCTTATAAGCTAAAGGCCCAGCCTTTAACTTTTTTTACAAAACAAAAAGAAAACAAAAAACTTCAACCCTTCAAGGACTGAAGACTTTGTATTTCAGTGCGTTTACCGCGGTTTTGGTGAACTGTTGAAATAAACTGTCTTTAGTATATCTTCGAAAAGAAAAGACAGATATTTGTTTCTGGACAAAAGAGACGAGACAGTTCTCCTCACAGCCCGCTGCAAGTTAACTGCATTGACATGCAGGCTATGCTTGGTATGACTCGTATGTAAACCAGTTTCCTCTATGTATGCTCAAGCCACTGAGCATGCTCGTTAAATCCCTGGAGCGCCTCAAATGTCAGGGATTTTTTTTCTGCCCAAGATCAGCCTCCAAATGCAGAGGAGGGGGGGGGGAAGAGGGAGGCGAAAAGCAAGGAGGGACTGTGTCGAAACTCTGTGCGACAGGAAACCGTGCTGCCTCTGCAAAAAAAAAAAAAATACAGGGAAGGCTTTTCAAGGATGCAGTATCTCCTTACAGTTCACGTTGCAAATTATATTCTGTGCATTTCCACAGGCACTGTGCATGAGATCCAGGTCCCAGCAAATTATTTTAAAGAACATACAATAAAAGCAAACAACACACACAAAACCCAGTTTGCTTTAAAATATATTTATTTCTTGATTCTTTTGGTGAAAAAAACCAAAAACATAAAACAGATGTACTGTATCATGACATGAGGCTTGCATTTTGTCTGAATGCTGTACATGCCTCAACACTAATACTGTCCACGCCTCAGCACAAAGACTATGCTATCAGAGAAATATAAGGAGAAGCCGTTTCAAAATATATGTAAAATGCAGCACTAGACTAGTTAATCCTTTTGAAAATAACAGAATGTGAGGTGGCAAAGTAATGCATGGGAATTAGGATCTGCTATGGGGATTTTGTTTAATTGAGTCCATAGTGTACTTTCCACGTGTAAGAACACTGCACATGTTGCTAAAGGCACAGTAAAGTGCACTGATAAGATAACTACTGATAGTTTTCCCCCAGTGCTGAAACTTTCCAAGAAGTCACCTTAAACATTTCAGCAGAGAGAAGAATATATTGTTTACTTTAATAAGTTCCCTTGGGGGGGCGGAGGCAGAATCAGGATATTTTCCTAGCTCTCCCTTTTACAAAACATTACATTTTTTTTGGTTTGTTATTGAAATAAAAGGTATCGCACATACAGTTGCTCTCGGTGTAGTTATTTTGAATAACCAGATTTATATTCAGTCTTTTCAAGAGATCAGAAAATAACTATTAAGATTTTTTTCAGTGTGTAATCCAAACACTTTATATCCTTGCTGCACAGTTTAGTAAATATTAGACATTACTGGAGGATGATTTAGAAGACCTCCACCCGGTGTGACAGCACATTTAAAGATATTTGTTCTGACTGGCAGGCAAGAAACCTGTTTCTATATGAAACACAGCTTGGAAGGGCCTGTGATGCAGTCAACTACTGGACTGTTTATGATAGTTTACAACTGAAGGTACTGGTGTCATTCAGGACACATGTATGGGAACGAATCGCTAGCTGTGTCGCCTATGATTTTCTGCTTTTCTGCTTGTTATACCGGTTCTATGGAGTTATTCAAATATCCAGACTAACGCATTACTCAGGATATGCAAATATTTGAAATGCTGTATAATGCTATAGATCTATTGTTGCATCCTGGTATCTTTAGGTCACGTGGTCTGATTGTTGCTAGATCACTGAGTTTGAACTACAATACATGCAGTGAACAATTCTTATGTTGTAATTAAAATCTCTGCGTCTTCCAAATTAAAATCTGAACAAGAAAATAAAAGATAATAAAAGTTTTTAAATGGCTTTTAAAACCATAGTTATAGTACAACTCCTTTTTAAATTTGAAAATTGACAATTTTATATATGAAGTAGAGGTGTACTAAACCCCATATTGTGTCTAACACCTACTGTTTACCTTTGACTAAAAAGGGAGTTCTACTAAGCAACTGGCACCGCCTGATGGACAAATATTGGTATTGCACTTGAGAGACTGTTTCTCGGGTCAAAACAATCAATCAAAGCCTTTATCCAGGTGAGTCAATTGAGAACACATTGTCATTTACAATGAGAACCTGGCATTGAAACAGAATGCCAGGTTGTCCGATATGTGAAACGTACATACCCACTAATAGCAGGCTCTTCAGTAATAGCCTTTTTTTTTGTCGAGGGGGTGGAGTTTTCACTTTCCCATAGGTAAGCTGAACCTTATCTGTAAGGTGACAGGCCTGGATCTACATGACAATAGTGCAGGAAGCCAGGAATCTTGTGGCTAAAGCTCAGGAGCTGTGTGAAACTCCTGTGATGACAGTTTCTACAAACTACAATTACATGAAAGAAAGGTTCTGTTTCTCTGGAAATTAAAGAATTAAAAAAGGGGATTGTCTATAGCTAATCACTGGCCCTAATTTTATATTTAGCAAAGAATGTACCTCCGAGATGGCAACCCTAAATAAACCTTTTTGGGGGGGGGGAGGGGGGCAATAATCCAGATCTCTTCATTTCTTCAAAATGTCTTTGTGTCACCCAGGTCTCGGCTACACCACACTACTGACCTTGCAGGCTTTGGGAATCACAGCAAGACTCAATCCTCTATTATATGTTATAAAAAAAACTTCCAACATGTTTTGTCTTTATTACCCACGACTGCAGCTTGAACAGCAGTGGCTTCTCTCAGGAGAAGCCACAGCAATACTATACTGCCCTCTAGTGGAACAGTTACTCCATTTTTTTTTTTTTTTAGTAAATTAGATTTTTAGAAAAGACAACTAAAGTGTGGTTTGGTACAGCAGAAATATATAATTACAAAGTCAGTCTATGGCAGCTTATTGTAAGAGTGAGCAGTGTGGCAAACACGGTTTCACAGCTAGTCGTATTTGGAGGTGGATTTGTGAAGTTTGGAGATCAAACTTGGTTTGCGATTTTGCTAATAATTAAAAACGATACTTTGACAACTGCCAAGATAAAGCAAATATTGATGCATGAATTAAATCTGAAACCTTTCTTCTTCGCCAGGTGTTAACTCAACACAGGGCAACGACCCATAAAAAACAAAACTGCTGGTCTGGTGAAAGACTCTTTGAATAGGAGGCGACAAGCTGGCATGCTGTTTGAAAGAGAAGGTAACAAAATACAAGGTCAATTAGCAAACTAATGCTACTGCAGAGGATAGGAACCACATTCAAAGCAAGGTTCTTTTCACATAATCTAAACATGTAAACAATATGTAGACCTAATACAAACCCACAGGTAATAAACAGCCATGTTACACACACGCTTTTAAACTGCACAATATATATATATATATATAATCTCAATACTGATTTTAGGAGAATACATTTTTTTTGTAGATGTTTTGCCTTAATTCAATTTGCTTTCAAAATTACTGTAAACCACCCTCATATTTGAAAACTAGGTAGTATCTTTTTTAATTAACTGCCCAACCCTTGTTAATGGCGTATTTAAAAAAAAAATACATGTATGTTCTTGTCTATTGATACAGCGTTTTTCCATATATGTCAGTGGGGGCTGGGAGGACTTGCCAGACTCTTCTTGAATAAGGTTAACATTCTCAGCCATACAAAAAACATTTTACAATACACTAAACTCTGCATTCATGCATCCACCTGGATCTGACCACCTACTAGATGTGCAGGAGGGCTGGAACAGAAGTGGGGGTGCTTTTGTGCAATGCACCCTTACAGTATACACACATTTACTGTGATCCTGTCTATGGTTTATTTGGGTGTGAGGAGTATAATAAATCCCAACAATATATACAATTAAATAACCCTCAATAGGCAAACAGATGTCTACTGTTTAAAAGAACAGATATCGTTCGTAACCCATGCGGGGCATTTCAAATATGCCATTTCTTTTTTTTTTTGTACACAATACTGTACATTAGTAGGCTGTGTTGAGTCTGTGCTGGCCATCTGTTTTTCAGCAGGCAATACAACTTTGTTAAGGTAATAAGGAAGAATGAGCACTTAGGTGGTGTGTTTTTTTTCTTTCAAGTTTTGAATTAAAATTGGGAGCATCGGAGCCAAGATAAACAACCTGGCACAACCAGGAACTCACACTCCCTGTATGACGCACACAACTCTCTCTTCTAAAACCTGTTGTTTTTAAGCAAGTCATCTACTTTGCTTCAGAATTGCTTCAGAATCTCGTTCATAATATTGCAATACAGCCCAAGAGGCCTCTTACATTGAGATAACTTTGATCATGTTAAGCACAAAGAAAGAAGGAGTTAATCTCATTACAGTACTTGCTCATCATTTTTTTTTTATGTAAGTTTGTTTTAAAGACCTGGACCTACTGTACTGTAGCTTTAAACAAACAAAAAAAAAAACAAAAAAAAAAACATGCACATTTTTAAAAAGCCACAATGGAAAAGTAAGAAAGGAGCCGAACTGCTTCGTGTTGTTTCTATGGCTTCAAGACCTTGGTCCCCAGAGTTTTACTCTTGGCTGCGGTCTCTCTTATTTGGGATTGCGGCAGGGCTGAGGACCTGCACACATTTTATATATATATATATATATATATATATATATAATGTATATATATATATATATAATGTATATATATATATATATGTATGCATGTGTGTCGCCCTACATAATTAATGAATTTTGTTTCATAAAGTAAACTGAAACCAGCTGAATAATGTTATGTTAACATACTGAATTGCATAACGCTTCGCAGTTTTTCCATAGTGAAAAACTGATATCTAACATGCTGTACTACTTCCGGTAGACTTTAGCAATACATATGGATAGATAGCACCCCTTTGGCCTCTATAGGGAGTCATTTTATGAAGCTGAAAAAATAAATAAATAACCATTTGTGTCGGCTGGAAATTGTGTCGCCAATCAAATGACCAACAACAATGACACATTAAGTAGACACAATGCTTCAGCTACATGTCTTTGCTAAACTGGAGAAACCATCCATCTCATTGACCTAATTTCTTGTACCTCTGAATATCTGATTGAGTTCATTAAACATGTAAAGATACATACAGTATCATCCCAATACCACAACTGTCTAACTTTCAAAGCAGTTATCTGATTCCCGACTGCTAAGACATGGTGCTCGACCCATTCACCCACCCCTTTTTTTATGAATGTAACGTTAAACCTTGATAACCTTTAAGGACCTTCATGCATCTCCTAACAAAAGCAATTCACGGATGAAACAAAATAGTGCAGCAGAAGGACTATTTCAACTAATTCTGTGCTTTTTCAATTGACCTCTCTCATCGCCAAGATTACAGACCTCGTTAGAACTTCACTCTCATCACCGAGATTACAGACCTCGTTAGAACTTCACTCTCACTTGACTTGCAAAAGGGATTAGTGGGGGTCTATTAAGTCTGAGCCCCCCCACTTCTGCTCAGCATTAAAGAAAAGGGTTCTCATTGGCTTTAAAGAGCCATTGTCTCAAATTTCACACACACTGCAGAATTGCCAAGACAGAACAGTGCCTCCATTCAGTGAGCTGCTCAATCCATTGTCTAAAATTGTGGGCAGTTTAAGGAGAAAACAACGACCAGCGAACAGTGTATAACTGGACTGTCTCTGTCAGCATGCAAAAGGCCCAGACCCCATCCGTCAAATAGAATGGGTAGCCTTGAAATATACAGCACAGTACTTCAAAATAAACAGGTCGAAACTGCAATGGTTTTAATACATACTTTACCAGGCTGACACTATTCTTATGTTAGGATCTTTTTCAGTAGTATGTTTCACTAGCCATCAGCAGTGGTAAAAACAGACACAAGTATCAAGGCAGAATTAGTTTTAAGTGGATGAGTTTGCTTCATGGTAAGAGCAGAGAGCCCAGGCAATATAGCGAAACGGATTATTATATGATTTGATCAGTTACAAGCCAGGCATGTTATTTCCAACATTCAAGGTTAATAGGTTTTTGGCAGTCCGCACACAAGACAATGGTTTGATCTCAATGAAACTCTACCTACAATTAAGTACAGCCCGACTACTGATGCTGAAAAGATTGATACGTGAGAGAACTAGCATGAATGACAGAAAACACATCGAGTGTTTGGTTAATCTTAAATCCCCAGGGATTTTAATATTTGACACTGTTAAGTTTAATAAACACATTGTTAGAATGTGGGAGGGGGTCTTCTGAACAATAAGCTACTGAAAATCCACAAGCTGGCACAACTACTCAGATGAAAATGTAATGCTGTAGTTCTCGTCTGCTTTTCGATTGGTGGAAAGGTCTTATTTTGACTGTCCAGATGGATTATTCCCACAGGTATTCTCTGAAAGACATCTGCCTTTCGTTCATTTATTATTCTATGATATGGGGGATATTAATAAATGTACTCCCTTTTATCATTTTCAAAAAGGATGACTCTGCTTCAGCACCCATCTTTTTCTTAAATCTATGGCTATACCCACTGTCGCACCAAATGTACTGTACATGATATATACAGGTACCTTTAGCTAAAACCAGAGCTCCAGAGCTCCAGCACTCCACTGGGCAACGTGTACCCTCTACACCACAGTACTACCACCAGTATACATTTAAATAAGTGTTAAAGTGGAACATGGTGCGAGGGTCCAGTATGGTTCAGGGGCATTTATTTATTTTTAAATTAGTTTGTAATTAATTCAAGTGTTGTAATTTAAGACGCAACTGTATCTACAGTTACTCTATTCCAAAAAAGGGTTTCATTTGCTTTGCAAAACCACATTCTCCACTTTGAGCTTGCCTCCCTCAACTATCAACTGGAACAGCTACCTATTAAATGGAAAGCAGGCAGGGTCGACAGTTTAATTGGTTAAATATTATGCATTCGGTTTTGAGAGCTAAGACAAAGTGAATCATTTGAGGAATGGCAGCTGAAGTGGGTTCTTGAAAATCGCGTGTTTCATTGTCAAATAGGGTATCTGATATTCAGCGGTAATCGTTTTTATTCACTTCCTGCATATGTATCTGCTTCCTCACTGCTTTATGGCCATAGACGTTCTTTGTCTGTTTTTTCAACTTGTTTGAACGGTTCTGCTTCAGTCTGTGTGCATGAATCGACAGGCCAACAGGAAGCAGATGATTCAGAGATGTCATTCACTTCAACAATAAGGAAAAATACAAACAAGCGCTGACTGAAACAACCATTGCACCGTTTTACCCCGAGTTATGAGAGTACAAATATATAAACCCATTGCTAAAAAAAAAAAAAAGTGCTTTTTTGGCTTTTAATGAATGCCTTGCAATTTGAAAATTATTATTGTGCATGGTACCTTGAGCAGAACTTTTAACATTCATGTGGACAGCTTTCTGTAAGTACGTTTTGTAATGGATACACCACCTGGAGTTCAGAAACAATAAGCAAAAGAGACAATTTCACAATATTTCTGTACTTTACGTTTCCACGATGTAAGCCCAAATTAAATATTCACTCCTGTTGTGTAATCTATACAGTATTTCAATGTTTTTAATAGGGAAAAAAAAACAAAAAACATTTAGCTGGTTGATTCCCTAATGGTCAATTATCCTGACAGACCCTACCACAGCAGCGTTACTAGCTCAGATTTCAAGATCACATCTGCAACTAAAAAATCTCCCCTCACTATTGCCTTACATTAACCTTGAATACATGCACTCTGTTATTTCACAATTTAATAACTAGTGAATAGTTAGCAAATGGGTAAAACATACATTACAAAAAAAATAAACCCTTCCCTACCTTTCCAGCAGAACTGACTGATCAGCAAAGAAGTCCAAATCACTAAAACCTTTCAGATACAAAACTCACCAATGATGATTTGGAGTAAATGGCTTTGAGAATTCAGCCCTCTATATGTAGCTGACAGTACCTGTGAAATAACAAAGAGTAAGGGATTTTTCCCTGCTTACTCAGAGCTAGTCACCAGCGCTAATGTGCTGCCATTGTTGCACACATGACTGAAGTGTCTGTATTATAGATTCTCACACCTCCCTTTTGCTATTTTAAGGAAAAAACTGATTACACTCCGGCACAAATAGTTTCCCCCAAAACAAGTTTCGGCATAATAACATTTCTAACCACTTCCTGTCTGGGGGTGTATGGAGAAGAATATGGAACACCTATAGGAAGTCTTTAAATTGTTTTTATTTCGCACCAATTGTACTTTTTTTTTAAAAATACACAGTGCAGTCATCAAGTAAATAATTAACCTTTGTGCCACTTGATCCTACTCTCTGCCACAATTAACTGAAGACATACTTTCAGGAATTTATCTTTCATCGTTCATCACTATACATTTTGATTTTATATGTTTCTATCTTTAAAAAAAAAAGAAACACTGAAAAAGAAAACAAACCCCCCTCCTTCAATGTTTATTTAATTATTGCATTTTTGAAAACGTTGGTGCAAAAAAAGATGTCCTCCTGACTGGCAGCATAGCTTGAATCTACAGCGCTTTGTATGGCTTGAACACCTGCAATATTCAGTGAGTCTCGATTTTAAGTCTGGGAAGTGTGAAATCCTCTCTGGGAGCTTTAAGCATCTTCATGTTCCTCCAACTAGCCAATTTCTGCCAAATGTTTTATTTATTTTTTATTTTTTTAACACAGAAGCTTATTAAACTAGACATTGTATCAGTTCCAGAAAACTGAAATATGTGAAGAAAAAATTGTTAAATCGCACCAGAAAAAGACTTTTACTAACTACGTGACAATTCTATGTGTGAAACAAATTCAATCGATGCTCCTAGCCAAGACGCTAAATGAGAGTTCATTCACCTCTCTGTCTCCCTCCCTCCCTCCTATGATGACATTTTGAACCTTCTCTGTGGGGGAAGAGGAAAACGTCACTGTAGGCCGCCCTTCAACAGTTTCTCGCTCCTAATCAGGAGGGGAGCTGTCCTGCAGGTTTCTCTGTGTTCACCACGTGGTCTATCTCACTCTGCACTGGAACCTTCTCCAATCTATAAACTATAAACGCTCCCGTCAACATGCAGCAGGTTTGTGTTATGAAATGCTATCCAGCCCCTTTGATGTTCACACTGTGAACACTGCGTTTAACTACATAATAAGTGCACAACATCTGCAATGCACCAACAGCATGAAACCTGTAAAGCAGGTGAGGTAGCAGCTACAGCATGTTCAGCTATAACGATACAAACCCCACAACCCAAAGTTATTGAAATTAATTTTAAAAAAACAATCATGTGTGGTCAATTATGGCCGTGGGTTTTATTTTAATGATCTAAAACAGTGATTGATCTTCATACCTCCACCGTGATACAGTAGGTGATTTATCTATTCTACTCATTCCCTTTGTTTAGGTAACCCTGCAGTCTAAAGTTCTTCCTTCACTGTCTCACCAGGTGCAGCACAATGTAAAATATTATCCAATGTAAAAATCAGGGTTATCTGAAAACCCTAACCTCCTTATGCATTCCACACTTAGCCCTGTTCTGTGTAATGTAATAAATCTATTTCCAAGGAGCAATGTCAAGCAGTCTTTAATAAGCAAAATATGTTGCAAATTGATATCCAACAAAGTGATCAGAACGCAAAAACTGACAAGCATTTTCATTAATATCTTATCAGTCTAAACTCCTACCTTCAAAGGGTTCGCATCTTTTATCTATTTTTAAATGCAAAGCAAAGCCCAGATCTGTACAGAAGTGATTTATGTTTTTACTAGTTTATAAAGTATCTGCCCCTATTATCTGCATTCATGTGTGACTCTCATTAGTGAACAACCAGAGTTATTGTTTCCAAGTTGCATAGAATTGGAGGATAATAAAATATTCACATTCTACTGTAGCTCATAAACCGTCAGTTTGTTCTGTGTGTTATGGACTTGGGACTGTGGCTCTGTTTCAAATAATTCAAATCCCACAGTATTATATGACAGCATTATATTAATCCACACACTCCTTTTTTGTTTATCACTCATGATAGATTGCTTAAGATTTGAATCGAGTCCCAGCAAACACTCTGTGAATGTTTCCAAGTACCTAACAACGATTGTGAATTGTGTTTTTTTTATAAACAATGACTTCTATGTAACAAAAGTTTTACAATTGGATAAAAAGCCTAATAATACTAATAAACAAAAATAGAGACGGTCAAAAATCTAGGTCAGCTTTTTATTCAGTAAAATAAAAATAAACATTAAAAAAGGTATTTGCTATACCATATAATCTGCATGCAGTTTTAGGAACAAGAGGCATATTGTACTGAATCTCCTCCACAGTCACAGGGCGGAAGCTTATGAAAATGAATCAACTTGTTTGGTCTGGAAACATTTTCCAGAAGACTAAATCTTTTTGTGAGATTTGATGGTAGATTGACTTCAGATCCTCTTATTTATTCTTTGCGTTGCCTGAAGGCTTCACAGTAAATCCCCCGAGGGAAATTGTTAAATCAGAGAAATAATTTATATATATATTATACAAAACAATGATGCCTTTGAAGGCCTAGTCATGCCAGTCTGACTAAAGGGTGTGGGGTCTCTGCAAACCTGTAATTAAAGATATCTGATTGTAAATTAAATAGCTTTAAGACAACGCACAGATGAAGCAGTCTAACAAGGACTGTAGTGTCATCAATTTCAAATCAAAACTGAGCACTAAGCATCGTTTTATGGCCATTTTTTTTTTTTTTGCTTTTACACAAAGATTTACATTGATCACCAAGGATCATCCCAGGCATGCATTATCAGCATGCTGGAAATCGTTTCTCTACAAAGCGAAGACCGACAAAACCGTACTGTGAAAACACACGTACTGCAGGCATCATGCTCCTATTTCTCTAAAGCGATAGTTATCTATCCAAAGTCTCCTTCATGAGTACAAACGGTTTTATTGTGATAAATTGTGTCAACTTAGAGACACTGTATTGAACAATAATTCTTTACTTCAGTAACTTAAGAACCTCACAATAATTATAATTGTATGTCAATCTGTCAATCAACCCAATAAAAACAGGTAGAGCAGCAATTATTCAAAGAAGGAGTGATGCAGCAATTAAAAAAAAAAAAACCAAGAAGAGTATCAACTGGGTGCTAAAACGATTGTCAGCTCTGGCTGGGGCTTGTCAGTGCTGCCTAGAGAGAAAGCAGATCAGGAGCTTTTCACATGGATCCTATTACAAGCTAAGAGGGAGTGACCCAACTTGCCCATTTTCTAATATGTTCATTTACATACGTTTTGGTTTAAACTAAAATGCATTTCCTGAGCAATGAATGGAGACTATCTTAAATTGCCTGTGCACAAGTAGATGAACTGATTTTAATAATAATAATGCGTGTAGTCTGAATGAAAGTGTTCTGTTGTACCTGGTTTATATTTGTAGCTAAACCTGTGAACCAACTCTTCTCACTCAACTGCCAAGGTCTTTGGCCCACCAGTCGGCTCTCTCTAACCTTTTACTGCTTAATCTTCTCTTCCGGACCTCTTCAATGTATGTCATGTTGTGCCAAGATAGCTCTATAGAATATTTTCTTTGCATGTACTAAGATAAGGTATCTTTTTATTTGTTTTTGTTTAAATGTATGAAACATAAATCATCTTTCAGATATATTGCTTTGTAAACAATGTAAGCAAAAAGGCAAAGCTTTCACACTTCTGGGGGAAAAAAAACTAATAAAAATAAACTTTCCATTTTAGTTTAATCAAAAAAAATCAAATCACTTTCTTTCTTCCCTGGTGAGACTAAGACTGTGGAAGAATGGGTTTATTCTACATGAGTTTTTGCAGTGAAAGGTTCAAACAAGCCCTCTTGGTTGGACTCTGACCTTCGATGCAAAGCCGGACAACTATTTGTTTTCCAACTGCTTTGCATAATAACAAAGACTTTTTTATTTTTAATTTTTTCTAATTTTACCGTCGTTTTGATGCAAATGGATTTCATTTGCATCTTTAAAAAAAAAAAAAAAAAAAAAACACTTGACAAAGCCATGTCCAAGGATATTTGCATTAGGCTGCAATCAGAATATGTGCACATTGTTATCCCATGAAGGAGTGGTAGGTTAAAGTCCATCAAACTGACAGAGCGCTAAAACTTGACTGGATTTTCAACAAGAGCCTTGTGTCCAGATCCCAATTCTGGTCGTTATTTAATGCTTTGTGTATACAAAGCTAACTAGAATCTTTTTCCAACTAAGACAAATACCGATTTGTAAAAGGCATTTAACAAGCAAACCCATCAGTATGACCCAGAGCAAAGCATTCACCGCTGTAGCAAGAAAGGTGTAGAAGCTATTAAATTGGTCGGCATTGTGTTCTTATTTTCAGATTTTAAACAAACGATGTGTTTCCTTTTTGAAAAAAGCACAGGAGTTAACGTGAAAATACATGATCCTTCTGTATATGTTTAAGACAAACTAATATAAGCTCCTCCTCCTTATTTTTCTGTCTAACTTGCACGTAAATGGGGAAATACAGTTCATTTAAGTATATTGCTTTTTTAATTGAATTCTCACTATCTACGCCGATTTTAGCAATTTCAAATGAAATCACAAATGTGTGACTGTTTGTTTTACTTTTATTCTATGAATCGGTTTCTGTGAATTTGGATCAATTGTCTAAATGAAAAACACTACATGTAGTACATGCACATATATTTAAAAAAATCTAAACATTGGTGGTATCAGTTTTTATCAGTGGCATTTAATCCCGATTCTTTACTTAAGGGAGTTATTAAGTATGTATGTAATTAGAAAGAGTGTAAAGCAATGGAAAATGACTGAAATTTTGAAAAACTGATTAAGTGATTTCTGACAGACACTCATCCAGTATATAAGATAAATGTTGAAGAAATGTACCTCAAGTTAGGGACAGGTAATGATGTTTTGCAGTAAAAGCCTAAGGGCGTGCTAAGTAGTATAATTATAAGATACACGTTTTTTTTATAACCTGTGTGGCCCGCCTCATAATTTACATCTTAACTCTACCTTAACATTCCCAGAGACTGCTGATAAATATAATACTTTAAAGCTGTTTGAGTAATGAATTACTGTACATGTAATGTCTGTATACCATAGCCCCTGGCACAACTACAGGGTAACTCTAATGTTCCAACAGTTGCATAGGGTATTATTTTTGTTTAATACCAACACCACTGTTTGGCACACAAACTATTTACAAGCATTTTAACATTATTCCTCTATTCCCATTGTATTCTGTTAGATCAGTTGCCAACTGTCTGCTTGAGAGACACTCCTAGTCTGTCCAAGTATTTCCTTTCTTCAATATCGTCTTTGTTTTCTTTTTGGATTTTTTTTACAGAACCAAATCCTTCCTGTGTATGCAGTGTGTTTTGTGACACACTTCTGTTTCAGATGTTGCTGACCCCTGCTGGTGAAACAATGTGTTGGAGAATAAGTTGTGAAATGGGGATCAGATCCTTTTGTACAGCGGTTAAGGAGCTTTCTCGGGGACCACAAAGCCACTGCTTCACAACCATACTTTTGCTCTGGTGCAAATTCAAAAAAGTAAACTGTCAATATTATTCAGAAACAGCAAGTGCTACAAGAGCTAAATTGTCACTCCAAGGGATGTTGTACTGTAGTAGAATGAAGAACAAATCATTATCGATAGCTTGGAAGTCCAAGACATTTCATTAAAAAAAGAAATCAAGAGTTCACACAAACAAGTGCGGCTTCATTATTGTGTTGTTGTGTTAAACAGAACCCACACGCTTTCAGATTTGTAATGAGATGCAATCTTCCGAATCAAGCAAGATCCGTGCGCTTGGGGCACAAAGACATCCCGGAATGCCAGGTATACTGGTGTTGATGAGAGCTGAAATTCCAGTATTGCACTGCCTGAGGCAGAAAGGGAGAAGGAAGCTTTCTTAACAATTACACAAGGTGCCCTTTCCCAGTGGAAATATGTATAGATATTATATTGACACACATTTAACTCCCCACCCTTAATGCAAACCCAATGTGTGAGGATTACTTGTTAGTCGAGCACGAACGTTTGGTTAGTTGTCTCCCTGTATTAAAATAGTTTGTGTTTATGGGAATGTGTCCATTTATTTTTTAAATGGGTCTAATATGAACATTTTTCTTTTTCAGAAATAAAATATAATTCTGTGGCCGGACGGAAGCCCTGCTTGTAAATAATATATGTTTTATTATCAATGTATCATTTTTACTTCTACTACAATTACAGTAATAACACTGCAGTATTTCTCATACTTATGATTTTTAACCTAGGTGTAGGTATTTTTTGACAAGAAATTACCGATCAACTTTTTATGGCAATGGACGCTCAACTCCTGTACAGTTTGCAACAAAACGGGATGGCTTCACTTTGACTGATACGAGTAATGGGGAAATTCATACCAGATTGTCAGGTGTTGCTTGACTGAACCAATGAATCCCTCTCGAATGCTTTTAAAAGATGATAAATGATGTGTCGAGCACTTTCCACACTTCCAAGCCCCAGACCATGACCTCACTGGTATGATCTGCTGAAACTCAACACCCAGTTCTGAAGGTGAAGAAATCCTTCTGTATGTAATTGTCTCCTGCCACCCTATGTTCTGTTGCAGCTTGCGCTATTATGTTTCATAGAGAAAGATTACTGCAAATTATTCAAATATTTTCAAGCAATTATATCAGCTCCACAGGCTATAGGTGTGTATCACAAATGGAGAATAGAAAAATGGGCATTCAGAACAGAAAATAGGAGGCACTTTTTTTACACAGAGAATTCTGAGGGTCTGGAACCAACTCCCCAGTAATGTTGTTGAAGCTGACATCCTGGGATCCTTCAAGACGCTGCTTGATGAGATTCTGGGATCAATAAGCTACTAACAACCAAACAAGCAAGATGGGGCTGAGTGGCCTCCTCTCGTTTGTAAACTTTCTTATGTTTTTATCTGTACCATCTTACGCCTAAGCCTGAAAAAAGGCCTTAAAAACCTGCTAAAAATAAACTAAAAAGACAAATACAAGCTGCTTAAAAATAGTTAAACTTAACTGTCTGGCTTCAAACTAACTAAATGGTTCAGACAAAAGGTGTATTCTGTCAAGCATGCCTTTCACCAGTTACTGACCACAAAGTCAAAGGTTATTGAAAACCTAGGATCATTTTTCATACCAGTAATACCTATAGAACCTACATGTTCTTCAATAACGCTTTTAAATGTGTTTCTGTAAAGCCAACCCTGGTATCACAAGCAAAAGCTTAATGCGTAATTCAACCTTAAAGCCATCCTACAGATCACTAGAACACTATCAGAGTTTTATTTATCATCCCCTCTATGTAGATTACCACACCTTGGAAAACATTTCGAGATTAAATGCTTTTATGCAAGTTAATACCAAAATTCAAAAGCAATAACCTTACTAAAAAAAAAAAAAAACACCGTAAAGTTTATTGATACAGAGGCTGGTCTGCTTGCTGCTATCACCAGGGTCCTGCTTTAGTCCCAGGGAGCCAGGGCTATCTGTTCCCTTTGGAATCTGACTGAAACCTACTTATTCCCTTGGTTTATCCTGATCGTGGGCTTAAATTGCTGCTGGGCTTCTTTATACATTAAGACTTGGAGATTTGAGTTGCTCACGGAATCCGCTATACAGACCGCTGAGTTGTATTGTATTGTATTGCAAAATAATAAATCCCAGCCTTGCCAAGCACGTTTAGGGAAGCTCAGAAGGCTTAGTTCATTGAAGCACTTGGGGCATCCTTCTTTCCCAGACTAAAAGAAAACCTCTCTCAAAATGCACAGAGCATCAACAAGGTGTCAAATGTTATGCTTTTATTCTAAGTTCTGCTTTATTTTCTAAGTGAGAAAGCGATGTGGACTCCAAAAATACCTACTGATTTAAAGGAAAGCAGTGCTTACCACATGTTAGTGTTTAAAAAGTTTGTGGAACTCTGGCAAGTCTTCAATGTAAGAGTCATTTATTTATTTATGTTTGTCCATGTGGTAGAAGGTAAACACGTTATTAACCAATTGTTAACACTGACTGATTTTTTTTTTTTCAAATTGGTGCCTTATTATCCTGTAATACACTCCAATTTTCTGGCCTCATGGGGAAAATATTGTACACACCAGGGTCAGTGCCCAAAGAATAACCTTCAGTAAACAAATGAACAGCACCTGGCAGTCAGCGCATGAAACAGAACTCAAACAAATGGGAGTGATCAAGTGCCTCCGACCAGAGAATGACCAGAGCACTCCGTTCCAGCGAATGCAAAAAAGTGAATTTTCATGAACCCACTGATATTCCATTAACAGGTAGTCCTGCATTGTGTTTTAAATAATTCACCACAAGTTGCCTGTCTGTGATGGCTAGGACATGCATTTCACAAACTATTTATAATAAGATGAAGTGCTGCATAGAATTGTTTGTCTTCCTGGACACTTAAGTGGGCTACCAGGAACCATCTAAAAACAAGAGGCTGGTGGTATGTCTTGCTAATAGCACACAGCTATTATGTCTTGAAGTAGTTCATCCCTGTGCAAATACAGTAATTACCACAGAAACAAACCACTTCTTTTTGATCATAAAATAAAGAGGGTAATTTCCAGCCTTTCCCATCACATACAATACTGGCACAACTGTTTTATTTCTTGCAGAAAATTTTAATCAAAATAGCACCCCCCAAAAAAGAAGATTCCACCAAACCAACAACAAAATTCTTCATCCCAAAAGCACACACCACTCTTGGTATGCAAGATCAAAATGCAAGTCGATATCTTGAAGATCAGTAAACATACTTGAAGTTAGTCTGGCATTGCAAAGATATTTCCAGGAAAATCCAAGTAAGACAAATCACTGGGCCAAACCAACTTTGCTTTATCAGGCTTGACTGCAGTCCATTTTACTGCAAGCATGCCTGCTTGTAGAAGATATTGTACCATCAGAAAAAAAGCAGGCATGATTCAGAGTCCTCCCAGTCTAGGTTAATGCAGTACAGCTAGATGGACAGGAGTTGATAAGCTGTGCATAACAACTGGCAGATGCTAAAGGGACATTTCCTTTAATAGACTACACTGACAGGAATTAGAAAATACAACCTGTGCAGTGAACTGTGCAAGACACAGATTGTGTTAATTACATACCTGAAGAAATGCATTTAAAGAGAGGAGCAAATTACAGCAAACATCTCCAAGACACATACATTTTTTCCTTTATTCCCAATTTCCCAATTCAAGTGTTATTAGACGGTTTGAAATTATGGCATTTTTCTTTATATATATATATATATATATATATATATCTGGATATAATGGTGTACCACAGACAAGCATAGAGTTGCATATCTATATTAAAAAAAAAACAAAAAAAAACATCTGGATGTCCTGCTGTACAGAAGGTGAAGAAAGTTGTTATCTGATGTTGGTTTTCAGCTATTATATTACTGATGCGGGAAACTAGGTGGACTCAGTAATTGAGGGATTTCAGGTTTCAGTATTATCCCTGCATTGTGCTTCAATGATAGGCGTTGCCAAGAGTTCAAGCCTGTGAGCAGAACAGCAACAAGACCGCACTTGGCTATGCCAGGAAACTGATTCTTGCTTGCTAGTCAGAACACATTTTCATGATATAAAATGTTCATTTGTTCCTTTTTTTTTTTAATGTCCATGTTGGTTAAAACATATGTAGGGCTTAAACTTTCCGTTTTTATTTTCCAAATTTCTACCTCCCCTTTTTAAATATTAATTAGTCATTGTTTGATTATTTTTATTTATTTATTTTTCCTACAAATCAAGGAGATTTTAAATGATGGACTGATCATTGTACACTCCATACTGGATATGTTATGCTGAAAAGAATGAAATGCAATTAGGATCAGCTTTGAGCAATTAACGTAATTTGTCATGTCTGTTGAAATAAAACATAAGCAAAACAGAATCAGGATCAGTCAATATATGAAGGTAAAAACAAGTGACACTGTTTTATAATGAATAGCCTTTTCTGAGTTTAATTAGGAAACAGAATTGGCTCACAATTAGTTTAAATGTGATCAAAAATAAAACCAGAAAATTTCAAGCCCTAAATATATGACGCCTACACAAAACCAAATGTATTCTCACAATGTACTGTGTTTTATTATCAGCTTGTAGATTACTAAATATGATTTGCCAAGAAAATACATTTTTATTTTGTCACAGCAGTAAACCAACCTCCCAGATATCTAATCCAGTTGAATAACTTCCTCTTCTCAAATTAGAATGAGCAGTTGAGATGAGTTTTACAGAAATATTAATTTTTGCTGTCCATCAGGAAGATCACACACAGTATGTTTATACTCAGCTGTTACACAGTGTTATTGCACAGACTGCTGGAATTGAGGAATGCATGCATTCACATCACTATTAAGTGAATACCAAATGGGACCACCTAAAGTAAGTTTAGTAAAAATGTATTGCAGACCACTAAAGTACCACGCCTCCCCTTCCACTTCCTCTTTCCTCGTCTTACATTTCACTCTGCTGTTTCAGTGGTTGGGAATAGTAAATACTTTGAAAGGCATTGGGACATTTTGCCTGTTATGCAAACTGAATATTCCAACAGGCAACTACAGCAAGGTACTGAGTGCTATCAACCCACCCACATTCACCAACACCACGTGGTTCATAATCAAAGAGGACTAACAATTAGGATGCTGACGTTACCCTCACGAGTGTTAAACAAATTGCATATTTGTGACTTTCATACATTTATATTGTTCACCTGAATAGTTCATGCATTATTGCCTCAATTGTCTTTTTACTTAAAAAGTATAACATTTAAAAGACAGCAAATGTGCTCCCCCTCCCTCGCATACTTTGTTTTTAAAGCCTTTTGGGAGCAATGCACTTTGGGCTTCTTTTGAATTCTGGTGAAGTACTCAAAACAAAACACTTAAGAGCCCCCTCCTTCCTGCTATGTAACAGCAAGAGCATTCCACTTCACAACCTTTTATTTTATTTTTTATATAGAAAGCAGAGACCTTCAGGATCTACAGCCATGCTCTCCTACTGCAGAGAGCTGCATCGATTGCCTCTACAGCACCATTCCACTCATTGGCTGGCAGTGACATCACTTTAATGTCTCCCGCTTTCCAGGGGAGGACAGGAGACCTTGAAAAGTAGCTGATAAGCAAACGCAGTAAGACGTGCCAGTTTTGTGTTCATTGCCTCCCTGTCGCTTCCACACACTCACACAATACAATGACCTGGAACCTGCAGTCAGCTTTTCTTGTTAAAAAAAACACTGAAATATCATACTTTGGAGTCTGTTTCCCACAGTATTCTAAAGTTTAGCCTTCTGTTCGCTGAATGTTGCTCAGGAAGCAGACCTTGTTGACCAGTTTACAGTTTGTTTGTTTGTTTATATACAGCTATGGCCAAAAGTTTTGCATCACCCTTTAGAATTAATACATTTTGCTTCATAAAGTTGAATGAAGCTTGCTGAATAATGTTATGTTAACATATTGAATTACACACCGCTTTGTAGTTTTCCCATATACTTCAAAAAGTGACAACAATTGAAAAATGTGACATTTCGAAATCTAACATGACATACTGTACTGCTATTCTGGCTTCCGGCAGAATTTTGCAATATCATTTTGTAGTTTCTTTGATTACATGGCGTTAAATAAAGATCGAAATTATGTTCATATAGTTTTGTTTTTTAATTGCTTCAATCCTAAAAGTTCTAGACAATGCAAAACGTTTGGCCATTTCTCAAAGGTATACAGGCTCTCTGCTGTTGAAACCGGATTGTCCCTACATCACTCAGGGAGCCCATGAGAAGCCAGCTCGGGGAGCGACAGAGAAATGGTTAACCATCATTTACTATAATAATACCTAACTTACAATGCTTGCATAAAACTCAAGTTCCTTGCAAGTTTTAATAGGGGTTTTGTTCCTTTCATAAAATGTACTTTTGCCCTTGCATTTTACAAGACAAGTGGCTTGCTGCTGTAGTACAACATTGAATTCCAGTTTTGCAGCAGGAATTATTCACATTAGGTTCCATGCATTTTTTCAATGTCTGCTTTTGAAGTAACATTTGCTTTGCAAATGCAATTCAGGAGAAGCATTTGCATATGAAAGACATGCGGTATGTGGAACAACCTGTCTAATCATTAGCCAGCAGAAGGTTTACGTCTGTCACTAAGGCAATGCTGATGCTTGTCAAAATAACGAATAAAGAGCTGCAGGTATAAAAAAAACTAAACAATAAAGTTCATGTGTGTTGACATAGGTGCAGCTACAAACTGACTCATACCTGTGCTGCAGAGCCACACAATTGTGTGGGAAACATAAACACGAAGGCTTGACGACAATAGTGAGCCAGCATGCAACGTACACAAAACATCACTGAGAGAACTGTGTTGGATAGCACACATTTCTCAAACGCTTCCTAGGTGAAATAAATACTTTACTTTTATGTAAGCTACAAACAACAGCCTTGAGGTAGTAGTGACAAGAACACAGAAATACATGAAGTAGTACACCAAATACTAAAAGAAAGGCTGTCAATCCAAAAGGTCAAACACTGTCATGAGAACAGCAGACCTGCCATGGTTAAAGAAGCAGTAACATATAGCAAAAGACAAACCTACATTCACATAATCATGTGTCCAAAGTCTTCTGCTAATCCCTGCCATGCCCAACCCCCCCATGACCAAGAGCACAGAATTGGGGGCCTGTGTTTGGCCATCTACATTCTTTAGCAATTACATTTCTTGTTGTAAAGACAAACGCCTCAACAATGCGTCTTCGGTAGTAATGCTAGTTTACTATTATGGGAACAGATGTATTGCATTGTATTTGTATAAAAAAAAAGCTTAGCCAGCCACAACATTGCGACATCAGTCCCAGTAGCAACACAAAAAACAGCAATATGGGCAAACGGCGATACTTTGAAAACCTTCCTTTTCTGCAGTTATCTTATTATTTTACTTCATTATAACTTTGATGATCAGTTTAAAAGTGAAACAGTAAGCATATTCCTATTCTCTACAGTACTGAAAAAAGAGTAGGTATATAGAATGGTATAGAGTATCATTTACTTGTATTGACAGGTCAAAACTATTTTAGAGTCACTGATTGGCTAACCTCGCTAAACGCCCACTAGTAAGTTTACTCATTATCTTCCATATTCAAACGTGTTTCTTGTGACTTATCAAGTTTGTAAGATGTGTCAAAATATCAACGACTACACTAATTGCTTTATGGCCCTCAAGCAAAATACTGAACTGACTCACCTTGAAATTTTAAAGGTGATCTCCCAGCTTACTATATTGAACAACAGCAAGGCAGTGCCTTAACTTTAAATGTGCACATTTCTATTGTTCACAGTATATTGCTGCGATTATTTTCTCCTTGTACACAATAAACTGCACCATGCAACTTATTTCTATGGTTTTGGGGTCATCTTCTCTGCCACTGATATATTTTTCCTTACCAGGTTTGAATCATGTGAACATGCAGATGAAGTCTCCTCCTGCCATACGGTGACATCATTATGCATCAACCAAAACAACTATGGACAGTGGACTTCTTCAATGTAGTCCTAATCCAACATCATCTATCAATCTAGCTAATATATACAGTATATAAATTTGGGAGTCTGTATAACATAATGTTTTTAAAATGTATAAAGTCAAACATACCAATACTTCACTACTTTAAACTCTAACAAGCATCTGACAAGTTGAAGTTCACTTCTGAAATCTTCTACCTGCAAATTTATTTTTTCATGGCTTTTATCTAAATACAGTGTTCTCTGCAGCAAAAGTGTGATCATAAAACACTGAGTTTAACAAGACACACCTGAGCTTGTTACCTATACACTGGGGCAAATCAAGCTCGTATTAAAACCGGGTCTGAGTGAAACTGCTGTGCAACGAATCTTAGCCCCATCCCTGAAGTGTGTTTCTATAGAAAGCCACCCTCAAACTGCATAAATACAAACCAGCAGAGTGAAAAATGCCACCTCTTACCAGGGCCCAAACTTACGTTTCTCATCAGCGTGTACTAAAGATGCTGCTCTTGATAAAACATCCAAAGGAGTCTCCATTCTTAGCAAGACCCTACAAATAAGTAAATGATAGAAAAAAAAGAAGAAAAAAAAACATTATGAAATGCTGTCAATAGTACTCCAAACTGGAGTATGGTTTCATTTTAACTAGGAAACTACACAAGGTCTCCAAAACCTTAAGAGAGAAAACAGAACCATGTGGGGTTGAGATAATAATGCTGTACTGCAGTAATGTACTGTGCACTGTAAAACCAAACGGTAAAGGATTAGACACGAATCTTCTGCAACTGATGGTAAACAAGTCTTTATTTTGTTTGAGAATACTTGCAATGCATAACAAACACAAAAGTGTTGTCAAAACAAACCTTAGTGTGATGTATATCAATACTAAAATGTATTTGAATTCTGTTGCATAATATTTATGTTTAATTGTTAAACATTTGGTTTACATTGTACCAGTGCAGATCAAAATAAAACACAGGTTTGCCACAAGATAGTGTATGGGTATAAAATCAAATAAAATCTCCTTTGCAAATTAAATCAAGCTGGTTCTGACTTCAACGGAGTCTACTTTTAAAAGCTTTGTAAAGGGCTATTGCTTTCTGTTTTAAAATCATTATGAAGTTCAGGAGCATACTGAAAGCAGAGTGTGCGCTACTGTAACCCCTCTGCACTTCTCATAGCGCATTCCAGTGATGCCATTTCTCATAACTGAGGAAAAAATACTACAGCATTGCTCTAGTGGTGGCAGTTGTGAAATGTGAAGAACGTCTGTTCTAATGCTGCCTTTAGCAGGATTTTCAAATTAATTTTCACGAGAACACAACGCCAAGCATTTATCAGTTGAAGCACCGCTAAGCATTACAGAAAAAAGAAAAAGAAAACTAAATTGTTGAGCCCAGTAAACCATTCACGAATATGTCGCTGGTTCGTTTACAAAGTTTCTGTAAACACTTTCAGGAATATTTAGCCAGGTTTTGGCACCTACACACAGTACAAATGCTGCATGCATTCTCAATGGAACTATTGAGCACACCATACCGTATGTAGTACTGGCTTGCTACTACGGTATTAGCAGCACGTCTAAGTGTATGACGTGACGCATCCGAACGATACCTTCACTGCAGGCGCAAGTGCTACAGGACAGTAACAGTTTATAGCTCAAAACCTATGTATATAGTCAAGTCTCCAAACAACCTTATCACATAGTTCACAGGTAGTAACATATTGCTGTAAATCGTTTAAGAAACATTTTAGTATGAACACGAGAAACGTTATGCACTGAAGAAATGCAACCACAGCGGCAATACGGTAAGCGCACTAATAAAACCGCAGCACATGCTCCAAACGTTTCCCGCAGTTTCCGACACAGACAAACTGTTTTTTATCCTAAAACATATCATAAATAGCGAGCACCCCACTACACGCCTAATTTGTTTCCGCTTGGCTTACATTACCATAAGCACAACACAGTGTCATAAATGTATGTTAACATTGCAAAAAAATCGTAGAATGTACTATAATAGAGAATGTGCTTTGTTCAAGTCGGTCAGCTGAACTATTATTATTATTATTATTATTATTATTATTATTATTATTATGCACAAGGTTCTCAGATGTTTAAATCTAGTATGGCATTCTGCTGGATCTAAGTTTCCAAAAATCGCTTTGCTGTTTCATCATGTAAGCATAACAATATCTCTAGTCAGCTTGTTGCAATTGCTAAATACATACCACCTTGTAGTGCCACTGTGGTTTCTTGGAAGTTTGAAATGCTGAAGATGTTTTACAGTTATTAATAATATTATTATTATTATTATTATTATTATTAGGAAAACACAACTCCCTTTCACTTTTAAGTCACGGAAGTCGCAAACGCTGAATGGTTATCCCAGAGCTGAGACAATGACAAAAGAGAGCGCTTGCATTGAATTGAAACTCATACTGCGTCAACCCAGCTCTAGATGAAGAATGTGAGGAATGATGGAAATCTCTTCCTAGCAGGTGGTGAAAGTGAACCATCCTCATTGGCTAACCACTCTGAAGTGAGATCAGCATAAATTATGTTAATTGAACATGTTACATCACATCCTTAGCAGCAGGTTGACAATATAAGGAAGTTGGCACAACACGGGAGGCTTCGGGTTTGTACAGTAAAGTTGTCTCCTGGTCTCCTGCAACCAGGTTTCAAATAAGCCACTGCTCCCTAGAAAGCTGCTTCATGTCCCCACAGCTGAAAGCCTTCCTTTCTCTTAAGCTAAGCAAGGTTGTGCACATTCAGACTCGCATAGGATACCAGGAGCTGCAGAAAGGTGTGTCTTTGCTAGCCCAAACAGTATTTCCAGTGGATGAATTCTGCAGGACTATCAGCAAATTCAGGTCGTCGTATAAAGTAGTAACAAAAAAAAGTGAATGGCTGCCCTCTGGTGGTGTTGGTGCTACATAACATTTCTTTAAAAAGTGGCTGTAAAGAGATAAAATCATAGCAAGGAGTTAAACTAGGGTAGACAGGGGTTAGTTGATAGACTGCCCCATAACTTCCTGTCACATGATGACATGTTTCCATGACAACACTTGTTAGTGTAATAGTCATGTGATTAACCCTCCTGTGTGTGGAAGCTGTTAATGTATGTTATTTCAATTTATCAAACTTTTTTTTTTAAATTGTTTTTCACATCTAGAGTAATTTGTGAGGCGTGAGATATGTTGACTCATAGCCAAACAAATACAGCACCTACGAAGTGATCTACTATTTCTGTACAATGTCATTTGTTTATAAAAAGCTAAAGTGCGTTTTTGCCCTAAAAGCTATCCTTGGCCTACAAGATTAACTGAAATTGTGGGAGAGGGGTATCGGGTAAATTGAGAGTTAAGATACTGCTTTGTCAGATATTGATTTTTAAACAGTATTTTAATCCCACGTGTTGGGTTTTGTTAGTAAATTATAATGGCCAGAATCAGTTGGCTTCATTAAAAGTTTGTACTCATTAAAGTGTCTCTGTCTCTGTCTTGTTTATTTGTTTCTTGGTTTTTTTTTTTTTGGTTTTTTTTTTTAATAAATGTGTGCAACAGCGCTAAACTGCAGTTTCTGTCTTTGAGACTCTTAATTGCTGCCGGTAACATCATGGGCCGTGATGCTATCCTGTCACACACAAACTTAAATGATAAATATCTGTTCCTGATATTTTTAGTTCTGTTAATATTTGTGATGTTTCAATATTAGATTTTCCTGCATTTTTCTTTTTTTTTGTTTCTAGTGGAATCATGTTGCCCATTTCATGTTTATTCTATATTGTCTCAACTTACCCCGCACTGTGTTGGAACGTAGCATATAGGAAATGATATTGAGGGAACCAGTGCACACCACCATCCCAATCCATTGTGCTGTCATGAGTGGCAGTTCCTGCTTGTTTCTGCCAGGGTTTGTTCAGGTCGATGAAGTGTAGCCACTCAGGTTTCACATGATTACTGTACAGGTCTTCTCTGTGCCCGGCTTCCTTGAGTTGGTCTATGCTTCTCACGGACTTGGTGTGACTAACAACTGGTGGTCCAATGTAAATTTAGCATGACACCTCAAACCTTTAAAGCAGCTGTGGCACAGGAAATTCTTATCACAGTGCAATTATATTTGCCTATTGGAACTGCCCAGCGTTTTGTGCAGACTGAAACTGGATAAGAACCATGCAGTACAGGACCAGATAACTAATAAAGGAAAGTTTAGAGTAGCTCAGACTTTTATACCTGCTGAAGCCCAGCACGCTCCTCTATTTCTGTATGAGTGCAAACACAGCTTTCTGGTTATAGAAAAGTTACCTACAGTTCCGTTAACTTAAAATTCTTTATGCTTACACATGCTTTCCTACCAACCAGTTCAATGGACAGACTGTACAGCTGGAGTCACTCACTATTTATTTATTTTATTTATTTCTTAGGAGACGCCCTTATCCAGGGCGACTTACAATTGTTACAAGATATCACATTATACATTATTTCATATTATTTTCAAGTACAGAGCCCTAACCACTACTCCACACTGCTGCCCTCACTACCATGTAAATGCAGGTGAAGATACTGTAGCCAGAAGTCATGTGCTGCCTCCTCTCTCCACTAAGTTTGCTTACATTGGAGTGGCTGGCAGTGGGGAAAGCTGTTTTCATGAGCAACATGCTGCTCAGGTTACATTGAACCAGCTCACGATCTCCTGCAAGAAAAATAAAGAGCAGCAGTGTGGAGTAGAGGTTAGGGCTCTGGACTCTTGACCAAAGGATTATGGGTTCAATCCTGGCTGGCGGTCTCTTTTTCATAGCACCGTGTAGTACCCTGGACTTATAACCATTCTGCACACCTGTTAGGAAGGTTTTCCACAATGACAATTTGTCATTCAAGAAGTATGCGTCTTTGTGTCTTTTATGTTTCTCACCTGTGTTCCTTCACAATTCACAAAGATGCTCCTCGTGTGATTGTCTTTAATGTAGGTGATCTGCAGCGGGTTGGCTTGCCTGATTTCAAAAATCCTGCTTCCTTTGTTCACTGTTCATTTAACTTCTTGTCAAAGAAAAAGCAAATATTTACCCGGCAGCGAGCTGGCAAAGTGGAGTAGGGTGGAGTAGTGGTTAGGGGCTCTGGACTCTTGACTGGAAGGTTGTGGGTTCAATCCTTGGTTGGGGATACTGCTGTTGTACCCTTGAGCAAGGTACTTTACCTAGATTGCTCCAGTAAAAAAAAAACAACTGTATAAATGGGTAATTGTATGTAAAAATAATGTGATATCTGTATACTGTGAAATAATGTATAAGGTGATATGTTGTAACAATTGTAAGTCGCCCTGGATAAGGGCGTCTGCTAAGAAATAAATAATGATAAAGTGGGCTAATTCACTATAATGCTGTCCTTTTCTCACTGGGAGACTGGTTTCAAATCCTGCTGATTCCTTCCTTTGTTTTCAAATTGGTTAATTTCCTATATAGTAAATAAAAAAGCAAGTTCTCCGATAGAAGTGAAATGGCACAGTGGGCTAACTCACAAGTATGTTGTGGTGTTGCCCTTGGGGGACTGGGTCCAAGTCCTGCTGATTGCTTCCTTTATTTTCAAATAATGTGTTAATTCCCTATGTAGTTAATGATACAGCAACATTTATCCCGGAAGTGAGGTGGCACAGTGGGCTAATTCACTACTATGATGTTCTGTTCTGCTTGGGGGATTGCGTTCAAAGCTAGCTGAGTTCCTTTCTTTATTTTCAAATCATTGGATAATTTCCTATATAGACAATGATAAAGGAGAATTTCCTATATAAGGGAAATGGCACAGTGAACTAGTATGCTATGTTGTTCTCTGCCGAGTTTAAATCATTGGTTTTCCTTTTTCAGACTTGTTAGTTGTGCTTGTGGTTAATGAAAAAGCTATCGCTTCCTCAGTTGTGAGATGGTGTAGTGGGCTAATTCACTAGCATGCCATGTAGTTCAATTTGGAGGGAATGTGTTCAAATCCAGGTTCCTTCCTTTTTCCAACAATTGGTTAAGTCCCTATATATTCAATGAAAAAGGAGGTCCTTCCACTGAATTGAAATGGCACAGTGGATTAATCCACCAGTATGCTGTACTTTTTTTTTCATGGAGGACTGTGTTCAAATCCAATTGTCCTTCCTTTATTTTAAAATAATTGGATCTTTTCCTATATAGACAATAATTCACTTGCGTACTATGCTGTTCTCCTTGGAGTACGGCGTTCAAATCCAGTTGATTCCTTTGTTTCAAAGACTTTGTTAATTAACCTTAAAGTCAATGAAAAAGCTATTGCTTCTATGGTTGTGAAATGGCACAGTGAGCTAATTCATTAGCATGCTGTGTTGTTCATTTTAGGGGGAATGGGTTCGAATCCCTGCAAGTTCCTTCATTTAGTTTCCAGTAATTGGTTAAGTCCCTATATATTCAATGGAAAAATCAGGTCATTCCACTGAAGTGAGATGGCACAGTGGATTAATCTGTCAGTATGTTGTGCTGTTCTTCTTGGAGGTCAGTGTTCAAATCCAGTTGTCCTTCCTTTATTTTAAAACAATTGGATCTTTTCCTATATAGACAATAATTCACTTGCGTACAATGCTGTTCTCCTCAGTTGAAATCCAGTTGATTCTTTAGTTTCAAAGACTGTTCATTAACCTTAAAGTCAATGAAAAAGCTCGCTCTTCCACAGGAGTCAGATGGTGTAGTGGGCTAATTCACTAACATGCTGTGTTGTTTGTTTTGGGGGGAATGGGTTCGAATCCCGGCGAGTTCCTTCCTTTATTTCCAACAATTGGTTAAGTCCCTATATATTCAATGAAAAAGCAAACCCTTCCTCTGAAGTGAGATGGCACAGTGGACTAATTCGCCAGCATGCTGTGTGGTTGTTTTTGGGGTACTGGGTTCAAATCCTGCCGATTCCTTCCTTTGTTTTCCAAAAATTGGTTCATTGACCTTATGTTCAGTGTGAAACCAAGCCTTCCTGTGGGAGCTGGTGGCGCAGTGGTTAAGGCCACTGCCTCCTCTCCCCGAAGACGGCGGTTCGAATCCAGCTCCCGGTAAGTTCCAGAGGTAAGTAATGATGTCGGTTGTAAGTAATGATGTCGGTTGTGTTTCCACAGATGGTGGTGGGAGGAGGAGGTAGCGGTGGAGGCAGGAGAGGACAGAAAGGGGGGGGTCTGGCCCCCCCGCCTGGGAGGAGAGTGGCAGGGTGGGGTGTTGCTACCTGAGTGAAGAGAAATGTGACCAAGTGTTGTTTTAGTTTGAGTCCCCTTGAGCATTCTACAACTGTCTTTTAATTAATAGGTGGTCTCTTTTACTATCATAATCAATAAACCAACATATTACTGTGTATTATGATAGTAAAAGAGACCACCTATTTATTAATTAAGACAGTTGTAGAATGCTCAAGGGGACTCAAACTAAAACAACACTTGGTCACATTTCTCTTCACTCAGGTAGCAACACCCCACCCTGCCACTCTCCTCCCAGGCGGGGGGGCCAGACCCCCCCCTTTCTGTCCTCTCCTGCCTCCACCGCTACCTCCTCCTCCCACCACCATCTGTGGAAACACAACCGACATCATTACTTACAACCGACATCATTACTTACCTCTGGAACTTACCGGGAGCTGGATTCGAACCGCCGTCTTCGGGGAGAGGAGGCAGTGGCCTTAACCACTGCGCCACCAGCTCCCACAGGAAGGCTTGGTTTCACACTGAACATAAGGTCAATGAACCAATTTTTGGAAAACAAAGGAAGGAATCGGCAGGATTTGAACCCAGTACCCCAAAAACAACCACACAGCATGCTGGCGAATTAGTCCACTGTGCCATCTCACTTCAGAGGAAGGGTTTGCTTTTTCATTGAATATATAGGGACTTAACCAATTGTTGGAAATAAAGGAAGGAACTCGCCGGGATTCGAACCCATTCCCCCCAAAACAAACAACACAGCATGTTAGTGAATTAGCCCACTACACCATCTGACTCCTGTGGAAGAGCGAGCTTTTTCATTGACTTTAAGGTTAATGAACAGTCTTTGAAACTAAAGAATCAACTGGATTTCAACTGAGGAGAACAGCATTGTACGCAAGTGAATTATTGTCTATATAGGAAAAGATCCAATTGTTTTAAAATAAAGGAAGGACAACTGGATTTGAACACTGTCCTCCAAGAAGAACAGCACAACATACTGACAGAGTAATCCACTGTGCCATCTCACTTCAGTGGAAGAGCCTGCCTTTTCATTGAATATATAGGGACTTAACCAATTACTGGAAAATATAGGAAGGATCTCGCCGGGATTCGAACCCATTCCCCCCAAAAAGAACAACACAGCATGTTAGGGAATTAGCCCACTACACCATCTCACTCCTTTAGAAGAAATAGCTTTTTCATTGACTACAATGACAACTAACTTAAGTCTAAAAAAGGGAAATCAACGATTTGAACGACAAAAAAACAAAGCATACTAGTTCACTGTGCCATTTCCCTTTCATAACAAAGCCTCCTTTATCATTGTCTATATAGCAAATTATCCAATTATTTGAAAATAAAGAACAGGACTCACCTCGTTTTGAAACCAGTCCACCAAAAAGAACATATTTGTGAATTAGTCCACTGTGCCACCTCACTTCCATGGTAAACTTTGCTGTATCATTAACTACATAGGGAATTAACACATTATTTGAAAGGAAAGAATGAGCAGGATTTGAGCCCAGGCCCCCAAGGAGAACAACACAGCATACCACACAGTGCCACCTTACTTCCATGGAAGAATTTGCTTTTTCATTGATTATACAAAGAATTAACAAATGATTTGAAAATAAAGGTTGGAACAAGCAGGATTTGAAGCCAGGTCCCCAAAGCAAACAGCACAACACACAAATAAATTAGCCCACTGTGCCATCTCACATTGACTATGTAGGGAATAAACACATTCTTTGAAAATAAAGTTAGGAATCAGCAGGATTTGAACCAAGTGTCCTAAGGCGAACAGCACAGCATAGTAGTGAATTGGCCCACTTTACCACATCACTTCCATGGAAAACCCTGCTGTATCACTGTCTTGATAGGAAATTAACAAATTCTTTGAAAATAAAGAATGGGGGAAGAGGAGGGAAGTGTGAAGGAAGAATTAAAGATGTACTGTATATGTCTGGGGAACACCACTGGCGGAAAAAATAAATTAGGCATGCGCAATTGAATTTGCAAGCACAGGCCTACAAATGAGACACTTTTCTTCCGAAGATACTATTTGGTATAACACTGGGACACCTTCCTCAAAACCAGGACGATCCAGGGTAAACAGAAACAGGTGGCAACCCTAGGGGCCAACACAAGTAATACACCTGCAGTGTAGCAGCAACAAGGTCTGAATATGCATTTTCACTGAGCTCACTGTCACAATTATTTTTGTAAGTTAGTCCCCTGTAAGCAGTTCCCATTTTGAGAAACTGCCTATATTAACTCTTCTTAGGTGCAGTGGCAGAGGGTGTAACCACAAATATTTACTTGAGCACACAATACTACCTTTCTGCAACAACCTAAGTGAAAGCTAAGTGTTTTGTCCCTTTGAGGCGAAAAAACAAGAAAAAACAAGAAAAAAAAAGAAACGCTGCTGTGAGTTAATTGTACACGTCTGAACTGTCATGTCAGCAAGTGAACCCTTCAAGGTGAAGCAGACCCACAGTTTCCTGGGCTTTTGCTATTACTACTTTTTTTTCTAAAATGTTGTTTTGAGGTGCTAACAGTGAGGCGGGGTGGTGTTGTTTTTGCAGATGTGTTAGGTGGCTGCTGTGATTGCCTTTAGTGCCCAGTTACTACAGGTACAGAAATTGGTCTTAACCATCTGTAAACCCCAGGGTTAAGCAGCCACACATGCTCACTAATTTTGGTGGTAGGTTTATTCATATTTACATAATGTACTAATCATCACACACACACACACACACACACACACATATGTATATATGAAAAAATATGTTAAATTGTGCAAAGTATTAATGTTCAATTAGTTTATTTCCAAGAATAATAACAATGGTTTACTTGTTTAGCTTGTTCAGCTTGTTAGTCACTTCAGGCTAACTGCCACTTAATGGCATCAAGCCAGCATTTCGTTTTTCAAGTAAACCTGAACCAGTTTTCTCCATTAGTATTTTTTGGCAGTAGACCCATTGCTTCAAGGGCTTTTGCTATTATGTCGTCAAGTTAGACAAGAAGCTTTTTTTTTTATTTTTTCTAAAATGTTGTGTGAGACGCTAACAGTCACAGTGGGGTTGCATGCTTTGTTTACTAGAAGATGCTTTAGATGATTGTGTTTAGTGCCCAGTTACTACAGGAAAACAGTAGACTTCATTCAGCTTTTTTGTTTAGTTTTTTGTTGTTGTTGTTTAAAGTAAAGTAGAAGGTAACTGTATACTCCAGTGACCTCTGGCACGTCCCAACTTGCTCAGCTTTCACTTTACAAATAAACGGGCAATGAAACATGAGCTCCAGTAAAACTGAAGATTTTTTACAAGCAGCGCAGGAACAGCAAGCATCTTTATATCTGGTAAGCACAGATAAAAGCACCTGTATCCTCTGGATTTACCTTCACTTAGACAAGCCTCTCACCGCTTCTGTTACTCATCTTAAATATCCCTGTGCAAAACTAATCTTGGTGGAATAACAACGTAGAATTAAATGAACAAATAATAAATGTTGCATATTAGGGTAGTGTTTGCTACATCTGGGTATACTTCAGGTTATTTTGTTCTTTGTTTAATCTAACCAGTGATGTGTTTTCTCTTTGTAACTTTGTAACATTTTGATCAATGGTTTTACCCAAGACTCATTTTATAGGCATTCCCCTTGATTAAACTTTTTTTTAAAAAAATGTGTTGAGTTGAAAACAGATGTCATGATCAGCTAACTGGTTAATTAATCAAAACCAGATAAAAAAAAAAAAAAAAAATCCAACAATCCTTAGAGTTGTGTAAACAGGGCACATAATTTCATATTTACTATAGTTAAATGCATGTTTATTAAATTAAGACCAACAGTAAGTTAAGGGTGGTCCTGTTTATAAAGCTTAGGTCATAGAAATACCTTTTTTTATGAATAAAATAAAGCTTGATATTCAATAAATGGAGCAAAACTGCTGTTAAAGAACATGTTTATGAAAATGAATACTACAATAGCTAGGCCCTATTCATAAACCCTTATTGATAAACATAATTCGTAGTGAAAGCACAAATGGATTTGACATACTTGTTGAATTCAGTGATCATATATCTCGAGAAAATGAAATGAATGAAAAATGTTCCTTCTCATTCATCAAAACCTTTTAAGGACTATGCAGATGCCCCCGAACACAAACATAAGTTCAATACAACTTGATCAGGGCTAAGCTTGCAGGAAAAGTCCATGAAAAGTTACTTTTGATTTGAAGTCTTTGTTTGACCAGAATTTGAACATGGCAGCTGCCAGCCCTCCTTGCTGGTCCCGCTGCAGTTTTATTTACCAGTGCTCAGCACCTGCTCTGACTTTCCTGTCTGTTATTACATTCCTGTTGTTCAGTACAATGCAGTTAGATATTAAAGGACAAGGGATTTTGGTGACCTCTGCTATCTAATAACATTGAACAAATAATGTGTTGATGCAATAATAACCTGAAGAAGAAATTTAACCTCAAAGAATGCATGTACATTAATACCAGCTGAACGACACCTGCACCTTCACCAGCAATGACACAGCATGTGCATATTTTTTTTGTGGAGCTTCTCATCCCATTATACATTCACACTGACATTTTCTGTAGTCTGTGTAACTTTCATTCACTGCAGAATTCCAAATGGCCACTTGAACGTATTATGGAAACAGAGTAGGGCCTGGTTGGTATTTTGATTTGGAGGCTAAGTAGGTTAGGGCAGTGGTTCCCAAACAGTGAGCTTTATGTGTTAATGTTTTAACTTAAGGGCCCACTATGCCATAATGGAGTTCCAAAGGTGAGCCACAGGTTTAAAAAAATAATTAAAAAAAAGGTTTGGGAACATCTGGGTAAGGAGATACTGCTCTGCGACACGACTAAAGCACACCAAGGAAGGGTAAGATTGAGAACGATTTAAAAATAAATTAAACAAAATTTAACAAAACCTTCCAATTACCCTACCCCTAATGGGACCATTGTTGTCTTTATTATACAATAAACTCTACATTTAAATTATTAAATAAACTAAAGAAACAGGTAGTATCAAACACAAAACACTTCAAGACTTTGGTTAACAAAAAAATAACAATAAAACACACCTTCCACAACCGTCAACCTTGCTTTGACTGTGGAGACCACAAACTGCTGAATAAATATTGACATATCAAAATGAAATGTAAACAAGTTAAACCTGTTTCGCTGCACTTTTTTTTTTTTTTTAGACGGTTTAGTGTTATTGAAGGGTAGGCCGGAAGGCAGGCGAGCCTGTATTTTGCATCATGTATTTTTATAGCATAAACTCTTGCTAATCTAAATCCGTTTCAGATTTGAAATTTGTTTGGAGTACTGATTGTAACTTGTGCCATTTTAAAAATGCCTTGTTACTCTTTGTTTTATGTTTTTCCTATTAACATTTTATGGTACATCTGTAATACCTTTTTACATTTTCTTATACAGTACTTTTGATGTAATCAATAAAGACATATGTGTTTTATGATCTTTCCTTGTCTTCATGTCTAACAATAAATGCGAATGTCATAATAACAATTTTACAGTAATAAACAAAATATTTTGTATAACCGAGGTTTTACTGGAAATGCTTGCATGCCAAAACTAATGCTGGTGCTCAAGTAAACAAAATATAAATGCTTTCCACTAAGATTTTTATATAAGATTGTGAGAATCGCTTGAAATGTGGTTTCCAACTCGGGTTTCACAAGTCTGTCTAGTAAGATTCATTTCCTAGACTCTGTTAGCTTTTAGCGGTTGAAGCGCACTGAGCACCGTTAAATTGCGTTATTTAAAACCTCCCAGGGATGACATGACCTAAAGACTCACCCACAGATTGCACTCCACAAAAATCAGTCCTTCATCTACAACATATTGTAGACATGCAAGAAAAATACAGCGCGAGCAGTAAAAGACAATCGAGAGAAAGAAAGAAAGAAAAACTCAGCAGTCTTTTGACGAAGTCAACCCAAACGTGACCATTTTGATATGCTGTTGTGAAAAAAGCATTAACAACAGAGGAATAAACAGCATGCAATAGGTTTCTGACCACCGGCCGTAAAAATCACTCACCCCAAGGTTAATGAGTTGAAATATTTTTCAATTCTATTCTTCATTCAGCAGGAAATCTAGCCACTGAATATATTTCAGACATGTACCGTAAAGTTTTAGAAATCTTGCTTTCATTGAGCTCCATGTTAAATTAAACCAGCCATTATTCTGACAGTTACTATTTTGCCTGTCACTGGTATGTGTTGACCTTTCAGGGTTCAGTTATCAAGCCAGGTTACACTATTGCAGCTGTAGTCCAATGAGCAGAAATTACTATGCATTTAGGATTCAGGGTTGTCTTCACGGTTTTCCACATCTTCTGTTTGCCGGTGCAGCAGCTGCATTAGAAGAATAGGTGCTACGAGGAACGCACACAGATTTAATTCATCTCAAACACTGGGACGAGAAATATTTGAAGGGTCCTTCACAGCAATTCAACTTATCAGTGCACTTGTCACGAAGGAAAGCATCCTGAGGTATTCACAGCAGCCGTGGAAGAGGAATTTTATTTGATGTTTAAAGTTGTTGTATCATCTCTGCAGGATGTACCAGTCATGCCACAGATTGAGGAGTAAACTGCTTGTACTGCATGTACTTTTCTGTTAAATTCTCTCAATAAATGACTAGATCTCTCATATCTAACAGATCCAAACCCTTTTTTATCAGAGTCGCTGCTTAAAACCGCTTCAAATATCAATTGACCATCAAGTTCAGAGAGAAATAAAAACTTCAAATTCAAGTGCTACCTTTAAATAAGCAAGAAACATTTCCACACGAACATACAGGCACATATTGTGTTATTAACAAAATAGGAGACTTTAATGATGACTATACAGTGTGCACAGAGATAGATCAGTGGGACTTCCTTCTCGACCCTTTCCACATTTTCTGGAGTTTCTTCATGCTATATGACACAGTTTTCAAAAGGCCTGGATACACGAGGAACAGAAGGGTCATTAACCTTCAGGTTTCAATAAACTACAACAGTTATGACAAAATAACATAAGAAGTTACTCCATAGACAAATCTATTATTAACATTAGCTGTATTCTCTAACCTGAGGAAACATTCAGGGATCATATGAACGCTGTTTTAATCTTGAAACTAAATGCATATTTTCTGAATGGTATACAGAGGTATTGAAAATATTGTCTTTTTCTTTATGATATTTCTGTTTCAAGAATAATTATACACTAATGTTAATGTGACATTTCCTTCAGATACACATACATTTCTAATGGCTGTATCACATCTATATCAGTGTACACTATGCTTTCTATTTTTTTATCCTTTTTTATATTACATTGGAAACTAGGCAGATACCTGCTATGTGGTATACATGTACATATAAGAATCAATTCCTCTTACCAGCAGTTAGAATTCCCTTTGCACTCTGGGTTATGCTTGAAGATTTCACTATTGCAGATATACCTTTAAAAAAAGACGGATATCGTGATTTGAAGCACTAACTTAATCATTGCTCATACTTACGAGATGAAAGCATTGTTACTATTAACTATATGTGTTATTATACACTGTACAAAACAACAAAAAACAGGTGTTGAACAAACATGATGTACAAATATATCTTAATCATAAAATCTAACAACCAATTATAACCATGAAAGAAAAATGGAATGGACATTTCTTTAAGCAAAAGTGAGACATTTCTGTTTATACCAAGCTGGGGCAAACATTTATATATATATGATTTGTTTAGTGTAAACATACCCTATTGTATTACTGTTTGCTGACGGATTGCATGGCGCATCTATGTGTTTTTCCCCTGTACCACAGTATGGTATGGAACCACCTGGTTCAAGCCTACAGTACCTTGCTGTACTACTAATCCGCAGTCTGGGTCCTGGGCCACCTGCAGCAACATCTCTTCTACATCTCTGTTCTTTCCCGGGGGGTCCACAATTCGGGTGATCTGCTGCTGGAGAGTCCTGGGCAGACCCATCAGTTGAACAAACTGACCCTCTGGGCTTTTATCAATCTGCAGACATTACCAGAGAAAACAAATACCATTCTAAATATGTACAATAACTGACGTCAATTTACCAGAGGGTGACACTGGTTGGAACATGCGGCAGATTAAAATATGGTAATACATATGTCATTTTTATTAGACTTTTACTTTGTTCCAAATATAAAGGTCACAATTAACATCAAGAATCTGTTTTTTGTCCTTCTGCTGTATGATGAGATTTGAATGCTCCCCCAAATAAACCTCCACAGCTAGAGAGTGGCGTATCTTACATACTGTGCCGTGCTCTTGCATGCTCCAGTCCTTAGCTATGATATCTGGAGAAACTAACATGTAAGCCAAGTAGGACACAAGGATAGAAACAAGGATGGATGGATATGAATAAAAACATGCAGCAGATTGAAATGATGAGAAGCACAAATCCCACCTCCAATTTGCCCTGATGCTGCTTGTAAACCACCTGTGGGCAATCCTGAAGAATGTTGCTGTACAGCATCTGAAAGTGAGGCAGGTTGGCCTTGACAATGTTCAGCACCTTGGATTTGTCTTCTCCTATTACCATCCTAAAATCCCCTGGAACCACAAAATCACATTTAACAGCGCGGGCCAGCAATAATGCCGACAAAATAATACAGATCAGTTTATATGCAGATAATCCCTCAACTAAATGCATACACAAATAAACAATAAGGGCTCCAACCTGAAACTGACCTGCATACGAGAGTCCAGCAATCTGGACAAACAGATCCTCTTCTGAGAAGCTCTCTGGAAGCATGAGGAAAGCTGCAGTGACCGCACTCTTAAGGTTGCTGACCAGTGCAGCTCGCAGCTTTCCATTCTCATTCTGCACCAGGATTTTAACCTACAGAGACACGCTTTGTAAGTGCAATATAGAAAATCATTTGCCTTGTTTCTAGATGTGTGGTAGCAGTACACAGTACAGTCTGACACATAAAAATGTATGAGCAGATGTTCCATAGATAACATGGTCTATTCATAAAAAAAAAATAACAAATACTGTTTCCACAAAATATTTGACAAGTAAATTAGCTCTGCCCTCTAGTGGTGATTACACCCAGCATAATTTCTTAGGGGAAAAATACCTCAGTACTGTAGACAACTTTTAAATAAAAAGCACACTACTGAATTTACTGCTTTGAATTATTTTAGAGCTGAAACAGCATGCTCACATGATATGATGCAAGCTATCCGTCTGAAAATCTTTGAAAGTCATTCAAAAAAATATGCACAATTTAAATGAGCGTGGTTTTTTAATACACTCTTGAACCTTAGATCACTGAAGAATCACATGCAGTGGTTCCTCTAATTTTATTTAGCTGTCCCTACTCTCTAAACATCTGCTGTGGTAATGTGCTTTAGGTTTACTCCCACTGCCCTGGAAAAATAAGCATTGGTTTTAGAACACCCTCAGTATAGTACATTGGTAAAATAAGATGGTTTGTATTTTAATTTGTAAACTGTACAGAGACAAATACCCACATTAGTTAACAACTAACTTCATTTACATTATCTGCAGCTCAGCCTACCATAAGAACAAACGTACGCTGTGCTTACAGGTTTGTGGAGCCTCCCAGACACATACAATGTTTTCCAGTGAAGCAAGTCTTCGATTAATGTATCAGTGCTGATAACACCATACTTGATCACCTGTAAACAAACAAATATAAAATGATTATTATTATTATTATTATTTATTTCTTAGCAGACGCCCTTATCCAGGGCGACTTACAATCGTAAGCAAAAACATTTCAAGCGTTACAATACAAGTAATACAATAAGAGCAAGATGATAGAAAAATGATAAAACTACAAAGACATATTTTTATCTATCTATCTAGCTATCTATCTACACATATATAAAGTTGCTTTTTTCTAGACTTATTACAGGTATAGAATGTGCTGCTATGGTTCTCTTACCCTGCCATCACATGGCACTAATGTATTGTAATAGACTCCTGCTCCATAATTCATCTGCATGCTGCTGACTTGTTTGGGGCCCAGGAACCGCAGGAGGGAATAATGCTTCCGGTTCTGCATCAGGTTCATAGTATGCCAGGTTGGTGGATCATCGACAGCAATCACAAAGTCTATCATGTTGTTCTGGGAGAAGATTGAAATACATGAGAATACACCAGGATTACTTTAGTTGTACTGTACAAAAAAGCAAGACATAGATGAACTAGGAGATACAAGATTTGTGTATTAGGTGGACAAAGATCAAATGTACAGCTGCTTTGATTAAAATGCACTTTGCATCATCAATATTAATTTAATTGTATCTTTCATCACATTGTTCAGGGATGGAAATAAGACTCCCACTGCACAGCAGTTTGACCCATTCCTGGTTTTACTATGTGTTTAATAAAACACACCTTACTTATTGAACTGTGACTAATCAAAATCGTAGTAAAGCCTGGAATGGGTGAAACTGCAATGCAATAGGAGCCTTATTTCCATCCATGTAGTTGAAATTAATGTATCTGATGTCGTGTAAACGCAACACAATCAAAGGTGATGATTGATTTAAACACAAGAATTACCGTTACTGGTATGTTTTTCTTGCCAAAGATAATGACACGGACAAACGAAAAAGTCGTCACGTTGTGTAGAATCATCTTCTAAAACACACACATATAAATCTGAAAATATGTTAATGAAACTGTGAAAAAAAGCAAACCAAGTAAATACTAAATACTTTGAGCTGTTAGTTCTCTCTTACCCCCATTTGCCCTTGAGTGGTCCCAGTTTGCCTGAACACCCCTGAGCCATATGTAAATGCCAGGCTGATATCCTGTGGGAACTGGGACAAAATCCTTCGGTACAAAACATTACTGGTCTGAATAGCCGGCACCGACATGACACAATAAAGCGGTGACCCCACTTACAAAGTGTAAGGGCAAACAAATAAAGAAAAACTATACGTTCTATAATGAAGGCACTGCTAGTACTTCTGTGTTGAGCACATATCAACATCATTGCGCCGGCGACATTGAACCTTTGCTACGAAATGCATTTTTTTGCAAACGAATGTGAACTATTTATTCACACAACTTCACATTGATCGAATTTATGTGATAACAAATGTTTAGTAATAACATATGTCAAACCTAACCAGCAAGCAAATGTCAAACACAATCAAAGAAAGCTGCAGGCAGCAACAACAAACCAAGACCAGAACTTCGCACCAAATGTATTTGACGCCCCCTCTAGTGGTCGGAGGCTACATTAATTTAGGATATGGAGAAATAGAGAAAAACTATTGCTGATGTTTGGTACCACCAACGTGTTTATCCAATATTTAAGGGATTGTTAAAAAAAAACAAAAAAAAAACCTTTGGCATTTCTTGTAATATCTGAAGCAATGAGTTATACAGTAGGTGCCAAACAGTTAACTGCATACCCACAACTGTGTGCAGTGGATACCTTGTGAAAAGGTGTGTGTATGTGAGTGTTTTCAATAATGTCCTTATTTTTCCACTTTCTCTCTGGTGACTTATTTCTCAGTAGTTCTTTTCACAAACAGCACAGTGATTGCGGCATTGCAATCTGTGTTTAATAAACAGCCTGCCTCCTTTTAAATCCTTGAGTAATTTAATGGCTTGGAGAGATTATGGGACTTTATGATGTCATGAGCATTACTGATTACATAACTATTTATCTTTCTTTCTGAATTTAGCTCCCACTGATGATGTGATTATGCATGATTGCTTATATAAACATTTGGGGGCAGATCCTATTCAGAATACAGTATTTCTTATTGTATTTAATGGAGGTGGTTAATAATATAGAGCAACAGTATTTAGATCAGCTCTTTGTTACAACCATTGTTTAATTTGAACCATCTAAACCTCCATCCTGGTCCTAAAGCAGTAAACTGATTAATTAGTTACGATAAGCATACTGAAGCTTGACAGAACGTGTCTTAGAAGCTGTTTATTTTAGATGTTTCATTACAGGACAAATGGTTTTAGTGAATAAACGGGACACACTGTGATGAGTCATCAGGTACATCTGTGCTTGTACTCAGGGGATGGACTGCAGCCATCATCTTAATCAAACAATGCCATACAGTAAATGAAACAAGAGCACTTGAAGATAAGCTGTCCTTTTAAGGACCTTCTGAGGCCACGGTTTCTCTGAACAATAATAGACAGTGACTTTACATTTCCGTCATGAGCAGGAATTCATCAGGGGATCATCAGCTTGCATGAAGCAAGTTTCCACCCCCACAGTGCAGTGCCATGACCTGGCTGCATGATACACAGAATCTGGAGGTTCTAAATTGATACGTGAAGGTTAAGTGCTACGTTATTATTTAGGACAAAACTGCAAGAAAATCCTTTGACAATATAATCTTTATATAGCACCTTGCATAGTGGACCACCATCACAAAGATAGGCTGTGAACTGTGCATTACATGCAGTCATGGACATTGATTTAACATCTCATCTGCAGGAGGTTAAGTGACTTGCTCAGACTCGCCCTGGACAAGCCCTGGACTTTAACCACTGGACCACACTGCCTTCTGTCATTATTATATCATTAAAAAAGTGGTTTGTGGCACAAAAAAATTGTAAGCCACATGCATGTGATGCATGTTTGAACCTATCCATCCAGGTTCTATAATCTCTCTGTATTTCAGCTCAGCGGATTTGTTTGCGATTTCGAATGCAACAGGAGAGGAAGAAGGTACTGCATTTTCATGTTTGGAAACTAGATGGTGATTTAAGGATTGTTCATATCGTTGTCAAAATGTCTTTCCATTCCTTTTTTCATTTTCACTGAAGTGCAGCATCACATTAGTGACAGGCACAAATTCGGTAGCATTTTACCTCTTTCATGTTTGCTAGTGCCTTTCATGTTGTCATTAGGATGTTGCTAGACATTAATATTACTGTCAGAACCTCTAAATATAACCCTTCTTTGATCACCCTCTTTCTTTGAATTAATAATGCCCTAATGCTCCATCCCTAAAGCATGATACCAGCATAATTACTTTCTTCTGTCAGGCTGTAATTGAGGGATGGGATTTTCATATTTATCTTCACTTTTGCCGATGCTGTGTAACTTTACTTGAGCAAGCAGACATGAATCTTCCTTTTTTGGCCTGACTTGAAAACAGCCACAAATCTAGTCTCCAGCAGTCTCCAGTACCTCTAATTTAGCACTGTAATCTGTTTGACGTTATTTAGCCGGTGATGTGAAACTGTGGGGCCTTTCAATTACGTCTTAAGCAAGTGCTTTTCCAGGAACACTAAGTATCAATGTTAAATATAGTCCAGGCAGCCCTTGAAGGAGAAAATAAAGAAGGTAAAAACTCCATTAACTTCATAAGCTGCCTGTTTGTTTTTTTTTTAAATTGCATCTGACAGTTTAATCACATGCACAGATCTAATAGAACACATTTATAAAAAAAAAGGGTTGTCCTAATAATTTATTAACACAGGTTAAACCTGTTTCTGTTTTGAAATTAAACTGACTGAGTATTCTAATTAATTATAATGTATTTTATGATTCTATATTTAATCATTACAGAGAAAATGATGAACAGGCAAAACCAATGAGAACAAACTCAGATTCACTTCATTTTGTATTAAAGGTCTGAACATTGAAAAATACAAAGACAAAAATTGAGCTACTTTAAAAAAAATAATAATAATACTACAGTAGGTTGCCATCATGTTGGGCTGTTTCTATTCCAAATGATGGCATTGTTTTACATAGAGAAGCTTGCCTGTACATATAATACTCAGTGGAGACCATTGACTGTGGGAGCTGATATTTGAGGTATAATTAGACCTCTTTAATAGGGGCCATCAGAAACAGTCATGTTCCTGTTATTTTAAAAGCCAGCAGGATCTCCATTAGTGCCACAAGAGGATGCTGCAGGCTTTGTATATCTTTCACTCACGAGGCTTCAGCCTCATTACACAGTGCTGGGCACGACACCACACAGCTGGAACCAGGCCCCAGCATATGCAAAGCACACAGCGGCAATGTGCTCAATAAACAGTTTGTCTGTTAGTTTTGTGGTTTTCTTCGGGTATGAGAGGGAAATTGCCTGGAGCATATTTTTAAGGCCTCAGCATGGTCACATTTTTGTGAGGCAATTATTATATTATACCCTATCCTAATTAGTGAGGTTTACAAGGTGGAATCTGGGTTGTCTCCAAGCGGACTGAATTAATTCTTAGCAAATTCAGGATCTGTTTAGGCTAGTGCTTCTGTCAGTCAATCTCTATTACTGTAAAAATGAGTCATTTTATTTCTGCATTGTTTGTTTTGACCTGTTTACAAAAAAAAACATGTCTATTTATGCACTGTGTATACTCTGCTATTATTTTGCTTGGTTTACTTAGCAACAAAAAGTCAACCAGGGTGACAACTTTCTCACTAGAAATAAACATATTTGATAATATTTTCAGCCATTATATTCCTAATTGGTAACAAAGGAAATCCGTATGGCATACACCTCATTACTATAGTTGTAAAAACAGGTTGATTCCTAAGGTTATGAATTATGGCTATTTTAATTTATATGCACTTGACTAATTATCCTGGAATGTAGCGCATTAATTTATTAAGCATCCCTGTAAGTGGAGCTTGTATGAGTTTGAAAACCTGCCACCGCTGCCCCTAATACTGCTTAAATGTAATTACCCATTGCAGCTGTCAGCTTTTTATTTTCAATGTTAAGGAAACTCCTCAGGCAAAACCCAAATGCACCCTTCACTTTGACCTGTGACCTAAGATTGCTGCCATATTGGTGTCATGTGACTTATTGTTTTCCAGATGATAAAGACACTTTGAAATATTGTTGTAAATAAATGTGTAAATACTTCTGCTGCTGATTAGGTAAAACGCTCACGAAGAATAGTCATTTGCTAAAAGGGATTTAGAACAAAAATGATTGTAATAAAGTACGTCTAATGCACCCGCTACAAAAATAGAAATTAACATAGAAATAAAAACTAACTGCCGAACGCTGAGCTTGCAGAAGACATGTTCACATTAATTATGTGAGTTATATGCTAGCTCAATTTAGCTCAATCATTTGCACTTTGGAAATAAAACAAAATATTGGGACTAAAATAATGTCCCCTTCATGGCTCTGTTCTTAGCCTTTCATTCAGATTGGGCACCGTATGCTTCAAGAGAATTTCAAAGTTTGAAGTAAAATGCCTCGCTACTACATGTCTGTCTTCAGTGTCAGTTCAGCTGTTGGGTGACCTATTTTAAAAATGTAATTCCACAATCTTCTTGGATATTCCTAATAATGTCTTGTCAGGTCCTTCTCACAGTATGTACCTCTGATTTTTCAGAGTTCAATGTGTCTGTGAGGATTTAAAACCTCCTCATGTTGTTTTCTGAAAGAGCTTTCTAATACCGTCATGATTGGTATTTATTTTTTCCAAAAAGATCCTTTCTGGTTGCAGCAGATAAAAGCGTCATCAGGGATCATCAATAACTCAGCAGCAAGTGAAGTTTCCAAAACAGGGAGAATAAAGACTAGCAAGCATGTTACTTTATTACACACGAGAATAGGCCGTTTCTGTCTGGATCTGAACACTTATTGTTAATCAGTGAGGTCATATGTCTGTTGTTATTGAAAGTTCTTTGGTAATACACATGCTTTGTGATTATACATTTTAAACATCCCAGATTGTGATTTTAATTAGGAAACCCGATGTAAAATTTCAATTTTCGGATGAATGCATTCATTCCTTTATTGTCTCTCCCGTATCCTCGTTGTCTTAAGAATATGTATAGCTTTCTCCAATGATAAACATGCATCTTGACAGGAGGTGATCAAGGTGATTAAACAGCATGTAGTAGAAATCGAACCGTGTATCCGATTGCAAATAGAACATTGTCAATAGCATTGGCAGCGCACAGACACCGAGACTGAAAAGAGCAAGTGTTCCTTTCTTGCTTCTGTTAACCTTGGAATTAAACTACAGTTGTAGTGAATCCATTTTATAACAAGTGCACTAAACTGGCGCACTTTCCATTGTGTCTCTAATTACTGTGTATGTACATGGTAGTTACTTTGTAAATACATGTGCACTTACACTCAATTACAATCTTGTTATGCATAGTTACAATGTACATAATGTGTACATCTTTTTGCACGATATAACCCTAACCCTTTTCTGATACAATTGTGTACTTACATATATTTGCACATGCGTATATTGGATCACAGGATAAAAAATATGTAATCAATTTAATTTCCTCTTGGCTTTCAAATACATGTACTGTAGTGTGTATTCCTATAATACCTACAGTGCAGGAGATGAGGTTTTGATGTTTTACTTCACAGTGTTCGGGAGCACTTTATGAATTGAGAATATATTTCTCGAGGTAGGATGTGAGTGATTCACCCCATATCCTTTCTCTGTCAAATCACCTGCAGAACACACGGTATATTTTAAATGGGAACATCTAAAGGAGACACAATGCTTTAGGATATGCTTTTATGTCAATTAAATTCATATTCTATTCCACTGAGAAGTAACATATATGTCACTCAAACGTAGAAGTAAGGGCTTGTGTAAGTTGTTCCATATAACTGGAGACTACTATTCAACTCAATCATATAGAAATAGTGAGAAATAACCTCTAATGAATTTAATTGACATAAAAGATAAAGATGACAACACCTGCACCCGCTTCCAATTCTGTAGTTAACAGCTATTTGTCGACACTTTTTTTAAATGAATCTTCAGGTGTAATCAGATGATATCAGGAGCTAATTGGTGGCTGTTGCACAGGATATGCACCTCTTGAAATAGATCCCCGTCTTACTCATCCTTCAGATTAGTTCAAGCACTTGCCTAATATCACATTTGCATCTGTAGGCTTTGCACAATATATGCACCAGTATCTCAACTTTACATTTGACAAGCAATACAGTCTCTTCCTCCTCTGTGTGTAATATTAATATTAAGTGCTAATTAAATAGCGTATTGTACCATATTCTAAACACATGTGTTATCTGCTTAATATACTTCATTTTTACTTTGAACAGAGAGCTAAACTAAGGTATATCTGTTTAATTCTATTTGTATGAAATGTGAACATTCTATACAAGTAGCACCTGGGTAAACAGATTTTTGTTTTTCAAATCTACATAATCATATTAATTGCTGCATAAAAGGCAAAGTACTGTTTTCACCACTACAGCATGATTTGAGCTAATGATTTAAACAAAACATATACATTAAAACAAAATGTTTGTACAGAAGTACCCTTCGGTTTTTCAATCGTTTTAATAGACCTTGACATCTGAAATACACTTCCACCGAGGAGGTGATTAATTTTCCGGACACAGTTCTTTATTTGTGTCTGTGTGTTTATTTTAAAATAATCTCTAGAGATATTCTTTCAGATTCCTCTTTGCTGGAAAGCAGCCAGGGTAGGAGCACGCAGAAAGGATTCCATTTAGAGATTGCTCTTTCCCAGTGTGACATAGTGAAAAGCCAGGATAATAAAATATTGATAAGCAAATACAGTCGAGGGATTCTCAGAGCTTGGGGAAGGGTTTTACAGGCAAACTTTGTTGAAATATTCACAGTGAATGCCTGCATATGTAAAAGCAGGGCTTTCATTTTCAACTTCCAACTCCACCTACTCTCCATGTATAGAGAGAGAGTAGGCAGAGCTGGCAGAATTGAAATATTGAATTGTGGGAAATGTTTCCTTTTGCGTTTCAATGGGGGCGTATACAATCGTCCACCGTTGTTCGATATAAGTTAATATAGTTCCTCCAAAGATTTATTTTTCTAAGCCAGGTAGCTTATAAAAAACAGGTCATCTCTACAGTGATGTATCATTCTACTGTTTTGTAATTTAATATCATTTATTTTGGGCTTATTGGCATCAAGTGTATGGCTTATCATTGACAGTGCACCCTCATATTTTAAAAGTGTATTTATGTTTTACTTTACAGGTTATCAATCAATCTTTGCTGTTCCAAAGTCAGAAAAGAATATCTGTCTCTTGGTGGCAGTAATTATAGGTTTGTGAGATCCACAGATGACATTTTGTCAGAAAACATAAACCTACCTTGTTCGTTGTGTCAACTATACCATGACAGGGTTGTGGTTTCAAAGACCAGGTGTGTTGTTATTTGTCATGTCAAGGATTCGGAAGAGTTTAATGAAACATATATCTGGGAATCCAATTAAACAGTGGAAATGGATTTGTAATCAATAACAAAGCTGTCATAGACTGTACTACCTAGCTGTGGTATAAACTGTGATGACTTGCTAGGGTGAGTGCTGTGCTTTGACCTTCAGGTGCATTTGACACATGTATCCGTCTTGATTTATAATAGAACAAGTCATACAATAATGTTCATCTTTAAATATGTTTTTTATAAAACGTCTGCACTACACTTGAGGATCCTACTGTTACATCACGCAGTCAATCCACAACTGGTTCGTTATTGATGAACGTACCGTAATGTATAGCAGTGAATCCCAGGGGTTTACATTATTAACCTACTGTTGAAACTGTTTGAGGATTCCTACGCGTTCAGTCAATTCTGTGATTATAAGATCAAGGTAACCTTGGAAAAATGATTCAGCACTTTATCACTGGCAAGATTTTGGAAGTCAATAATCAAATTTCAGGCAGGGGTGAGATATATAGGGGGGCGACTACACTGTACAAAGATATATCCCACTGCTTAACCTGTGGACAGCACTGCCCTTGAGACCAGCAGACTTATTTGGGTTTTAAAGGACCCGTAGGACAAAGCATGTTCTAATCAGCATTCATTCACTGACTCTATGTTCAATATACATGCAATCTATCCCTTTGTACATTGGCTTAGTATAGTGATTTTCAATGTATACAGCAGCATGTTAGCAATGTGTATGCATATATACATTGTATATTTTAATATAATACTTTTATTAAAATACACCAAAGAAGCATAATAATGTATGTATTTGGCTTTGTATATTTTGTATTCATTACTCTTGGTCTGTGTACAACAGAATCCTAAGAGTTTAATATGCTGGAAGGATTTACCAGTTAATGGATGTATTTTTGCTTGTTTAATTGCCTTGTAAATATGCTAAGCAGACTTTCCTCTTTCGTAGCAATAGGATAAAATATATTATGTGGGTTTCAATGTCCTGTGAAGCCATACAGTAGGTTTACCGGTATCTAAATATTGAATCTAAAGTTCATGCATAATGCTGTAGAAGAAATAATGCTTTTGAGTGACTAATATGTTTAATAAAAAGGCTTAGAATCTGCAACATGGGATGTGAGGAAGGATACCTAATATATGAAGAGGTTGAGTATCCGTCGAATTGACTCATATCATGCCACTTCGTTAGCATGTCCCACAAAAGAGGAAGAACTCATGTCAGGTGACCATTATATTACAAGAGGCCTGTAGCAGTTGCAAATCCACCTGTAATCCTGACGTTGATGGGTTCTGCTACAATGACAGGCTGCTGGTACTTATACATTATATATATATATATATATATATATATAGGAGAGAGAGAGAGAGAGAGAGAGAGAGAGAGAGAGAGAGAGAGAGAGAGAGAGAGAGAGAGAGAGAGAGAGAGCGAGCAGACACTGAGTAGACACCGTAATCTAATTTGGGATATTTTTCAATACCACAGACCATGCGTAGCCCTACAGGTCTACAGGTTGGGAATCTCTTGTGATTGTACTCGCTGTGTTCATTCAATATCACAGTCCCTTCCTTCCTTATTGATAACGGATTGATAATGGGCACAGTTAGGTTTTGATTGATCTGTTGCTCGCATTTGAAGCATTGTGCTGTTCTAAATCAAGACCTGCTTTTCCAAGGGAGCTGAGAGGATTTGGTCAGGACTCTCAGTGCTAATCTAGAAATACAAAGGAGTTACCACATCCACTCACATATTAGAAAAGCAGTAGAAACTTAACTTGCAAATGGAGACATTTCTCCTAATCTTACTGCAATGAAGATATCCAAAAATGTATAAGCATATTAAAAAATATAGTGTTCTTCCTGATTACCCTGTCTTTGTGTTATTTTCTTTATTATAAAACTGCTTGCTTGTTGGTATGCTGAAAGAGTGTGATAGGTCACTAAATAAATCTTAGTCCAAATATATAATAATATACCAACAATTTAGTAAGTTTGTTTATATACATTGGACAGCAAAAGACACATATTATATATTTTTTAAAAAAGACAAAATAATGAGACAAATATTATATATTTTTAAAAAAAGAAAAAATAATGACGAAAAGTATATTACAATAGCCTCTGGCTGTTTAAAGCTAAACCATGTAATTTTTCTTCTTAGTTTTGCAGGCCAATTGGGATTCAATTTTTAATCTCTCCTGGGATTACAGGTGGAAACAGAATCATACTTTGCATATCCATATATCCATGCCTACATACATAACAGTAGTAAATGCATTTTATGTTTGAATTCAGTGTTTGAATGAGATGAAAGTTCAATGTTTGGTTGAAGGAATGTAATTGAAACACAGGGTAACACATTGCTTAAATGAGTTATCTTGTTTTGCTCAATTTCGAGGTCTGTAATAGACAGATATGGGCATAATTAAATTAGCTGAGAAACTCTGAAGCTTATTACAGAATGAAAAAGGCTTTTACTACAAATCAAATAGTAAGAAAATCCAGTTAGCTTAAAAATATGAGACATTGATACAGTTTATTGTTTAATTAAATAATTTCCAAAATCTATGGTTTTCTTAAAACTGTTAAAATGTAGTAGTAATGACATAGTAACAAAAATATAGATTAATAACTCCAATTTGAGAATATAGTTTAGAAGTATAATATATTTATGCGTACCGGTAGTATGGGATCTCTTATACTTTTAAAGGTACATACCTTTAAAGTCTGTGATGACTATATTAGCTCTGTAAATGTTTTCTGTAAGAGATGGAGATGTGTAGTCTAATACTGTACTAGTATGCTAATTTAGTGTAGAACTGAAAATAGTTTTTGTCATTGAACTACAAATTGTGTATTTTTTTCAAGCTTTTTAACATTTATGTTTAAATTGCTTTTTAGAATCAATGACAGAATGTTGCATAATTGCTTTTTATCATTTGCAAAGACCTTATTACAAAACCTAATTTATTCCCAGCTGGGGAACTAATAATACAAAAATTGATAGAAAAAAAAATCTGTCATTATTTAATCAGGCATGAAACACATTCGGGCATTTATATGGGTAGAAAATCTAAACGAAATGAAAACAACAACAAAACAGGCAGTTACGGGTTAAAAATGGGTTAATAAGCCTGAAAGAAGTCCTACGGGACTGTGCTACTGATGCCTGCCCCTGCCTCTTTTCAAACCATTAATTAATTGGCTGAGCCATTTTCTTTTTTGCTCAATCACCCCCTTGCTGTCCAGAAGGTTTGGCTGAAAGGTCACAGAGGCAAAAGGGGAAAAGCCAGCTCGTCCAAGAGCATCGTCCCTCATTCCCTTTGCTTATTCATTGGAAATATGCTGCAGGACAACAAAGGCAGATTGACTGTGATGTAGGAGAGAGAGAGAGAGAGAGAGAGAGAGAGAGAGAGAGAGAGAGAGAGAGAATCACAGCAGTGGTGGATGGTGCTTGACTGCAGATCAGTCAGTATAGGTGTGAAAGAAAAGAGCTCCAGTTATACTGAAAAAACGGGGAGGAAGAAGAGACAGAAGGCGTGGAAATCTCAGAAGAAAAGGAAGATTTAACATTGCATGGAGAACAGAATTGCAAAGCTCAGCATCCAGCAGTAAATCAGGAGCTTGCTTATTATTGATTGAAGCAGCTCTGCAGCTTTACAGTACATGACAGTCTGAATCCTTATTCTCACTGTCCTCCCAGAATTACCACCTTGTCCGGTACCAGGCTTCTCATCTGAATTCCAGTCCAGATATACAAGATGAACTATCTACGGCGACGGCTCTCGGACAGCAATTTCATTGCAAACCTGCCCAATGGCTACATGACTGATCTCCAGCAGCCGGAGCCCCAGCAACCTCCACCCCCGGCCCTTGCCCCCTCCTCCACATCTCCTGCCCCGGAGAGGAGGCAGATCAGCCCGTCCCCTGGAACCGGCTTCTTCAGCTCCATCTCCAATGCTGTCAAGCAGACGGCCGCCTCAGCCGGACTGGTGGAACAGACCCCCACCTCCTTGACCAAGAAGTTCAAGTTGCTGCTTGTCATTGACGAGCCTCACAATGAATGGTAGGTGCATCTCGTTTATTAAGGCTGTGGGTACAGATGACAGGGGCTGTTCACTGAAAGATGCTTTCAGACCCGAATGGGTGCCAGGAAGTTAGGTGAAAAAGAGGGGGACGTGTAGTGATTTTGGAAACACTGCTTTAGTAAGAGATCAGAGAAGCTAAGCAACACCCTGGAGAGTGACTAAAAATAAATAAATAAATAAATAAATAAATATATAAATAAATAAATAAATACATCTTTGCATATAGAACAAAGTAAAAAAAAAATATGATCCTATGCTTTTCTTGTGTGTGTTTTTAGTGGGAACACTATTAAAATGCTAACTATAATTTATATTAATATGGGCTGAAATCTCATAAACATTGTTTAAATATATGTATATTTTAATGAAGCCTAGAGAGGTAGAAAGACCTGTATGAAGGGATTCAGTTTTCCTTAATACTACCCACACTACAAACATACAAATATTTCTGTATTGCTTTAGTCATATTTATGTTTTAAGGTGTGTTTTTAATATTGTATTCGGCACCAGATGCTACAGTCCATGCTGCTTACTCTGATAGAAAAAAATGAGGTTTGCTGAATATGCTTTACATATACCATAGGTATTAAACTACAAATGGGCCGGCACCCCAGAGCCAGGCTATGCTCTACTCATGAAAATATGAATTGAAATGTTGTTAACTGAAGGGGAACGCTTTTCTGTATTCTGTATGTATGTATACCCTGCTCTGTGACTGTGACATCATCTTACACATATTCTAATATCGATGGGAGTTTCCCTTGTGAGACCTCCTGGCAAATGGGCTCTATTCTTTTACACTATGTTTCTGAAACCTGTTAAATATGAATCTTTAACCAGCCCACTGTGAGGGCTAATAACACTGCTGAGAGTTACACTAAGTGCATACAAATCACATTTCACTCAGTAGTAAAAAATGTATGAATAAAAGCACATATTTCTCTTGCATCTTAGTTGTTACGCCTACCAAAAGGCCAGTGTCTATCAATTGTAATGCATGTTATGGTAGGGTCTGTTTATTACATGTCTGTTGTTTGCCAGTCATGTAAGGGTAACGATCTATCTGTAGCACATGATCAGTCTGTGATAATGTCTTGCTTTCAGCATATGTCAATATATTGCCATTCATAATATTACACAGGGGAAGGGTGATTTCAATTTATAATGTCATGAAGCATTGTCCTTTTAGGAACATTTCAACAATTGTCTGCAAACCAGGCATTTGGAGTTTGATAAGGGTTTGAACAAGAAAAATGGTCAACAGCTGTTTTGGTGTATGTTGTGAATGCTGTATACCTTGCATAAAAGCTCTTCTTTTAAAAGCCTGTGTTCTTTTTTCAGGTTCTAGCTGTGATGTAGTAGTTGCCTTTTTACTTTGCTCTCAAAGCTAAAATCTTTTTTCAATAAGAAGGTTGTCTGCAAGAATAATTGAATGTTGATGGACTAGAATTGCTAAAGAAACCAGGACCAAGAGATATAACCCAAGGCAGTCATTATAGTATTTTTACCACCAGCACTTCTGAAAACTGTAACTATCAATATGTATATGTACAGCACTTCAGAATCTTGATAACAAACATCATGCATGTGTTGGTGTGAGACATTTCCATCAATACTTTCCACTCCATAGGGATCATGCTCCTGTTACTGCTAACCCTAGCTTCAACTGCTGTGTTTACATTTCTATTTATATTCCTTGAAACAAGCAGTCTCTGGTTAGCCTTCAGCCATAGATTCCCCATTAGATTATTGAACATTGTTGAGTTTTTCAGACAGTTCTACAAGGATACATAAACACAGAATTGTGGGAATTATTGGAATGCTGGGAAAGTTAACAGCAGTCCAATAATCACACTCAGTCATAGGCACACAACTGAATCCCAACAATATTCAATTACAATATCCCAGAAATGTTCTCCTGTTATAATATTAGATATATCCATAGGCTGATGAATTGCTCTTTTAAGAGAATCAATGAGCTGTACAGTCTTTTAAAGGGATGGCATATTGCCATTTTAATGGTTTCTAAGTGTAATGGGAAAAAAAAACACCATGTCTGATCATGTGATATCTACAGATGGTATGGGCCCAGACATCTATTTTCCATACATCAGAAAACCTCCAAGATGTAACTTCTGCACCCCTAGGATCTTTACGGCAGCCTTCAACCTGTTGCTGGGCAACAAATGTAAACATTACTACCCATGTACTGTAATTGAAATTAGTACAATTGGGAGGGGTCAAAGAGGTTAACAAACATCCATTAGAGACAATCTTTTTTTCCCCCATGCCAGTACTTAAAGAAAATGAAAATAAGATATGACAGAATTATTTTATTTTTTTCCCACTGGTAAAATAGTTTATGTTTTTAATTAAATGTATATAAATTAGGGCTGTCAATTAATCGCAGTTAACTTCTGATATTAACACATTCTTTTTTTTTTAACATGCGTTAATCACACTCCTCTTTCTTGACCCTGTCAGCATACCGTAATTCTTTCACTGCAGCACTATTTCAATATACATGAGTGCATGCAACGCAATAAGTGCAGTTGTCATTTGAATAGAAAGTTAGTTTGAAAGAATATATGAACCCTTCAGCAGGACACATGGGTTCCACAGGGACACAGCATTTTTAACACAAAAATAATGTAATAGGCAAGAAACACAAGGTCCAAAAAACAAACTGAAATATAATCAAATAGAAATTCGTATATAGATAATAAAATGCCTGTGTGAACACCGTTATTCCACAGACTGCTGTTCTGTTTTCAGATAGGAGAACGTGACACTGCATCTTTGGATTTTGGATTGAGGTTTAGATAGTGTGAGTTTTTTTCCGTATCGATCAGTGACAGTGAAGGCAGGGCGCTTCCCTCTTTACACTGTGATGCACACCACACTGTAGTGTAAAGAGTTAAAATGAGGGCTCAGCAATATCACGTAGGCTTTATTTGTATGCATTTCTTTTATTTTGATTGTTCTGTATTTGATCATAATGACAATCTCTTAGCCCCACATCTATGCAAAATATCCTTTTCCCTCAGTTCAGACAACGGTGAGGCAGACCATCCGAGCAGTGGAAAGGAGCGGATGACCTTAAATCAAATTCATCACTATTGTCTGTCTGACTAGTTGAGACAAACCAGGAACAAATCGCATTGACAGAAAGATTCCAAATGCTAATACTGCAAAATGTATACATGTATACAGACATCCATATTAAAATGAATACATTCAAATACAAAAATAAATACATTCAAATACTGTACTTTGCAGATGGAATGCTTGATTCATTATCTGATATTTAGCTGTGCAAGTATGTATTGATGACAACATCGAAACAGAAATCTTCTCTCTGAATGTTGCACTAATGCACAAAATGGTGGTGCTAGTCACCCTCCCTCTGCTCTTCCAGAGACTGTTATTTTAAATGGGAATATCAAGTATGTGAGCAACAAAATCTGTACCAGGCTCAGGGGTGCTGTCTAGACTTTAACACAATGTTTTCATAGCCACACAAGCTTGGAGCAAAAAGCATTAAAATGAATGTAGTAATATTTGTTGGTATTGTATTATAAGTAGAAAAAAGTAAAGGGAAGAGAATACCAGTCAGGGAAATGCAGTTATTTTAGCTGAATGATGTCCTGCTGTTACTGGTATTTTTAATTCAGAGAAGCACCATTTGGTGGACAAATACACTAGCTATGTACAGTAGGGCTTTTGGTAATTTATCACGATGCACGTATCTATCCACTATCATGAGGCATGACAGGTCATTGATGCGTAGTGAATATTTTCACCCCGACTGGACACAAAATAAATAATTGAAATCTAGTCCAGCCTCCAAGCAAAAACTGAACGCCTGGTAATGCTAGCTCTGGTGTGAAAATATAAATCCAGTGACAGATTTAAATGAAATTTAAAAACAATAAGCCTTGAGATATTCCCATCTAAAAAAAAAAAATCATACAGCTCCCTAACTACAGAGATATTGCATACTGTGTTTTTTAATTGGTATTGTACATTGTTTTTCATTTGGGTAAACATTAGTAGTTTTGATTTTCCGCACACACACTGCCCCTTGCTGTACACCCTTAATGTGTGTGCTAGCAGTCCTTCCTGTGGGTATGCCAGTCAGCATGCAGAAGCACTGACAGAGGTCTTAACATGCTGCTGGTGGCATATGACCAGCAGTGGGAACAAGAGGCCTTTTTATATAATGATCAGTGTGTGTGGAATTCCCTTCCAAACTGTTGCGCTGGCAGCATAATTTCAAACTGAAAAGAGCAATAAGGCAACACCGGCTGCCATGGAGGGCGAGTATGTGAGAAAATCAGTGACCCAAAAATGAAATCGAAAGCAATTTAAAGATGTTTCCTTTGCCACTATTTGGTTAGAGGGGCCACTATTATGCTGCATGAATAAGCTTGTTGTTAAATGTGTTGGTCATAATTATTGAAGGGATAACACGTACTGTTATTTATTACAGTATCATTGTCATTACATACTGCTGGTATTAGTGAAAAGATTCATGTTGTCAAGGTTTAATGTTATATTCGCTATTATTACTTGTTAATAACGTTATGTTATTATTATTTATTTATTTAGCAGACGCCTTTATCTAAGGCGACTTACAGAGACTAGGGTGTGTGAAGTATACATCAGCTGCAGAGTCACTTACAACTACGAGTCACCCGAAAGACGGAGCACAAGGAGGTTAAGTGACTTGCTCAGGGTCACACAATGAATCAGTGGCAGATGTGGGATTTGAACCAGGGACCTCCTAGTTACAAGCCCTTTTCTTTAACCACTGGACCACACAGCGTCCTATATGTTATTTATAGTGCTTCTATAAACCAACAATAGGGGTTATCAACTACGCATACTATATCCTGATTCTAATCTGTTATAGCTAGAGAGAAACATTGTATGTCAGGATGTAAGGTGACTAGCCAACATGGATCTAGAACATCTAGAATCCAGTAGTGGCTCTAGAACATTTTGAATCCAGTAGTGGCTCTAGAACACCTAGAAGATTGTGCCTAGTGTTTCCCTGTGCGATTCTTAATAATATAGGTGCAATCCTGACATTCACTAATGGGAATAACGCTCCACCTCACTCACAGTGGGAGTTAAAATGATTTCTCATAGAAGAAGCTTTTCTTGAAAGTAAAGGCAATATGTAATTGCCCACTGAAGCCAGGACATTCTCCCTGCTAGAGATAAAGCTTTCATGCTTAAGTGAAATTGATGACTTTATTTGCAAAAATGAGAAATTGGAGAGCTGAAAAAAACAACAATTCAGCTGCAGAGTGCATTTGCATATAATTCACAATATCTACAATGGGATGAAAGCAAAAACAATACTACCGATCTACCAGTATAAAAGTATTAAACTAGTAGTGTGTTTTCATGTGGGCTAAATTGCAGACAGTTCACTTGTGCAAAGTGAAAGGAATGACCTCCCTTCTCCTGCTGTAAAATTGTAAGTCTCCTCATAATCGACATCCCACACCACAATCAGTCATCCTTCCACACACAGTTTAAGGATGTGTATGGCACTAACAGATGGTACTTACAGAGTCTGCATGATTGTAGTTTTTATAAACCTCCTGTGAGAAATCAACTAACCACTGTTAAAGAGTTCCAGCACATCTTATCTTGTGTGTAGATGAGCTCCCCTGTGTCGAACATTTGACAGAATTCAAGAATAAATAAAAAAAAACCTTCTTTAACAGTACAATCTTGTTTTTTAATGTGGGAATTCATAACCATAAAATTAAATTGCTGCATAGTTTGAATTTATTTTTTTTAACCTTTATTGGTATTCATGCTTAGTGTCTAGAAACATTTAGAAGCATATTTTACTGTGTTTAAAAGGGTTCTTGGGAGGGTTAACCTCATCAGTATGCAGTCCACAGTATAGTATTCTTGCCATAGTGAAACTTAGTTTAATGTATTTCTCATCAAAGCTACCCATAATTGCTTTTAAAAAAACACAAAGGACACTTATGCTTTTCAGTGTTAAACACTGCGATTCTGTTTATGACCTCTTGACCAGCAAGTCAAACGCCTCTTCTGACATTGCGACAATAAAAATCAATTATAAAAATAAAAGCGCACTAGAGGTAAAAAAAAAAATCTATACGGTGTGTCTTGTTCATGTTATTTCTTTTTTTCTAAAAGACGAAAAATGAAGGAGAAATGCAGCTGACATTTCATCTTGTGACAGGCGTTATTGAATTTTGAATATATTGAATATATTTTGTATGAGAAGTGACTGCTTTCAAACACCCCTGCAAGGCACCAGAACTGGGGCTCAGATGCTGTGAGCAGGTGGAGAATAAGATGTGGGTCAGAGAAAGCTTGTTTATTGAGGACTGTTTTGCATGTACAGATATAACTTGGGTTCGAGAGACTGACGTGTAATCATACCAGCTTTTCTTTCTGTTTTTTCTTGTTGCTGTTGTTTATTTGTGTAAAAACAGATAATATAATTGCTAATATACTCAGTTAACCCGTGTAGGATAGCTTTCAATAGATTACCCATGAATGCATTCTGGTTGGTATTGATTGTAGAATGAGGTTTTGACCTAAAAACAAACCACACAAACAGTTTCTGGAAAAAATAAACAGCATTTGTGGTCTCTCTTCACACGTGCTTCTGAATGTTCTGTATTTTTAAAATATTTGCTTCTGCCAGTAATATTTTCTGCATTGTTTCAGAAAAGAATTCAGGCTACAGTAGTGATGTATGTTATACATAAATAAGAAAAGAATCTAATCCCATAGTTTACTCCATAAGCCCTTACTGTACAAGAACATTAGTTGCCCTTCCAGCATTAAGCTATGCCCTTTTCTGCGCATTCATGTCCCTTCCTCAATGCCTTCATCATGTGATGCTTTACTGATGCCTGCTGCTTTTTGTTGCCATGGTTCCCATACAGCAGGTTCCGCCTATAAATCCTGCATTGACTGGCTAGCTTCATTATTAGATTAGAATTCCATCTCTGTCTCACCCTGAGTCCTGATCTGCCTCCACAACGCACGTCATCATGTGATCTGAGGATGCAATACATCAGCAAATAACTATTATGGGAATGGTTTAGCTTGTGCTATTATTATTATTATTTATTTATTTATTTGGCAGATGCTTTTATCTTAAGATGCACCGTGATACTAACCTTCAATGCCCTCCATATTGAGAATGTGAAGGGTTTAATAGCATGTTACTCTTAAACAATTTACAACATACCACCTACACGTTATTACACTTTGATTAATAAAAACAAAGAAAACCATGACAGATTCAAATGATCGTGGTATGATATTCCCACATTTCATCAAAAATAATTTTGGCAATACTAATACTGCGTGTCAGCAGCAAGATTAGGCAAACGGCTTCTGAAAAATGATGTTACTTGTGACATACAAACTATACAACTCTCTGACAAGTATGGAGTTGACAGCTGTAATACATCTTTTCACAGTACTTTCACATTTCAGCTGTGACCAGTAAAATCATTTCAACCACACAGTGGCCAGAAAATGGTCTTGGACTGCCAATAACAAATGATATAAAGAACATGTTGTTTGGAAACGCAGCTTGTCATAACGATCCACAGTCCTAGTGATAAGCTGCGTGAAAAAGCGTTTCCGTATAGAAATGTATATTTTATTATTCCGTAGTTTCTGTCAATGCATCATGTTCCTCTCATTTTCATACGTGAGGGACACCGGACAGGGCGTGAATAAGGATAGAAATCCGCTGTTCATGCGTGTGGGCGGTTACACTACAGCAATCATTGTTCAGAGCCTCTGGTTTTCACCCTGTGCAGCTTGTTCTTGTTCTTCAATAGACTCTAGATATTTATGTTTGCTACCACCGAGCTGTGAAGGTGAGAAGGCCTTTTGCATTATTAAGAAAGGGACCAGACTCGGGTCTAATCAGGGCTGATTTTGTCAGTGTGGGGGTGGTAAAGAAACAGAAATTAAATGTGATAGTGTTCCAGCACATACAGCTCCTTGGTCTGAGATCCTGCAACATATCTGGTGTTTTGTCATTTTTAAAACAGGTTTTTGGACTATCTCTCTCTTTTATTATCTGTAAGTCATTAAGGCTGATTGCCAATTTTGCAAATGAAAAATTAATCAGCAGTTGCATATGACCAGACATGAAAAAAAAAAAACATTCCAGGGCAGCATCTGTTTTGATAGCTCAGCAACCGTTCCTTCCTGAGTGGGTGGCTAACCTCCAGCGGTTGTTGCTGAATCCTTCAGCCTTGAAGAAAACGGCAATCATCTATTTCTGTCCACCCACACTCTCTGAGCAGAGCCCCGACCTTTAGTGCGAAAAGAAATGAGGGTTCTTTTTAAACATTCGTTCACAGTGGGTTCTGTAAGGTAACCAACTTGCTATCTATATTGGAAAACTCATTCGCCCAGCAGATGTATAGGCCCAGTTCTTCATAAGGCCATTCAGTTATTGTTGGTTTGGTAATATTTTAAACAGTACAATACATTACTTTGCCATTGCGTCACATTCATGTTCTGCAACTCCCAGCACACTGTTGTTGACATAACCCTTTGTTGTTTGGAAATCAATTTGATGCCCCACAATGAAATAACCAGTTATTTTGAGCTGTGGACAGGACTCAGTTAATTTAGTCCCTAACATCTTTCAATTAAGGGTGTGTTAAAAAATCATTATTAAAAAAAGTGAAAACAGTGCTGACCACTGGTTTACATGTGCGGTTGAAAACCAGAGTTTACTCAAACCAAGTGAAATCATTTCATTACATTTGGTATTGGCTTGGCATAACCTACTGGCTGTAGGGTACATCTTTTAAAGACTATGTCTTGGAAACGGCATGTGCTGTGAGATTCTGCATCCTCTTGTTACAGACGGTATGTGTTTGATGTGCCTAGAGGATAATCTGGCACTTCTGATTAGATTTTAGATCTAAATTATTTGCTGTTCATGTGGAGTCATGTTGACTCTTTTATTAAAATGATCTGTATGCTGCGTTGATTTTAATCATCTGCCTCTGAGCTGATATCCTGAATGAATAAAGAACAAGCATGTATTAGTGGTGGGCATGCATGTACTGCTGAATTAACTGTGCATCTACTCTGGCCTGTTTTTCATTCAGCCACTAAATAAGTCAGCATGCTGAGTCCTGATGTTGTGTATTTGAATCTAAACAACAACATCAACACATTGGGTAAGATACTGTAAGTGTGATATTTATACTCGTTCCACGTTTCTCTTCAGACATACTTTTTAAATTCAGATGTCTGCTCCGTGTTGTTTTTGTTTTAATAGCTGTAATGATTTTATCAATTAATCCAAAATGTAAAATGAACAACACAGCATGAAGATTCCTGTTGTTGGTGATTTAAAGTAGCTGACTCATGGTGAATCATGCTTCATTTCAATGAGGTATTCCACTCTATTACCCTTCCCATCCCACAAGCTACAGATATAAACATGATTGCTTTCTTTAACGTATAAAAGTCAAGAAAGAGAGCATTTCATTATTCATTTTAAATCAAGCCAGCAGTAGACCTGAGGTAATTAACACACACTTTTGACCTTCTTTAATTTTGTTGGAGCAAAGAGATTTTAAGAAATACACTATCATAAAAATATAATAAAAATTGACACGCAACAGTTCTTACCACAAAGACTGGGCAAAGAGGAGAATGATGTTTTAGAAAGATACTTTAACAGGTTATTGCAATACAGAAGTATGGGGCTCCTGGAAGGAAAATTTGAAATATATTGACTGCTACAGGTCAAGAGCACAGCACCTAGAATTGACATTTTTTGGATATTAGTATCTCAAATGGAACCAATGGACTTTTATTACAAGAAGTAGCCTCACCTTTAATCTGTTAAAGTGTTTAGATCTTTGACGCACTGCAGACCTTATCTCGTTTAATGCCTGTGAATGTAGCCTGACATGCCTGCACAGCGTTCCTCAAAACGTGTTTTAGACAGTAATAATTGAATGATATCAGTACTGGAGCAACAGAACCCAGAAGCAATTAGAATGACTGCAAACAGCATGCAGGTGAGGGGAATACTGTGCATGACTGTCTGTTCTTTAACTTTTTTCATGTTTTCTTGTGATCAGTGTAAATCTACCTACATAAAGTATAGTACATAATAGTGAGGTCAATGTTGATAAGTGTAGTATGTATTTTTAAATAGACTTTATATGTATCTGACTGTAATTACCGGTACTTTGTAATTACATTGTTAATAATGGTACTATTGTATAGACTTTTCAAATATAATATGTTAATGTGCATTGTGTATAATGGAATTCATGCGCCAGTCAGGCTGGAGAAGATTATCATGTTTCTGTTGTGACTCTTTCTGATCTCACTTTATATTTATTTTCACAATATTTCTAAATTTGAACAAGATATCGGATAGAAGTGAAGATTGTGTTATATATATATATATATATATATATATATATATATATATATATATATATATATATATATATATATATATTCATAAAATGAAATACCTAATATTTAGTATTATTGTGAAACCTTGGACCGTAATCCGCTTATAAATGTAATTTTATTGATGCATATTTGTATGCTTAAGTCGAAAATATATTTAGTCTCTATCTCATGATTTACATAAATTAGCATAGCCCTTCTTGCTGCTAATTTGAATGCATGCCCATTTTAAAACAAATTCATTAACACGCTTTATTTTAAGCTAAACCCGTGTTTTTCAAGGGGTAGCAGAATGATTCGCTGTCACAAATGAAGCTGTTGAGTTACAGGAATTAATAGGAGAAGGGGACTTGGGATCAGTGTACATAAATCATACAAGGAACAGATTAGAAGTAACAGCTGTCTGGTGATGCATGCAGCAAAATCTAGCTTGCAGGCAGCAGGTTATTCATATGTCAGTTGATTGTGGTCTTTTGAATTCTGAAGTCAAAGCATTGTCTGTAAGATAAATGGACTATGCTGCTTTGCAAACTGAAGTGTGGTATTACCAGTTGTGCAATGTGTTTTCACTAGGTTAAGGAAATTGTATATGATTTTTATTTTTTATTGCAACATTATTATTATTATTTATTTCTTAGGAGACGCCCTTATCCTTATTACAAGATATCACATTATTTGTATATACAGTTACCCATTTATACAGTTGGGTTTTTACTGGAGCAATCTCGGTAAAGTATCTTGCCCAAGGGTACAGCAGCAGTGTCCTCCACCGGGGGATTGAACCCACGACCCTCCGGTCAAGAGTCCAGAGCCCCAACCACTACTCCTCACTGCTGCCCTCTGTTTGGTTTTGATTATCTAAACATTATTTAACCTAAAACATCACATGCATTATTGCTTTGCTTACTGCCTAAGGACATTCTGCATTTCTACCTACTAATATATTTTTAGTGCTGTTGACGATAAAGAAAAGAAGATAGAAGTTTACTAGACAATCACACCTTAATCAGATGGAATAATGAATACCCATCAATCAGCATCTCTGATAGTTTCAAATGGTACCATGTGATGATAAATTGTTATTCACAGTAATATTGACTTCCACTGACAATAACAGATCCCTGAATGTGTAGGATTAGCACTCCAGTGTGGATGTTTATTGTTATCAGTTTCTGACAATTTGTGAAGCCAGGTCTAGATTAATGCATTATGGTTTTTCAGCTTGTTGCTAGAAACCATTTGTGCAGGTTTAGAGGTTGCAGGAGTGATGTTTGAGAAGATGCACAGGACAGCGAGAAATTCTACTTTCGAGCAATACAGAACATTTCTAATTTTCTTTTTATGGGTAAAACAAGTAGCCTCGGAAACAAATAGTAGTCACTGCGCTTCAGTAAATATCCTTCCCTACCTTTTATGTGAACTGATGAAGTGACTCTCTAACCTTGAACCAGCAAAGTTGAATTAGGAATCTCTATAAATGTCCTCAGCGAGGGGCGTGCTGCTGAGATCACAATCTCGAAAGTACAATCAGTGTAAAATACAAGGGCAGAAATATCATCTGTTTTGTTAATTACGTTGGTGCTGACATGACATTTGAAATCCAAGGGAATATTGGGTTCTTATAAACATCTGTGTCACTTGCTAAATCCATTGTGGGAAATCAGCACAATAAATGATTGCAAAATATTAACAAATTAAGACTGCTGTGTACTTTAGGCTAACAGATTAACACATTCTCAGAAACTGATCACAAGTGTAGAGTTATTTTCAGCCCTTTTATTGGGTGCAACTTGCATTCAATCACAAAATAAGAAGCTTCCAGGAGCATGCTGGGAGAACAGGAAACTATCTGAGTTCTGGGACATTGGAACAAATCTATACTATTGAAAACATATTGGAGTCAAATATGACATGGATACTAGTGCTTAATAAAAATTGTTTTAAAATAGAGTAAAACCTGTGTCAATTATAAAAGAAAACCATCACCTAACTCCTTAGCACTAATTAATGGAATGCAAGTCAAATCAAACCACATCCTGCTTATATTGTGGAGACAACTGCTTGCACTGACATGACATAAACTGCAAGGATTATGCAAACAACGTGTATGGATAACGCCTTCATGTTTAGCTTGCATCTCAAATTTAATAGACACCATGCTATCTTCTGGTTACACGCTCCAGGCTCTCAATGAGGGCAGGTAAAGATCAGCACCCCCCACTGAGCTTGCAGATGTGTTAATCGTCTGCATCTCCTGTTGTAGGAGTCTCAGTGCATCCCTGTTGCTTTCACTGCCACATGCAGCTCTGCAGCAGAGCACCTTGTCTATCACTGCAGTGAAGTGGAACCAGGCTTGATGGCTCTGCTAGGATTTGAATTTTGCCACACATTTAATTGAGACTGCTTGTCAAAGCCTGATAATGCAATTTCAGAACAGTAAGGCTTAATGGTTAGTCATCATCCATATGTAGAGTACACATCCAAGGAGATTATAACGATGTTGTGTAATGCACAGGTGAGACCGCACTTAGAGGACTGTGTCCAGTTCTGGTCACCACAGTACCAAAGGGCCAATGTGGCCCAGGAGAGAGTCCAGTATAGAGATACCAGACTGATCCCAGGGCTTAAAAGAACAAGGATAGGCTGAACAAACTGAATCGATTTAGCCAAGAACAAAAAATAATTATTTATTGAAGTCTTTAAGGTCTTCGTAGTTAACCCTAACTAATGCTTTAAGCACAGTACAGAAACCAGGATATGGGGTGATAGACTTAGCAAAGAGGGAAGGAGACGCTTCTAAAGTAGGAACCAGAGAAGCTCAGATGGACCGAATAGCCTCCTTTACAGAAAACGCCCAGAGAACAGAAAAGGTTCTCTAGGTTCACTTGTGTGCGAAAACAGACAAAGTCGCCTCAGAACCTTGCCTATGGCAACCCTTTTTTTATTCTGGGCAAAAATGTAATTAACAACTACATCCTTGTTTGCACGATTTCAAGCTATATTACAGTTAGATAGAATAAAGAATTGCAAATTGTGGCGAAATGTTAAAAAATGCCTATACACATAATCCCCAGAAGAATGTGCCCGTGACCGCAGGGATTTAGTTGTAGAAGACAGCAAAGAAAAGAAGGTACAAATTAAGTCTGCAAGTACTGTCGAGTTACTATGCATATTGTGACCTAAAAAAACGGCCAAGCATTTTGGAAAGTAACGGAAAACAAAAACTGATTTACATAAAACATAAAACTCTAAAATGGTAAGAAATAAGCACCGAAAAACTAAATTAATAAAAAAAAGAAAACAGAGGCCCTAGTTATACACTACCATCACCCTACTCTGTAATCTGCATTTAAAAAATACATTCACTAAGATTGAAAACGTTCTTTTAAATGCAGGAGGAATCTTAAAGAATGGAGCTTGATTAAAAGGCACACAAACCTTGATTCTATGAAAAAAAACTTGTGAAACTACACCTCTGCTTCACATCAGATATTAGAATAAACTGTTAGACCAGGCCTCCTTGCTGTACTCCACAGGGAGAATTAAACGGGGAAACATCCAAAGAAGAGATAATTGATTTCACACAAAATGTATCATGGCTACTGTTTCTTTAAATGGAATTAAAAGGGATTAAGCCCAAATTACTTCTGTATGCTAACCTTTTTGTAGACAAGGTAATAAGCCACTGCTGTCTTTCTCATCCTGTCCTGTTGCCTCTCTCCACAGTAATTACGATTAAATGTGATGGACATGTGTACTGTTCCCTGGTAATCGTTGATGACTTAAACAAACCAAAAACTACAGCTGGCATTTAAATGATTGGGTGTCTTCACATGTCAGTTAGTGTTGGAGGAACAATACTGTGTGATTCAAGCAATGTGCAATCAAAGCCATCCACCCACGGTTTTATTCCCAGAAAGTCTTTCAAATCAGGGTTAACCTTTAACAGTAAAAACATGAATGTCTTTCTTTATTATTTGGTATTATTTGATCCTGTATTATTATACAGGACCAAAAGCATTCCAAAACTACTTGCACTAAATAATGAATTGTACAGTAATTGAATGTATAGTTGACAGAAATACTACTTGAATACAGTGAAAAAGGCTTCTAGTCGAAACGTTTGTCATTGATTTTATTAAGTTCTTCCCACGTGCAGTATATAAATACTGCACGTGGTCTTGCTTTCTTATTTTACATTTTAGTAAAATTATATTATTTGTCAGGATATACAGGACCACACAAAGCAGGACCATCACATGTATTCTGATACATATTTTATTGTGACATTCATTGTGACCTTAGCATATTATGAAACCTTTTAGCGTGGAAATGATCAATGCATTTGTACTAATAGTGACATACCAGGAGTACAGTAGTGCAGGATTTGTTTGAAAACCCATTTCAAGCGGTCTGGTCATGACATTACTCTAGGTCTACTCTAGGCAGAAAGCATGTTTCTTTTTGTCTCTCGGTATTTTAATCCAATCCCTCTTAACTGTTTGCTGAAGGGTTTTCTGTGTTTCAGAAATCCATGAATGGTTTTGTTCTGCTTTAGAGAACACAGTGATTGGATCACATTTATCCCTTTGCAGGGTTTCCACAAAGATTAGTAGGGTTATAATAACTTATTTGCCTACTTGGAGGTAGTATACTTGGCACAGTTTATGTAAGCTGCCTTTTTAATGGTTTCCATTTTGGTACAAAATGATATCGGGAAATGGTCATTTGTTGTCCATCATTATGGCAGTATTGTACAGTATCCAGCCTGAAGCAATGTAAGCCGTGCTGTTCTCTAACCTCACAGATGGTATGGGCTGTTGTCATGTAGCTTCCAGCTCTGTGCAGACCAGCAGCAAAATCTAATAAGGTCTGCTATTAAAACCTCTCGCCCAAACAAAATTGACAGAAACCTGCTTTTGATCTGGTTGCTGCAAATGCACCGGCTGTTGTAAACGGGTCTGTAAATCATCCAGATGTGCTCATTTCAACACTGTTTATGATATTTTGTAAGAACCAAAAATCTGAGGATTTATTTACATTGCATCTAAAAACAGTCCAAGTCAGCAACATTCAAATTGAAACTGCAGCTACTGGAGTGGAAAGTGTAGACTGAAATGTTTGAAATCAGTGACAGTAATCATTAGCAAAGTTGCTCTTGGCAAATACTCTGTGTACTTTACACAGGGCTGGGAGGTCAGATATTATAGGCATAGTTGTTAATATTGATTATATGTTTCTTTTTGGTGTGAAATGTCTTTAGACAAGGAGCAACACATTCAGATAATGTTGATGTGTGGTACAGTCAACGGGGCGTGGACACCCAGTTTAACAGAGAACATCTGAATAGGCATAATTGACACCCTTAACCAACTTAATAAACGACCAAATATTAATTTAGCCACAATTGTAACCCTTATCATAGTGCTTTTACTGATAATATTGTTTGTAAGCATATATTTAAATCTGGGATGATCATAAAAGTTTAGCTATTTCAGATAACCTCATCACTGTATATTTCTTTTTCATTATTATTGAATCTGTTTCCCCTAAAGTTCTCCCTGATACTAATCCTGGAAACTGTTGTCATAACCAATCCTGTTAAATAGATCTGCAGATTTAAAAAAAAAAAAAAAAGTTGAGACTCTACATAAATTACCAATGCAAGGTGTACAACCGAGTTCTAGCAGTAAATGAGCAATATCCATTTGCATTCTGTGCTTATTATTATTATTGTCTGATTAGAGGTAATCTGACTGTCACGGTATTGTTAGTATTTGCATTCGGATTGTGCAGAGAGATATTCGACTGACAAGCTTCTGAACTGAATAAATTACTGTTACTCACAACGGGACTGACTTAAAAGCTGACACAATCTTTTCCTTTGCAAAATCAATGCCCTAGGCTGAGCAGTGACTTTCAGACTACACCAGAAGTCTACATAATAAAGTTAATCGTAAAAACCTATCTGGATGGAAGGTTAATTGATTAGAACAAAACTCCATTGGGAGCAAACTGTTGTGCTTGGTCCCAGTTGTCTGCCAGCAGGTTGTCTATTTTCATTTAAGACTATAGATCTCAATACGTGAAAGGTGTGCATATCTATCTTGCTACACTTGTTTCAAATGACTCACTACAAATAAAGACATATATTTAATGCATATGTCTTATAAGGGCTCAACCCGCTTCTGAAAATCATTTTGCTCCTAGAGGTTAGTAAAGTGCATTACACGGTGCATTTTATTTAGTACTGTACAATGTTTTGCTGAAATTATTTTGTGTCTGGTATTTTTCCAACTGCCCTTGTAGATTTATAGGGCTTTATTCATCTTGTATAATTGACACAATTGTGAGTAATCTGCTGTTATCTCTCCTACTGCAGCTGTAACATTTTCTACATGTGGTGCTCTGCTGGTTCATATCTCTACTAATGCACCTCCATTAGCTGTACTGAATATAAAATCATCCAGAAGGATAAAACACTCAGTGGGGGTATAAATAAAATAAAATAAAGTTATATAATTCTGCGGCAAACCTATCGAAATAGAAGTCTTTATCACTGAACACATAGTTCTATAGCAGTCGAAATGCATAGAATTCAGTGAGATACATTTATTAGTACTAGGTGTTGAGATAAGACCAGCTTTATTTACTACTAGTTAGGCTACCATGTAAAGCAGGTTTTGACAAAGCTTTGCCTCTTTTACAGATGTATCCTTAAATAGTTGGCCATATTGGTGGACAATTAATTATCTTTAAGTGGTTGCTAACTGAGAATTATTTCTCCCAAAACCAATGGCCATTACTATCACAATTCACAATATAATTATACTTTTCTAATTATTTATTCTGATCCAATTAAAATGGACCTGTTATGATGCATGTGCAATTATAGATTCAACTATAATCTGGAGACATTGCTGAAAGTTTAAAGTGATTGCAGTCATTGATTTTACACTGCGTACACGTGACATTTCATATTCTTTAGTTTGTACAGCAAGCTGTGAAAGGTTGTGCTGTGCTCTACATCAAAGCTTTTGCTAAATAATGCACCAAAGACCTTTCTTTTTAGTCATTTTATATCTGCCAGTGGTTTTGACCAGCACTGGGGAGATGAAAGTCAACAAAGGCCCCCAATGAATCAGTGATACTGCACATTCACATTTAAATTGGCAGTGAATAAAAATCAATCTAATAAAGCTTGTTTCAAATGGAACTCTGTGCAATTTGGCCACAATAACATGTTAGGGCAGCACAAGGGAAATGTGCAACAACTGATACCAACAGGCTTTAGTCATGTTAAATACGCCTCTAAGATAATGCATTGTAAAATCCGTTCAATGCCACTGCAATCCAAATTCGTTTTAGAGTCCCATGATTGTAATGGACCAGTTGGGTTTAATGTTTATTTGGGTTAATAGCTTTTATGTATGTGCTTCATTTAAAATTATTATTATTATTATTATTATTATTATTATTATTATTATTATTATTATTATTATTATTATTATTATGAACCTGTCCCCTATTTAGAATGCTGTTTATCTGAACTCTAAATAAGTAACCAGCCACATGCATTAAAGCCTATGCAGGGTGAACATTTTGGAATATCAATAAGTAGAATTTTCAAATTGTAAAACTGATTGTAGTCTTGTACTCTGACTCCACTAGAGGTATTTTGTTTGCGGTTTGGACTGGCTTTCTGCAGCACCTACAACTCCAAATCTTCTGCTTGATAAATAAACCCAAACTCTCTATAATCTGATAGGAATGCCTCTTTAAGTATCTCCCTGCTCCAGGTTGCCTGGTGGTGATCCACTCTGTATGAAATTAGCCATATGGTAAGGCATCAAATGTTACCTTTTTACTGTGTGTCCTTTTAGTGAGAGGTAATCCCTCATCAACAAGCCCCAACTTTTTTTGTACTCTGTGTTACCTTTGCATATAAAGCAGTCTCTTCAGCAGTTCTATTCAATTTACACAGTTGGTTTCGGAACAAGTGGGTGGATAATTACAGATTGCTCAATGTGTCGTATTTTCATAATAGCCTATATTGCATTAAATCATTGTTGCTTCTGAGTATGTAGGCGGCTTTGTATGTAACAGCTAACAATATGAACTAAATTCTGTTAAGGAGCAATACCACATGAGTGACTCACTAAGAAAATGGTTTTATTTGCAGATCCTTTCCAAAGGAAAATGTTACAAGTGCTTGAAGCGATACATGACTGTTCATAAATATGTAGTGTCTCTAAGAAAAAAAAGTATTCCTAATAGAAATAAAAAAAAAACTGTTAATTTCAGTCAAGTGCTGCAGGGCATTGTCAGGGGGCCAACCCAATACCAAGCAGTACAGTCCCTCTACTGAGAGAAGCAGCAAAAACATAACTTTTTTATAACAGACAGGAAAACTGTAGGAATCAACAAAAGGTTCAACAAACAACACTGGATCCCAGCTGCAGTTGTGGGAATATGTGTAACTACTCAACCAGTCCGGACGACGTGGGAACAAGGAATTGATAAACTGGGGAACATCTTGACCTTGCATATAATGTTATTCCCTGCATCAGGAATAGCATTATAACACACGTCAAGAAATTGATAGTGTTTAGATATTGTTAGGTAAACATAGTGAAAGCAGAACAACGTTCAGTTATACACACACACACACACACGCAGTTAGGTAAGATATACAAGACAGGCAGCGAGTGAAACAAGCTTATCTGAATGCTCTCTTCATGACAGACCATCTCCGTACCTGCGCTATCTCCCAGAAAATTAGGTAACTGATCGATAAATCGATAGATGTGTAACTTTTGAATATTGCAATCAATACATGGACATTACTAAAATAAGGTCATTATGCCTTCTGTATTTAAACTACGGTATTATTTAACTATCTTTGTTATAATTTGTGAACATATTAGAACCTGCTGAAATTGGCAAAGAGCTGAGTGAGTTATGCTGTATCAGGATGGCTATTTGACAGAACTGTTTATTGATCTTATAGCTCTGATTAAAATGGTTTGTTGATTCCACAGCTGACCGTGGACGGGAGCTCCCAGGGGGCTGTGCTCAATTGGCCGAGCGTCGCCCGGGGGGAGGGAGGGTTAGGTCGGCCAGGGTGTCCTCGGCTCACCGCGCAGCAGCGACCCCTGTAGTCTGGCCGGGCACCTGCGGGCTTGCCTGTAAGCTGCCCAGAGCTGCGTAGCTCTGAGGCGGCTGCACGGTGAGTTCGCAGTGTGTAAAGAAGCGGGCGGCTGACGGCACGCGCTTCGGAATACAGCGTGTGTTCATCTTCACCCCTCCCGAGTCAGCGCAGGGGTGGTAGCGGTGAGCTGAGCCTAAAAAATAATTGGGCATTTCAAATTGGGGAGAAAATAATAAAAAAGTAATTGGCAACGACTAAATTATTTAAAAAAAAAAAAAAATGGTTTGTTGGCACAAGCAGGCCCTATATCAATGCAACCCTCCACAGCAATTGTTATCGAGCCTGGTTATCGAGATGTTTATTCTGTGACTAATAGAATACAAAAAAAGGATTACGTGGGATAAATGGTACATTTAGATATTTCAATTAGATCCATCAGTTTTCTAGCATTTCCTTGGGTGACAGCAATTCAATTACAAAAACATATACTAATAACTCAATTCATGAAGCCTCTTAATGCTTAACTTACACAGCAAAAGGCTAACACTGTATACTTCATTGCTTCCACTAACTAAACCTGCAGTGATAGTAAAGAAACCACCACCCTCGAAAATTAACAAGGTTACTGAAGTCAGAAGCAGGAGACTAGAAATGATCAACGTGGTCACTTTACTGTATAAGGCTTAGCATACTACTTATAATGTAGGCTACATAATGTATATGTTTTCAATACAAAAATGCTAGCATTTGTCATCATATCTGAGAATTGAAGATAAGAATAATTTTGGTGAATTTTTTTGCTTTGGCTGAAAAAAGATTGAATCTGAAAGGCCATGATGTGCAGCAGGAGATCAAGTGTTTCTCCCCACACACAGGGCAATCAATCTCACTCTCTAGCAGACACCACAAGTAGATAATGTGCTGCACTGTGCCGAGTGGTAAACTACAGGAGCAGACAAAGCATTGGCATTGTTGTCTTTTTCAAATCGGTTTCATTACATTGACGTTGAGATGATCAGAATGCACAGCTTGACTTTGCAATCATCTCTTTATTTCTTCAAGAGACCCCAATGTCTGCCTCTCTTATTCCCAGCACATCTCCACTCTGGCACGCACTTGCCGATTCTTCCTGAGCAACATCCGAAGAATCCGACCCTTCCTCACCAACTATGCTACCCAGCTCCTGATCCAGGCCCTGGTACTCTCCCGCCTAAACTACTGCAACTCCCTCCTGGTTGGCCTCCCTGCGTCCGCCACCCGTCCGCTCCAGCTCATCCAGAACTCTGCTGCCCGCCTGGTGTTCTCTCTGCCTCGCTTCGCTCACGCTACTCCACTACTCCGCTCACTCCACTGGCTCCCGATCACCGCTCGCATCCAGTTCAAATCTCTTGTACTAGCCTACAGATGCCTTGACCAGACTGCACCCAGCTACCTCCAGACCCTCATCTCTCCCTACACCCCCACTTGACCTGTCCGCTCCGCCTACACTAGAAGACTGGCTCTACCTCCGCTACGCTCCCCTGTCTCCAGAGCCCGCTCCTTCTCCACCCTTGCTCTGCAGTGGTGAAATGACCTTCCTACAGATGTCAGGACTGCCCAGTCCCTGACCACATTCCGGCGCCTCCTTAAGACTCATCTCTTCAAACAGCACCTGCAGAACTCCTCTGTTTGTATCATGGGACATTATCACCCTTCATTTAAATGTGCTTTATTTTGCTCTTATCTGCCGCCTATTTTACTGCATTTAATCCTGTACTTCAGAATACTGTAATCTGCCAAGTGTTTAACCTGTAGTATTTTGTATTTAATCATATCCTGATGTAATCACTATTATCTGCTGTATTATTGAATTGTGTTTTGTCACACCTGTACTTTGCTTGAACAAAAGTTATTGTATTTCTTGCTCTTATTGTATTACTTGTATTGTAACACTTGAAATGTATTTGCTTACGATTGTAAGTATTATAATAATAATAATAATAATAATAATAATAATAATAATGTACGTTTAATAACTTAGCAAGCAACTCTGAAAGTCAAATGCATGCCATTGTATTACTAGTTTTGTAGCATTAACAGTTTTATTTTACAAAATAAATCAGGTAACACATTACATTAAGTATCTCTAATTACTGTGTATTTGCTTAGTAAATACATGTGTACTTACACATAGTTACACATGAAGTACATTGTAACCATGCATAATACCATCGTAATTATGTGTAAGTACACATGTATTTACTATGTGTTATGAATTTCATTTTGGTTTTTATTATTTGGTTTGCATTGTGTGAATATATGTTACACACATTTTAATGTATTCTGATTCTTCATTTACCCACAGGGAATTGGCACAGCTCTCTCTCAGTTATGGTTGTTTTATAGCAGAATAAAGAAGGCATCAATCTGTACATTTTTTGTGTACTGATTTCTGCTTTCTTGGAAAGTGTACAATTGCCTGGAGATAATGGCTATCTGTTTATTTTGGCTTAGCAAATGTGATATGGATGTCTTCCTGGACTGCTTAAGGAAAATACCTCAATATTAAATTGCTTTAGTACTGTAATGATTGGTTTAAATACTTTACTGTGATTCACTGATGTCCGTGTTTGGCAAATATTGTAGAACATTTATATAGCATATGTTAAAAGGTGAGTAATTCCCATTGGAATGCTATCTGTACAGCACTTATCAAACTGCTCAGCTTGATATGAAAATCTCTTATTTGATTTTTTTTTTCATTGTGTGAAAATGTGAAGAACAGTCTGTGTGTTACATTGAACCAAATATTGCAGTGGTATTGGCGTGCTGATAAACAGCCTCATGATACTTGATGTTTGCATAATATATTTTTTTCTGGGATATTAAAATAGATGCACTCCATGCTGTGACAAACACTTGAATGGTTACACATTCTCTAGCTATTGTGCTGGAGAGCATCGAGAGATGCTCTTGGAGAGTTGGGGCTATTATCATTCATTCCTTTGCTTGTTTTTTGTATCTCTGTTCAGAACTTGTATCTGGACCTCATGCATTCTATTGTTTGCTTGGTCCTATGAATTTCTAATGAATGCAGTAACCAATGAGATTGCTTGGTTTAGTTTCCACCAATCCATCAGGTTTATAATAATTAATAACCCTGTTTACAAAAGCGTTTCACGCTGCCCTGTTTAATAATGAATATGTGTTCCTTGTAAATGGTTTTAATTGGATTTGGTTTCCCACAGCCTGTTCCCAGTGTGGTGTCATTTATTTTATTTATTTATTTATTTTTGTAACATTTTTATATAGCGCCACTCGTCAGTTTGCATCGGAGTGCTGTACAAGGCAAAAGACATTAAAATCATTTAACATATAGTGCCATGTGATAAAAACATGATACATCATACATAGTATAGAACACACAGTACAGTACAACATAAACATATTACACAACATTATACACTTTCAAATCAAATTATTAAAACCATTCCATCTCTCTGAAGTTACCCAAATATTCTTTGATAAAGCAATATTTTTAATAGCTTTCTAAACTTTGTATCATCTTTGATACACCATTAATTACCATGGTAATTCATGGTGAACCACAGGCATGGTGACATGTTTTCTGGCATATAAAAAGCAGAGGCATATTATTTACTTCTTGGGTCTCCAATCTTGCCAGGCTCTTGTTAAAATGTGTCATGCAGTGCTGCTGTTTATCAGTGTGCTATGACAATGTTAATACTGCTTTTCTGTTCACTGTCCCATGTGCAGGGAACTGATCACCAAAGGGTTTAGATCAGCAGTGGCTGAAGACTGCTTATATTTACAACTGGGAGACTGTGGTGTAAGGAATGAAAGTTGCAAGATGTACAGATTTACAATAGATTCAGTTTAGTCTTCCAGCCATTCAAAAGCTAAAATTGCACATGGCATTTACCCATCAAAAAAGACTTTGCATGTGTGAATTACCTGAAAAATCTTTTCTTTTCTGAAGAACACCTTCGAGGGGTTGCCAATAGGGATTACTTAAACTGGCATAAAATCGAGTTGACTGCATTTACTGCAAGCATGAAAATGACTGCAGTCTGGCATGGCTTGGAAAAATAATACATTTCAGCAGTTAGGCAAGTGCTTTTCTCACATTGGGGTTACATAGGCGTCATTCATTACAGACTGAGCTTTCGTGACTTAATGAAAAGTGACTATCTCATCTATTCCATCTTATTTGAGAGGGTCAACAGGTACATCAGTATTCAAGTCACAAAACTGTTAGCTGTCATCAGAAAGTGAATAGGCGGAACTGATTCAGTCATGAAAGTATTCAGTTGCGTTGTGACAGAAGAAAAATGCAAAACAAACATTGGTGGTCAAAAACAAGTTCCTAACCAAACCGTCTGACAAGAGAGGCCTTGTGTATTCCTGAGAGAATTCTACACTATATTTTAGATTATCTCAGTGAAAATAGTGGACTGGGATTACAGAGACCAACAGAACCAGTTTATGACATATCAGTTTGTAATGAATTAGCTTGCAGTTTATTTATTTATTTATTTATTCATTCATTTATTTTTAAATAAGGATGTGTTTAAAATCCACTCAGCCTCCATGGGCAAATTAAAAAAAAAACAATACCCCTGTGTGCATTCCTGTCTCTTGTGCTCTGTTTTAATTCATATTTCATCAGAGGCAAGTCCAATGCGTACAATGGACATCAGCATCACCTCCTGGGTCCCATTTACTTGAAATCACTCCCTTAAAAACAAATATGCATTGTTGTGAAATCTGAAAAACAACGTTACTGACTGTAAAAAAAAAAAACCAGTCCATCCATTCTACTCACAAGGCTTTTAATGTATTCTGTTACTAGTGTAGAAGCTTGGGAGTAGACACATCCCTGTTACTAGACCGAGTCTGTTTGACTTAATGTCTTAATCATGGTGTATTCATCTTCTTCATGAGGCTGAATGAAGAGAACAATATCATTTCTTTAGTAATTGCTTTGGGACAGCTCACGCTCACCATCCTGCCATTGAAGAAATGATTAACATACAAATGGTGCAGCAAAAACTCTAAAGATTTTTCAGAACAGATTCGTGGCTTTGTGTCTTATGAATGTTTAGTAGTGAGGGGTTTCTAAACTGATCCTCAGAAATCTCTAATATTAAAGGTGTACTTTTACATTTGTACAGCCCTCTCACAATTATTTTTAATATGTTCTGGAAGGTTTAAAAAGAATCTGATTTGGACAGCTCCCACTCAAGAAAGTATACCTCTAGTTACAATACTACAATACAGTATGTTATATGAATTATTTTTTCATTGATGTCTGTCTAGTAATCATCCTGCAGTTACTGCACTCTATAAATCCCATGCAACAGCACAAGTGCCTTTAATAAAAAAAATGTGATTATCAACGTCCGATGAGAGGTGTAATTAATGAAAGAGACAAAGAAAAATATGGATAGGGCCACAGTTCCTGATCAGCTTTTAATAAAGTGGCAGTCAGCTCACAGAGCTCTTTGTAAAATCATGTTCTCATTAAAGATGGGACTTCTAAAGGTGGATGAGTATAGATTGTTTGCGGCTCATTTTCTGTGGTTGTCTGTCTGGTGCTCTTTTGCAGGTTATTTTTTCCCCCTGTTCGAAATGCAAGACACACCATTAGCAGTCAACAGCAATCAGATTTTGAAACTCAGAGATCAATAAAGGGAATAGCAAGACTTTTCCATTAAGCTTTATGGGTACTCTAAACTAGATGCATCTGCCTGGAGGTAATCACTGTAAATATACAGTTGACACAGATTTGTACAGTAGGCACATTCACACACGACCCCCCCCCCCCCCCCCCCCCCCCGAGAAACTTAAAGATTCATAATAGAACTCTTAAATGATAAAGGATACAATTGTCTGAAAAAATAGCAAAATCGATAGAAGTGATGTTTAATGTCTTTGTTACAAGTGCATTGAATCCATTTTATAATGATGCCACTTATAATAAGCTATGCTCTTTTCTGTTTGACAGACACTCATGCAGCCACAACATAACACATGGCATGACTACTGGTGCAAATACAGAGGTGCATATAATATAATTTATATATAAACCTACAGATATTACAGTATTTGACCACACACTTTCAAAATAATGTAGATTACTTTTTTACCCCCCAAAAAGCTTGCTTGAAACCCTTGCATTTGGGATTTTCAGACTTTAATATAATCTTTAAATATTAAAAGACTGTGTATATTCCTGCAGGGCACTGAGGCCTAGTATATTATGACCACATCCCTAGAGTCACATGATTCCCCATGGAGACTTAAATCAAAGGAATTGCTTCTCCTTAAGCAATAAAGCCTTGAGGAATTGCAATAAAGCCTTGAGGAAAATCTTTAACTTTCAGGGCTTTAATGTACCTTGAAAACTTTCTTTATGCTTCATGCACTTTCAATGGATCATGTGTTTATAATAGCTAGAATATAGGCCAGTAGCGAGTCACTGGTGGAGCTTATCAAATAGGATAAAAAAAGTAAGCACTGTGTACGAAGATGGGGGAGAAAGTCACGTACAGAGAGCTGTGCTGTACTGTACATCAGCCTCTCATTCAGTGCATTACTCTCATACAAAGGGCTTCATGAATATTTAATGCAAACCTGTGCATGTGTTGCAGCTGACTGAGGGAGATGCCTTGTAATGTGATATTACTTTGTGAGCTGATTGTCATTCTAGCAACTGAACTAAACTGCTAAACTGCTGTCTTCTATTGAACTTCACCTCTGGGAGATTTTTTACTTCATTTTAAAATGTAAAATATCACTACCTTTCTACAGTTTATCACTTTAGCTGTGACCTACGAGCCTGACCTTATAAAAAATAATGCAGCAGTCATATCCCAGTCCCTCTCGAGGCTGCATTTTAAACAGCAGAACAAATTGTGGTTAAAAGAGCATGGGGTCAGAACTGGCATTGACATGTCACACATTTATTAACTCCCAATTCAGATTTTAGAGTTGACAAGAAAGTTAGGGTTTTTAATTCTGCAATAAAAGCAAATCATTATATTGACATAACACTAATGCTGACCTTCATGACCAGCATATACTGTTGAACACCTGCTGAAATTATACAATTACGGCACTACTGTGTTTGAAAGCAAGAAACATATATATTTTATTTATTGTAAAACAGCTTAATTTTGTATTTGATAACGTAATGATATGTAGAATATCACTCATGCAGCCCTGTAAAAAAAAAAAGAAAAGGGATTATGTTCATACAAAATAGCAGCTCCCTTGTAAAAAGATGAAGGACAGTACAATCTTCTAAAGTCAGCTTGATCGCTCTTTGCAAAAACCTGAGGAGCTTCCAAGTTAAAAGTGCATACGCAAAGACACTGCTTTTGCAGCTGTGATCAAGACTGTGTTTGGAATGATTTGAAAAATCGATCCACTCTATCACTTGCAGGTAATCATGCCTCTTTGTTTTACAAAGTTTGAGTTAGGTATATGTTCATTTTACTGAATATGTTAAATACAAAAGCTCTACAACCAGCACAAAAAAGACTTATAGCCTGTATGGCAGCTGTTTACTTTATTAAAAGCAATTAATGACAGCCTGATCAACTTGCATATTTTTAAGCGTGAAATACCAGTCATCATTGCTGCAAGCGTCGTGGAGTTTATAATTCCACATGGTGATTGTTGAGTTTGTAATTGCACAGCAAGGTAATGAGATGCACAGTTTTAGCTGCTAGCATACTGTATAATTATTGTCAGCAAGGATCAAACACTGTACCATAAAGTGCTCTTATTAGGCATATTTAGGATTCAGGCAGTTTTTAGTTCTCGATTCCAGGGTTTTGTGACTACATTTTCACCTTCTGCACTAGCAACATCAATATTCTTTTTTTTATTCATCATGTGAAATATGTGAATAAAATTGCAATAAAAAAATGTGGGGCACAGGTATCAAGCTTTTATTTAATCTTTTCTACCTATATTCAAGTTCTCCATCTCTCTCTCTCTCTCTCTCTCTCTCTCTCTCTCTCTCTCTCTCTCTCAACCCTGAATACATTATTATCTAAAGCTACAGTATTGTTATACATGAATTGAACCAGTTCCATCCTGCTAATGTTAGTGAAGCACAAGCTCTCCTTGTATACATGTTATCAATATCAGATGTGTGTCATCTGGAAGCACAGCTTTATAATATTGTTACAGGGCCTGACCAGATGGTGGCAGCAGTTACTCATGTTCTGTCTAAAAAAGAACAGTTTACTTATACTGATGCAATATGCATACAGTACTAAATATGGGTTTGACTTAACCTCCTTCACATTGGGACGGATACAAAAACCCTCTTCTAGTCTTTATATGGGGACACATGGAAGATGCAAATGCATGATGACCCCATAGGAAGATGCCATTTCCTCCATATACTGTAAAGGAATGGAAGAAAAAAACACTGAAAACATTTTTAATGAAAAATATGTTCATTATGTGTCCAAAACTACTTCAAATGTGTTTTTTTCCCAGCTATTTTCAATATTCCACGCATGAAAGTGTTAAATAGCATTGTAAATTTACTACAGGCTTTGAAGAGGGGGGCATTAAAAAAAACATTGATTTATTTAAAGTCCTGGTTTTAAAAACTGGAAGAAGATTAAAAAGGCCTGGAGGTTAAAATACATTTGTTTCAGGACTGTTGACCAGATTCACTTCTGTGTCTCTGGAGGAAAATCGGAATACTGCTGCGAGGGCATATCATTGTCAGCTGAGATAATACACTGGTAGAAATCCCCAAGGCTCCCATTGATTTAAATAGGGTTTCATTTTAGCGTGATGCATTCGCATCCCCTGAGGAGAAAAAAGCTATTGCCCCAAATGGCTTAGAATTGAGTCTCTGCTTATTTTATACAAACCAGGAAGCTCCCAGACAGTCCAGTAATTAATGGCAGTGTTACAGCATGTGGCACTCCCTCAGAATACAGCCAGACATAAGCGTTACAACAGCAGTGTTACTGAGTGTGCTGTTTTGGGTTACAGAATTCCCTTTGAAGACAAGACACTGTACTGTACTTCCCTTTTCATGGCTGGTGACTCTATTAACAAATTGCGTTTCTTAATTGAAGCATTCCTCACTGACCTTTTTTCAGACAGTAGAAGATGCTATTGGTTGAGTTGGTTAAGTTGTACAGTACAGTAGATGAGTTTCCTGCTCTCCACCTTCAATGGCTGGGCAAGTGCTGTGTTGACAGCAGTTGCTGAAGGCACAGATCACCACAGGCATATTGGGATTTTCAATTTTAATGATTTTCAGTGTTGCATGTTGTTCGATATGTTTCATAGGCAGTACATATTGAATTGGTTTTACTCAAATGCATGTGTTTGTATTTTAATCTGCAAGAGAAAATAGAACACTGTTTTTTTTCTGCAGCTCCTACACAAGAGGGCAGCAAAACCAAAGGAAAGAAAGGCAGCCCTGAGTATTGATGTCTGGGCTTTTTTTCTATTAAACGTAAAGAATAAACCTACTGTCTGTCTGCAAATGACTGTAATTTCTGCAGGCTGTGCTAGCTATATCAAGTAATTATAAATGGGACTTTGCATTTTACCAACTTTGTATTTTTTATACAAGCATAGATGCTATATACTGTAACAGTCTGTGTAGCTAAATTTAATGCCAATATCAGAATTCCTAAAGATCCCAAGATTGATCTCGGCTGATACCTGCAGATAATAATCTGAGATGTGAATCTTGAACATTTTATTGACGTGTACGTTTTTGTCCTAGCTGCGTGTGTGGAGGTCAAAGCAAATTAAAAAGATGAAGCGAGTCTGGTTCTGCATTTGTAAATGTCACATGCAGCCAAAGGCAGAGCCACCTGCTTAATCAGGGATCTAGCTTATGTCTGTGAAGAAAGCAGCTGTTAATGTATTAATGCAGAACTCATAGCGACATACTGCGATGTAGATTTCTTCGATTTTCAGTGCCAGCGGTGGCTGAGTAAACTTTTTAACATTGTTAAAGATTAATGCCACTGTGCTCTGTTAATGTCAAAACAATTAATCTCAAACAACATGTTGTTTGTAAGTCCTCATACCCCAGAGGCCATGCATGGCTGCTCAAAAGACAGGTAAGTGTTTTTGTTAGAGAATTAAGGAAAAATTCAAGTCATTTTAATTGCATACTTTACCACCGATTAAAAAGTAAGGGATTCACAAAATACATTGAGAAACTACCTGCTATTTCTATATTAGTTCTTCTAAAACCACATTTTTGTCTATGAACATGTAAAGATTTGACCACGCTGGACAAAGGCAAGTACTGAAGCACTGGAGCAGGAGTCAGAGGGTACGGTTCAAGCACAGGGTGGCATACTTTTATTAAATTAAATCAAAAATAAAATACTTTTACCCATACAAAAGCAAAAGCTGCCTAACAGGCTTTTAAAATAGCTCTATGTACCAGAGCAGGAGAGCACACAGGTAGCTAGCCTCTTCATGGAGTCCAAAACAGAACTAACTGTAACACAAAGGGCCAGGCGTAAATACAGGTGGGCCAGGTCGAATTGACAATCAATAAAGATAATACTGTTATTGAATGGATTTGGTGGAATAATTAGGCGCATTTATGCACTGTAGAATAAGGAAGCGAATGACAGATCAGGTACCAGAACAAGTTATTTACATTAAATAAAATCACCTTGCTGCAGTGGTCACTTCAACCCAGTGTGATCAAAGGACAGAGTTTTGCACCTCCCGGTCCTAGAGGTAACTTTCTGTTTGCTGCATTTTAAAGTGCAAACCAAAATGAAAGCCAAGTCATCTCAGATTTCTGACCGTCTGCCAACTCTCTGAGCTCTTCTGGCTCTTTGTGGCAGAGACGTGGAAGACCTTGGCTTGAGTCAATAAATGTTCTCAACGCATCAGTAACTTTTTACTCTTTAAGAAAAAAAACATACCAGGTTCTGTTCTGCTTGCTGTCATCTACTGCCATCTAAAACAGCTCATCAATATGAAATCATTTTCTGGAGACACAGCTCTGTTTGGTGTAACATGCTCCCATGACCATTTACTGCAGCCAGCAATAACAAAACAATATTACTAAAGGACAGCATATTAGGCTCAGCACATAAATACTATGCATTATTATCAAGTATCATCAATTACAATGCAGTGGCTCAATGGTTCTGTATTAAGAGACAACAGTAGCACACTGGCAACTACAATGATATGAGGCAGTCATCGGTAGAATGGTACAACAGTGGTAACATTTTATATATTTGGACTTACCAATGCTATTACAATGGTATGAACCAATACACGCTGGCAATCCATTTCAGTATCATGTTACCAAATCAGTGCTGGTGTGCAGGTAATCCTGTAGTCTGCTAATGGTTCTTCAATGATTTCTTCAATACCCAATGGAATTAAGTGATTGGTAACAAGAAACAACACGTACTGCTGTTTCTGTACCTAATGTTTCCATTGAGTAGTAATACACTCTTGGGAATATCCATGACCAGTACAATAGTACAAATGCTTGTATTTAATGATATGCTGAAAAAAATATCATACTTAGACAGTGTAATCAACGTGTACAACCCTGCAATGGCAAATGTCTTAACAATGCTGTATAGAGATGTAATGTTTGTTTTCTCCCAAGGATATAATATATCCCAGGGATTATAAAACTACATCTGTAGTTTTAGAACTTGAGAAAGACACCGCTGCTCAAGCATTTACAAGATGCATCTGTTACATGTGGTGGTCTGCTCCATTGTTAAACTAAGGAATGTGTTCTCAGTAACATGATGGATTGGAACATGCATGGATCTCTATTGAATTGGGGCGGCTTTTAGAGTTCAAACAAATCAGAGTTAATTACTGTTGTCAGCTGCCAACTGACATCACTGTCTTTAGACTGGTGTTTATTTTCAAAGATTAAGTCATTTGTTTTGTTTATAGAGAGGAGGGGGGTCTGCCAAGTACTTGTGATTTAACAGCATGGATCAACCATGTCGTGTTGCAAAAACAGTGACTCAGTATTATTAACGAGCTTCTGGAAAGACAGTGGTTATTTGCTCATACATTTTCTGTTATTACCTATATCTCGAGGAACCACAAATAAGAGCATACATTTAAAAATACTTAAATACTTAGAGAGCTGGGAGATTCTTGTTTGATACATACAGTAGTTAAAAGGGATATTCTCTTACTACTGAATTTAGATTAAAAAGAGAATAGCTGAAGACCTAAAGGTATTGAGTCAAACTATAGTACTACTAGGGCAGCAGTGTGGAGTAGTGGTTAGGGCTCTGGACTCTTGACCGGAGGGTTCTGGGTTCAATCCCCAGTGGGGGACACTGCTGTTGTACCCTTGAGCACGGTACTTTACCTAGATTGCTCCAGTAAAAACCCAACTGTATAAATGGGTAATTGTATGTAAAAATAAATGTGATATCTTGTAACAATTGTAAGTCGCCCTGGATAAGGGTGTCTGTTAAGAAATAAATAACAATACTGTATACTGTATAACAAACCTCCTTCAGTATTACATCTAGTAAGAGTGGAATAAAAAATACTATTCAACACTATACATATTCTTCCATGTATAACCAGTGAATGTTATGAAGGAAATATCATTAATGTGTTGCTTTCCATCTTTCTCAAAGGGCTAAAATGTTCCGTGGGAAGAAGGTTCATGGAGATTATGACATCAAAGTGGAACAAGTAAGTAATTCTAAACATTCTAAAACACGTTTCTTGAAATTGCTCGTAAAAACTTTTTTTTATTTGGGGTCCCCATAGTAAAATGTAAAATTAAATTAGGGATTTATATACGGGATATAGATTATTACATTCTTATAAAGAGCATAATTAATAACATTTATGAATTATATAAAACCACTTATAACAAATCCCTAAAGTATAAATGCAGGTTCTTGTATCCTCTATAAAGCCTTTAAAATCCATTACTGTATAATCTAATCAGCATCTATGAATTGATAATGCATAATGTATAAATTACATCTGTACCACCACCTCACAGAAATCCTAACAACGTCACTACTTGAAAACTGTACTTGTATCATTATTTTTAACTCCTCTGCTCTAATCCAGAAAAGCAACTGCCAAGGCTGGGGAAATGTGTGTGTCATTAGGTCTTGGCATATTTTTCAGTGGTAATGTACATACTTTCCATGACTCATGGAAAGACTTATCAGGTTATTTCAAAGATTTTGTTTGAAATCAAATAAATAATTTCAAATATGCACATCTCTATCTAAATACATACTCTGTTATTTTCTGAGCTGAGTGAAAGGAAGCTGACAAAAAAATGTTCAATGTTTCTCCTTGTTTTTCACAGGAGCAAACTGTGTTGGATTAAATGGGATACACGATCAGTGTTTCTCACCACCTGCTTGGGTTCTTTTTGCCATTTCCTCACTGTCTCCTTCCTATTGAAACAAAACCAAGTGACAAACTTATTGTATGCAAGGATGAATACAATGATTCAGCTGCCATAGTTTCTCCTTGGAGCTAGCAGTTTCCATGTGATGATATGAATGAAATGAAGCTACACATTACTTCACTTCTGGAAGTATTGAAGTAGTCATAGTAATCTGTTTAGTTCAGCCTTCTTATTCCACTTCTCATTTTCTGTAACAAGGGGTAAGGTTTACAGTACCTAAAATGAGAATAATTCCCACAATTGACAGAACACCATATTGACAGAAAAATATCTGGTAACACTTTACAGAAAGTGTCTCCAATTACTGTTTATTTACATAGTAGTTACTTAGTAAATACATGTGTACTGACAAATAATTACAATGTTATTATGCAGAGTTACATTGTACTTACTTTTTGCAAAATATACAGTATGTAAGTACACAGTTGTATTAGGAAAGAGTTAGGGTCAGAGTTACAGTTATACCGTGCAATAAGATTTATATTAAGTACATTGTAACTATGCATAATAACATTGTAATTATGTGTAAGTACACACATATTTACTTAGCAACTACTATGTAAATATACAGTAATTAGAGACTTTTAATGTAAAGTGTTACCAAATATCTCTTCTAGAAGCCTATTCTCTGCCTGTGAGTAATGGATTATCCTCCTCTTAATGAACCTTAGTGCACCGTGTATCTTCTCCTTCTCTGTTTTGCGATTCCTTTCCTGTTTATAGGCTATCTACCCTGAGGTAGAGCAAGGCTATTTTCACTATTAAGACAACACGCTTTGATCTTGTTCTGACTGATCAAAATACATCAGCTTGTTACTGCTTTAATTGCTTCCTTGTTCCTTTGCTGAAAAATTGCTCTGTTTTCCATAATAGCTGCCAAGTGCCAGCAACTTACTGTTCCTGAATAAAAATAAGACCCTGGTCATGAATTAACTTAACATGCATACTGGGTTTGCAATACGAAAGGATTGCAGCATGGACTGATTGTAATGCAGCACTATTTAAAATACTTGGTCAATGAGGATCCTTTCAGAGCACAAACAAATGAAAAATAACACTATGTACAGCATAATATTAATTACAAAAAAAATCAAATAAAAATAATAAATACAAAACACCCTGTTATATAACAGCGCTGTTGTCTAATAATAAGGTGATGGTGCCCACCCATATTACAAGTTGACTGATGAATGACAAATGTGCAGTAAACTAGTAAAGCACAGTAATGGTGTGCTAAAAAATAGACTTATAATAAGACATGAAAATTATGGTTAACAATGGTAAAGAAATGACAAAGAGATCAAAAGCATTGAGATCCAAACAGTTTTGACTGCACTAGTGTCAGTCTTTCTCTACAACTGGAAACCACTACTGTACTGTATGTGGAATTGAAGGTATTCATTTACAGGGGTGCAGTCCCTGTTCAATTAGAACTCCTATGGAGGGGTTCCTAGCTGTACAGAGTCCCTGTTCAATTATAACTCCTATGGAGGGGTTCCTAGCTGTGCAGAGTGCCTGTTCAATTAGACCTCCTCTGGAGGGGTTCCTAGCTGTGCAGAGTCCCTGTTCAATTAGACCTCCTCTGGAGGGGTTCCTAGCTGTGCAGAGTCCCTGTTCAATTAGAACTCCTCTGGAGGGGTTCCTAGCTGTGCAGAGTGCCTGTTCAATTAGAACTCCTCTGGAGGGGTTCCTAGCTGTGCAGAGTGCCTGTTCAATTAGAACTCCTCTGGAGGGTTCCTAGCTGTGCAGAGTCCCTGTTCAATTAGAACTCCTCTGGAGGGTTCCTAGCTGTGCAGAGTCCCTGTTCAATTAGACCCTCTCTGGAGGGGTTCCTAGCTGTGCAGTCCCTGTTCAATTAGAACTCCTCTGGAGGGTTCCTAGCTGTGCAGAGTCCCTGTTCAATTAGACCCTCTCTATTTCATGCATGAAGATGCAGGCTCTGGGTATAAAAGCAAATCATGAGGAAACCCTTTTAAAAGACAATACTGTAGTGACGTTCAAAAACACTATACCCTGCCAAAAAAGTACTTTAGCATAGTAGTACTATAGTATACTGTAGTAGTACTAAAGCAATTTTAGCAGGGATAGTTTCCTGTAATTAGGGCTTCTGTTTTGGGTTTTTTATTAATTGTATTTGTGTTTTTTTTCTGTCAAAAATATGTATAGTAGTAACCCTTCTTTCCTTTGCTGTATTCCACAACGAAATCTCTGTGGTCACAGGCACATTCACTCAGTAGTTGGGGTGGGTTTAAAGTATTCAGAACGAATCAATGATAGATACAAGTCAAGGAGGCGGGACATTGCCCAGCAGCACTGGGAAATGTATTTATTATTTTTTTTGTAGTAGGTTTTATTTTTTAATGGGAAAAGGGTAAAGGGTAATTGATTAACCATTTCCACAGTTGTTCTGGTGTTTTCCGGTGTTTATTGGCTATCCACCGGTTTTTTTTTTGTATCGGGGTGTTTTATCGGGCTTTATGGGTTAAAATAAAAAATCAGAAGCCCTACCTATAATATAGCATGTACTACAGTACATGTTCATATTAACTGTGAGTTTAACCTGTTTCAATTATGTTTTAGGCCGAGTTCTCTGAGATCAACCTGGTGTCTCATGCTGATGGTACCTGTAATGTGGACATGCAAGTGTTTCGAAATGGCACCAAGGTTGTCAGGTAAGACAAAAAAGACCCATCAACATGGACTGAGTGGGTTCTTAGTCAGACTGTGTTAGGCATGCGTTTCTTTCTGTTTTACTGGTATTGTTGCAGTAAATTAGTTTAATCAGATCATTAAATGCCTTAGCCATGTGTTCACTGAGCTGACATGGAGTGATGCCAGAACGAATGACACACAGTCAAAAGAGCCAAATGTTACTTGCAAATTAAAATCTGCTTCTACGTTTTATATATATATATATATTTTTGTTTGTCTTTGAAGGCCTAGAAAAATGACAAATGATGTGTTTGTAAATATAGTTCAAATAAATAAATAGTTTAATATATATATAATTCATATAAATGAAGAACAATCCTGTCCCAACAAAGAGGCCACAGAGAACAACTTGTGATGTGATATCTCGCTTTATTTATTTATTTATTTATTTATTTTATTTTATTTATTCATTTACACCCACCTACCCGCTGCTCTTATTGGTGCTTGTATTACTGGAGTCTGTTTCATCGTGCTTTGATTGGTCGAGAGATCTGTGAAGACACAATATGCCCACGAGTCACAATCTGTACCTGTGCTTTTACTGCGTTTTTTCGGGCTTCAAAGTGTAGTGTAAATCATTCCTGAGGCACCTCTCTAAATTCCATTCAACTGCAAAGTTCTTTCAAAACAGTAACATAACAATACCTCAGCCACAACTGTATTCTGTTTATCAAGCGTTTCCCTCTTTTTAATGAAATTGACAATGGACTCAACATATGTTCAGTGAATGTCTGTGTATGGGTTATAGCGACACTCCTAGTGTGCTTTCAGCATCGGTCTGTTCACTTCTATTCGTGCTGATATTTTGCAATACACAGATGTTTGCCGTCTATAACCCTATAGTAATATACTGGGTTATCCACTGGGGATGCACTTGGATGGAAGGAATGCCAATACGAGACAGCCTCTGATAATAGCTGAACATTGACAATTACACATATAGACATAACTGCTTTGCCAAGACAGAAGTTTTAGTAATTAGTGCATGATAAGACGTGTCTTAGGTCCAGGAGGTGTAAAGCAGCTATTTTAAATGCAAACTGCTGAAAGAGAGCAGACGAGCAAGCTAGCCTTTGGCTATACAATTATAATGTCCATTCATGTGTACATAATTGCATTACTTTTATCAGTACTTTCATTGCATTGCCAGAACAACAGAAGCACCATGCTGTCCTTTGTGTCTGTGTGCTAATCTGTCAGGTCATGATGTCCCATTTTGTTCTTAGGATTCAATTACAAAATTATCTTCAATGGCAATGTGAACACAAGTGTGCAGCTACAGTGGTAAAATGTCATATAATGACAAATCAATTCTATCCTAATTACATGAAACAATACACGTTGGTAACCCAATTCAGTATAATGGTACCATATCAGTACCAATGTGACATCATATCTGGACCAGCCTGCAATACTCCCAATCCATTGTGTTTCCATTGTTGGTAATTTGGCGGTCTGCTTGGGTTTCTACAGGGAAAAGTGGGGTGGTAAACATTATAATTGTTGCTTTTTTTTCACTCACTGACTCACTAGCAGCTATGTTTACAGTAATACTCTACTAAGTTGTGAGAAATGTTTACTCAGGGGATGCAATCAGTAATTATCCGTCTCCACAAATGACTTTACAAATTGTTAACAAATGACAAATGTGAAAAAAGCTACAATGAAAGACCTTGTTTGGATAGACTCCAAGGTAATGGAAAGAAACATCTAGCATAGTATTAATCATTCAGAATAAAAAGCAGGTTTTGAAGGCTCTAGGCCGCCTCACTAAAACTACCATTACTCATCATTACAATTATTCATACAACAGTTTGTGTATCATATATTTGGACATCATTCAATAGAGTTAGAAATTACCTTTGTTTGGTCTGGATTGAGCCAGATTGGAAGGGGTCTTTTTAATTTATTATTTATTTAAATACATTTTATTTTAATAACTAGCAACCTATAGCTATGTTTACATTTTTTTCCGATTGCACAATGCTGTACAAGATTAGTGTGGTGTCTACTGTAATCCTATCCTAACAACATTGCATTAAGTTCTTGTAGTCCAGTTAATTTATGGATATCGCTTAATGAAAGCCACAAATCCAGTTGGGACAGTTCATGTGTTGCTCAGTAACTAAAAATATTTTGCTGGATCAGACTGAAAAACACTTCAAAGAATATATACAAACCACATGAGAAATAGAACCTGATTCAACACAACCTTCCACAAGTTGTACAAGTAATTAGTCTGCATGGCTGTGTGGCGGTAAAACACACAAAAAAAAGAAATCTATAGCACATAAAATAAACAGCTGAAAAATGTTAAGGAAGATGGCAAGTTTTACGAAAGCATACTTTAATCAAAGGAAACCTCAAATCAAATGGTCTTTTAAGGAATGTTGATGCACACTGACATCCTTACTCCCCTTTCCCAGCTTCCCAGAGAGGTTTGATTGTATTTATTTATGACGATAATGATGGATAAGAATGGGTCCTCTGCGTTATGCTCTAGACCACATAGTCTCTTGTGATCTTACATTATATGTATCTATCTGACTCCCTCTCTGTTGGTTCTAATTTGACACTGGAAATACTGCCAGAGAGTGCATGGGCAAAAATATCCATTGGCTGTCCCATTGGATTACTTCTAATTAATCATAAAAGCCATGGATAGTCATTGAGGCTCTTCTGTGAATTTCAACTTTTAACTTCCTCATTTGGACTTTATTTATAGATTGTAGCCCAAAATAAGCTCCTTAATTATGCTCTTTATCTCTTGTGATTAGAGTTATCATTGGTATCAGTTTCTCTTAGGGATTTCATTTGTTAATGAAGGGTCATGGAGGAAAACATTTTCATTCAAACTGTAGTTTAAAAGTGCAATTAACTTTCCATACTTAGTTCACTTGTTCTCTTCCATATTGCACTAACCCAAATATTTTAAAACTGTAAATACAAATAAATAAATATAAAAATAAAGTGCAAAGAAGATTTATCCCTGCCTAGTAATTTCCTGTATGCTATACATTCATGTGTGCAAGTCTAGAAAATGTATGGTGAAGTCTAGAGTGACCACAAGAAGTCTTGGTAGGGTCATGCTACAATATGACTTTTGGCCTGCTAACTATTTGATGGTTTTGGTAGGAGTTCATTCTTCATTTGCTAATTTGTTTTCATCTTGTAGACTGCAGCCCCCCTCCAAAAAACACACATTTAAAGGTTCCATTACTATGACACTGGCACAGGAATGCGCTGTCTAGTTGGTTTCCATGCTTCCTCTTGGTTGCTCCCAGAATGCCTGTGAGACTGGGATGCATTGTTCATTGGTGATGACCACAGATATTAATAGTGGCTATGGTACCATAGTTGGAACGAAAAACAAAACCTGCCCACAAGAGATTATTACAGAGCCAGTATACCTAATAGTAGAAGTACAAAAAACGAAATGTTTTACTGTACTTGCATACTTGTATGAAAGAAGAGACCATCAAAAATTATTTTCATCTGAATTTGTCACTTGTTTGAAAGATCACCTGACATAATTTTTGCGGGAACTGGTCTCACTGCTTCATCTCTTGCACACATAAAATAAGAGTAAAACAAAACAGCACTCAAATCAGCCATAAAATATTCTGCCTCCCTGTAGTGCTCAGTGACAACTGCCTTTCCTCCTTCTTGGAAGCAGGAACTGCTGGCTTTTATACACACTCTCCGGGTCACATGACAAGGAGGGCCCAAACAGAATTTTTTTTTTTTTAAATAAAACACCTTTAAAGTATTTTAACAGTGGTGGAGGCCAAATGTTTCTTTTCTCAACAAAGTAAATAATACAAATTCAAACAATAATTAAATCAGAACACAAACTAATACTTTTAAGGCATTTCCTGGTTTTAAACCGGTCATGTGACCAAACATCTCATACCCCCTTACTGCAACTAAAACAAAACACAGGGGTTAAAGCAGAAATTTAAACAGAAATAGATAATGCTTTTATGGGATAAATATGCGCATTTATGAACCGTAGAACATGGGAGTGAATGAAAAAAAATGGTGCCGGTACAAAATAAGTTATTTACACAAAAAACACATTAATAAACACATTAATGTCATCCCATCACCAAAACATTCTCAAATAATTGGATTTTGACCACAAATCTATAAATTGCGTGATCAAATTGGTCGTTTTAAATTTCTAGTTAAAGAAAAAGAAGCACAACATTAAAATGACTGAAAGATGAATTGAATACAGCATACAGTTTCTGAAACTGGTCAAAAGGCTGAACCAGAGCTCTTCACTAATCAAATACTGACCACAACCTATGAAACCGGTAATGGCTTCCAATGCTACAGTGTTCAGCAAAGCATTTGCTAATTCTCATCAAATTATATGTAACATTTTGAAACCTGATCTATGGATCTTTTTACTCAGAGCTCAGGGCTTGTTTACACAGCCAGCAGACAGACTGTTTTGTCAGCTTGTTGTAAACTGTAATCGGAATATGTGGGGCAAGGCGATCACTAACACATTTTCCTGTTGTTTTCCGGTGTGTTATGTAACTTTTGTGGCCTAGAGGTATTGCGGTTATTTTATCCACAGACAGATTAATCTTAAATAGCAGTTTGGAGATGGTTGCCATTTTATTAGCTGCCAGTCGCTTTTGTTTTTTGAAAAGGTCAGCTGGAGCTAATAACATTTTAAGAATCCATTTTCTTTTAAATAAATGGAGTAGTTTAAACAGAATGGCAGTTATATATTACAATTGGGACTGTGATGTGATCACCTCTGCTGTATGCTTCTGTTGCTATTGATTTACGTTAAGAAGTGAAAGCCATTTTTTCTTTCGTACAGTTTTTACTAAATAAAGACAGTCGCCTTACGGAGCCACTGGTTTTTAATTAGCCTTTTTGGTATTGGTTCCTGGTGATACATAGACACTATGTCATGATTTGCTGTTTGGATTTTTTTTAATGGCTCTTTAAGGTGTCATTTATTACCCTTTACTAAGATTTTTATTTAGTACACACACAATATTATTACTGAGATACTGAGATTATTTTTCATTTTTTTTACATTTAAATGAAGGTCATTAAATGTAAATTGTCCACACATCCAATCAATTGGTCATTTATGGACCATTATACATTAGTTCGACACTGAGTTAATTCTAGGATCGCAAAGATGTAATGCTTGAAACACCGCTGTGCCATCACCTGCTTTTAGAATAGTTGTTGTGTTGTAGGTCTAGTAAACTCACTGCGGTAAGCATGCTTTTGCTTTTAAGTGCAATTTGAAACGATGATTTCTTTTGCTTCAGGTCATTCAAGCCTGACTTTGTCCTCATTCGACAACATGCCTTCAGTATGGCAGAGAATGAAGATTTCCGTAACATGATTATAGGACTGCAGTACGGTGGGGTTCCCAGTATCAACTCATTGGAGTCCATTTACAACCTCTGTGACAAGCCTTGGGTGGTAAGTAGAGTTTAAGAAATGCTTATCAGTCAAAGAAATAGAGGTTGACGCAAGTATGTGTTGCTATCTCGCATCTCTGTAGATGTGCTATACTGTATGTTCAGTCAAAGCACTGAAGAGCCCTGTGTATTGGACCGTTAAATAGCATAGTTTAATACTGAATAAAACTGAAAAAAAGTGAACTGTTAGAGCATCTTGACTGCTGTTGTGTAGCTGCCTAGTTCCTGAAGTTACAAACTCTTTGCAATCATTTTTCACATAGTAATTATTATACTGTCTTTAGTTACAACAGCCCCAAAGCATGTTGCTTCGCCCATTAATTTCCTTAATGGCTCCTTGGTGTATTAGTGAAACATTGGCTTGATTTGAAACATCTGCTGTTTGCGCTATTTGTGAAACTTCTTGAAGGGACCGTTAATTCTTCATCAGTAAGGACAAAAAAGGTTAATTCTCATCATCAGTTTTCGTGTAATCAGTTCATTACATTAACACTGCGTGCATCCAAAGAAGGAGACTATTGGTGTTATACTGTTAGGCATTATTTTGTCTTTGTTGATGTTCGTTGTGTAAGTGCTTTGGCGAAACTTAATTTTGTCATGCCAATAAAGCCTTTTTTGAATTTGAATTTGAATTTGAATATTGCTCATAAAATCAGTAGAATTAGAAAAAAACAAATACATTTTCAAAATGTTAGGGCGTCCCTTCTTCAAGTATGCTTCTTTTGTTGTTGTTCAAATCATTAACCTCAAGTTCAGACAATCGGTTTTTGAGGTTGGGTTTAGAGGTATAATTATAAACGCTGTCCAGATGTGCTGACGTTGACATTAGCAAAAGAATATCCTGGTAAAACGTGCATAAATATTAGCATTTTTGACTTGAGGTTTTATTTTATTTTGCAGTTTGGCCAGTTGATCAGCACCTACAGGAGCTTTGGTGCTGAGAAATTCCCCCTGATAGAGCAGACCTTCTACCCGAACCATAAGGAAATGGTAAGACTGGAGTATGTCTTTATGATACTGCAGAAAAAGCTTTGCAATTGAGTGTTTTCGGGCTGCTTTGTCAAGGAGCAGGGCTGGCGGTGAAGGTCTCTGTACATTTTGACACACAAGCACAACTTTAAGACTTGCAAACAGTCTTTTTTGCTTGCGGTCCAGCTGTAGACTAAATGCTTTTGCGCATGGAAAGCATGCGAGTAGGGACATCTGCAGAGAGTTTTGATCATATCTGTGGAATGTATGAGTGGCTTGGCTCTTGCAGTTTTTCCATTCTTACTGTATGTAATCTCTGCATTAATCCTATCTGCCCTAACCATATACAAACTCAACCAGCATGAAGGAATATTTGTTTAAGCCCAGTAAGATCACTGAAAGAAATTGCCAATTGAACCATGTTGTGTGAACCCTCAGAATCTCCTACCTCTGATACTTTATATCTGGTAATGGATTTGAATGCTGATGAGCAGATTCATTAAAAAAAAAAATACAGCACCATGCATTGTACTATGGCAACATTCAATCAAGCTTTCCTCAGGCAAGATCATATGTGTTTTAAATAATAAAGCTTACTGAATGCTAACATGTCTGTTTACATAGTGGCATGTCTGTTTACATAGTGGTGTGTTTGGGATGTGCCCTCCTATATCTGGATGTTTTTGATTAATAGATCCGCACAACAAGATACAAGGTGGTGTTTTACAGTATGCTGTTACTGAATTACCCCCCCCCCTGGACATGAATGGGAAGAGACTGACTCATGAAATACTGTATTGAATGACTTTTATAAACAATTTTTTTGGCATGACAGGATAGAAAAAAAAAAATCCACTACAGCGAAACATAAATACACATAGAAACATAGTTTTTGTATAAAACAGTTTTCTACAGAAACTTGACAGCCATGGTTATTACATGTACAGATGCGTCTATTAAAGGCTTGTTTTAGCTTTTTTGGCAAGAGAGTAATGTTTTACAAAGCACAATATCAGGAAAGGTGACATTATATAAGAAGTGCCTTTTATTGACTAGCCCATCATTAATGACTGAATATGGAAATGCAATGACAAATATCTAAACTGAGACCCTGTAAATATAAACACTACAAAGATGCTGTGTCTATTTGTTTATACCATTTGTGCTGTTAATCTTTACATTGTTAATAATAAGAATACAAATATATACATTCTCATCACACAGTATACAGAAATTGGGATTTACTCATAAAAAAAAAGATTCTTACAAAATGTATTTCATAGATTGCTGAATAATTTTAACTGTGACTTGCCTTTTAGTTTATCTTTATTATTTTAAATCTCACACATATTACTAGACTGCAGCAAGGTGTATCTTCAGGTCTTTATTCTTGTACATTCACAACGGTGGATAGGCAGACAGTTGTGCTTTAGAATTAAAGGAATGCATTGAACCACAAGAGTTCCTTTATGCAGAGTGGACCGGTTTTGCGGCAGATCTGACTACAAGCATCACCTTTGTGTCTCTTCTCTTGAGAGCTGATTGGGTTTAAGGGTCTGAAATGTCCATGAACTCTTTCTCCGGGGGAGAGCCTCCTCGGTACCAGCTGCAGGAGCCATCGGTGCGCTTGATGCAGGCAAAGTGCTTGGCCTGGTGCCCATTCAGGCTCTTATCTGTCAGCCAGTCCGTCCAAAGGCACTCATTCTCTGCGGTGGTGGAGCAGGGCAAAGTGTAGCATCTGGAAATCTGAAGAGAAGTTTACAGTTATTTTCTTTTTTTATATCGACATAACCATTTGTCTCTAGGGTTAGAAGCCAATTTTACATCGGAATTTGATCTGATAACTTCCAAAAATCAATGTGAGCGAACAAGCTTTATTGAGTTCTTAAACTTTGAGGACTCTGGATCAAGTAAATAACACCTGATAAAGTCAGGACGAATATATACCAAGTTTCCTTTGGAGCTTTTTTCATTGAAATGCACCCTGCTATGAAAATCTGCTTTCATTTTGGTTTCCATATTTATCAACTAAACATTAATATGATTAATATTAATGGGATTAACATATGATTAATATTAATACGATGGATTTTTTTTTTTTAGCTTAAATAAGTTGTTGACGCATTGTTCCATTGATTTTAATCCTAGAACTATTATCCATAAGAACATCATGTCTACTAAAACTAAATGTTGAAGCAATTCACAGTTGCAAAAGTTGCTATTTTCAGAAAGCTGTTACTTATACATTAAAAATGTATCTTGCTACAGTTGCTGCTACAGCAGCTGTCAGAGGGAAGGCACTTACTCTGCAATCACAGCCCATTTCATATCTGTGATTGAGGCTCTTCTTTTGTGACATTGACAGGTTGTCCCAGGGCTCAATGAAATCACACAGGCCAATCATAACTCTCCCATCCTCCCACACCCTGCCTGTGAGACAGGGGGCAAAAATGTTAAAACTCACCAGGTCCTTTATTAAAGGCACGCTGTAGTTACAAAGATTGAAGACAAGGAGACCAAATAACATATACAGTAGAAACTAGACTCAAATAGTTCTAATAATCAATTATATTACTCAGCATTTATTAGTGGTGTGTCATGCAATCTGTAGCAATATATGTGGAACCTATTATAATGGATAGAGTTTCCTGTTTAAAGGTTCCTAGTTATCGAAAGAAACAAGTGTGACACAGTTATGGATACACAGAAAAGAGGAACTTTGTTTGTTATTTTTTGCAGTTGGGAGTTTCTGTCTAATTATTTAACTGTATTATCCCTATAAGCTTGAAACACAAACCATTGTCTTTTAATGTATCTTTAATATTTTAAATCCCACACACAACATTATTAGACTGCAGTATATAAACTGATTGAAAAGGGTCCACGCACACATTGAAGCAGTGTCTCATCAGAGGAAATGACATATCTTAATGGCCAGAAGAGGGCACAGTTGCTGGTGGCAATTGTTTTACATTGCAAACAAACCCATTTAGGTATTTCATTCAATGCCAGAACAACTGAATTAGTGTTTGAGCTACATGTGGACAATGTGAGTACAAATCTCAGTCACTTATGTAAGAAGGCAAAGCGTTCAGAATAAAAGCGCATTGTGAATTGGAATTGAAAGCATATCATTGGTGTTTTTTGTACCTGACAGGAGATATTGGGCCTTGTTATTAGCTTCAAGCTTTACACCACACAGCGATGAATAAGGAGGGGTGTACACATACTGGATATCCTTGAACTTTTCAAAGCCTTTAAACATCTGGGTGGGAAAAAAAATGACATAAAATAGTTAGTTGAAACATCTTGTCATCATAACACAGAAGAATGCCCTAGTAACTTGTTCCTATATATTTTGAAGTATATCACCTGGAACGAAAACAATGTAAAACTATAGAAATATATCTGTATGGAACCATTTTTTCACAGTGTCTTTTCCTGGAATAAATAAAGGAGCAGAGGTGCAATGCTGAAGCTTGTATGAAAATGCTGGCTTGTGAGATACTGTGGTGTGCAGGTGTTGCTGCCCAGCCTGAGTATACCGTTTGAAATGAATGTAATATCACTACAGTCTTGTCCTTTATTACCATCGTTCTACTATTCTTACCTTTACTAGTTTGATTTCATACTGGATCATCTTGAAGTGGGACAAGGAGCTGTTGCTGGGAGAGACCATCTTTTCACCAGCAATTTTGGCCCGAATTACTGTAAAATACATTTTTTTAAAAATCATGTAAAAAGTGCATACATGTTTTACACATACAGTACAAAGCATCAAGTTATTTCAGGTGAAATAAAGATAAACAGGTATTTTTTGGAATTTTTTACCACATTTATTTCTGCGAACAATAAAAGTGGCTTTTTTTTGTCAGGTACTGCAGCAAATTATCTTTCTTTCTTTCTTTCTTTCTTTTTTTTCTTTCTTTGCCTTGCTTACTTTCTAACCAGAGAGACCCTAAGAAAATCCAGTTTACTTGTTCCTCAGAAATTGCCATGGTCTGACTCTGCTAATGACAAGCTATTTCCATTTCCTGCTTATTAACAGAAAAGTGCTGCATTAATAAGTGTGGGGAGGGAGGTTTCAGGCGACTTCTAGAAAACAGAACCTCAAGTGCCAAAATCAGTATGTAGGATCACTAGGCAATCCCTAGTGACAAACCTGCCTTAGGCCCTGCTTAAATGAACATCAATTTACAGTAATTGGTTCTTAGAAACCAATACAAATTATGATAGCTTTCTCAGGACAAGTAGGCAGAAATTTGAAGAAGGCTGCGTCCAATTTGGTCGAAACCAGGGACTGATGTAAAGTGATCATACAGATGCTAAACTTGCAGCCCTACGTATATCAGTTAGTGTAGACAGCAGATTAAAAAGGCAGACTTTTTTTCTTATCTGCACTGCTTTAAGAGAAATGCTGTTGGATGAATGCTATTATCCATGTATGCCTACTGCAAAGGCTGTGAGGAAGTGTTTGATAAAACCATTTTAAAAGTTCCTAAACGGGGGAAAACACCTTCTATTATAGCAGGATCAATAATTTAAAATAGCAGACAAATTGAGCCATTCTCACAAAGCCTTTTACTTCAAAGTATCGTTTCTGAAAATAGATCAACACCTGTTAATGTTGCCAAATTAGAAGAAAAAAAACTTGAAGAGTCCTTAAGCCAAATTACTGAGCTTATTACAAGTGGGCGTTTTTCTCCTGTCATAAAGAAAATGATGCTAATGAAACATAATGAATTTCCCTCAAAGTGTTTTCTTTTTGATGCAAGCAGACAAATTAAATGCATGACATGGCTCTGCTTCTGCTAATACTGTTTGTGCTGTTGTTGGACGATGTTTGGGGGAACAGAATACTTTCCATTTGAACAGCCTCCACTCTCACTGTATCTGGCACTGAAGACCCTGCTGCACACTTAATATTCAGAGGCTGTTGCTTGTCATGTAAGCCCTTCACTATCTGTTCTATTGGGCAGCCTTACAAACAAAAAGCAAGCATGCATTCTTGCAAAGAGACGTTGAAAATACTGAGCCTACAAGCTTTATTGATATGAAGCATTGGCAAATGCGTCGTGCATTTTTGGAAACTTTGTATTCAGGTCATTCTTGCAGCGTTGTAGATTATGCTCTAATTGGGTAAGCAATTTAAATGCTACATACTGTGCTAAATCACTTCAGATCTCAGCTACCAGTAGTTTAGCATCATTTGTTTTTCAACAAAACCTCTGGAATACTAAACACTTATCCCTATATTTCGCTACCGTTGGACCCCCGAGAGTATAGTGTTATGTCAATGCTGCAGTAAATCTGTCAGGCTCAATCCAAGATAAGCCTGTTTCTATGCCCAAACACTACAAGGCATTTGTGTAGCTTATTCAGGAAACAGATGTAATTACATAATACTATGACTAACATGCAAAACGTGTGATGTCATCTTTAAACCCACTGGAGTCACTGCATCCTCATCTAGGAACGTAAATTCAGATTAATACAAACCAACAAAAAAAATTAATGTACTCAGCATTTTTAGCCTAACTACGTGAACTACAGAATGGAAAATATAAGAATTTGTATATACCACACACTTTTGTTATTTTAAAGTTTAGATATAACTAAATAGGAATGGTCATTTCTTCTTCCCAAGTATTATTTTACTCTAAAGTTGTACAATATATTTTATTACATGAGAGGCACAAGAGTTTCTATGAAAAATAAAAGTCTACGCTATAATAATAATTCATAGTTATATTCTTGAAATGGTCTTGTTTATTAGTCAATTAATGTGTCTTTGTAAAATAATGTTGTATCACTGCTTTAGTAGTGTAAATACTGTATAATCAGCATTACTGGTAGTTGTAACTGGTATCAGAACCCAACTTTTGTATTCTATTAAAGAGCAACTTGATATGGATATGAAATATTCAAGTAACTAATGTACGTTGTGTGTATATATATATATATATATATATATATATATATATATATATATATATATATATATATATATATATATATATATATATCTGTTTTAGTCTTCACAACCTGGTAACTTTTTAAAAAGTTAAAGCATTCCTGCGGCCTCAATTTAGTCCTCTCTCCGAGTATCTCTAGTACACCAGAGTGTAACCGCTAACCTGTCCCCCTGAAACACTGCCTTTAATGAATGTAAGAGATACATCAGTTACATTAGTTAAGATAATATTTCATACCAGTACAAGGTTGCTCTTTGAGTAACAAGGGATACTTTCCTTTTGCAGCAATGTACAGCACAAACATGTACAAAAATGTTTTTTTGAACATTAAACCCTTTTTCCAACCACCACTTTATTTTTTTTGCTTCTGTTGCTTTTTACTTTATTAAAAACAGCAGTCAGCTGAACTGAGGAATGCCAAAACCCCAGAACCCTTTCAACAGTGTCTCTCACCAAAGCTTCTCAATGGAATATTCATTTCTACATTCCTTTTTTTTTAAATGCCTTGAAAAGTTAGTCAAATCAAGGACCATACTGTATTTGATCAGGCTAGAATCTGCTGTCTGATCTTATGGCTGAAATACTGAACACAGTATACTATTAAACAGCACATTCTGTGTGAAACGAGATGAACTAGCGATCGCTGCAATAAATCTATTGCTTTTCTCAGTGGCGCAAATTACAACAATAAGGAGATCGTAAAAAGAGGGAGAAAGAAAATATGCTTCTGATCATTCTGGTGAAGAAGTGTGCAATCAGCCTTCGGAAAAGTTTAGGACAGTAAAGTATTGTAGAGCAAAGTGAAAGCAAAGTTAAAGTGAAACACGGTGTACCCCATGGTAAAGCTCACTAAATGCAGTGCAAGCATGGTAAACTACAGAATCATTGTAGACAATGTTTAGAAGGGAGAGTGGTCGTCCAGTGGATCACTGAGAATGAACCCAGTACACAGCTACGGTCAAAAGTTTTCTATCACCTAGAATTTTAACTATAAGAACATAATTTAGATCTTTTATTTAAAATCATGTAATCAAAGAAACTACAAAATCATATTGCAAAAGTCTACCGGAAGCCATAATAGTAGTACAGTGTTTCATGTTAGATTTCGAAATGTCACATTTTTCAATTTTTTTTGTTAAGAATATGGAAAACTACAAAGCAGTATGTAATTCAATATGTTAACATATCATTATTCAGCAAGTTTCATTCGACTTTTGTCCATAGCTTTAGAGCTTCCCCAGCTGCCTCCCCAGTCCTCTTAGCCCGGTCAGAGCTCTGTGGGATCATTGGAGACAACAATGGGTTGAATTGTCTTGCTTGAAGTTGCAATTTGCACTCGGGCATTTAAGGGCTTTGAAGTTATTTCTTTCTAACTTAGTTTTCTTTTCATTGTATTTCAGAATACATAGTGCAAAATACTATGTAGATAACCCAATACAAACAACACTATTAAACTGAATGTCCTTGTTTCCAATAAGCCATTTATTCTGTTTATTTACAAGTAAATAACCATTAAATTATACCCTTTCTTTAAAATTATTAAAGTTTCACAACAATCTGCTAAGTTTGTATTGAAACATTTTCATACTAGGCAGCAGAAAATCGAGATTCTTACAATTTTTAGAGCGTCTGCTAAGAAATAAATAATAAATATAAATGACAATTTCAGATATTTAATAACCTGTTTTAAAAAGCCATAAACACTATATATATATATATATATATATATATATATATATATATATATATATATATATATATATATATATATATATATATATAGCAGCAGCTTAGAAACCATGTTATTTTCTTTTTAATGTTGTCTCTATGTAATAATATGCTTCATAGGAATGGCATATTAAATACAGTATATATTTATTTCCATAACATCAAGTTTTATGTTTCCAGTAAAAAAAAAAAGACCCCACAATTATTTCTATAAGAAATGGCTTGCAGTGACACACCAACATCAGGACAAAAACCTAATTCCTAATTTAGTTTTGATCAGATATGCTTACCTTACCAAAACCTTACCACAGCACTGGAAGAACTCAATACCTCATGACATCCAGTAGTGCCTGATTGCTTAAGAATTACCCCATAACTACTTTTCAAAAGACTTACTGACACCCCAAAGTATAAAGAAAGTGATGAAAATGTCCCGTATTTGAGAGAGTCATCGAGGGTCTGTTTTTAAAAGACACTGGGCTCTGTTTCAGTTTGGCCAATGCCAGGTTTGTGTCAACAATACAGTTCATTCTCATTTCTACCCTTTACGGGACAGTTAAGGGCCTGATAACCTGGGGCAAATTCATTGTAAAGTTGCACATTCAACTAGAAAATATTGTACCGTGTACTGTGTGACAGAAGTTTTCTAACATTTTTTTCGAACGAGGAGATCTCTTTTCTGAGGCTTAGGCTGTGTAAACAACATCAGTGAATGGATCGTGCAGCATGAGGCCACTGCTTCTGTTCCCCTGTCTATGCACTGGCGGAGCCCCAAAGCCCCAGAGTTATCAATTTCCGATTCACACTCACACTCACACAGACACCCACACACAGACACTCTCTTCAAAACCATCCCCCCTGCCAAAGTGCTAAAGGTCTTTACTGTGCCTGCAGGAGCTGTCAGTGGATGTGTGCTATCTGCCAGTGGTGCCGAATGTATGGTAGCTAGGGTGTTTTGAAAAGATGGCCTTCAGTAACAAAAGATACCCTGTCAAGCAGTGACAGAGAGCCACACCACTAATCATTTAGACAAAAAAGTCACAGTGAAAAGTGCTTGGCCCAGACCTAATTAATTTCTCTGCTTGGTTTTGCCGGGAGTGCTAAACTACATGATACTGTTTGGGACTGGCCTTGCGCATTCAGACTGCAGGCAAGAAGGCAGGGACACCCACCAGGTCCTGACGTTTTCAGCTCAAGATCCTATTTTCTGAACTCCTGAGTAAACTTCTGACTGTGATTGGATTTAGCAGTATTAATGTGCCAACATACCTCCATACTGCATCTGGATGTCCTCTGTTACACTTTTGAAACCTATTCACTGTTTACTTGTAGAACTAAAATCATAAAGGTTTTTTATCAAACACACATTAAAGAACAGTCTTTGAGTACGAACATTAACTATGAAAAAGAAGAGTACGGTGCCAAAGATTTGTAATTGTAGCTGTTCCCTGGAGCTCGGCATTAGCTGAAGGCAAAAATATTTGCATATCCTCGTTAGTCATAGTTGAAAAAGGACATTTAAAAAAAAACACCAAATTTGTTTAAATAACAGCTTTACAAAAATAAAAATAAAATCAATATTCACAAACAGAGCCCGGGGCTTGTCATGTTCACAAAGATTCCCTGTCAGAGTCTTTAAAGCCATTAATCTGTATGCAAGCAGTTTCCTCTCTCCTATAGAGATGCTAATTTGGTGACACTTTTGAAACGTGTTGTACATTAATGTTAATGCAGCTTGGAAGCTCACCAGCAGCGCGTTGGCATTCTGAACCTTACAGACTGCTAAATGTCACGTTTTCTACGTGTGTCGAAGACTTCTGGGAAAGTTACAAGACACCTATTCAAATTGTGTGACAAAATCCATTCTCTCTTTGTTGTTTAAAAAACACACACATATATATATATAGTCTGTATGTATATATATATATATATATATATATATATATATATATATATATATATATATATATATAGTATCAAAAGACACAGAAAGAAAATATTAATAATATTTATAAACTTTATAGAATATAGTACTGTCGAGGTGCACTGTCCGCTATTGAAAAGCAGTCATGAAAATGACTGGTTCGGTCTTTTAAATGTCTGAGAAATGTCCTCTGTCATAACTTCAATCTTTAACAGATTTCTATGGCAAATTTATATATATATATATATATATATATATATATATATATATATATATATATATATATATATATATATGTATATATTTTAATGTAAACAAGTACATATTTTTAATGTAATGCTTTAAAATAGAAGCAAAGCATTTTAAGTAGAGTAGCAAACAACAGTACTGATCCTCCTAGGTGAGCAATAATGCTGTTATAGTGTAACTGGTAAACCACAGTAACAGCTTTAGGTGGTGCAGTGAATATGACGGAATGAGATGGCCTCCTGGGAGGTTTTGTTAGGGATCTCAGGGTGCATTCACATTTGGTTCGTTAAGGCTGATTTTTTCAAACTCAGTGTGGTGTGGTTCGGTTAGTTTTTGAAGTATATGTGAATGTTCCAAAAGAACCCAGTCCCTTTCAGAGTTTGTGTTAATCAAACCGAACCGAGTAATTCTCAAGAGGTGGTCTCAGTCTGTTTGGGCAGTCAGTTCAGATTTTTTTTTTTTTTTTTGCACCAAGGTGCATATTTGAAAACAAAAGGAACATTTCCAGGTGAACTCAGTTGGGTTTGTTTATAAACTAACCAGATCTGAAAAGGTCCTTAGAATCTTACAGTGCTCTGAGGGTTCTACCGAGCGGACGTTGTGCTCATCTGCTAAATTCAATTCCTAAAGGTTTGGAAGGTAATATTTACACTTACATACAATAACTTAGCAAAGAGCTGCAGATTAGAAAAACCAAAAAAAAGACTGAGAAGAAAAAATACTTTCAAGTATGTATTTAGCACATTTATAATTAACCAAAATCCTCTAGATTTCAAAAATGCTATTAATGCCAAAAGCTTTGCATGCTGATAGCAATAGAGCAGCCAAACTTATTCCCAGGATATTGAGGATTTCAGTCCAGGCTGTGTAGATGGATATACACCAGTGGTGATTCAAAGAGCTGGAAACAGCAAATGAAGTCCATACATTCCTGTCTAATGCTGTGGACTCCCTGCAACACTTATGTGTTTTTTTGCACACTGAGTTGTTTGTATGGCTGTAAAGCTGAATCTGACCGCATGTGTGGAGAGTGGAAAGTGAATGTTAAACCAAACAGAACTCACCACGGTTTCAATGGACTATGGGACTGTGACAGTTTCCTTAGCTTGCAAAGGAATTTAGTAAGATGAACACATTTTGAAATTATTTATATTAGCAAAAATGTAAAAACTTGTCATCTGATTGAAAATCAATGTTTTTTTTGTTGCTATTTTGATATATTATACTGTGCTACCTCACCATCTATTAAACCTATAAGAAGCAGAATGTGTATATATATAAATAAAGCCCTCCCTTTTTTGATTCACTTTTAGACCTCTACACTTTCATTTCACATAGTATTTTGTTTCTTATGTGCTATACCATTTTCTAGCCTTTTTACATTTTCATTTTAATAAAGCATTTTAATAACATTTCTCATCAAAGACAGCTTTTGACTGCTTGAGACAATATAGCTCAGCACGACCATTTCTCTTTTCATGAGTAAGGCAATAATAACATATTTTGTTTTACATTACAGAAATAAAACAGGCTTTCTTTCTGAGTAATATTTTGGATTAAAAATAAAACTTTCCCAAGAGGTCGTTCTTTAAATGCTACATTGAAAAACTTTTCAAGTGAGCTTCAGATAACTCAATGAGGATTCACTATCGCTGTGAAGCTAACAATGCTTATTGCATGCACTGAGCATTTAGCACAGCTTACCTATTTCAGAGTTGCAGAAAGCTTGTTGAGGGTGTGCTGGAGCACAGCTGCATGCCTCCACCAGCTCCTGAAGTCTTAGGGTCAGTAGAAGCAATACAAGGGACAGCAAGCCAGGAACAGTACTCATGATGCAGTACACAGATCTCTTTCCTCTAAGCAAATCTGCACGCTATTCACTTCTCAGTCCTTCTTCAAGGTAGAAACTGCTGCTGAAAGCTACAGTGCTGCAGTAAAAACACCTTCTCAGCCCACTGGTTCTTCTTGCACTGGTGCTTCAGTCTGACAGAAGGAACCTCTTATGTACGTCTTTGTTTGACATTGAGGATCCCGCCTCTACAGATAGACCCGCCCCATTTAATAAAAGATGTCATACTTCTGAGTCACCAAATAAACAGTTTACAGCAAAACTCTTTTTTTTATTATCATCTGAATGAAGGAAATTAATGTTTAACAATTTTACAGGAAATATGTCTTGCAGTATTGCTTCAATAGCTAGGTTCGTTTTTTTCTTCTTCTTTCTGATTCTGGAACAGTGCACCTGTTAATTCTATAAAGGTTATCAAGACCCCAAAAATATTCCAATATTCTAAATGTAATACCAAATTAGGGGGATGAAGGTTAAAAATATACACACATTTTAGCATGCCCTGAATCATTGTTATTATACTGTATAATGATGGAAACAGGTAAATATTCTAAACAAACCTTTGTGATCGCACTTATTTTTCATATTACTAATGCAGCACAGCTTGCTTTATCATATAAGTACAGTGTAAGTAACCAGTATTAAAATACTATACCGTTTTGGACTGGTACAGTAAAGTCATAATAACATGTGAGTTTGTTTTAGTTTTTGGTCAATGTGTCACAGTAGTGATACAGATGTAATGGCTCAGGAGACCAAAGGCCTTTTTCACACACTATTATTTTGCACATAGATTTAGTTTAATTGCCTTATATGGGTGCATTGTTTAAAGTTAGATTTACTGTAAGTGAAATTTGGTCCACTGACTTCTACAGTACCTTGACTGAATCTTTATTTGACTAGATTTATATTACTGTATCTTATCCTATCTGCATTCTGTGATACTGGGGGTCATAATTACAGCCAGGGTTAAAGCAGGCTTAACCAAGGCACACATACACAGAGGGTCCTCATAACAGCATCATTATTTGTGAAATGTGTATACAGTAAAATCAGTTTAGCAGAATATACCCAATTCAAAAAGTCAACAGGAGGCTAGGCGCCCATGATAAAGGTTTGGGAAAATTCAGTGCAGTTATCATAATCAATATGTAGTGTGTGACAGAAAGATGGACACAAACAGCATAAGGGTTCATTTTTTCAATGAGGATCTCAAAAACAGACACATTGCCCCAAGAGCACACTGTACTGACATTACTTTCCATACTCACATCTAGCCACTAGGGTGCACAGTTCTCTCTCCTCTCGCTCTGTTCCGAAACATGAGCACTGAAGCTCTCGTTGTCGTCTCTGCTTCTCAATGGGAGCGACGGTGCTGGTTCATTGATCAGGACTTCTTTTTCAGGATATCACAGTAGCTTCTGATATCCCAAGTTGGCTGGTACAACAATTGCTTGATTCACCAGCCAATATTTGACCGTTAGGGTTTTTTCTTCCTCCACTATCTCTAAGTCAAATGCTGTCACCATCGTACCTAACTCTTGGTCTGTGCCAGGGCTCTTTACTGTAATCCTTGGTTAAATGATCCATGCTATGGATGTGTTTTTCAGCTGCTGCCAAAATGGGAAAACTTGTTTTCCCTGGAGTGAGGTTGCAAGCTTGGTTGCCCCTTATGTTTGCGTGGGATGCTTATGCGTGCAAGGTATATTAAGCTGTTGTTGTTGGTAGTTTTGTTGTTGTTGTTGTTATTTATCACCAACTGACATAGGCTTATGATAAGTCCTGTGATAAAATTAGAATTTTCTAGCGTTATAACTTTCAAAAGTAGGTTATTTTCACCAGACGTTTGAAAGCAAGTTTAAAACAGAATTTTAGGTCAATATGAAAATATCATAGCACCATAACAACTTACATGATTAGACGCGTAGGATGGTAATAATTTTGATGTGGGAAGCACTGACGCAAATGTCTTGAAAAATGAAACACTTAATGTGCCCTTGCAATTTGTGCCATTGTTGTTTGTGTTTATGTGCATTAGTGTGGCCATAGTGAGTACACTCAAAGGATATGTAGTCCCACGCATGGCCAGGTTGTTATTATTAACATTTGATTAGCAATTCAAATAAAGAGCTGTGTTTTGTTACAGTATTGGGTATTAAAGAGCAGCAAGTCTTCATTCAATGCCAGATAGAAGACAATCAAAACAACTTTGATTCCAAACTCTTCTCATTGAACTACAGAGGGTTTGTCTAAACAAGGGACTTCCCTGTGTTTTGAGTTTAAACAGTTTTTTTTTTCAATGAAATATATTCACCAAACATGATTTACAAATGTTAAAGTAGGGACATTGTTTCTCAAAACACACATATCAGAGCCTTGTAAAAGTGTCAAAAGAAAACAGAAGCCACCAGAAAACGATATGAGCATATGTAACTGTCATGTTTATTTCGTTAAATTCAATTTGACCTTAAAAAGCACACCCTTTGGTTTGTATTCCAGCCTTGAAACAAGATTCCTCAATGGAATGAAATGTGTTCCACCATGTTTAGAGTTATTAGTGTCACTTTGTAATAATTTCGATGAGCTCTCCAAGTGCATCAGCTGACACAGCATGTAATCCATGTTGATTTGCACAACATTAAAAGAGGTCAAAACCTGAAGTTACCAAACTATTGAGAAAACAACCTGATTGCAGGTTTTTGCAGAACATACCGTATGACGCAAGCTAATTTACAAATCTAGTCAATAATTGCATCCATCGGTTCATATAAGTGCAGGTTCACAGATGGGTCACACGTGTCAAATTAAAAGAAGCCATTCCATCGGTTTCATGTCAATGCCTTGCTTAACCATTCAGTGCAACTGTATTTAGAGATTTCTACCATGTGGAAATAGCACCATGTGTTTCTGATTCCTTTCAGGGCTGTAAAATAACCATCCGCACATTTCAGCTTGGGCTGGTTGGCTTTTGCAGTTTTATACTTAGCAGGTCAAAATGAAAAGGGCTATAAATCCAAATGGTTTCTTTAGACAATGGATGCACCATACACTGGTAATGCAAAGTATCAGTGTTACTCCTTGTTTTAAATGTGTTTCATTTAAAATTGTACTTTCAGTTTGAAGTAAAGCTTGTCTCAATTGTGTTTTTAGCAAACTCAATTAAGTAAAGAATTGCATGACTAACAGAAAATGACTTTTTGTCTTTTATGTATTATGTGTGTTTTATGTATTTATTTTGTTATATAGAGATGGTATTATTTGTATGTGATTCCACTTGTAGTGAATGAACAAAGGGTGGAAATCCTATAACAGAGCCTGTATTTTGGGAAACTGCACCGAGTCATCATGCATCATGGAGTTTTCCACTAGTAAAGCTACAAAACGGTGTTGAGTCATATTAATGGGTTATTACAACATATTTTTAATTTCATAATATATGTGGAAAGCTACATGATGTGTGATAGTAATAATACTTTAAACTTTTAGTTTTTTGTTTTATTGTATTTGCTTTGTACATTTCAATACAAATGATGGGCATTGCTGTTCAGTGTGCAATTGCTGTATATGCAGTAAGCCAGTAGCCAGTTCAGTAGCTGCTGAAAGCTGTTTCCCGATGACCTGCTGGAGATCAAATGTTGGAGATAATGGGCACCTTTCAAAGAAAAACCAGGGATAGGGAACAGACACGGGTACTAAACTGCTCTCTCACCAATCACAAGGTGATCCTTGTAGTCCAGGGTTGGAAGTCACACAATTACAGTACATAAACATGACTGTTGTTGCATGCCTTGCTTAACCATTCAGTGCAACTGTATTTAGAGATTTGTTCTTATTGTATGACTTATATTGTAACACTTGAATGTATTTGTATTTGCTTGCGATTGTAAGTCGCCCTGGATAAGGGCGTCTGCTAAGAAATAAATAATAATGGAATTATTCATTCATTTTGTTTCTTTTTAAAATATCTTCCAGATAACAATGCCTACATTTCCCGTAGTCGTGAAGATAGGACATGCTCATTCAGGCATGGGGAAGGTAAGAGTTGCATTGATTGTCATTTCTGTTTTACTCTGTTAACTGATTACAATATACAAATCAAATCAGCCTCGATACACAAGCTAATGGCAGATATTTATATTAAAACGTGTTGATTTATTTACTGTTGTTAATCAATGGGGGCAGATGCCCATAGACAGGTAATGTGTATTGTACCCCCACATCTCCTCTCTTAAGCAAAGCTGAGCCTGTACTGTAGTTTGTTTTTTGTTGTAAAATGAAACATATATTCAAACAAAATTAAACATTTTAATATTGTGTATAAAGCAATTTAATGTGTACCTTTCTAAGTAGTGATGAAAAGGAGGTTGCTAACCTTTTCCGGTTGCTTTTTTAATCTCCATTCCCCGTGCACTCTGTCCGCCACTGGATGGAGCAGGTGAAGATAGACAATCACCATGACTTCCAGGATATTGTCAGTGTGGTGGCCCTCACTCAGACCTACACTACCATAGAGCCTTACATCGATTCCAAGTATGATTTAAGGATCCAAAAGATTGGCGACAATTACAAAGCTTACATGTAAGTACTGACCTACCACTGCTTCATATGTAGCAATGCAATCTATTGTACAGTAGTCCAATCTGCTAATTAACATCTGCCTTCTCGATTGTTAGTTTATAGAACACATCTGTCTGTTATTGTTGAATGTTCTGAAGATACATGTCTGTGGTTTGGATCATGCAACTTTTATAGGCAGATCATTGTGAACGAAGACTGGTAGCCTTCTATAACGAGAAGATTACAGCATAGAGCCAGTCAGCACGGCCTGTTTGTTGGGTTCAAGCCGCAAGTTACAAGGGAGCCTCACCAAGTCTCTGATTGATTTCACTGACAAACTATTCCCTTGTTAAAATAGCTTATATTAAAGACTGTTAAAATAGCAGGACTAAACTAATGCAAAACACAAAACCAAAGAGAAAGTTAGTGTCGATATGACACGGCTGTGACGGTCACCGCCTACTGTAATGGTATCGTTTTTAATTATCGAGTCCCTTCATAAATCATTTTGGCATTTACAATGCAGTCGGTAGAATGGAAGCCATTTATTTCTATTGCATTACAGCATTGCTTTATGCTGTTGACTGATCTTAATTAAAAAAAAAAATAAAAAAAAAATTGTGTGCAGTTGTATATTGCTTCACTGGGCTGAAGTTTTTGCTCAAATGCAAATGTTGCACCTCTGTAAAAAAAAAAAAAAATAGAGGAAAAATATAATGCTTTAAAATGTTAATTCAATTGCTCCTACATGTTAGACTTACCAATTTGCCTTAAAATATGCAAAACTTTGCATTGGCCAATTAACTATATATTATAGTATAGACTGTAGTACTGTCTAAAAACCCTTTACTGCAGTTCATACAATAGTATGTTATAGGACAGTATTGTTCTTTTGGGTGGCACTAAACAGCAGTATTTTGTAAATGGGCGATAAAGAGCTTTGTATCTTTGAAATGGGTTCAAATACTGGATAAGATTTCAATTCCAAAATAAACATAACAACCAGTTCTCCTCTGAGGGAAATTGTTCCTTTCAGATTAATATAACAGAGCAAAAGAAATACATTTGCAGTTTTCTTTTTGTTCATTGGACACATTTAATGTATTTATTTACTCGTGCATTTATTGTATGGTGATTTATAGCTTTGAAGTTTTCCGTTACACATAAATATTAAGCAAACGATTTTAAACAAATCTTAGTGTTGAATTTAATTGTTTGGGAATGTACTTTAGAGGCACACAATAAACATTACAGTATAAATACTAAAACGTGTTAAAAATCTGTTGTATAAGCTTTATGTTAATTCTTCAACATTTGGTTCACGGAGCAGCGACACCCGGCCACAGCTCTGCCAATGCTCTCTCTTAATCAGATTACACTAATCTCATTAGAACCCATACATTCGCCATGTGCTCCCGAAATACAGAATCTATCAGCTTTTCTTAGGACCTCGTTCATTTGCTTAGGGTTTTAGGCAATCTTCTGGCTGCTACAGTTACTAACAGAACAATGTTCTACCACAAACCAGTACAACACATTTGCAATTCAATTGTAGGGCTTCTCAATATGAGATACCAACTTCTGTTTATTACTGGTGGATTTGTTTGCATTTTGTGGAATAGGCTGAAAGAAAATATAGAGTGGCTGCATCAAAAAGTTGGAATTACGATTGGCCGTGTCTTTTCTTTGACCGGGTTCCACAAAGGTCATTTAAAGAGTTAGATACTTGACGACTGGCACCCTTTACATTGTCCCTGTTTGCCCTTGCAATAGGAGGACTTCCATCTCTGGAAACTGGAAGACAAACACAGGATCAGCCATGCTGGAGCAAGTTGCCATGACAGACAGGTGAGTGCGTGAGTTTGCTACAGTGTGACCCTGAGGTTAACATTAGCATATGTCAAGAAGATGTGAGAAAAAGAAAATAATTCTTGCAAGGTGGCCTTTGCCACGATTTCCAATTTTATACAAAACCACTTCTGTTGTAGTCCATGCTCAGGAAACATTCATGGCATACCTGGAATCCTGTAAGGATGACGGGTTTGTATTATTATTATTATTATTATTATTATTATTATTATTATTATTAATATAACGTGTCTCCTGTTATGTGTCCCAGCTGCACACATCTGCACAAGAACCAGTGACAGGGCCCTTCCTGTCACAAATATTAATTAGAATGCGGTACATCTAGACTTGGTACCCTGCAGGGATATTCACTCAACACTCTCCTTATTATAAACACTTTCATCCTGGTTATTATAAGTGCAGTGAATGTTTTACAAAATACCATATTTGGTAACCTATAGAACTGATTTTATTATTTCTGTATGATTGTACATTACATGGGAGTTATTCTTAGACTCATTCTTGTGGCAATGATCTGTTTAATGCAGTACTGGGACCACACAACCTACATTGACTAAATAACACTGTGACTTGTGGGTTAGGTTTAGGTAATTGAATATGCATCGATTGGTAGTCAAACCAGTCGTTGTTCCCTAAATACTCTTAAATCACAAGTGATATGAATGCCAGAATTCAGTATAGCTCATTATATCTTCCTAATAGTTTATGTTGTTACATCTCTTTGGAATAGGTACAAGCTATGGGTGGATACCTGTTCAGAGATGTTTGGTGGATTGGATATTTGTGCCGTGAAAGCCCTCCATGGGAAGGATGGAAAAGATTATATAACTGAGGTAGGTCACGTACTATAAATAAAATACCATGTAATATAGGCTAGAAATACAACGTGTTTACAGATTAAGTACTTACAGACATAAATAAGGGTAAAGGGGCATCCATGGTGAGGGAACATTCTTAAATAGCCTTTCCTTATCCAAACCTAAGACCTTGCTATCGTACTAATGTATAACTGAAACCTCAGCCTCCTTATAATTGGATACTGCGTGCAGCAACGAAAAAAAGAAACCTCTGAAACATGAAAATGTTATTGTTCTTTGAATAATTAATGTATTTAAAAAATATGACCTGCTTATACAAAAGTAATGAATATTTCAAAAGTTCTGGTTCCTTAAGTTTAGAAAACGCTAAGCTATAAAGAAAGTATATAATTATGTTTTCATTGTAAATAAACTCATAGTTAATTAGGCACATTTAAATCGCAATGGTATAGATATTATGAAACCATATTGGTAGAGAAATCATTTCAGCTGCCTATTTTATATAAATCAGTTGCCTTAAATATCATTTTCTTTTGCATGAATACAGACACAGAGCAGGCAAAGAAAATGTCCCAATTACTGTGAAATGAATGCATGAGTATTTTTCTGATGAATTACAAGTCAACATTAGGCTTCCAAAACATGGGCAGACACAATCACACTTAAGAAACTCTTTAAAGTCTTTTTCATTCTGGAGATTGCAATTGGATGTTGAGAATGTCTGTTTTGCCCGAAAAACTACATAATCTAAATGATCAAATAAAACTGAGAAAAGACGGGTTCTTTTTTTGATCAGCTTTTAATCAGCTTATATTCTTTACAGTGTTTTCTGAAGCCAATAAAGACGTTCAGAGACCGAGAGCAGCAACAGCAAATCAAAATGAATTTCCCAATGCTATTTTGATATTACTGTTTTGTCTTGTGATAATTTAAATCAGCTTGCATCTCAATTCTTCACAACTCTCTTGATTCTCAAGTGATAAAGTCTACATCTCATATCTGACAGTAGGGGTAATACAAATGACAAAATAAATAAACCCCATTAGGTATCATGCCTGCTAGTGTAACGATGAAGAAAGCCGTGTCACAGTACATTTATTTCAATAATCCATCTTATCAAAGTTTAATGAATATGTTAAAGGAGATTATATGGCCTAAAGAAATGGTCATGGGCAAAATTATTTTGCGTTAAGTGTGTCTCATTTTATTTCCATTCTTACGGCCTGATTAAAAGCATTTTTTTCAAAAAGGTGGTTTACTTAACATATCTGCAGAGCCGTGAGGACTTCATAAAGCTGAAAAAGAAATCTATAAAGAAATATCCGAACCACAGCTTAAATAAAACATCAGTATTTATATTGGAACATAGACTGATCTACTAATGCCATCTAAGGAATCTGAGCCCAGTTTCTGACTTATTACCTTAATTTTTAAACTGTAACACACACCCATGAATCCCATCAATAACATGCAAAATACACCATAGTATAATATATATAATACATCAAATGTTGTAAGATGTCTCAGTGAATAACTATAATACCAGATCTCAATTAAAAAAATTGAACTCATTGAAATCCAATGACAGAATGACACAAAGCAGATGCGGAACTTGAGCTGTTTAATGTAAACTTGCTTTCTTACTTTCAACTTTGAACTGCGCATTCGGCTTTCACTCGAGGTGATAGAAATACGTATGCACCAGTGCGTGGTGTCGAAGGTCATCAAGTGACAGAACGTCCTTGCAGTGACCATGCGGGCTCAAAGAAACTGGAGAGAGAGAACGGGAGAGAAGAAAGAATAATAAACACGAATGAATACAGACAGCAAAAATAATAAACTTGTCGTGTTTCTTTTTACTTTTTCTATTTGTTTTTGTTTATTATTCTTTCTTCAGTTCATTCGAACTGCAAATAGTGCGTCACCCAGCATTTCAGCGAGAGCCGCACTTGAACTACCCAGGAGCCGCGGTTTGGCCACCTCTGCTATATAACATGCAGAGATGTGGGAGAAATATATGCAAAAAATTACAGTATACACTGTACAAACTTGGAGATCACTTCCACACTTTAGACACCCAACATCTTGGACTAAACATTGTAATAACATAAGGCAATAATCGTGGAAACAAAATGGCAAGACTTTAGGACAGCGTGTTTTGTCCAACGAAAATACATTTCATTTAAAGATTTAGACAGTGAAGTTCCTGTCTGGAGATGCCTGAATTTAATAAAAGAATACTGTCTGTATTAGAATGAGGAAGCATTAGCAAAGTGTTGCCGGTCAGTTCCGTGTCCGTTGGAAGAACATGACTGGTGCCATATGTTTGTATATTAACAAGGTGTTGAATAACCTTGGTGTATTAGCCCTTGCCTAAAGCCCTGATATATCCAGATTGAAATGAAAACATGTTCTGAATTTCCCAGGCGCTGAAAGACTACTAATGCATCGATATCCCTTTAACAGCCTACTGAGTGCACATAAAAATCTGATGCAAATATTTATTTCCCATTGTTTTCAAAGGTTTTGCTTCGAGGGTATACATTGCTCAATAGAATTAATTTCGATATTTATGAAATAGAATATATTTAAATAGAATATTTGTCACAAATACAGCTGGTTGGCTCCAGTGATTAGTCTGAATAACAATCAATATAGGTGCAGCTACAAAATAAAACCAGTTACAAAATAAACTGTTGGCACATGCAAAAAACACAAGTGTCGAATAAATCTGAATAAATCTGTTGAATAAATCTGTTGAATAAATCAGTTATAATATTTAATGTGGTGCTTTTCTGCACATCTATTTTAAAGGTAACAAATACTAAATCCTGTAAAGTTACAATTCTCATCACTGAGTTCCATGGTCGAAACACTATTCAAATCAAACCTGCTCCCATTTGGTAAATGTTTATGTTATTTTACACCTGCAAACGCATTACTCGTCCTTATGAATATCTCATTTCATGGACGACATTTTTCCATTAACAACTGCAGTCAAACAGGAAGCAGATTACATTTCTTTTTGTACAGTTAAGAAATACTGAAAGTCGTAGTTTTCATGAAAAATATTGGTTACACAAGAGTGGATGTGGATATCCTGGCACTGGGAATTCACAGTCATGCATGAGGAGCTTGAAGATCTTCCTCTTTTCTAACCGTCTCTCTGTTAAGCTCATTTTACTCAGTCTCTACATTTCATAACAGAAGAGATTTCACAAAGACCAATGCATCAGTAAAAGTTTTATTAAAAACCACAGCCCCGAGGTAGAGCAAGGAGATGCAGGGTCACAGAAAAGTGAATTACCTTAACACAGCCTAGTAATGCATTCTCTCTGAACCGAAGTGATTTGTATTTTATCTTGCTCTTAATTGTAGTAATACTTGTACTGTGATTCTTGAAATGTATTTTTGTTTACGACTGTAAGTCGCCCTGGATAAGGGCGTCTGCTAAGAAATAAATAATAATAATTCTGCCCTGGCATTCTTCACTTTAACATTGAGTAGCAAGAATAACAGCCAATTTGCTTTAGTTTTAACTATCCACTATTAGTCTGGAAAATACATAATAGGGTATTACAGTATGTTATTGTGTTAATCTCCCTTCCTTTGTGAATATTTCAATGCAAATCTTTGTGGACAGTACTACATTTCTATAATATGGCACTTGTATGTATATCCTTCCCAACAGAAAAAAGTAGTTAATTAATACTATAATTTTAACACCAGTACAAATCTTACTCTGTGCAATGTTAGCTTATGCAGCTTTTAAGTGCAAAACATGAATTAACCCAGCTTTAAAACAATGAACAGCACCTGTGCATGCTGATTGTGTTCAGGCAGCACATTTCAAACCTGGACATAGACTGTAGCAGCTACAATATAAGTTCATTTACCACAGTTACCACTGTTCTTTGATGAAAAGAACAGCACAGTTCTTGATGTTGTTTTTTATAATGTATGTTTTCCCTGTTTTGACGTTAATACAGTGAAAGAGCTTCAGTAAATATTATATAAGGATAAATGAGTTCAGGCTGTGAAACAGAGACATGGTTCTCATTTTTTATGTTTTCGACATAAAAGATATTGCTTAATGCGCGTACTTAAAAACAAAAAAAACATACATGCCAGGAAACATCTGGTTCACACACGTGACGCTGCAATGTTGTAACTTTTTTAACTCTTTTTTTTAACTCTTTTAACCTTTACAAACTGTCAACTCAACAGATTTTTAAGTAACAATTACTGACTATGCTTAGGAGCAAGTGTCAACATGATTGATGAGTAATTGTTTCGCCCCCGAGAAAGGCAGTGCAGGCACATCTGTGGCAATGCATTACCTAGAAGGCAGAGTCACTTTACGTTATTGACCCCTGAACACGTCCTCAGTTTTGGTGAGTTCTGCTTGTGTGCGTAGGTTATAGTGTAACAAGACGTGAATCAAAGTTCCTTGCCATGTGTTTCAACACTGTAACCTCTTAACCTTGTGCCCTGGTGAAAGTCATTCTGCCATACATTGTAATGAACATCTCACTGCTCATATATCTCAGTTTACCAAGTAACACTTTTATTGTAGACTTTTTTAAGTGAAGAAACTGAAATTGCGGCTATTGTTTTAAAGAAATTACCGTAAAATAAATGTTGTCTGTAAAAAGGTATTTTGGCAGCGGTACAGTATTCAGCCACCGTTGTGAACATGTATGCCTTTACAAGTTAAATAAATAATGCATAAAGTTACAGGGATATCATTGCATAAGCACTGGAGTCACAGGTAGGGTCATGTCTAGATTCTTACACATTAAGTGAACTATTAAAGATGTACCAAATTACTGATACACATATTATAAATCTCATTTGGGAAACAGACACAATAAACAATATCTCCTTCAGTGATTAACTGTAACAGGTTCAGGCAGACAAATGGGCGGTCTTGTTGTAAATTTAATTGAAGTGTTATGTAATACACTTTAATATCACAACATTGCCTTTTCCCTAAATAGGTAATCCCAACACAATTATTTAATATGTGTGTGTGCATTAAAATACTGTGGCTTGACTGCTAAACCCTGGCGTCATTTAAGGTACTATTGTTAGGAAGCCACAGTATTAGTACAAAGTACTTTGGTACCCATTGGAAACCTAAATGCATCATAAAACTGGGAAATATTTAAAAATAAAAATGTGATCATAAAAATGAAAATGACACCATTGTGAGCCCACTCTACCAGCGGCTTACTGTTGTATTTCATAGAACCATTCCAGTGCCACTGCATTGAGATTGATGATCATTGCCAAAAAAGACAACAGGATGAATATTGAACATCTGTATACATTTATTATTATTGGTTTTGTTATCTGTATATTGTGTCTTTGTGGCAGGAAAAGGGTTAAAAAATCCCTCCTAACAGTGGTTCAGTTGCCCTTCAATCAGGCAGGCCGGCCAGCCATGTGAGTAGGATTAGGCTGAGCCTGACCTGATAGGAGGAGAACTTCAAACATGTGAACACAGCTGGTCAGGCTGAATGTCTTAATTGATTGGCAATTCAGCCTGGCCCACCTGTATTTAATCTCAGCCCGTTGTGCTGCATTTAGTTCTGCTTTGGACTCCAGGGAGAGGCTACCTGTGTGCTTGCCTGTTCTACTACATAGAGCTATTCCGTTAGAACCCCTTTAGGCCACTTTTGTTTTTGTATGGTTAACAGTATTTTATTTTTTGTTTATTTTAATAGAAGTGCGCTTGAACCACATTATCTGACTCTAGTGTTTTAGCACTTGCTACCATTCTGTCTTTGTCTAGCACAGTCACAAAATTCACACACACATATCACATTGTGTGTGGCTGTGTTTGTGTGATTCAAGATCCACTCAATAGGGCAGCCCTCAGTCCCCAGTTGAGTGTTCCTGGAAAAAGGAATCCAGTTGACTAGCTAAATTACCTAAATGCAAGTCACCAGGAGTGGTGCTAAATAAAGGGGCATTACTGTCCTGTTGTTAGAGTTATGTATGTGTTTTAACAAGGCTGTTCATGTACCCAGTCTGATGTGTTATATCACTTGTGGCTGGAAGAAAGGGTATGAGCTAATATACAGCAGTGTGTGCACTGATGATTTCTTTAACAAAGTATGACAATTATTTTTCAGAACCCACCAACTGAAATAAATAAAATGTGTGCCAAAAAATCATTAAACCAGGCAAAATGGTAAAACAGTATGTGGTTTTGTTTTCCATCATTCTGATAATATAACGAGTTGACTTTTATACAGTACCACACGTTTCAAACTAAACTAAAAGCATTCAGGACTCTTTTTAGATGGATAACACTTTGTTAAGTTATGTACAGTATGTATGTACAGCTGTGGCCAAAAGTTTTATATCATCCTATAGAATTGACTACTTTTGCTTCATAAAGTCGAATGAAACCAGCTGAATAATGTTATGTTAACATATTGAATTACATACCTCTTTGTAGTTTTCCATATACTTAACGAAAAACTGACAAAAATTGAAAAATGTGACATTTTGAAATCTAACATGAAACACTGTACTACTATTATGACTTCCAGTAGACTTTTGCAATATCATTTTGTAGTTTCTTTGATTACATGATTAAATAAAATATCAAAATTATGTTCATATAGTTCATATATGCTTGAGCTAGACGCAGATTTCCAAAGACCTAGTCTGAACAAGTTTGATTAGACAGAGAACAAAACCGAATGCTGCCTTCGCAAGTGACCACTATAAAAAATGACTTGTTTATGAATCCAAGAAGCTTTGCAGTTCCACAAGGGTGTGTGGTTACAATCCGTGCTACAAAACTATTCAATTTCTACATATGTATACTCTATAGACGCACACCTTTGTTGTAAATAGGTCCAAAGTGGGGCATTCGCAAAATAAAACAAGTAATCCTGTTTGGGAATAATATTAATATCATTCAAAGCTTTGAAGTATTTTTAAGATGAGACTTGATTATATGCTGTTTTTTTCCTTGTGTGTGACACCATCTTTGTAATTCAAGGCTCTTCCCCTGCTTCCTGTATTTTTACACTATACATTCTGAAGTCAGGGCCTGGCTGCTCTTGTTTTGAACAATTTTGGTGTCTGGCTACAGCTATGACACATACAAGAGATCAAAAGATCTTCCTGTATTTGCTTTTTTTTTAAAACTGTTCAGTTCCAGGAACACACTTACCCATTCAAGTACTCCATTCATAGAGATTTGTCCATCTATATTAAACAAGTATTTTGGTTGGGTTGGGCTGGGCAGATGATTCTAATTTCACCTTCTCCAGAAATAGAAATCGCAGAAAGATCTTCAAAACCATCTGAATAAAAATATAACTATAATACAAGATACGCTGGTTTACCATTTTTGCAATGCATATTGGTGTCTGAGAAAGTTACTGGAATGACAGAACTAGAGCAGCACAAGAAGGGGAGGTGAGGGAGCTATTCAGTTGCTGTGTTCATCTAATTCAGGAGTGTCCAAGGTTGGTCCTTCCACTCCATCATTAAACCTCCATCCAGGCCCTGAAGTAGTTACATATCTAATTTTACATGTTAAACCTGGAGTGGAAGTGCCCTCCAGGACTGTGATTGGACACCCCTGTTCTAATTCTTAAGCTGAATTGTGTAGTGGTTTTGTGATAGGGACCACTGTCCATAGGGATCTCAATTGAGACCACTAAACTCATCTGACATGGCATTAACACATTCAAGCTCCATTACCCAAAGTTAATTCTCATAACCAGTTCTCATGTTACGCTACATTCCAGGTAATGGGTTCTTCTATGCAACTGATTGGGGAGCATCAAGCGGAGGACAAGCAGCTCATTACTGACATGGTCATCACCAAAATGAACCAGGCCGTGCCAAGGACGCCAATCCCTTCACCACAGAGACCCACTGCCACCCAGCAACCCCAGGTAACATATACGCTGGAGAGGAAAGATGGGATGGGCTGCAATAAGGTACAAATCCAGCCTGCTTCCATTTGCAACCATCTGTGTATGTCCTGGTAGGACTGAAAACTTTTTTGAACTGCAAAAATACATATAGTAAGATGTAGGAAGTGCTAGACGCAAATCTTTAAATATAGCAACATACTATACAACTATGCTATACAAGAGAGTGAAAGGAGAATCTAGATTTTTTAAAAATCACATGTGCATTACCAGGTGCGGCAGCTCCTGTTGTTTAATACTAATGAACAACTGCTTTGTGTAGTGCACCACCAAGTGTTGAATCCTCACAGTTTTCAGACTGCCACCAAATCTGCCACCTGCATATACTGAGTGAGGATTCCAGGTCAGGTTTTCCTCAAACACAATGTAGTTCTCTGTCAGCAGAATAAAGCCATTGTCAATTCAGCTTGGCTAAAGGGATGCTGATATATAACATGCTTGCGCTCAAACCAGGGTGGCTCCAGCCCTGCCTTTTCTATTTTGATAAGTATTAACGCCCATAAAGACCAGTAATGAGAGTTCGGTTTTGGTGTAAACCCCTTTCTTGGCTGCGATAGAGAGTCGCTGTAGTTTTTTGTTGCACAGATCAATCCTTAAATGGTTAAATTACCTTTGTAGAATTGGATGACCTGCCAGTGTATCGTTAAATATTTTTGTCTTTCAGAGTGGAGCATTAAAGGAAGGCCAGCCTGACCACAGCAAGATCCCACCCCAGCGACCCCCACCTCAAGGTTGTTTACAGTACATTCTCGACTGTAATGGCGTTGCAGTAGGACCAAAACAAGTCCAGGCAAATTAACTAGCCCCTAGTGGAAGTGAGAGTTTGTAGCCAAAAAATAAAAGAAAGAAATAAGTTTTCAGTGCAATTGTTGCAGTGTTTCAGTGCTGACCTGGACTGTGTTTTTTTCTATGCAGTGTCAAAATGTACTGTCCAATTGTTTACCTGTCCATGTTTGTGCTTGTAATGCCTGCCGATGATGTTTGTATGTAAAACTTGTGACTTTTCAGGGCTGTTGTCGATGGTGTACAAAACAAATTGTGCCTCAACTGAGTCCAGTACTGTTGTGTATTATTATTAAGTAGTTTAGTAGTTTTTTTTTTTGATTGATTCATTTTTTAAAAAAAAATGGATTCATTTTTTTTTACTTCGAAAGTGTGCTCATGTTGTGGGGTGAAATGCAGTTTCAGACTTAAAACCCGTTGCTTAACTGTGCGTGTGATAGTTGTGGTATTTATTTTATTTACAATGATGTTTAATTTATTTATTTTGCATGGATGACAAAGAAACAGGTAAAGAGAAATTTATTTAAGACTGTTTTTACATATGGGATCTATATGGGAGGTGTCTCCTATAGTCCAGCCTCATAATCTATCTATCTATCTATCTATCTATCTATCTATCTATATATATATATATATATAGATATATATATATATATACATATATATGAAAGATGTGAGGTTGGAGATGCATAAAACAACATAAATGTTAGCTGAACTATAGTATGAACAAAATGGATGTAGTCCACGTCATAAAAACAACATTGCGTTTCAAATGCCATTCTTTCCATGCAATATTTTCTTCCAAAGCGTATGGGGCATGATTTTCTGTATGCTTTCATCTGTGCAAAGAATGTATGTGTACGTATGCAAGTACAGTAAAATACCAATTGAAAGTGGTTTTCTCTAAATTTACCATGGAACCATGTATTTAAAAAAAGCAACAAAAAAAAAAAAAAAAAAAACTTGAAGGGTGTTTGCCTTCCAAAGCAAATCACATCAATGCGTAAATGATTACAAATTATTGATTATGTTCATAGCCCTCTTAATAGCCAGCAGATATTTTTGTTGGGATGTTTTGGGGAAACAGTTTGTTGTTCAGTACTGTAACTAGGCCTGTTTCAGTCCCCACCATATTGAAGCCATATTCAGATTTACAGAGCAAGCCTGCAAGGCCTTCAGGAGATATTAGCCAAACAAACTTTGATCGAAACAAACAAGCAAACATCCATACAACAAAGTGTAAAAGCAGTGTTCTGCATGAGGTTTTGTTTCATTCTTCTCACATCAGCATTGATATTTTGTCAGTTAGCTAAAACTGCAAAATAATGCCATGATTATGACAGTTACTGGAAACTCATATTGATTTTAAACTACTGTAAAGTATTATCCCTGGTATGTGGCAAGTGCAATACATTCCAGTGTACTAAGTATGGCAAGGTAATGGAATTATATATAATAATATTGATCCATGCAGAGCAAACAAAGAAGTATAAAAAAGAAGTATGAAAAAGTTTTAAAATTAAATTAGCTGTTTATTTTATAAAGAGTATATAAAGACAACGAGAGTATAAGCAGGATTAGATCAAGTACAGAGGTATATTGGCTGAAGTACTATAGCAAGGACCAAAATAAAGAGAAATGCAGTGCAGTCTCTGCATTTAATTGGGTGTTAATGCTTGGTGTGTATAGCCCTATGTTGTTAATTTCAAGAAAGAAAGAAGTCTGCCATATTAAAGCAGTGGGCAGTGTGTAACACAAACAAACAAATTTAGATATGTATTCTATATTTTTTTTAAAGTCATAAGAGATTCAAATGAAAAGCTATTACGTTACATCTCTCAGTTAGGATTGGTACTGCAGGTACAAGGACGTTCCTTAAAATGCATCTTTAAGCCCTGTTTACCAGCAATCTCGTAAATATCCTCATGCATCTTAAACAGTCAAACAGTGTTTTTTTAACTGTTTGCATGCAGTGGTTAAATTAGTCAAGCTGTATCTAGTGGACTTTGTGAGTGTGACAATACACCTACTTACAGTGGGGAGTTTGTGGTGTTACTGTACAGTATGTCTATTAAAATGAACGGTTTATCCGTCATTTATATCAGAGTGCATAGTAAACCAGTGTACCTACCAAAAACAATCTGCATGCAAGCACGCAATTGTCAATTCAGTGTCATTGTAGCTCTTTGTGAAAGTGTATTTCATGGCTGTTAATAATTTGTATTGAACCAGCCAATCTGAGGGTTAACATTTTATGGGCTTTCAAATGAAGGGTTTGATCTGGTGCACTTTTCTATCCTGTGCAGATGTATGTGCAGTAAAATACATCTCTTAGAAATGCTATCAGTGTAATTTCAGAACAGTTGCCTTATATTCTAGACCAATTGGCTTGGCCGTTAACACTGTACTAGTGTCTCAGTTTGTCAGTCAAAGTAATACAGTCTTTAAGCACATACTGTATGTGTAAGGCGTTTGCCACTCAGTATTGATGATTTTAAGGTCTGGACCTTCTTTTTCTTATACATACAGTGTGTTAAAATGTGGTTCAAATTGTACGATTATCTCATTGTGGATTTTTGGGGGTTTTTTGTATTGGAGTCATATAGCCCTATATATTTTGTCTATATTCCCCTGTCATTCACCAATACATTGTAGGAGATTTGACTATACAAAAATGTAATTCTCTTTTTATTTCAATTTGTTTTATGTATTAACAATAATGTTTAAAATGATTATTTTAGATTATGTTGCTGTTATATATATATATATATATATATATATATATATATATATATATATATATATATATATATATAAAACAACAGCAATATAAATCTGCTTTCTTAAGAAAACGTTTTTTCAGTAGCACCTTAATATCAAATCTGAAATCAGCATGGTTGATACACTTGTGTTGTGTTAGTTGCCCATTGAATTTGCCCATAATGATCATATAGCGTGAACAACTAAACCAAACACAGAAATGGTACCATTACCCTGCAAAGCTTTTTGTTCATTGTGTCATTATACTGTAGAAATTGCCAATGCTAAATGCTAAATTAAATCAAAGGTAATGGCACAGCCGTATCTATTCTTATAGCGGTTATGGCGGAATTATAATTTGGATTTAATCCGGGCCTGGCTGATTTAATGCTTACACATGGACTTTACAACAAGGCAGCATCTATTACAAACAATGAAGTAACCAATTTCATTTTTTTTATTTTTGTGGTTGTTTCCTTTTAAGACAAGCAATGTGGCTTTTATCACGTGATGTTCTGTATTGCATTAACTTCAGTATTCCCGACCACTTGATTCAATCATGAGGAAAAGGCAGATTTTAAAAAACTTGATGACTGTCAAATGTTCTCTTGTAGGAAAGGAATTACAGGCAGCATTCAGTTACTGTGGGTTTTTACTTTCCACGAGTCTATTACATGCTGCTGTGTATTTATACAAAAGTTTTGAAACATGAAGCATGTTTGTCTTTTTTTAAATCCAGTACTTCAATTTAATAGGTGCCCTGCTTCTTACGTGACATTTTAGCCTCTGCCCTTTCCCTGGCAATAAAGCTTTCTTTGCAAGATCTGTATGTTTTGTGTTGCGATATTTGTTATTATTTTTTTTTCTTTCTAGAAGACCCATTAAACTAACATCCTCCCACCCTCAGGGGACCTCAACAACAATGTGTCGTAATTCTCTTGTGGTTAAACTAAGGACTAGGAGCCAGGGGTTACTGGGTTTGAATCAAGTCACGTTTGGTGCTTCAGACCCACCCATTTAAGAGCTGGATGTTAGTAGAGGATAGTTTAGTTATAAGTTGTATTATGTTCAAATACAGCAGCAGTGGTCTGTATTTATAAAAACTAGCCTGTGTTTCAGTAATGTTTAACTGTTGGGGATTAATACCATTAATCTGCGACTTACTATATTACCCCCCAATTTCCTCGCCAATTTTGTCCAATTATTCTTTCCCCTCACCACTGCCAACTTACTATTGTTATAATTTCTTCTATTGCTTTTTTTTTAAGTTTCTTTAGCTTTTTCTTTAGTTTGATTTGATACATTTTTGGATTTTTTTCAAGATTCTAAAAGCCAATTAGCTTTAAAAGTAAATTACCGAGGAGTAAGAGAATGATCGCTCTATTGAACAGCTGAGACGATCGTGTGGTTTATCAAACAGAATAATAGCACTTACTTAATATTTTTATAATGCTAAAGCACAGGCTAACGCTAAGGAATATAGGCTTTTATCTAAACTATCAGTTCAGCAGGAAATGTAAATTACATTGCTGATCCCCTGTCGTAACATCATTCACATATCAAAAATTCAAATGTTGCCATTTTACGAATATACATGTTCCCTTTTTGGAGATTATGTATGACTATTAATACCATTTTGATCATGTTTTTTTTGTTTGTTTGTTTTGTTATTAGGGAAATAAAATGTGGTAAACAGAATTCTTGTGTGTCACTTATTTGTGGGTTAGATTAGACGCTAATCTAACATTGAAATGGTACCATCTGAGCAAGCTGGATACTTAAAGTAAAACTGATGCCCTGATTTTTCACCCAGTTATAAAACCATGCTGGTTCCTTGAGCAAAAACTCCCAACCTCAAGCATTCTGAATAATAAACACCTGAAAAATAAACAAGCATTCTCTTAAAAACTGTTCTGCATGATTTTCCTCCTTGCCTTGCTTATGGTGCATGCACCCTACGAAACTGTAGTGCAATGGACTGGTTCCAGTATTTCCCCTCTGCTGTTAACTGTGTGGCTTCCTTTGTATTCTTTAAAACGTTATTGGTTGTCCCCCTCCCCACCCCCATGTCTGATATCTAAGAAGCAAAATGGCATTCTGAATGGCGGCTTGCTTCCTTCCCTGAATATGTGATCTACACGTCTTGTCTTACAGCTTTTTAAAAGCTGATGTCTTATAAACATTTTATAAGACAAAAGAAAAGAAAGGTGCTGGATTTAAAATCTATGTGCTGTTTTAAAAACGTTGTAACATTATGAAGTGTTTCTTGTACTGAACCTAGGGGGCCCAGTGCAACCCCAAGGATTGCAATCTCAAAGTCAAGCGCCACCGTCAGAGCAAGCTCAGAGCCTGTCTACACAGGGAGCCAGTCCCCCGCTGCCCCCTGCCCCTACCACAGAGCAGCCCCAGCCCCAGGCACAGGGGGCTCCCCCTGCAGTAAAGACGGAAAAGAAACTGAGACAGCCACCGTCTCAGCCTGCCCCTCAGCAGAAACCTCAGCCACATCCACAGCTGAAGTAAGTAAAGTGTTTATAGTGGGTGTGTATACTGTAGGTGGAGGATGGAAAGGGAAATTACACTGAATGGGACATTTTTATCATGATTACTTTAACAGCTGTTATTAAAAGGAGTGTTTAATTGAACTTGTATTAAAGGCATGATAATAATATATATGTTTTAAATAAATAATAATAATAGTGTAGGGAAAGAGGCTTGAACTGTTGGACGCTGGGCAAAGTCCACTTGTTTTCAACGAATCCATTCCTGATTTTATTCCCCTACTTCTGGCCCTGACGTCAGCACTACAATCCCATGATAGATATGTTACTCTTGTAACCCTGCAAGTTAGCTATCTCGCAAATAATGACATTTAAATAGAACTAAGTAGCCCCTTTTGTAAACATTGGCCCTGATCTATCAAGGAGTTTGATACCTTTTGAAGCAGTTGTTTGAAATGAATCAGCACCTATTTCATTGCATCTCAGGTGCAACTTCAATGTGCCGTCTGTTTCATAGGTTTCTGAACTCAGACGATTTCATGAAACACAGGCAGTTTCCTTAAGCAGATTCCCTATGATCAGCATTAACGCCTATGCTAAGATGCCTTCCATGGAGGCCACAGCATTATCCAATTATCTGCTACTGTGGAAAACACTGTACGACAGATGGCAAAGAATGCCAGCCTTGATCAGCTGAGCCCATTGTGTTATACTGACACCTTGTGGTCCTACACCCATGTTGACAAAGCTAAGTCTAATCAATGAGGAGACCCCTGCTAGAAAGGAGTCACATACACAATGTAAGATTCCCCAGCAGTACTGGAAATGAAAGTTGCTTGTATTCTAGCCCAGCTTAAGACTGCTACTAGATCTTAATGATGTGTTTAGCATTGCAAAGCGCTCACAATGCATGTCAGTGATTCTCAAGCTGAACATAGTTCTTTATTTTACAGCAAATCCCAGTCTTTGACCAACGCTTTCAACTTCACGGATTCCTCCTTCTTTCGCTCCAACAATGAAGATGAAACAAAAGCAGAGAGTATCCGGAAGCTACGGAAATCCTTTGCCAGCTTGTTTTCAGACTAACCAAACGCCAGAAAAAGATGAAGCTGACTGTTCGACAGTGAAACTGTAGTGTATATCTATCAGTGGTCTATACTGTGAACCCTAAAGTGAATGACCTGTCTCTTGTGTTATTAACCTTACTGTTGATTAAGCAATATATACTGTAAAGATGCAATTGGTTATCATAAACGCAGAAATGCATATCTAGCTAAAGACTAGTGATAAAACCTAGGTTTGTATGCTGTTATTGATTTTTGGTATTGGAGTGGTTCAGCTATGGGGGGATCCTTTAGATTCTCCCATTGTGATGTTGTGGCCTTATTGTAACTGTGTATTTTCTCACCATAAACAAATTGTTGTAATTGGTAATGAAACACTTTCCTTCCATTGTGTTTAAAGGTTTGTTAAAATAGAATATTGTTGTATTCTAGAAAGCAGCTCTGTTGCAGTAAATCACTGTCAGTAAAAGCGAGACTGAACCGTCACTGTTCTTGCAGATATTCGACAGAGGAAATGCACATTTCAGGTCATTGTTGTCTGTTTTGTGGCAATACTTCATATCCTCTTCCATTCTTGAGGCATCATGAATAAATGAATATAAAACCTCATGACTCTGCTTAGTGTAGAAATATAAATGCTGTGCACCATATAGTGAACCATCTCATCTGTGCTTCTACTGTTCAGTTCACACTGTGGTTAAACTTGTATTTAAAAGTACCTTGCATGGTCAATGATCTGACTACCTTCCTGTTCACTGTACAGCTGTCAATAAATATGTTAATAAATATGTAGCCCGTAGTTAAATGAGCAGTAATCTGTGGGTCAGCAAAAAACTGATACAAGGCTTGGGAAGTAAGTTTTTGAACTAAGTTTTTTAACTAAGTTTTTGAAATATTTATTTCACTCAACCTTGCATCCTGTCTAAGGCATCCTATACATATGACTTCAATGCACTGACCAGCATGCTAATATTTGTGATTATTATGACACTATATAGTACTTTAGTTATACAACCTAGCAATGCAAACCAGAGGAGCAGGTGTTTAACTGTAAGAACATTTCTTCTACCTACACTAAGTGACACACCTGTGTAAGTATAAAGGACAATCACATCAGCACTATGCTCACCAAGAACGAACTGGTTCAGACAGTCATAATAATAGGTAAAGTGGCCTTTGTGATGAAAGTCTCTTGCAGATACTGTCAAAGGAGGTAAGTGATGCAGCAAAAACAAAAGACACAGCAAATAAAAGACACAACAGATATATCTATTTCATTGTTATGTGGTGTTGCTATACTTTAGCTGAATTCCACACCACTGACCTTGTTGAAATCGCTGCAATTTACAGACCACGGAGCCCCATTTTGTAGCAGTAGATGGTGCTAGGATGCTGTGTCATACAATCTGTATGCATGGCAAGGCTCAGATTTCAGGAGGCAGGATGTGATGTAGTTAAATGGCAGGATGTGATGTAGTTAAATGGCATGGCCAGACGGAAGATTACTCCTCTTCAGTTCAGCTGTGCTAGTGCAGTAGTGTAATCTTTAAATCTCACGTGGCATTCCCTGCTCATCCACTGGATTAACCCCTTCCCTTACCATACTGAATTTATCAACCTGGGGAATTACTGCAAACATGCTCAAAATCCCTTACGGTGTTTTTCAGTCAAACAATACAGAACCCACTTACTGTTATGTTGCAACATTCAGTCTAATTTATAGAATGTTACTTTTTTTATTATGCTATAAAACAGGGTTCCAGTCATACAGCGGAACTATATTTTTGGTTTGCATGTACAGTGCACCTTTTTTCATTTTTTATTACCAACATATTATATTATTTACCTTTACTATTATAACTTTTAAATGGGTTACTATATATTAAATTAAATAAAAAATGAAAACAATTGTTCATAAGTCAGTCAACTTGTAATAAACAACTGGTAATAAACAACTGGTAATAAACAGTGCCCATTTAGAAAAGATGAAGATATCAAAATTTAAGCAATAACAAGTTACTTGTTTGTTGAAGAATCCGCTAACTCCGTAAAGGGTTAAAAGATGCACAGTGCAGCCTACTGTTTGTTAACTAAACCAAACACAAAACTAAGATGTAACTGAGACAATATTTAGATTTTATGTTCAGTAATTAATTTCTCTTGATAATGGCCTCAATTCTCAAAGCTATTTAGGCCACTTTTTTCAGAAAGCACACAATAAAATGACCAAATCAGAAATAAACAGCTAAGACTTCAGAGGCTTGAATCAATTATGAAGTTGTTCCTTATTCATTTTACTAATAACATTTTTGGAGAATTGGGCCAATTCCACTCGCAATTCATTTGTATTTTGTGCGGTCTAGATTAATTTTGTATAAAAATGCCATTGACATTACTTTACTTCTTTTCATAACTGTGGTTTTCCACACACATACAAGCCTTCACGATGAGATTGGATTGGTCTGTCCGTCAGGCAGTGGCAGATTTTCTCTTCATGGCGTAAAGAGCCTCCAAAGTTGCAGTGCAGACTGTTTCAGAGTCAGAGCAGTCCCTGTAGTAGCTGACCTAAAGAGAGCTGACTGTGGGAACATGGCTAATAAGACCTTGTGTGGCCGGACTGCCACACACAACTATGCATTTGTACTGGCTCTTGTTTGTTTTGGGGAGTGTCCGAACCATGGAATGGTTTGTATTTGTACTTTGTGAATACAATACTCTGGGGTGTCCACTGTTATGCCCATTCTCTCATATATACTCAACCTTTCCACTCTTTATTTATACCCTGATCTGACCAGCAAAGAGCATACGATGGGATCAGTTTAGTATAGTTTGGTAGCATTTCTACTAGACTCGGTGCATGGCTTTCTTGTCTGGCAGAATTGTCATACCGGTACATGTCATCACTAAATCATTTTCAAAATGAAACCCCACAGAGTGATAAGATTTTACAGCAAATTTAATTATAAGATAAACGTTTTATAACATGCCTTTATCCGTTTAAATATTTTCAAAACCTATAAATACAGGTCGACAAGAAATCAATAGTATACAAAAAACCCTATCAAAAACGCCTTTCTACGGAGCTAAGACCTAAGGTGTTAGAATATATGCACAACATTAGCGCCACAGGAAATGGGTTAGTCTATCATCAAATAAACTTACTGGAAGTATAAGCAGATTTAGGTAATGCTGTACTACACTCATGGTTCTTTTAAAGTTAAGTATAGGAATGAAATAAGGAACATGCATTGAGCCATTAACAGCTCTTTTCTTAACCTTGTGCAAATCAGCTGACACCGAGGAAAAGACTGTTTAATACTTTTCACTGTATATGGTACTGTATTTGTGTGTAAGATTGCACCAGAAGTTGTTTCAGACGAGTTATATTACACTGTTCATCCAAAATTGCTTATAGGTTATGACATTGAATGGCATACACAATATTTTGTTAGAAACAATACAGGCTTAGATATAATTTAAATTAAAAGTACAGAGAAGACGAAACCTCCAGTCAAAATTAATTCCTTTAACAGACGTATTCCATTATTAATTTTGTGATTTTACCAGGCGTCAAACAATGCATGTAACAAAAATCCTCTGCTTAACATCCCTAATAGAAGTTTACCACAGTACAGCAGAGCAAAGTGTAATAAAGCACAGTGAAAGCATGGTAAAGCATGCAGTAGATAGGCATTGTGAAGACCATTGAGGTGTGTTAAAAAACATGGCAAATCATAGTAAACTATGGTTTACCTGGTTCCACATTAAATCTATTGTTTTAGAACGTGTCACTATGAATGTGTCACAATGAATGGGCCATGTTGACAGTGCATTTTACATCATTTTTATTGTATAGCGGCTCTTCAGTAATTCACAGTATTTGATGTGTAAGTCGGGTAACAAATGAACAGGTTGGTAATGTATAATGTATATATACTGTAGGTTTAGCTTTTTCAACATGGGTCAGAATAGGATCATTTACAGCAGTCAATTAGTTGTTTAGGTAACACTGTGTTCAACATATACAACTCTTTATTTAGTTGGACGATTACAGATATTTGCAGGAAATTAAATCCAGGTTTTGGCAGAAACATATATGAATGACATCCTTTCAAACTATGACCAAACTTACAGAAGTGTATTTTGAAAATAAATAAATAAAAAAAACCCTTCTATAATAAAATCTATCAGTGCTCATGAAAAATGCATTTGCCAAGTAAGTAATTATTTCAACATAATTACAAACATGTCCAATCTTAGTAGTTTTGTTCCAATTGCAGAACTAGAAAAGTCAGTCAAACTTTAACGAGTCATTGGCTATACTGTAAAACCAAGCTATTAAGACGTCACTCTCTCCACTGTTGTACAATTAGGTGTAAAATAATCTGCCAGCCTTAGAAATCAACAACATGCACAATGTAAAAATGTAACTACAAATATAATGTGTTCGCTTGTACAGTGATCCAAAAACAAGGACTTTTAATTTAGACTAGACGTTTAAACATTAAACAGTAAAGTTTATTTACAGAGTTGTTACACAATTGGCCAGATCTTCATTATCACTAATCTTGGATTAGTCCAGGATTTGTGAAAATCAGGTAATAAAAATAAGTCATCAAATAAGTATCACACAGCCTGCTGTTTTCTTCTTGCTGTATTTGTGTTGGTAGCTTATTTCCTGTGAGTTTTAACACTTGTTTATTAAACCTATTCATAGACATTCTTAATTATTGATTTAAATTTGCTGTACAAACGGTTTCATTCAAACAGTCACATATCCCTTGCTTGATAATATGTATTACTGTTGTTTTTTTTTTTTTAACATACAACAGAACAAAGTCTTTCTTGCATCATTCTTTAACAAAAGTTTGGCAACCAGTTTATTTTTCATGTTAAATATAAAAAAGCTCTTTACTAACCTTTAATGGAATGGAATGGTGGTTTGTATTCAATTACATTTCAATTTCTTGGCAGGTAAATTGTCTTTTCTTGTTATAAAATATTGAAACTGATAAATGAAGGTAAAACTGTGGCAGTTGATTCATTTTCATAATGCACTAACGAATAATACACGTATTTTTTTTTTTTTTTTTTACATTTAGCCAGGCGTTCAAAAAGGTTTCAGATTGACTCATACAATCATTTGGTTACACACATCCCTATTAGCACTAAAACTGCACATATTTAGTGCAATTCTTTATCTGTGAAACCAGACATAATATTGCTCATGAAACCATTCACAAGTCTTCAACAGCATGTGATATACTCATTTTATAGTTCTACTGTTACAGCCATAGGTACCCACACACAAACATGATATATCCTCACAGATTTTTTCAAAATCAAATAAAACAACTACAATACCAAGATACTACGTGTGAGTTATATTAAATACATTCCGGGTCGTCGTGCTTGATTTCATGTTTACTGTTTATAAAAACTGTTCTCCATTGCTGCTGTTCGTTGACACTCTGGCACCATTTCTGCTGTCCACAAAGTGGGCATTTGTACAGTGTTGCCCTTTTTCAACACTTATTTAAATATTTAACTGAAGAATTCATCTTCAAATTGTCCACACATCACCCCCATTGTTTTCCAGGAACTAGAGTGTGAAACAACAGGCAAATTGCTTGTGTTAGCAATATCATTTTAACATGTTGAGCATTTAGTGTTTCAAATGGCACACAATATAGAAGCGTTTGTTGAAAAGGTTGAAGATGATGATGATGATGATGATGATGATGAAGAAGGTTATAGTGATTTTTATTATTATTTCAGACAGCTGTTTATTGCAGAAACATGTTTCTGCAATACACTGGTAAACTGGCAAAAAGCTGAACTTGTAAAATATTAGATACTATGTTGTTGTATATATGTACTAGTATATCTTAATGTGTCACGGTAGTAGCTAATTTGAAAATTAACTTTATGTATCCAAACAAGACGGTACGTTGTTTCTAATTTCTTGGCAATGTATTTATTTATTTTTTAAAGGGGGCAAGGTTGTGGGAAGAAGGAGATGATTTGTTTCAATGCGCTGGATAAAACTTCATGTTTCCGCAGTTTGTTGTAGCCATGTGATACCGAGTTGCATGTGATCCTGACAACACTCCTCTTGGGAGGAGAAACCGAGGAAAAAACTTCAGGACTTTGAGACGTCCAGCGGCCGCTCTGTCAATCGGCTACTAATTAGCGCTGCACAACTTGAGATCAGTCAACGTCGCTGCTCCTCGCTTAATTACCATAACCCTTCATTTGTGCAACCGTCAGTGACACTTAAGAAAAAAAAAAATTAAGAACACGCGTGGTGGTCTGGGCTTCTGAAGAAACTTAGAATGAAAAGAAGTGACTGCTTTTGAAAGAGGAAGTGAAAGACTTTTAAACCCACATTTAAAGCACCAGGGCAGGTTAGTACCCCTTTTTTTATTTAAACAAGTGACCTGATATTTAATGTAAAAGTTGTTGGTATTCGAGTTTAGCTTGGTGTTATCACTGCATCACCTGGTATGTTTCCAACAACAGTACGTCTTAGTGGTGTCTCAGGAACTGACACTGACAAGTTGTGATTATATTATTACCATAGAACTTAGTGTATGTTTGTGCGAGGTAGGATTAACACATGCAGGATTGTCATTACACTGTCAGCAATCCAAATATTTCATTAAGCGGTAAGTTTTTTTTAATCTTTGTAAGTAATATTGTGCTCAAATTGTTAAAACTTTTACTCTAGCAATTCAGTTATGCATTAATTTGTAATAGGTAGAGTAACCCCTAACTTGATTATGCAGCTATAGTATTTGTATACCAGTTAAATGCATTAACCTGTGTATGTATGATGAATGTAGGTATGTAGGTATGTAATATATAGAAAGCAAAACTTCTAAAAGTATACAAAAACATTAAGGACGTGATTAACCAAATACATAACCAAGAGGCAACTTTACTACAAAGCTAGCTGTGCCAACCTGCAGGGTTTTTCTGATGTGTGTAATTATTTTAAAATAAATAAAATTAAAGATTAATATTTACATCTTAAACAGTTATTAATAGACTCCCACCTGAGTGTATTATACATGCTAATTCAATGTATTTGTACCTGCCATAGGGTTCTGGCTGCAACTACAGCATGGTGTTTACAAGAGTAAGACAGTCGGTTGACCCTCTAAATTCTAAAAATGACTAATATCCAATGATGACTCAGCATAATATGGACTGTTCCAATTAGATGGAATTTAAGAATCCCGGTGAAAAAAAAGTAGCAGTGCAAAAGTATCCCATATTGAGTGTTTGATGTTGCTGGCAAAAACAGTGGACAAAACGTTGGTTATTATAATTACATTGGACCCTGTTCCAATGATAAACCTCTTGGTTAAATTAGATCAGATACTGCTGGCTTGGAATTCTGGTGGTGTTATGCAATGGTTAGTTAGAAAGTGCTTCACAGCAGTGACTATGCATTTTTTATATTACTTTAAGCACAGAAGGCTGTGCTGATTAGCCCATTATAGATGTTTCATTTTTTGCCCCAAACTTTCAAAGCAAGCAGTGTCTGGCCATTTTAAACCTGATTTATAAACAGCAGAAGCCAGGAACTAAGTTTAAGTGTGTGGTTAAAGCAAGTGCCTTTGTAATATTCAAGTTTGATACAAAGTTGTGTTCTTCTGATTCAATGTCAAAGACTCTGCCCTGAGCATGCAGTTTCAATGTGTTAAATCTACTGCTGTTCTTAGTCCTCAAATCCAAAATCACAAAACAAATAACTGCAAAGAATGAAAATCTGTAATATTGACACTTTCAATATTTAGTGACACTTATAGATCAGGTGGGTCAGTCTGTATCCCTCTGTATTCAGGTCTTATACATTTATATTGAAAGGAACGTCAGCTGGGTACAATGGTTCTGGGCCAAGTGACAGAACTCTAGGACGTTCCCCTCCTAATTTGGATGCATTTCAGAAGTGAACCTGAATCGTTGTACCAGATACGCAGCAAATGATCTGCGGTGCCCAGAAACTGGCAGACACAGCAACACTTCCCACTCAGAAATTGATCCGAACAGCCGCAGATCAAAGTGCTGCAGACATGTTTAAATAATTCAAATAGGAGCTCCTCTGCCCATGGTTTAAAACCTGCCTCTAACGTCCTCAACACTGCACTGTCAGAACGTCATCCATTAGAGCGACTGGGCGAATTCTCCCACTGCGTATTTCAAGCTTATACTGTCCGATTCCTGCTTCAGATTGAGTTGATATCTATCTGCTGCAATTGGAAACAAGCAGGATCGATTTTTAAATCACTTTCTACTCTGTGTCGGTTTCCTTTCGTAAACTTTAGTGCAAGTTTGCACCCAGTATTGAGTATATATAAAAATTGGATTTTAGAATAGAAAACCCTTAAAAAGGGGGCTTAAATCAGGCTGTTTTTAACTATTTTAAACCTTCTTTATGTATGTTATGAAATCAACGAAGTACTTTAGAGAACACTTTATCGTGTTGATTTTGACAGTACAATTGATACTGGTGCCTCTGGATACTTGCTTAACTTTGTAAGGGCATCTCAACTACTAACCCCATGGCTTTGACAAATGAGCCATTCCCCTTTAAATAATGCAGGGTTGACTGTAACCCTTTGAGCCTCTTGAATACATCTTTTAAAGTTTTGCTGATGTGTTTAAAACATTAAAACGCACATTGTGATATTCTGAGGAAATTTGTGATTCTGCTAGTCAAAAACAGAAGTAATGGAATAAACAAGAAACCTGCATTACCAAGAAGTAAGACATTCTCTACATTAGGACTTCCCATTATGGATATCTATGACGCTGTTTTTACAAGTTCTATTTTCAGTGCTTTCAGTGGATTTGCGTAATTCCCATTTTCTTGATATGAATAATTTTTGAACGTGACCCTTTTTTTGCAGTGTCATGTGCTACTAGATTCTGAGCTGTACTTTATGTTTTTCTGTATGAATTTATTAACTTTGTTTAAAATCTCTGCTCCACTTGGCAAGGAACTTCTTATTCAGGGATGGTCATGGGATTTAGACTGTGTGCTGCCATCCATCCTGCCTTTCTCATGGCTTTAAAATGACAAGATGTGATTGTGAACTTGATTAAAGGGATACTTTATACCATTTTTATATTACCATTATAATTCATTTCTTACCTGTTTAATATCCTAGTATGTGCTTTTCTCTATAGTTATTTTTGCTTAGATCATTATTTACCTCGCTTACTAACTATTACAGCAGATGCAACCACTTCTAAAGGGAGAATTTTTGAAGGGAGTTGGTTTTCAAAATGGCCGCTAGGGGTGTACAACTGCAATTTCTGATCCAAATACTGCATTCAGTTTCTTCCTATAGCCCTAAAATTGTAAGTCCTCAAAAACTCCCTGTGATAATGATTATAATAAATATAATTAATGAATGAGTACTAGAATTATACCATGTTTTGTTTTTTCTATTGTAAATGGTGAAAGTTATTTCACGTTGTAGGTCATTGTGATGAATCAGACTTATGTTTCAAATTAAATCATTGGTCAGGGGACCACATGGCCTACAAGTTCCTCTTTGTGTACGCTGTCTTCTTTATCTGGTTCCTCCATGAACTTTAAAAACAGGCCACCCTTGAAAATAACTGGCCTCATGATGTTATCTTGAGACTACTCTCTTTATAAATGTCAGAATGATCCAAACGTTCCTATAAATAAACACCCTTTCACTAAGACTAATAGACACGTGGATTATAGTGGCTCATATGACTAATTTAATCTTTTGCTGCTGTAATAGTTTTACACATTATCGTCAGTAAACGTGGCGTTCTAGGGAAGCACAGCACAGGACTGACGTCATGCAGTGTGGTCTGGGGTAATGCAGACTAACTCACACTAATGTGTTGGGACCTGGAGGGGGAACCCAGGACTGGATTCAGGAAACAATGCTGTCTCCACTGCTGCCTCTGTTTGTAGGTTGTAACTTGGCCTATTAAAGTGCCCACTGTCACTGACTGAAGTACTAATCGCTTTTTGCCCCCAAGTCATTTAAAGAAACAGACTCCAGAGGTAATTGACTACTGCACTAATTAAGATTGAAATGTTTCTTTTGTTATTGTAAAAATAAAAACATACAGCACTGAGACTAATGTTAATTGAAATAAAACATGCATTATTAATTAAGAGCCTGTATAACATTGGTTCATTGTTCAGGTATTCAGAATATACATAAAACTAGTTTCAAACACAAACACATCTCATTATACCAAATCAAATATACAGGGATGGAAATAGGACTCCAATTGTATAGCAGTTTGAGTCATACCAAGTTTTTCGGGGAGCGTAATATAACTATAGAGAGAAAACAACTCGGGCTAGCCTAACCGAGTGCTTATTAAAACCTGGAATGTTCCAAACTGTTCTGCAATAGGAGCCGCCTTATTTTCCTGAGATATATATTTTAAAATAAAGAAAAAGGTAAAGGGAAAGCACAAGTTTTTCTTGGGAAGGGCAGTAAGATCAATAATATATGTATATAATTATGTTGTAAAGTGTATGTCAAATATTGTGCAATATTTATTTAACCAGTGTTCTTTAAGTCGTCTCTTACACAGAGGAGAGATATGTTTCTGTGAATTATAACTATAAATGCAGCAGTAAATGAAAGGTGTGTCCGCTGTAGCAAATCCCAGCTCAGAGTCTGACTAAGGAGGCCTCCGAGTCCTTCTCACACTATGTTTGAGCTCACACGCAAGTTTCTGAACCACCCTCGATCAATAATGTGGGTTACCTGCAGGGAGCAGAGCCTCCTGTTAGTAGAAATGGAGACTGAATGTTCAGGCGTGCATTACGTTATAAAGCGCATAACCTTATAGCCTTGAATCAGTCCCACAGCTTTGTTTTAAATTCACTTCTGCATTGTTAATCTGGCTACAGGCTTCTGAAAGACGTAGGCAGCAGCCCACGATCACACTCAGTACTGGGGAAGCAATGTCTGTAAAGAACATTCAGTTACATTTAAAGAAAACCCATCTCTATTGTAAAGGGGTAAGCTGTTCCAAATGAAAGGGAGCTTGGTAACTGGTATAAGCATTTGCTCGTTGGATTTTACATTGTTTCTTACAATACTGAGCATAGAGACAATTAGTCTAACTCATCTAAATATCCTACGAGTCACTGTAATATATTTTAACTGCTGATCTGAAACAGATTTGAATCCCCTTTAGAAATAGCAGGAATGCCTGTGCACTGCTGTTAGAAATTCGATTCTCCTCAGGATTTATAAGAGAAGGGGTGGCTGTAACTTCCTATTTGAATACTCACAAAAAGTGCTAATTTTATGGGACATTCTGGATGACAGACTCCAACCACCAATTTCCCTGTAGGAATTAGCCAGTATTAAATCATTAAGCTATGTTTACATATCCATCCAGAATAATTTAAACACCTCGTTGCGGTGAATCAGTTTCTTGGCAGCTCGTTCTGCTTGAGTGAGTTCACTCTTGGCCCGCTACTATCTGCATTATTCTTTGTCGTTCTTCCTGTAGATACTACATGTAATTCACTTCAGAATTTGGGATTTTTGGTAACACCCTTGTCAATGTATTAAACATGTAATTTAAAGGTGTAATGTGATTGGTTGCAGTTGCATGTTAATGAAAGCAGTGGCTCCAATAGACAGGTCCACACACTACACGCCTCTGATGGCAAACCCCCACCACCTTGCCTAATGCATTTTCCAGAATGTTTGAATTCTGGATTTCAAAAAGATTTAGATATCTCTCGGGAGAGGAATTAAACTCTCTTATACACGAAAAGGACTCCAAGAACACTGCAGTGGTTATAAAAACATAATCCTACAAGCAAGACAGCTGGCATTGGAGGACATTGAATAATACACTGAGGACAGTCTTAACAAACTACTGCATGGGTTTCACTGCCAAATCCTTTTTTTTTTCCTTTTTCGTTTTATTAAAGTGTTTTAATAAAAAAAAAAATGCTCTTATGAAGCCTTTGGCTTCAGCATTGTAAACTACCCTGGAACCTCAAGGCAATAGATCCCCAGTAAAACTCAGTCCATATGTGAGTCTTGCATGGTAGTTAGCATATATTTTTATATACAGTATATTATAGTATATAACTCTGTCATATGCTGCTACATTTGCAATTACAATTGTTTCTATTCATAATAAACCTTTTCACTGCAAAGAGGGAAAAGTCTGATGTAATGAATATTGTTAACTGGCATGAGTTATGTGGCCAGTGGTAATGGAACTGTTTTAAATTTGCTTTGTATTTGAAGGGAATTCCAAGAGGTAACTCAGATAGGATATTTCAAGCAGGTTATGTCAACCAGACCAATATTAAGAATAAAGTGCAGTAGAGCATATGGTATGGTTTATGTAATGAATGGAGAGTATTTGTAAGGTGATTATCTGATAGAACCATGTTCATACCAGGTCTCCAGGTTTGTGCACTCTAACATACAAACTGGAACACAGTAGTATTGTGTGAGTATGGAAGAAGGCTATTTCATCATAACCTGGTGCCGCACCACTACTGATGCGGCAGTTTCCTGTAAACCCATGTCAAAATAAAAAAGGACAATGTCAAGGGGATTTTTATCAGGAATAATAGCGCTGTTATCATAGCGTGATACCTCTATTTTAGTTGTAAATAGAGCCATTATTGACATCAACTTTTAAAGGAGTCTTCTGTAACCCATTAAGTGCCGTTGTCCTCATTTGGTACTCGATGGGTTAAGTTAGCGGATTGCGGATATGCTGTGGATTTCTCTATAACTCTTTTGACTAGAATTTCCTTTGTGTAAGCTGGTGTTTCATAAAGCATTACCTCACATGTAATAGTAGGTGTTGGATTCCTGGGTTGCACTGTTGTGTGGTTTTCAAAAGCCAGGCTTTCAAAATGCAGTTTTGGCAAGGCTTACGTTAACGCACCACAGCCGAATCTTTCAACGTAACTGACCCATGTTTTAATGTGACAAACGAGTGGGCAGTTCTCCCTGTTTAGACAATAGGCAGCAGAACAGAGCAAAGACATACAACACTGTAAGCTGATAGCCTTCAAGTAGAGTAGGATTGAAGCGAATTAACAGGCAGAAAAGCAGACCCTGCCAGCATTTACACATCCAAACTAATAATAAATTAATAAATAAATAATTGCAGTCAGTGAGGTCAAAAATGAACCTTTCAATAAGGGTGTATATTAACTTTCTGTGTATAGCTTTCATACAGCACATGTCTTTCCTGTGAACCTCGAGGAATGCTGTGGCGTGGTCCTGCAGGTCTCAGTGCCAGTTGCATCACTGAGAGGAGTGTAAGGCCGTTGACTGCTATTGCTATTTTCCTCATCTGTGAAGGAAACACAGCCGCTCCCAGTAGAGTAATCAAGCCTTTAAATCATTTCTAAAAAAAGAAATTAGGGAAAAGGTTGCACTTAAAATATTGTGCAAACCTAAATTCCCATGGAGCTGTACAATAACAATCTTGGGATGCTTACCACTTGCCAAAAATGTGTTATTGAATTATTTCCAATAGGCTCTTTGGAATCCCAGGAGTCCTTTTTGGTAAAGAATAGCATCTATAAATATAGATTTGTGTGGTTACAGCCTTGTGGTAGTAAAGTCAACTCATACCTACAGAGGGGGTACTGTACTTAAACCATCTGGAGTTTGAAATGCCTGTATATCCCAGGTTGCTGTAAGGTATTGTACTTTTCTTCATAATAATGATCTTTTGTGCGATTTTAACTGGTATTCATGTCCATGTCCCTCTTACGACACTGAGTTTATTGCAATCTAGCTCCATGACATACGTCCAGGGAAGTTTTTAATGATGTAATTTTGTAGGAACTTGGATCGTGTACCATTCTAAAGAAGGTCATACTATGTTGTGCCATGATCTACTAGAGTCATATTAAAACAATGAATTCAAATGTCAGGCCCACTTTCTTTTTGGTGCCATTATTTGCATGGTACTAGCATATGAATTTACTTAGTTACTGGATAATTACTAAGAGTCATACCAGATAAAAATCTAATCAAATAATATGTGTGTAACTACAATGTAATTAGTGCTACTTAGTAAAAAACTTTTATATACAATTTTTTTTTTGGGGGGAGGGTATATAGAATTTTAAATGACATAAAAAAAGAAAGATTAAACAATATCCTGGTTGGATTTTGCTGAAACCTCTTATTTTGTGTACTGTATATAGATGCAGTCCATGTTGAATTAAGGATTAGTCTAATATGGATGCATAGGGTGTATATTGTTATTATTATTTAATTAATTGAAAATTAAAATCATACAAGACTGTATTAAGTGGGTGTTGTTCGTTAAGAAGGAATTCAAGTCATTTTTTTTGTAATTAAATTGTCTCTTAATAAACAACACCTTTTGAAGCATAGCCGTTATCTTGTCGCTTTTCTTTGAACTCTTGAACAGCATTTTCAGGGTGAAAAAATGCACAGATAGTGTTTGTAATTAAGCTTTACACTTTAATTCTGAAGCCATCAGTTATCAGACTCAGACTACTGCAGGGTATTGATGTCACCAAACTAAAATATCTTCAGGCTCATCAAGAGAAGTACAACTCAATGGTTTCAAGTCACAGTGAAGCAACAGGAAGTCACTAATACGCCACACAAGAGACACATGATTCTTAGCTGTCTGCAGTGTTTCTGGGGTTATGCTGTGTCAAAATCAGAAAATGAGCGTTTTAGTTCCCTCTAGTTGGGCAAATTAACCACAAGGTATGAGCCACTGCTAAGTGCCAAAAGTTCAATGCTGCCTGGTATCATGGAAAAGTTATAAAGAACGCCTGCCAGACGTCAAGGAACCTAAGAGTCAAGAAACGGTGAGTGCTGATACTTGACATGTTTCTGGATGTTAGCTTTTATTGTAGTCATGTAATACAAATATAAAAACACTTTTTAATTAAACACATTTAAAAAAAAAATCTATAAAGTGTGATTCATTCAGAAAGTCTTGTAAACTTCCAAGATCACTGCCACAATCAGGTAATCCATTTATATTTCTTTTTTTTCATGTGTGAAGGCTACATTTTGTTTTCCAAGGCTGCCCTATTTATATTAATTTGTTTTTCTGCATATATATTTTGGGTGTAGTCATATATAGCCATTTGTAATCTTTTCTGATCTAGATAGAGTTGAGCTTCACAAAACATGAAATATGTATTTATACACCATTGAAATAATGATATACAAGGACTTTCGTCGCTGTGTAATTTCAATACAGTACCGTTGTTAAAAAAGCCACGCTGTATTAGTTTGGGTACAACACACGCTCTAATGAATTAGCCTTAGAGTGGCATGTTGATGGTTATTATTGTGCAATTAGTAAATAACTCATTTTAATCTTTCTATAATTCACAGTGAAACTTGACATTTGAAGTTACACAGCAAATGAGGTCATGTTGTCCTAAGACTACTCCCACCAACTTCCAGAGGAAATCTAGAATTAGGGAGACTAGCAAGGGAGCGGGTACTGGCGGAAGAAGCTGTTCAATATTGTAAAAATGAAGGATGCCTCCAGACCAAGCCTGCTAGACACAAAATACATTTAACTTGAAAGCCATACTGTATTTCACTGTGTTTAATAGCCGTTACTATACTCAAAACACATGCTTTGGAGTGTACTATTGAGGTTCTTGTTTGAATTTAATACCTTGTTTTCCATCACATAAACAACACTTTTGCTGACTTCTTTTCTTTAACCAGGGTAGGTGATTTGGAAAGGTTGCAATAATGATCCAGCTGGGCACACCACAGAATATGTGTTTGATTCGTTGTGATGCAGTGAAACTACTGCCAGGGTCAGGAGTTCACAAATTCATCTCTTCAACTCATAAAACCCTTGTTTCCGGCTTTGAGGTTTGTCAGTCTGTGCCGTACCTGCCGCTCTGGGCTTTCAGATCATGTTGGAGGAAAAAAAACACAAAAGCAAAGTGGATACATTGCAGTTTTTGCATGAAACTGTACAATATGTAAACGTTAGATATGGACTTCACCTAGACCAAAGGGAGACTACAGGACTAAAACTATTTAGGTTCCTAGATTTAAAAAAAACATTAAGTTCTTTACCCACTTCCTGACAGTTATACCCTTCTGAGTGGAAACAGATTTGCATTGTCGTGGTAACTATGCAAAGTGACATTTCTTTGAACTTGCCTAAAATTTCTTTCTAACTTCAACAAAGCGTGACACATAAAAAACAAAACCGTGACCTTATTAACAGGTTGGCTTAGTTAAGAACCACGTTTTTATAGAAATATGAATGGCTGGTGTTTGTTTTGTTTTAGACGTTCTTTATGACTAGTTGTAATTACTTGTTAGATGTTTGTTTAATGAAGTGAAATAGGGAAGTTAATGAAGGGTTGTGCCTAGATTTAGGAAATCCTGGTTCAGGCATCCAGAAATAGGTATGTGATGTGAAACAGGGAAGTTTAGTTGCATGACTGTGGTAACATTACCTGCTTCTGCACAGAAGCCATAGAAACAAGCGTTTTATACATTGTAACCTAGAGGTGCAGAAAAAGACTTGAAACTGTAAACCTACGGTGCTTAAAACAGAATTCAATGCATGTGACATGCAGTACCGGCACACTGATGTCTATAGCATGAAACAGTACTTGCGATATTCGTTGCTGCAGTTTATTTTTTTCCCATGATGCAATCCTTGACTACAGTGCAGGAGAAAAGCAATGTCCGGTAAAACTACAGACTAATGTTTTGTGCCTTCAGAACAGGATTCACCCATTCTTCTACTCTATGTGTGCTGACTGCCGTACATTACAGGAAGTATTTGTCATGTGAGACCACCTGCCGCCAATCATATGACTGTGTCAGTGGAGATTAGAACACTTGTGTGCTCATGGGAATAACTCTTTAATTAATGTTACTTTAATGTGGAGAGAAAAAAAACTCCAGCCCTGTCAATTTTACATTCATTGAACTTGTGATTAAAAGTACCATAAGATCAGATGTTTAAACAAGTTTTAAAAATCATGAAATTGAATGGCAGTAGCCAGGGGTCCAAGGGGACATCATGTTTGTATCTGCTTTGAAATTACCCTGAAGTTCTTTTAAAATATAACATATTTTTGTGGTGTAGATTTTTTCAGTTAACAGTCTAGCCACACCGACACTGTTATATCTCTTGCCAAAGCTTTCTTTATTATTACCTCTAAGTTCTCTTTAAGATTTTAAGTTTTTTAGCAGTGTGTGTGTTTATTTGGTTGCTAGTCTAGCCACACAGACACTTTGCAAGTTTCACGTCAATAACATCTGCAGCTGAAGCTTTTTTGCAAAATAAATAAATGCTCATTTGATTTGCTTTGGGGCAGATTAATTGGATTTGCATATAGCATCAAAAACGTATTGTTGTCTGTGACTTGATTTAAAAGTAAAACAGCCTAGTTTTTGTTTTGCAAGCAGTTATAATAATTGAAAACGTTTGTTACTATACTTTTGTTATAAACTTTTGTTACTTTACTTTTTTATGTACTGTTACGATATTAACATGCACTTTATAACTGGTTTCCAGCAATACAGTGCATCCAACACAGTTATTTTGTATGGAAAGTTCCCAGTTTTTTACAGGTGTTTGCATTTGATTTTTCTGTATTGGTGATTGGGTATGTAAGAGAGCTAAGGAGGGGCAGGTCTTAGGAGTAGAAAAGTTGACTGATTTTATGCTCTAGCAAGTTACGTGTCCCTATTTAAAGATGCAGTTGCACCAAAGGTTGACAGTAAATGTTGTTAGGCAGGTTACACTTGTGTTTCCCCCTTGTGCTGACACTGGCGTAGACATTTATTAGTAAACGTTAGGGGTGAGAAGAGGCTGACAATCATAGGGTAAGAACGGCTAATAAATGCTTTTGCAAGTGCAGTAACTACTACAGCAAACTTGTCTCAATTTTTGCAAATATTATTATTTACCTAGTTTTATTGTATGAAGAAAATTAATCTTACATGGCCTAGCAAAGAAAATAATGTCATTGTTTCTGATTACTGTGGTGAGATTTTATTTATTTATTTTTGAAATCGTCCAGCTATTTTGTAAGCCAATAACAGACTTGAATGTGTAGGTTGTACTGGATTTACATTATTTCTAATTATTGCAATAGCGTATTTGTTTGTGATTTTTAATTTTGAAAGTATATTGCATTCTATATTGACCTGATTTTAATGCTGCTTAAAATTTCTATAGTAAACGGGTTTCGTGGCAATTTGTGTTATCTAATTCTGTATATTAAAGAGTAAGTAGTGGGGTTCCGAAAAATAGAGCTTTGCTACAACTGTTCAAATAACGTACCTGTGACTTTTCTTTTCATTGTTAACATCCTGACAACTTTTTACACTTAGAACTTTTAAATCTGTTTCAAAGCTCTTTTCAAAATGGCCACTCTAGTGCACTGATAGTGTCAGGATTATTGCCCACATTGTGAAACAGGTAACACAGCAGTACCGATCCATGATGTGGTACGGAACAGAAAAGCCAGAGCACTTGTTGTTATGTTGTGGTTTTTTTAATTGCTCTGCCTGCAGTGATTTAGAGGACAGATCTCAAACCCCAGTGCACTAAACTGACATTTTGAAAAGAGCTTTGAAACAGACTTTAAAGTTATAAACGTAAAAGGTTTCCAGGATGTTAACAATGAAAATGACAGGTATTAAACAGTTTAAAGATTATTTAAACAGTTGTAGCAACATGTGGGGATGTATAACGCAATAAAGTTGTGTGATGCACACTTGAGATTGAGGTGATTCATAAGGGTTTCCATTCCTGTGTCATCATTTGTAATAAATGAATATGCTATTTTAGATGGACTAGACTCTGGGTGGGTGTGTTGTAACTTTTTAAACGCTGTGAAACATAAAGCATCTTTAAGCAACTTTCTTCTGGCACCTGTTCAAGTAACAAGCAGTTTTCACCAGATTCCTCCTATCAAGTTTCTTGAACTTGCACATGTTGAAAACAGCTTGAAAATGTCACTTGACAAAAATAAAAAATAAAAAAAATAATGTTACCTTAATGTGGACTCGTAGCATTTAGGTTTTATGTTTGCAATCTCCAGTTAATCATTTCTTAACATTGTAAAAGTACGGTGTAATTATGAATGACTAGTAATAACTAGGAATTGTAATAACCTATTCATGTTGTTGAGGCAGAAACATCAGAAAGAGCTTGGATAGTCCGAATGGCCTTCTCTCATTTGTAAATTTCTTATGTTCCTTTGTTCTTCAGTGGCGTTAAATTGAGTATGTGAGATGTTACAAAGGTGGTAAAACATTACATTGCGTCTCTAATTACGATAACTACTAAACATTTAAATAAATATATTTAACTCTGCAAATAAACATATTTTATTTAAATGTTACTTCTGAGTGACAAAACTATAAACAATTACTATTTAAAGCTGCTTTCTGTTGCATTTCAAGCACTTTCTGTTTGACAGTTTTTCTCTCTATATCGCTCGGCCATGCCAACGTTTAGGGTTTTGTTTTTTAAGTTTCCTGTTTGCGCTTAAGAATTATATGGTTGCTTGGGTGCCAAAAGACAAACTGGTACATTTTACATAGGTTTCAAAGACCCTGATGTTGCCTTAGATTTGTGAAATCAGTCCTGAGTATATTTGTAAGCTATTGCATTCATTTGTAAAACATCAGCAGAAGGTGTTTTTACCTGATTACAAGACAGACTTGCCACATTTTAAATATGCTAATAATTATTAGCAGTTTATTCATCTGTCCCATATACAGTAAATGAGCTACTCAATATATAATGCGTAGTTTGACAGTACAGTAGTTCATTCCAAGCACGATTGATATAACTATTTGTTATCATCCCACTGGGTCTATCCTTCACTTTTCTGAGTTAATTTTCATTAGGAAATACAATTGGAAAACACCAATAGGGGAAACAAAATCGTACAAATGAATGATTGCATTATTTTTTAATAAAACATGTGGTGATTTGAAATTGAAGGATTAGTTTCCGGTGTCCATGGCTTTCTGGCAGGAGATTTAGACATATGAGGAAATATATATAAAAACATGCTGCAAGATTATCCCTATGGAGAAAATTGCATACAAACATAAATACATAAATTATGCATACCATTTTTTGGCTGTGCTGACTGTGCATGTTAATTAACACTTAAAGTTTAAGTGTGGTCATAATGGTATTTTATCAGCACATTACTGATCGCATTACCAGAAACACTTTTCTCTTTTATATACAGCACAGAAGCCAAATGCATTCAGAGGGCTACTAACTTTAGTTTTTAAAAGATGCGAATGACAAAACCAAATACATGTTAAATTGGCTCACCTCTATATTTATCTTCAGATTTGTATATTGTTATATTTTAATTAATACATCAATTACCTATTTTTTGTTTTACTTCCATCTACATGGGAAAAAACTTTATTATTATTATTAATAATAATAATAATAATAATAATAATAATAATAATAATAATAATAATAATAAATCATTTAGCAGATGCTTTTATTCACAGCAACTTACAGAGCTTAGGGGGTGAACTATGCATGAAGATGTTTCAGTTTAGTTTACTTAACCCTGTGGTTTATTCCTGCCCTGCCCTGAAACCTAAAGAAACTCACCTGTTGTAGAATGTGGTATGAACTGCAGTGCATGATTGCGTGATTCAGAATTGCATAATTCTAACAAAATGACAGATATGTCTTGTGGAAGTGAAGCGGTTAAGAATGTTTCATCATCTGATCAGGGAGTGTGTCTTTGAAAAACAAGTCATTAGAGTCTGATTCAGCCGCTGGTGCGGCTGGGGGAGGCTTGCTCCCACACTAGTAGTTTGGCACCACTAGCCCCTGGCGTCGGCCAAACAGAGCAAAGGTCTTCCTCAAGGAGCCCGTTTTCCTGATTGCAAAATGGAAATCGATGGTCCGGAAATCTACTGAGCCTTCAGTTCGTACTATTTATAGTGCACTGGTCACTATTTTCCTTTGTAAAAATGTCCTTCAGGATTTTTGGTATGATATCGAATGGGTTACAGAGGAAGTTTGCTCTCTTGCATTAAATTGGTGGAAGAGGAAAAAATTAAAAATTTTAAATAGAAAAGTACATGGCAATAACAAAATGCTCTAGGTAATGCATTTTTTTAAGGTTTAATTAGCAGCTGGCAGTTTTGGCAAAGGTGAGGTTGCTAAATGCGATACTAAATATCGTTGTTCCTTAAAATAAACTTGCCCTTGGGTTGATTATTTTAATTATTGTGCCTGTATTCTAACGAGGCGTTGGTAAAGTGCCAAATAAAAACAACTGGGTTAAAAAATAGCAGTGTTAACATTAAACGTTGTATTTGTGACTTTTTAAAAGCCTCTATATGTATTTATAATTTAATCTTAGGAACAGTAATACAATGAGATAAGTTAATATCGCTTGAAAATTACAATAGTCTGCCAGCAAGCTCACAGGATGACTTGGTGTGGTACGAGGCATGCAGAGAATTGAAGTCTCCTCCATTCACTTCTAAACGCTACTGGTTTGGCATTGCTGACTTTCCCTGCTTACATGTAACATGAACTTTCCGTGACAGAGTAGGCATGTGGACCCCTAAACAGCAGAGTTGTAGACTGCCCCGTTCCCTGTCCCGTTCCCCCTGGTCAGGGCCATAATGACATAGTGCTGTCTGGTGCTGCATCTGTCTGTGCTTAGCCAGCTGATAAAGAGAGGGTTTCCATCTCACTGAAGAATGTCATCCAGATGTGCTTGCCAAAAAGAAAGTAGCGAGTAAATCTCAGCATAAGGCAAGTGCTATCTCCATCACTGGGCTGTGGTGATTTAATAGACTGCTATCCACGTGAGTCAGTATAATTCCAGATACTGAATCCATCATTTTCAATAGTGGACATGCAATGCAAGCAGAACAGGTGTTGACCCAATAGGATGATGAGGTTTAGGTTAACAGTAAATTATTATTGCTAAATTATCATTAGCATTTTCTTGCATTTGATTTATAAAGAGTATATTTTGATGATAATAAATAAATTAAGTAAAAGTGCAACAACTGGCCTTTCAAAGACATAATATATTACACTGTATATATGACACGGTATTATGTGAAGTAAGTTCATCGTGTATGTTAGACTCAAGTATTTTTAGTAAACATGTTGAACAGTAACTAATTAAAGGAAATAAATGAACATATATTTAATACACATTGTAATTGTGAATGCCCCTTTTTCACACCTGGGGTCAACCAAGCAGCTAATACATGTTTTATATGATTCTTCTTTTATATTCTATAGAGAGTAAATTGTTATAGAATACTTGCCATTGTTTTCTATTGGGGTTGCACTTTGTACAATAGGAAAACACAGGCTTTGACAACCAATAAAACACTGCTTTAAAAGTGAATCAATATATTACAGATATTATGAAGCAAAAAAAAAAAACAACTAATCAACAAAAATACCCATTGACCAAGTTTAAATGTCAGCATGGCTTTAGGCTTACATCTTTTTATACTGGTTATGAACTCACAATCCTGGCAAAGGAGCAAGTGAGATACCAGGTTTATCTCTTCTCAATCTCACAGGTGGCCTTGCATTATATAAATACTCCAGGATGAGGTCAGATGAGTGTATCAGGGTTGCTGAAGTGCAAATTCTTATTATTTAGCAGACGCCTTTATCCAAGGCAATTTACAGAAACTAGGGTGTGTGAACTATGCATCAGCTGCAGAGTCACTTACAAATACGTCTCACCCGAAAGATGGAGCACAAGGAGGTTAAGTGACTTGCTCAGGGTCACACAATGAGTCAGTGACTGAGCTGGGATTTGAACCGGGGACCTCCTGGTTACAAGCCTTTTTCTTTAACCACTGGACCACACAGCCTCGCAAATTCTGCTTGCAGGTTCACAGAATAGGTGAAACGCAGATATTCATACTGATATGTATCTCTTTCTACTTCCTTCTTTTTTCTACAATGCCCACATGAAGGAATCAGGAACTCGGAGACTAGCAGCTCCTTTTGAATTTTGTGCATCCTGCCGGATAAGAACGTTTTTATTCAGGCTTTGCTTCACACACCTCTGCCTCGAAACTATTTGATTGTGTCCTCACCCTGAAAAATCACATTGGGGATTTCATGATTTAATAGTTTTCTGTTTATTTGTGGACTGAGCTTTATTTTTATTTTTATTTTTATTTTCCGAAGTGCTTCAGTGTAGTTTTGTATGTTACGAGTAAAGGGCCCTGTTTACAATTCTCATTCCTATCTGGCACTGTTTAGATTGGTAATTAACATTCAGATTGATATTCAAGATGTTGCTTAAATCTAATTAAGGAGACTATCCAATAATGTGTGTTACCTTTGTACAGTATTGGAAGAGGTTTAAACTTGTAAGTTAACTTAATGAATGGGTGTGGGTGGGGGTGGGGGGGCGCCAGTGTGGGTTCCCCCTTCTTTTTGTGTCTTTATTCCTGCTTCAGCAACAGGAAACTGTAGAGACAGACAGGAAGTGATGTGCGAGCCAACAGAAAAGGTGCCAGTCTGGCTCTTTAGCATCATCAGTGTACCAATATCAATCATATTTTGAAGTACAGGCATTTCAACACAGAGGAAAAAAATGGTCTTAAATGAGGGTGTTGTTATACACAAAATAAAGATAGCTGTGCTGTTATTTCCAAGCATGAATCCATTTATATATGTATAGGAATGCACCATGAAAAATAACAAAGAGGAATCTAGGCCACTCACAGCAGTTTTACTAATAAGTTATGCGTTTGTGTGAACTGGTAGAACCTGATAAACAGAAAGATCTTGTTTGTCAATGGCTGGAAAAAAAAAGTTACAAATGTACGTAATAGTTTGAGATATACTGTAGTAACCTTATAATATACAACCTATTTAAAACAGTTATTGTGGCAGGCTGGCTTGGTGAGTGACGTCAGACCAGGAAATACACAGGCAAAGCACTACGGGGTGAGTCGCCAATGACTATTATTAAATAACTAACCAAAAATAACATGAACACACAAACAAAAAGGCACGATGGCCAAACAAACAAATAGACCACGGAAAATAAAACAAATATCGTCCGGAATGCAGCCAGCCGGATAGCAGTTGTTTATCTTACTTTGTGAGGGATCTCTCTTGCACTCTCGTGTTCCTATTAACTCTCATTCTTGCAGCGCTCAGCTGCTACACTTTTTATACAGGTGGCCGTCCTCAAGTTGGTAAGCAATTAACCAATTTGGAGACGGCCACATTCTGCACATGTTCTCTTTGAAGATAATTGTCTGCTTCCCTGCCAACCCAAAACCACACCAACAACAATACAAAATACATTTAAATAATAGCAATAATAATTCACAATAAATAAAACAAATCAACATAGGGGCGGGCGTACCCCGTCACACACGTGTATCATAACATGTATACAATCATAACAAAGATGGACTTGTATAGATGATACGATGGCCTTATTATGCAATCTAGGACAAACCAATTTTCAGTTGAGGTCAAGAAAAAGCTAATATTGTCTGTCCTGCTCAACCAATGCTGGAAAACCAATCTGCTACACATGCAGCCCCCACTACACTACACTACACCCTTGGTGAAAACTGGGGTTGTCATGGCTTCGTAATTTATTGTTTGTCCTGTTTTTGTTTGGATTCCCTCATCCAAGTAGTAGTCCAGTCTTCTGGCACACCGGCCATTTTGTTTGTACCCATTTCACAAGTAAACTAATTAGCAGCTATAACTTCTCTGAGACCTGCAGAGTGTATGTCACAGTGGAGCATGTGGCACATCATAGCCTCTTGTGGTGTAAAAATTTGTTTGCTACTAGGTCCTAATAAAGTGAACTATAAATCATATAATATTTCCTAACCATTATCATTTTGAGTTAACAAAAGATTGCTAGAGCTGATGTCATTGTTGCAATGGGTTGCTAGCTGTTTTTTTCAGACAGTACAGTTTTAGCACCCACCCAATCGGAGAAGTCAATGGACAGTAGTAACCTGTTTGTGTTTTTTAGGCTGTCCTGTGCACTGTTAGTTTGAGTAAGAACTTGCAATGACTACAAAGACTTTTTTTAGCTTTGATTTGATTATGCAGCACATTGTACAATCATGCCATCACTACTTTTTCTAAAATTTAAGAGTAATAAAAAGTTTCTATTTCAAAACTATGGCAGCCAATAAATAAGTTGTAACCAACTAATTTAATTTGGCACAAACTCAAGCTTACACAATGCAGTTTGTTTTTTGGCAAATATCACAAAGTCCTGGCTATCCTTGCTGTGCACCATGACTCATAACCTTGAGGTTGCTCTTGCTTGATAAATATGGCCATCTGTGCAGTAACTTCAATGGTGTGATGTTCTCCAGAGCATTATAAAAAAGTTTTTTTTTTGTTTTGTACCTTTGTTTACAGGACCAGCCATGGTAGATACACAGCTGCCAATGTGGCAAGTGAGCTTTGGGCTGAATCCAGTGGACATGGCAGAGCTAGATGACCACTCCCACTCTTTTGACATCAAGCCCTACACGACAGTGGATTATTCCGGCATTTCCAACCGGCCTTACGACTACAGCCCTCCCGAGAGAGGCAACCTGACAGAGCTAGACTGCAAATATGATTTTAAATTACAACAATACCATCATACAAGTATGCCACCATTTTTTCATATATAAACTTCAAGAATTGTCTCAGCCATCATGTTAAGAGTAGTGTGATCAATATCCAATAGTATCTTTGGATCGGGGTGATTAATTGTTGCTTTGAACAATTTTTTGTCAGATCCCTGCCAGAATCAATTAATCTACACGTGACCAAGTAGTTATTTATTTATTTATTTATTTATTTTCTTGAATTTTCTACATTAGCTTTCCACAAAATTAGGGGATAATTAACAGGTCCTATACTGTATTAGTGTATTTATACAACCAGGATATTAGTATTTTTATGCATGAATTGTCTGGCAAAGATGACATTGTTTCTAAGGTTTTGTTAACTACTGTGAGTAAAAGTCACTGTACCTTTTTTCTTATTTTTGTATCCAGGCACAATAAAACTTGAACCACCATCTCCACCTCAGTACTCGGACAAAAGCTTTCCATATACAAAACTGCATGAGGACCCATTGAACTCCACACTGTCCGTAGAGTGCAGAGTCTGTGCGGACAAGGCCTCAGGATTTCACTATGGAGTCCATGCATGTGAAGGGTGCAAGGTATGGCTTCAGTATTGCATAGTCTCATTTAATGCATTGTGTAATCATAATAGTGATAATCAGTATTATTAAAAATAATAAATATGTAGTGAAAAAATATATATAATAATGGTTGAAAATCCATGTGAATGCTAGCGGAATCACGGTTATTGCCATTATTATTCAAATATATTGTCATGCATTCAAACATGCAACTTAACAGTAAACATTAACATCTTCTTCCCTTAGAAATACAGTGAGCGTTCCCACTGTATCCGACCTTTAGGTCCTTCTTCACATGAGATGCGTTGTGAAATAGATCTCTGTGCATTCTGCTAAAATTGCTGAAATACTGTATGGATTGGCCATTTTTAAACAGTTTCATTCCAAGGAGGGGCCTTCCAGTCATTTTTTTATCTAGGCACTGGTGGCTTTTATTAATCAGACTTTTGTACCTTTGGGAAGAATTATTAAGGTAATTCCTATTACTTGTGAAATATTCTACAGAGCCCTCCTGTCTACTTAGTCGAACCCGGCTTATCTTTAGTGTCTAAATCTAGTCATACCGGTATTAAAAAAACATCTGTTAAATATTTATCGTTTACTGCACAGTAGTAACTCGATCAAGAAAAAATCTCTGCATGGATACACATTGTTTTTCTTGTCCTGAAAGGGTCCTTTCTGGACATTTCCATTGGAACATATTTGTAATCTCACTTGTATTGGATAACGAGAAAGTCCCTTATGTTTACCCAATTCGGTGCCTGACGAGTTGATTTCAAAACACTTGGAAAGTGACATGCCAAAAGACTGAGTTTCAAACTTTTCTGGCCTTGTTTATTCATTTTATATTGTGTGCCTTGCATACTCCTCTAGTCATGGGCAGGAATCTCTGACCTCCTGGTTGTCTGAAAACTGTCTGCAAATGAATGCAGTAAAAAAAGGGGATTTTGTAGTTGGATCCTGAAAAAAGTAGTCTTTTTGATGACTGCATTTTTAAACCCTGTTGTACAGTTACCCTGGTTTGCAGTTCACTCTCGCATTAACTAAAAGATCCTTCTTATAAAACCTGGAGCCACAAAATGTATTAGAACTGCTGACCCCATTTTCATTGCAATCCTTAGATGGCAGTTTTCTGTCTGTTCCTGTGAATAACTGTATCACTTCTGGTGGGTTTGCCCAATATGCACCTCCCTGGAACTCACTGTCTAGAGAAATAGGAAACAATGATACACTTCCTCCTTTTAAATCAAAACTACAAACCTATGTGTTTTCTCCAGCTTTTTCTAGATTAATGAGTCCTGGGATGGGGGGAGTGGGGCAATGGGTTAATGTAAACTACTTCACCGAAGAATTTCTGACTGTGTAACAAGTCCAGATTGGCAAATTCTACTGCAAACACTGTAAACCTGTCGGAAATGTGAGCTATGGATTTTAAGCAATTTCATAAAAAAAAGCTTAAATGTGCAGATTATTCTGTTAAGTCTGCATCTGAACTGTCCGTAAGAACAAATACTTAGTTGTATTCCTTCCACTTTGTTTTTTTGTTTTTTTTTAAAGATTGCGAGAAACTTGCCCAGCCCTCATGTTTGACCAAGGTGGAAAATGTATGCGATAAAAAAAAAAAATGCGAATGAGTTCTTCTTTTGGAAACTTGAAACAATGGTAGCCAGTAGCCGATAGTCTGTCACCTTAACCACAAGCGATTGGAGAGTTTCCAGATGACTTTGCAGACATAGGCTTTTGCTGTTTGGGTTTCACAACCAGAATATGAAGTGAGAATAAGTGGTTGGTGGGGTGATAATCCACACCCACATCTCTCCATCTGTAAGATTATCAGTCTCCTCCTCAATATGGATATCATTGCTTCGTAACATGCATGTGGAAGATTTATGAAGTAAACACAGAGGGGGCCCAGATATCAGGAGTGTTTTATATTGTCTACCATATTATGTGTTTTTTTTTGTAAACCCATTGATAATGAGCTTTTCAATTATGCATGCACAGCAAAATGCAGTTAATTGAATACAGATATTGCTCTCTACTTTCTTTTTCTAATATTTACTACAGGTGCTTTATGTGTTATCTGTATTAGTGAGGGATATGTACTGTATGTTACTGACATGTCTTTTTTTTAATAAAATATTTTCTTATACTTGCAGGCAAATTGACTACTCCATAGTAAATGTATGACGTGGGGAATTTGTCCCCTTGTGGAATATCGACGCCATGGTCTTGAGATTTTGTTAATATGGACCGTTTGCTAAAACCTTTTTTTTCTTTCTCTTGTTATTAACAGGGCTTCTTCCGCAGAACAATCAGGTTGAAGTTGGTATATGACAGGTGTGACCTAAACTGTCGCATTCACAAGAAGAGCAGAAACAAATGTCAGTACTGCAGGTTCCAGAAGTGTCTCATGGTGGGCATGTCACACAACGGTAGGCATACAAGTGTCGGCTGAAGGGAGCTTCATGCTCAAGCAAACTACAAAATGTTTTTGCAGACATGCTGCTCAGGCACCTCATGTCCTAGAGAATATAGGTGTGCCCTACTTGCGATTTCCTTTTCACACCTTTGAGTGTCACATATGTAAGTGATAGCATTCTCATAAAAGCTAATGTTGTTTCCTGTGTGGCTGATTACAGAGCAGAATTGGTGTGCCAGTCTCTCAAAAACAGGTGCAGGTCTTAGTTAAAAATATATATATATATATGTTTGTCAGTGCTTGGTAACAGAGCAAAGGTAAAAAGTGGCATTTGTGTAGGGCTGAGTCAGAAGCTGGTTGTTTCTAACTCTTTAAACACTGCAGACCTCTACAGAGGTCTTGAGATGAATAAACGACAGACTTGGAAAAAAATAACTCCAATCAACACAGCAGCTAACTGGTCACCCTCAGCTATGCCCCTATATGACTCAAAAGATGAATTAGTTATAGTAGGCTTACTGTTTTTAAAGTTAGTCCTAAAATATTTAAAGTTTATGTGAATATAAAACAGTATTCAACAAGTTTTTTAAAAAAGCCTCTGAATTAAATATTAGCTTAATTGCTTTCTCCCCCTTCCCCTCCCCCATGTGTTGGAGTACCCTGTCAATTACTAACATGATAAATATGTTTCCCCATCATGTTTCTTACTGTATGTACTGTAGCTTTCAAATGTAACAAATGCTTTAAAGAATCGCATGAATGAGCAAGGCACTCCTTAGTTTTGTCAATGTGACTTATCAGACAGTGATAAATGTGTTTTAATGCCATTCAGATTACACAAAATCTGAAAAAGGAGTGCAAGACGTTTCTTGAGCCACTTTTCTTGTGATAATAATAGTAACAGATTCTCTGTGAAGTAAAGCAAAGCTTTCTTTCAATGTAACTTCTATGAGTCAGTGATCAGGTTCTCTTCCCACGATAAAGCAGAGATTATGTTGAAACTAAAATATTATCTGAGAGTTGCCAGGGACCACACATGTTGCTTTGATTAGAATGAGCTGAAAAAGTTTAATAAAGGTGTGAGTATGTTATTATGTGTGGAGTATGTAATTAGACCATTGGACAATGTGAACGTTCCCAGTGCTAAAAGGAGAATCTAGAGTGATTTTAGGGGAGGGTTTAGTTTTATCCATTGAAGAATGGAAACTGTTTTCATAGACAGTGTAAAGATGACAATGTTTGGACCTTTTTTATATATATAAATAAACAAAACAGAATATACCCATCATCACTAATTGGAATACAACTTTTTAAAGATTCAGGTAGCCTGAATTGATGTGGCATCATTATGTTAACCTTATGTAATAGAATCAAAATCTCAGCTGAAACCTCAAGTGACAAATAGATTCAGGGTTTGCATGTGGTACCTCCCTTAAAGAAATTGAACCCTAGAATGAATAATACAGTTTTGAAAGGCTAATTTGTTTAAAAAGTGACAAACATATTAGAAAAGTGAAACATACAGTACAATGGCAGTGGAAAACACATTTCTCAAAGGCGAAAACTACCAAGTACTTCAGAAATAGAGCATAGGCTATGGCAGCATGTCATTTGCTTTCCCTTATATATTACAATACTAGCAAAAGTGCAATGGAAACAGCGACAGGTAGTTCATTATCTCCATTTGGGTGCTATTTTTTAGCACCACAGCGGTAGCAAAAAAATAAATACTTCCGTTTTCTACTTTCAAATAAATTGAAAATGACATAGAAGTCGAATTGATGTGTGTTTCTCCCTAGCCATACGATTTGGCCGAATGCCCCAGGCTGAAAAGGAGAAGCTTTTGGCAGAGATCTCCAGCGATATTGACCAGATGAATCCCGAGTCTGCTGATCTCCGAGCCCTTGCCAAGCACTTGTATGACTCATATTTCAAGTCCTTTCCTCTCACCAAATCCAAGGCAAGGGCCATCTTGACGGGAAAGGCAGGAGATAAAGCCGTGAGTACCTCTTACGCTGCCTCAGAGTACCTCACGACCCAGTGATATCAAGATCTGGCCTGCAATTCGCTACACATTTTATGAGCTGAGCTTTATAACGGGATTGGATAGTAAATATGGACTGAGATGAGCTAAAGTTCATGTTGTAAATCACTGAAAAGAAAGGTGCATGTGTCTAGTGCATGTGTCTGGTATCACAAAATGTCATGGTTATCAATACTGCCATGCCACACAACCTAGAAACCCTGTCTTCTGATTGGCTGAATGAGATGTTGCTTGTCTTAAGCAAACATTAAGCTGTTTCTTGTTGCGGTTTAGACATTGTGTCTGGACTGTGTGAATAATAGTGTTCCAGTAAGACGGACAGCAAGTTAAACTTCTGCTTGTCGTGGTTGTTTTACTGTATTTTTCCCTAACATACATTATAAAGGAGACACTTCAGATTCAAATATAAACAATGCAATTAACTAAAAAGGCACTCACTTTTGATGTAGAAGCAGAAACATATAATTTCCTGCATTGGTAATACCTTACTTTCTTTTTTTTTTTAAATTTAAAAATAAATTGAGAACAGTTGAATTTAAAGGCCCGGATTCCCCGAAAAAAATTTGTGTCGCATTTCTCAAGCCTCTAAAGTACAGTAATACATATTTTTCTGTAGTCGGGAGTTGATAAGACGTAGCAAACCCTAATGAGACTTCAAGCATTCAGATAAAGTACTTGGAAGATAACCCCTTTGATAAATATAGTTTAGATTTTAAAACACACCATCGTTTGCACATAACCTTGTACTAAACTGCACCTTCGAATTGAAGACACTGATTGGTTGTTGTAGAGGGGTAACCAGTGTCCTCTAAAGAAGATGCTTCATATTATTGTAACGGCTCATTCCATGCAGTTAATGATAACACATGACTAAGTGTATTACTGAGAAGATATTCGGCCAAGGCTGTTGAATATCCTTTATTTAAGCTTGTTTTGACTACTTGGACTAAAGATATGGGGTGGATGAGACTGAACAGCTGTTTGTTTAAGGACTGCTTATAATGCCAAAATAGTTATGAAGGGGGGAAAAAAGCAACAGCATTATTTTTAAATTATGACAAATTTGATTTTTTTTTTTTTTTTTTTTGGTATTATTATTATTAATATTCGTTCCATGGTGTTTTATGTCAAAACTTGTTTTTACCAGTGGAGATTTCTATGGAGTTGATTTGTTCTAGCTCTTTAAACGGGCTAGTCTTACATTTGACTAAAATGGATTCTATTTTCTGCATTGTTTATACAGTCGTACCGCAAATGTAACTTTGTACATGTAATAAAAAAAAATGTTTATAGATAGACAAACAGCTATATTGATAGGCATGGTACAGACAGCTGGAATGTGTTACTTTGTATCCTGATGTGTCTCCAATGTCTTTTCACAGCCTTTTGTGATTCACGATATGAACTCTTTGAAGGCTGGAGAGCATTACATCAGCTTCAAGCAGCCCCCTGTTCCAGAGCAGGGGCAGCAACAGAACAAGGACATGGAGATGCGGCTTTTCCAAAGCTGTCAGTTCCGCTCAGTAGAGGCAGTCCGGGAAATCACGGAGTTCGCCAAGAGCATCCCGGGCTTCGTCAACCTGGATCTCAACGACCAGGTGACTCTCCTCAAGTACGGTGTCCACGAGGTGATCTTCAGCATGCTGGCTTCCCTCATGAACAAGGACGGGGCCCTGGTCTCCTGCGGACAGGGCTTCATGACCCGCGAGTTCCTCAAGAGCCTCCGCAAGCCGTTCTGTGAGCTCATGGAGCCCAAGTTTGATTTCTCTGTGAAGTTCAACGCCTTGGAGCTGGACGACAGCGACCTAGCAGTGTTCATCTCTGTCATCATTCTCAGTGGAGGTGAGAACCGCTTCCCCATGCTGCTTTCTAAGAAGGAAGAAGCTGGGGGAAGCCTTTAAACTTTATCGTAGTGATTAATAATTGGTGGCAAAAACATCGCCAAATACAGTGTTATAAGTTTTCATACTGGGTAAGCTTCATACTGTATAACACCCACAGAAAGTTACAGTGGATCGCTAATAAATTATTATTAATTGGTCATTTAGCAGAGGCTTTTATCCAAAGCGATTTACAGAGACTAGGGGTTGAACTATGCACCAACAACTGCTGCTGCAGAGTCATTGACAATAGGACCTTGGTTTTACATGTCAGCCGAAGGATCCTCTAGGTATCGCTTTTAAATGTCTTTAGAATTAGATTTCTATGAGTATCTGTGGCAGGGTGGAACAGAGCCCTGCATGTTAAGAGGGGGGCAGGGCAAATGTGTTGTGGTGTATTGTATTATTATTTAAAATAAATGTATTGTTTGGTGTTTATTGGGAACTGGAGAATGTATTATGATTTCAAATGTAGTGTTTATGTTTATTTAAATGGGTGGGTGTTTGGAAGGAGGAATGAGCGAATGAAAATCTAAAATGAAAGTAAAAAAAAAGAAAGGAATTGCTACTCGTGCGGGGCAGACCAGCAAGGCATTTGTTTGCGTGTTTGTGTTCAAGATTTGTTTTTGTTTAAATATTTATGCAATACACCACAATACATTTATTTACAAGCAGGGTTTTGCCCTGCCCCCTCTTTACATGCAAGGCTCTGTTCCACCCTGCCACACACATCTACTCTAGAGTTATCTATTCTAGAATTATCTGTTCTAGAAACTGTTGCTGGTACAGTGATAAGATAAGTGATAGTGGTGGTCAGGCAAGATCATACTAAAAACAGGGTTATTACGGTACATATATCAAGTTATAATCCTCTGTCTCCCTGAAAAAATTCACTGACATAGAAAGCAGCTGTAAGCATTCAGAACTGTCATCATTCAGAACTGTAAGCATTCAGAACTGTCATCGTTCAAAACTGTCAGCATTCAGAACTGTCATCATTCAGAACTGTCATCATTCAGAACTGTAAGCATTCAGAACGGTCATCATTCAGAACTGTAAGCATTCAGAACTGTCATCATTCAGAACTGTAAGCATTCAGAAGTGCATATACATGAGTATTTTATAACATAATGTAAATAGTATCAAACTGAATGTTGGGCCCCACGTGGGAAGTAGTTTAAGGCTATTACAATACAGTTGTGTATTTAGAGAACGGTGTACTTTGATCTGGTGAATGAGTTTATCAGTTGTAGGCACTGAGGAAACATGCACAGGTGGTAGTTTGCGTTAGAAACATACGGGGGAACACAATGCATACAATAGAGACCGAAGTTGCCTATGTTAGTTGTTTAGTGTTTATTATATCAGCCTTTATCGTTGTACAAACTATTTTTTCCCATCAATTTCGCTCAGATTATTGCAAAAAATATGAGTAAAGAAATACACCAACCAGGCAAAAGTATAATAATCCTATTGGATTGTTTATTTCTAGCCTGACAAAGTAACCCCACGTCCACAGTGGCGTTAGCAGTCTCATTAGTCACTCTCTTTGCTGAGTGCAATATGAATGAACCATGTATTCACGTTGTATGTTTACAATACTCTTATCACAGCAAATCATCAAGGAGTGCCATCCAGACCAGCCTTGGGTTGTTCTTGTTGTGCTTCAAATATATGTTTGCGTGATTCGCTGCCAGAATATTATCTACAAGAAAACTGCTTCACCCATGATGACATGTGACTTTCCTGTAGCGTGGCTGTGTATAAGAAATGTACAGTAGAAGAGTGGAGGTTTCAAAATCCATCGCTCACCAAGTCTTTGACCCGTGGTGAAGAGGGTCAACAGGCTGGAAGTGTTCCCCCTGTTCCCCATTAGTCCGTCGTGATTGATCACCTCTGGCCCCTGAAGGATTTGTGACTGAACTTCAAAATTGCCCTATATTTTAAGTATTAAAAAAAGAGACTATGATTTATTTTTTCCTTTTTTTTTTAAACTATTTCTATTACAGAGATGAGTATAAGGGGTGTTTAGTAAAAATGTTCAACCCTGCAGTAAATTTGGTATAAAATATAAGCACACAAAGACGTATTTGGGGGCTATTTAAATTGAACCAAACTGAACTGAAATACCATGTTGTTTAAAGGTAAATCATTAAAATAACAAAGGGCTACAGTCCTTTCTGATATTTACCGAAACGTTATTCACTAAGTTACATTTATGGGTGGTGACTGCAGTGTTTTGTTGTGACGTTTTATTTTGTCCTTGAACCAGGTCCACTGTCTGAAAGAAATCAGCCGTTACACGAAGGCCTGTTAAACATTAACATTAAACTTGAAAGGGTATTTCGTGACTGCCACTGAAGGAGTGTGTGTTTGTGTTTGTCTCTCTCTGGCAGCGTTGGGAAATGCAATACCCATTATTGTGATAATCAAGATAATGTTGATCTGATAATTACTGTATTATCTTATCTTGTAAATGATTAATTGTTGTTTATTCTATTATTTCTAGATATCTCAACCTTAATAGAAATGTTTGGACTGTACATTTGCTGCATACCTTTTCAACCAACACATTACGTGCAGTAGCAAATTTAGCAGCAATGTTTGGCACTTCGTGCTTTCATAGTTGATTTTCAGTTTTTTTTCTACTTTTTGAGTAATACTGAAACCTTACCTGAGTTATCTTTTAAATGTTTTCTATATGAGTACAACTGCGTAAAAAATATATATATTTCTAACCACTTTTAAGGAGGCTGAAAAAAAGAAATTGAAACCCTTATAGTTTGCTTCAATGGAAAGCTAAAAGGTCTTTCCACCATTCCTAATTGAATTGTTCTCCCTCGTCTGTCTCTCAGATCGCCCAGGTTTGGTGAATGTAAAGCCCATCGAGGACCTACAGGATAACATGCTGCAAGCACTGGAGCTACAGCTCAAAATGAACCACCCAGATTCCCCCCAGCTCTTTGCCAAACTGCTCCAGAAAATGACAGACCTCCGGCAGATCGTAACAGAACATGTGCAGCTTCTGCAGCTCCTCAAGAAAACAGAACTGGATATGGACATCCACCCGCTTCTGCAGGAAATAATCAAGGACTTGTACTAGAAGACTACATTCCATCTCCTCGCCCACTCTGTAGCCCTTTTCCTTTCTTTTGTTTTGATTTTAATAAATTGCACTATGTCATTATGAGGGAAACATAGTACATGCCTGTGAAATTACTGTGAATACGTAAATAGTTTATATAAATGCTGAATGACCCTTTTTCATTTAAGACATAGGGTGCAGTTAGCTTCAGTTTCTGTCCATGTTTGTATGAGTTTCTGTAACAGCTTATTCGAATGAGTCTTAAAACATGGATAAAAAAATTGAATATCAGAATGAAATGGCAAGGGGTAACCTGCTGGATTTGTTTGGAGCATTTTACAGCATTGGGGAATCACCCAGAATTTATTTTGAATAAGTGCCCCCAGACCTTCCTTGTGCGTGCGTGCGTGCGTGCGTGCGTGTGTGCGTGCGTGCGTGTGCTTCAGTTAATCCCCTTATATTTACAGACTTTATTGGTAAAATGAAATAGTGGTTCCTCAAAAACATTCTTAATCAGAACTTTTCTCTGGACTTTTTAAATATTTTTTTTTTATAATTTTTTTATGTATTTATATTTACAATAAACTTTGTCTTGCAGCTCATAAGCTGTAATTAAGAACAACAATTCCTTCAAATTACTTCCACAGAAAATGATCCAGTCCAATAAAGTATATACATTAATTTAGTAAATAAGAAGATATTTGTGTGGAAGTAGTATTACAATGCTTTCAATCTTATGATTCACAGGACTTGTAATGCCATTTTAAGCACTTACAGTACTATCACAATCCTACTTCTCCCAAAGAATAAAGTGGACTATTACTGTTCAACAAAAGAGAGTTTACTAATGCTCTAAAATGCATGGTACAGTGTAGGTAATAGAGTACTGAACCAAAAAATGTGAATGAAACTAATGAAATGTATTCCAGGAGATAAGCGTTTTGACAAGGTGTCTTCTTAGCATCTAGACAATTGTAGGTCATACTACTAAACAACACAGGGAGAGCTGAAGAGGTGTTTTTGGTCAGGTTACAAGAATATCCCGTTTACACTGGTGCCCATCTGATATCTGTCTGCAAACTCTGCCTGGCAGATTTATATAGAACCCACAGCCAATGATTGCTGCTTATCAGTGATGCCAATAGTGCAGTTGGCTAAACCTCTATTTCTCTTCTTTCAGAAGTCTATAGAGGCCCCCAAAATCCAGTGTAATTGCAGGTGGAGCTTGGAGTCAAGCCTGGCTGCAGGTGTAAGAATTTGAGGGTCACAACCATATTGGGCTGTTTGTTCCTCTGCCTGATTCTAGCTAAGTAAAAAATGAAGTAACTGATGAGATTTATTTGGATTGGCACAGAGTTCTATGAAAAGGGGGATCTGTGATGGTGGTGAAAGCAAAAAATATTCCATGAGCGAGGAAAAGCTTGAGATTCAAAGGAAGTTGGTTTTGGCTTCCCTAGTGACTGGATTATTATTGCTATTTTATCAACACAGAATGCTGTGAATAAAGTCACCAGTCACTCTTTCAACTCATCCTGCAACCCACTCTTCCAAAGTACTGTCAAAGAAGAGGGTCTCACTGGTAAAGGCGTGGCCTTGTGACCGGCAGGGTGAGCCAGCAGGGGGGTCATCGGATTGGTTCTGGCACTCCAGTGGGTTAGGGAGTCAAAACCGGCAGGGACCGTTTCTGCTTACCATGCGGTACAGCGTCCCCTACTGGCCAGGTGCCCAGTGAGCCTCGGGGTTAATGGAATACATGATTTACTTGAGTTCAGACGTTGAAAATGAGACCAGGGTAACCAAGACTGCTCTCCAATGACAGGGTGGAAAGGGAAACAAAGCAAACGATTGGCTCTCGCAGGGAATGTTGAAAGTTGGCAGATGCAGTGCCTGGACATGATCCTGGTGCTTGTGAGGATGATTAAATGGTTTATTTCTGTTGTGTCAGCATATCCTTAGTTTGTTAGTACTAATTCTCTGTTGGATATATCCTGCCAGATTTCAAATAAACTCTGCCAAACAATAAAAAAAGAAGTACACAAAATAACAAGGGGTAATGCTGTACACATCAGTCTGCTTAAGAAATGCTTTACTTAAAAAGGGGCTTACAATGTACCCTTTTTTATAATGTATAATGGATTTTTCTTTAATCATAGTTTTCAGTGAATGTATGCATACTTGGTATTAAATATGCACTTGCCCAATACTGTATTAAGATAACATTTTCTATAGTCTTTTGAAATGCAGCTTCCTGAAAGATGTGCTATTCCTGTTACACAGTCTAATTGTCCAGTTTAAAAAGTTACAAAAAATATATATTTATATGTATTGGTGCTCAGTGTTTACATGGATACCTTTAATATATAAAAAGGGTTGACTGTAACAAAAGCAGTAGAAATATCCTGTAATGGTTATGTCTCATTAAAAGAATCCTTTTCTGTCACATTTACTGGAATTTTGCCAATATTACAATTTAATAAAAAAATGACTTTGGCTTCTTAAAGGGATAGTGTAATCTGAACATAAATGAATGGTCACACAAGATGTTAATTGTTTTTTTCATATGTGTTTGTTAATGTGAATAATATGGCATATGTACCAGTCAAACAACTGGATGGAGGGATCAATTTAGATAACCAAATAAAAGGGCAAATCTAATACTGCAATTGTTGGGACTTTATAAAATCAATTTTTCTGTTGCAGATGTTTATTTGTTATTGATAACTAGAATAAAGAATTATCTCTATTGCCAAATGTTTAATATAAAAATTGTATTTCGAACAAAACTGTGTGGATTTTTTTTTTTTTCTATCACACATTGCTGCCAAATTACTGACCTTGGTTTCATTACTGAGGTTAAAAAGGTTCTGTATTCTTGAGTAATTCGCTCTGTTAATCTGTTTTACTAAGTGACACCAACTATGCTGAATTAGTGGGTGCTTAGCATGATTTGCAATGTGTATGCAATGCTTGGCCCTGCCGCATATTAATCCAACACCCACTTGAACAACTATTAGAGCACAATGTATTTTTTTGTCATGATTCAATGAAAAAGAAGGTTCAGCCTCAATTGTAGCAGTTTCAGAAAGAGTGTCTTCATTTCATTCAGCAGTCAGGACCTTTGCCATGCCCTGAAGTCAACAGCTAGCCTGTATGCTGATTTGCCAGGTCATGCATTGCAGTCAAACGAAAAAATGCACACATTAAAAACTGGTTTTGCTGGAAAAGCCAAACTACATTTTACAATCTTTAAGTACCTGATGACAGGTACATGGAAACTAAAAAGGCACATCCTGTCATATCCACTACCTTTAATAAGGGAATAAACCTAAAGTCTAATCTCTAGTTCCCAGTTCTACAGGCTCTGGACAGGCAGTATTCTTTAATTAAACCAGCCAGGACAGGCTAGTGGTGCAAGAGATGCTAGTATTTTCCACCTGAAGACCAAGGTTCAAATCCGGCATGCTAGTAAAATGGCTTTGGTAGTGGCAATTTACCATCCCACAATTCAACAGTTTGCAGGCAGTGTCTGGTGGCCGGGCTGCCTTGGAGACTGAGTTACTCCCATCCCACACCCTGTAAGAGGGCGGAAGGCTTGACGCTTGCAGGGAGAGGTTACGAAACTCACATCGCCATTGTCTATGCTGTCTTTGATCTTTGGGTAAATCAGGTACTTTTCTGTGTGCCAAAATTCATCACAGCATATACAGTCAAATAATATTTAAACTAGACTGATGCAGAACCCCAACCTGGCCTTTAAGATACCAATAACACCTCAGGTTTATTGTGGTTTCCTATAAAAGTACTGACTAGGTTCAACTGTGCTGAAGACAAGATAAGTAAAAAGTCTATAAGCAAACTTGTCCTCCTCCCACACACCCCAGAAGGATAATTCTCTAGTTAATAAAGTAAGAATGTCACTCTGACTTCACTGTGTTCGGTAGAATGTCCCTTGGCTGTGGAATGTCTTTGGTTTACAATCTTAACACATGAGAAACTTACAAAGTGTACAAATGCATGCCACAGTGCTTCAGGGAAAAACTGCCGAGAAGCAACACGCGGTTTACAGGACAGGACAGATGTTTACAGAATGATCAGAATTAGTGAAATCTTGCGAAATAAAAAAATAAATAAATAAAAAGTTCAGGAAAGTCTATCACCCACAGCTGGGTTAGCACATGCTTTGGCTCAGCCTGGAGTTTTGGACAGAGAGACAGGACTCAGTGATGACTAAGGAGAGCTGCAATAAGAACTGTAATAAACCCTGTGCCGAGAAAAGACCAATTGTGCTTCTGCTTATAATGGCTTACAAGTGCCCATGTAATAAGACTTTTTAAATTATTATTTTAGGGTAAAAATGGTTTTGTTTTACTGCTTTAAAATGTTATCCACTAACTTTAGATAAATACTTTGTATGAAGTTATTTTTTAACAGTGTATACTAACTGGTACGATACAAGGTTAACAAAAGGAAGTCTGTTGCTGTTTTATTTCCTAGGCGATGTCATTAAACACTGTCTTTGCGGTAACAGTAATTTCTTTAAACTACCATAGTGCCAGATATCATGTTCAATATGCTTGATATATGCGTAATATAACATGTTTCTTTGAAAACTGCACATTGTAGACCTGTAAAGCAAATGGATGTGCATGAACTGGAAGATACGACTTTTTTTTAGCTACGACCACTGTAATTATGGTATTTCAACGAGCTTCTGCAATGAGTGGGATATACATAGATTAATGTAATGTTGGTGTTGATGTGATAGCTCAAGAAAGATTTTAAAACCACTGTTGACCAAATTTAGACGCACCATCTAATATGTATTATGTGATTGACATGCTGACTCAATGGAACAGACCAGTGCAGTGGCAGTCAACACCCTCTACCCACAGAAAGCAAACCACTGTTCATACATCAAGCACTGGCTGAGACTCAGTCAATAAACTATTATCTCAGTTACTGTTTCCTACGTTCAGTGGCCCAGAACCTTTCAAACTTTAATCTGGTATAGTCACAATTTCTCATTTAAAAACGACTGCAAGTAGTTTTTATTCATCCATACATACAACATGTATGTGACTAGGAACCAGGGGCCAGTTTCACAAAACACTGCTAGCACTTCGGCTAGCAAGCTATCTTAGAGTGAATTGAATTTAGCAGACAGCTACCCAGAATTGCTAGCCCCAGGATGTAATTGCAGGAAGTGGGTCAGGTGGTTTTTCATCAGTACATTAGACTATTTTGCTGTCCTGAACCCGGGAAATCCGAATTGACATCAAATCCTGAAACTAATTTAGCAAAACCTCTGAACAGAGCCTTTGGGATGCTATAATAACTCAAGGGCTCCATCTGCTGAGAAAACACGTGTAATGCGACCGTAGAACTAATGAAAGAATGCTGTCAAAAACAAAACCCTGCTGCGTTACACGATGATGGTCGTCATTTTTTATTATTTAAACATCAGCTTTATCTGCTACTTCATGCCTCAAATAAGTAGCAAGCAAGTGGTCTTTCAACTCTAACCAATACAATATATGGAAGTAGTCTGTTTACTTGCAGAATGTACATTTTCAAATGCATGAAATGCAGATCAAAACTTGCCGTTTATTCTGATGTGTTATAATCGTCAAACAATTATAATATATCATATTTTAAAATACATACAATAATTAAAATAAGACAGCTATAGATTGGGAACCAATGTTGAAAAGTTTGTTTCTGAACGGAGGTACTTTCTTGTAGCAACAACATACCCACGTGTGTTTTTGGTTGCTGGGCGTACCGGTAATTTTTTTAAAAATAACTTTTTGTCAAATTGTCATTCGATTTTAATTTGTAAAATAAAATAAATCTGTCGTTTTATAAAACATGATTTATTTGTACTGGTTAATACTGTACTCAATACGTGCAGGCAACATACCGAGTCCCAAACATACAGTTAGTTACACTGAATTTTGGATAACAAATTATAGTATTTAATAACTACGATATAGACGCACGTTACGATTTCAAGTTGTTATTTTAAACTTGTAGCATGTCAACGTCATAGTTTCTACACAGGATAACAGTTGTATTGCTGCTATTTATAAAACAAAAATGTACAAAGTACTTGTTTGTAAAATCCCTACAAACTACGGCTGTACTGTTACTTTATTTGGAGGGGGGGGGGGGGGAGAGAGAGGTATTTGTGATGTAACGTTACATAAATAAAATAATTGGTATAGCTGCAAACTGCTAGTGAGGCAAAAATAATAAATGAAACATCGGTTTAATTAAAATGAATGAAAGTTACTTAAGTCCTTTAAGAATGTGCATTCTGTCCTTTTCTATTTCTTTTAAAATATTTACAAAATGGGGTATTCAAATTTATATGGACGGGATCTATAATTATATAAAATTAAAAATAAAAACTTCTGTTGCATTTAGTTAAAATATAGTATTCATAAATTCTTCTTTTTGTCTGCATAGGGCTACAAATGCTGGTATGCAGTCTGGGGTAATGATAGGAAGCGGGCCTAACCGAGCTCAGGGTTTACAGAGCTGAGATTATAAACCAGCATGTCATTGTGAGAGATCCAGAAGAAATAGAGGCCTTGTATGGAAGGGTATTTATTGTATTTATTAACAGATGTTCTATAACTTAAAACTCATATCTTGTTCAAATCTGTTTTAAATACAGTATATTCTTTCAAATTTTATATTTTTAAAGGGCTATTTTGGGAAAGGTATATTGTCAAGAAGCAGACCTGAATATAGAATTTCAAACAAATGGAGCGGTAGGTATTTTGTACTGTGTTTTCTGGTATTAAGTTTATTATTAGACATGGACAGATTAAGTTCTGCTGATAGAGGTGAATTAAACGTTTTGTTTGTCTGTTGTTTAAGAAACCGTTTTCAACAATAACCAGATTTTACATTTTTCCATGTGTCTTTATTTATTTTGTTACAGATGCCAATTTCATGAGCATGCCTGTAATTTCTTCTGCCAAGTAAGTGTTTTCATCTATGACAGTACAAGGTCCATATTCACAAAGAATTTCCTGACATTTTTTTTTTTCTAATAAGAAAAGAAAACTTTCTTCAGCTTTTCTGTTACATTGTTCAAATAAACATATGCCCCTTGGTTGCTTCTTGCAGGTTTGTAACATTTTTCATACAACCATAAAATGGTTCAAATTTAGCATGTGGTAACAAACTTTGCTTTGTATTTCCAAGTAATTTTGGTGGGACGACAAATAACCTACTAATAACAATCTATAACTTGTGAGAGGGAACTATGTGATATGTTATACCCCTTTTGAATATTTGCGCTAATTTGTCATTTGTTTTATTTAGGTACCAGCTGCATTTGGACTGGGCTAGAGGAGTTCTGCAAGGGCAGGGGCTAGATGAAGACTCAATAGAAAAGACCCTTAAAAAATACACAGACCCGGTGGAGCTGGAGTGTGCAGGCAGCACCTCCAAAAATGAGCAAATGGATTGCTGTGCTGCAGCAGACAGAGGGCAGGCAGAGGGATCCACTCACCATAGTGATGGAGATCTGGAACCTTCAGATTCTGAACTCCAGTCAGGGAGTCCAGAGAGGAAGAAGCCTCGGAGACAGGGGGATCTGCAGTACGATCCTCTGGCTGACATTTATCCAGAGGAGCCCGCAGTGCTTGACAAAGAGGCCCTATCTACTGTGAAGTGTCATAAGCATGACGACCTGATTATGCACTGTGGGTGCAGGTTGAAGGACAGCATCATAGACGACATGCTCAGCAATGCGACGGCACCTCCAACACCATCCTTCACCCCTGGCCATGAGTACGTGCTGGTGCAGGAGGATGAGGAGAATCCTTGTGACAGTGTAAATATCAACACGCTGCAGCTCCATTTTCAATCCAGAATCACTGTGTTATCAGGACCTACCATATTGTACATTTAACTGTAGAATTGCATTTCAAATATGTGAATATTCTGAATTCATGTTTTTTTAAAAAAGCTTTACAGCACAATACAAACATAATTAAGAGGTAAGAAAAAGATTGGTTAGCACTCCTTGAAGGAATTACGTTTGGGACCTGTGATGGTAAGACCATAAAGAAGATGAGGGTGTAAGGATGTATTTTATTTCTTTGTCAAACAGTACAAATCAATCCATTGCCGTTATTCTTCAAAACTCAAATGCAGTGCTACCTTTTAAAATGATCACCTGGTAAACATAAGGCTTTGTTTGTTTCAGTCGGAGAAAACGCCAAGATTAGTCTGCAGAATCAACCCATTTCGAATTATTGAATACCTCCAGCTTACTTTAGAAGAGGTAAGGGGAGTTGTCTGTCCCACATGCAAATGATTAGGTGGTAGTCTAGTAGCCAAATCACTATTGTTTAGGTATTTCTACTAAAGTATTTTATATAGGTTGTGTCTTGTAGAAATCACAAATTCAAAAGAAGCAGGCCAATTGATGGGCTCTTCAGATACAAAGATGAAGCCCACAGAGAGGATATATTGTATGTACAGTATTTGGTTGAAAAAATATGACTGATACTGTAGATTCCAATGCAGTAACAATAAAGCAGGTACATACATACTACACTTCGATATTACATCATTATCAGTAAATGAAAACATGGTTTAAACTAATAGAAAACTATTTTAACTATTGTATATGATTCTAATAATTGCTTTTAGCATTCTTTGAAACTTGAAATACTGTTTGGAATATAAGGGGTGCTTGTGTGGGTCAGTGTTGAGTTGTGTTAGGAACATGAATGCTGTAAATACCTGCTTATTTGGCAACTGTGTCTTTGCTACCAATTGTTACTTTATTTTTCAGGCCTTTTTCTTGACGTACGCCTTGGGATGCTTGTCCATTTATTACAATGAGGTGAGACGCTTTTATGTTGGCTGATGACATTTCTAAATCCAACAGGGATTTAATGAATACTCTATTTGTGTATTTTCCAGCAGATTGATTTGGAACAGATATTAAACATAATTTGAACAACAACATTCAAAGTCCTTTATCAGAGATTAGGGACCAATCGGGTTAAATAAGGTTAATAGCTTCATTTTCAGATACCTAACCTTGTGTAGTAAAAGCTTACATTGAGTAAGAAGGGTTTATCTGACACGGTTATGTATCTGATATATGGCTACCAGGCAATCTTGTGGCTCCAAAATTGGTTCCAAGGTAACTGAATCACTAGGCAGGCATAAGCGATAGTGACTGTTTTGTATTTTGTGTTTGTTGAATTTGAAAATCAGACTCTACAGTTTGCGTTTCACTCAGTAGTGTGTTTCTGTATAGTTATTGCATGGGTTCTATTTTAAGAATTGAATCTTCAGGTGTTGCCTTTGATGTACACTGTACTTGTGCTCCTGTGTTGCGTTCATGTGTCAGCTAACATTCTTTCTTCAACATTAGGAGCCTTTGTCCATTGTTAAGCTCTGGCAAGCTTTCAGTGTAATTCAGCCTAGTTTTAAAACAATCTACATGGCCTACCACCACTTCAGGAGCAAAGGATGGGTGCCAAAAGTGGGAATGAAATATGGAACAGACCTCTGTAAGTAAACCTGCATAGAAACCAGGATAACCCAATAGAAGACAGTTTCTGCGTTACTTTATGTTTGAATGATTAACAGTAGTGATGGATCTAACTACTTATTATTTTAAAGAAATGATTGTCTGTAAGCAGTGTGTGAGATGACACACCCCTGAACATTTTCAGATATTTTTCCTGGAGATTTAAATAACAAAACGCTCAGTTGCTGTTGAATAATTGACTCCTGTTTATCAATGCTTTCCTCCACTTAAGTATCTCCTGGTAACTGACTCCCGGTGACCTACTTTAAACAAGAACAAAGGTTGTTGATTTCTTATGTGCAGCTTGAATTACTAACTTCTACATTCCTAGATCACAAACAATCCTGTCCTTGCATGCTGCTGCTTGCAGGGAGTCCATTTCTTAGTTTTGGTAGCTGCACAATAACAAACATGACTAATGATTATTTCATTGTACCAATTTATTTTTTCGGACAGTGCTGTATCGAAAAGGACCTCCATTTTACCATGCAAGGTTTGTTTCTCTGAAATACACTATTAACCTGATTTGTGGGGGAATGCATTATCTATCCTATCTATGTGCAGGTAGCAGCCATTCAATTCTCCTGGCACTTCTTACTTAGTTTAACATGCAACTAAATGCACAATTAATTTTTTTTAATAACAAAGTTTTTGGTCAACTGGACATGCAAACCAGGATATTTTTAGTTGGTAGTACTGTACATAAGCAGAAAATATGCACTATCCCAGAAATTGTTTGTTTAGTCCAGTTTGTAGTAAACTGTATGATTTGGTTAATAGATTGGGTTGCACCGTCCTGCCTTCCTGTCAATAAGAAAATACAAATGGAATCTGCGCACAGCGTGCTCTTCGAAGGTCTGACGCCCAGGTTGTGTTGTTCCTCTAGCTATTCAGTCGTGGTGGAGATGGTTGACGATACTTTCCAAGGAAAACCCCTCAGACCGTTCAGCTGGAGGTCCCTTGCTGCTCTCAATAGAATCACAGTTAACGTTTCCAAGGTAACATAACATGCAATAGTACTGTGGTTTGCAATTTGTTAAAATGACTACGCCAGTATGGAAAATGAAACTCTGGAATATGTATGTCAAGAGAAAATTGCTATTTTTAATTTTACAGCCGAAGAAAACTAGTTGCTTTGTGTTTAGGCTCGGGGTCACTTTCTGTTTTTTGTCTGTCCAGATTTATGTACTCTTGTACCATTTAGTTAGGAGCAGGTCAGTTATTGTTGAGAGCAGTTTTATACTGTTGGGATAGTTTGATTCCTTTTCATTCCTTTCAGCCTTTGCCTGTTTTTGTATTCCTCTAAAGGCCAATTGTGTGCAATATTTCTTTCTTTAAATAGGATATTGGTTCTGTTCTGTTTTACTTTCAGGAGCTGATGTTTTGTTATGTGGTTAGACCATCAGATATGACAGAGGAGGAAATGTCTTCCCCAGAATGTATGAACAGGATCAAAGTTCAGGTGTGATGATTTTTTTTATTGTACTAATAAAGGCGAATGGTGCAATCCCAAAAGGTTCCATTGCCAAATATTTATTTTCAAAGAGAGTAGTGTATCACTCAGTAATATGCATACTGTATGTCTGCCCAAAACCAAAGTGTCTCATTGTGTTATTATGTTATATCTGAGGTATGTAAACCTTACAATGCATCTAGAGGTTTTTTTTTTTTTTTTGATTGGTTGAATTTTGTGTTTCAGGAGCTTATTGTGAGTCGCTGGATATCTTCACGAGAACGTACAGAACAAGAGATGTAAAACATTGCAGAGTGATGGTGGTGGTGATGGTGGTGGTGGTTGTTGAATTAGGGTTACAGAACACCCTGCAAAGTTTACTAGAAGTACATTATGTTACCTTTGCTGTGTCCCTTGTTGTCTGTATCGCAAGGTTATATTATTGAACTTACTGCCAACTCTTTAGAAACTTTTATCAACTGGGCAAAACATTATCAACATTTACTCGGGAGCGTTCGACAGGAGAAAACAAAAATCTTCCAGGGGACGCAGTGTATCCAAATCACACTCCCTCCTGCAGTAAAGATGGTTTTCTGTTCCCACAATACGCCACTCATTCCAAATGCAATGACTTAGTTGATTTACCTGTGATGAGTAAATACGCAATTATCAAAACTATCCATAATATGTTGGAAAAATGGGATACAGCAAAGATAATGTGTGTTGTACACACTGCAAGGGGTTTTGTGATACTGGAACTTGCTGTTGAAGTATTATTAGATATTAGATTAGTATTATTATCCCTATTAGAGGACAGTACACACTACCGAGCTGAGTGTTTACCAGCTTGCAAGTTGAACATGATTTAGAAGAAAATGCACACTCGGCACGCAAAATACTTCTTGTGGAAAAGAAAAGAAAATTTAAAATGTTTAAAGTTTCAGGTGTCTGAGTTTGCATCATTTTGGTTTCTAATAAATACTTCAAAGCTTATTTTGATTCATTAGCAAAATAATTGTTATCTGCTTGTAAAGTGTACTTTATAATACAGTATTAATAAAATAAAAAAAGATTGACTAGCAGAAACTGTGACATGTATTAAAATTAAGTACGGTGATACTTTTCCTACTTTTCTTTATTTGTGAAAAGCCTGCCCTGGACAAGTTGACATCGTATATCTTAATGTATATTTAATTCTTAATCCGCTAATCCTAATGGACCGTTTGATTGAAATCAAGTTTTATCGGTTTTAATTTACTCGGCGGAAACTTGTGACAGCTGATATGTCATTGGATGATCAAGAACACTTCACCTGCTGCGACAAGGACACGGGACTCTTGTTGGGCTGTTCATGGTCACAAAGGAAACGTGAGCAATCTATAAAACACAAGTGTCATTGTGACTGACAAAAGAATCCTCGCAGTAACTCTATAGCTTCATATCCGTCCCACGTGAACTAACCTGGAGACGGGCAAATTACCGGCCTGCAAGAAAACCACAATGTGAATTGAAAGATAATTGCTTTACATTAGATACTGTTGCTAGTATATGGATTGTTGAACTCTAATTGAAACTAATTGGAAATGATTTGAAGAAACCAAAAATAAGGTCCAATTAATATACAAACAAGCCATTGTTCACACACTGATAGATGCATTCCAAGTAATACACATATTAAGCAACAAGACTTTCACTGCCTAGAATTTTTGAAACACACAATGAAGAATGATACGTGGTTTGTAACTACAGTTTCTCTTTTTTGTGATCGGAGATGATGGAATAATAAAGCAAAAATGATCTTGTGTGCCTGTGTAAACATTGAAACTCCCTTGCTATGTTTACGGCTTGCCAAAGCAAACTTCAAGACATGCACAGCTGCTACAGCCCACTGTTGTCATTTAATTAATTGTGTGGCATCGTAGTACAACAGTTTGAAATGGAACCTTTCATGAGAGGAGCACCCCTTTAAATTACAGCTATGGCCAAAAGCTTTGCATCACCCTATAGAATTACCTCATAAAGTCGAATGAAACCTGCTGACTGATGTTACGTTAGTTCAGAATTAGGAGGCTTAGAAGCTGAGAACAAAACTTCTATCCAAACAGGGTTTTTCTGCTACGATGTTACAGGAAACTTCTACTGTATATTGGTGATATAGCTTGTAACGTGACCTACTGAAATAAGAGTATGAAACACAATCTGTAAGGAAACTCCCATTTGTTATTAAAAAAATGTTAATTGTTTTATTAAGGGTATGTTAACCTGTTTCCAGATTTGAAAGGCAACTTTTTTTTTTTTTAATTCAATATGAAAAACTAATGTATTTACAGATTGCACAGTGTTAACATTAAGGTTCATTTTGTAAAAAATTTAATTCAATGCTGGACTTTTCAGTATTCTTCTAAATTGACAAACCAAATTCTTTGACCATTGCACAATTGTTTCTCTATTCTTTTTAAATGTTTTTTCTATGCTTCCTTACTTAAATTAGCATCTTCTTTTGTGAATGTGAAACTCTACCATGAGAGTGTCAAAAGTTGCAATGAGCAGCAATTCACTCTTATTGTGACAAACGTATTACTGATAATGGATATCAGGTCTGGTTACAGCAGCCCAGTGTTGACTGTATGTGAAGATGTGTGTGGTTTTAGAGATGGGACAATGGACCTGTCAATCTTAATCAATCAATTAGCCGTAATGAACTAGGATACAGGGCATAATCCCATACCTCTCATACATAGAGATCTCTTACTCACCACCGCCCATACACTGAATTGTCACACCACATTGTTAAAACTAAGCACATCCCCTAATGAAATCAATTGTACCATCTCTTGAAACCCCAGATCAGATTCAAAACCCTAATTCAAGTTGACTCTGTGAGACTCCATGCTCATTCAGCTCTCCTTAGATAAATACAACATCATTCAATTCTTTCAAAAGCATTACATCGTTTATGCAATCACAAGAAGGTTCTGAACACAGTGCAGCAGTCACAAGCAGGTCAGGTAAACCTGGTTAATTTGTAGTTTCATTTAAACACAAGACCTACATGTACATAAACACTTTTGATATAACTAGTACAATGTCACCTAGCCTAGGTCCACTGTTATAATAGTTCAGAGAATATTACAATAAATGTTAACAGCAAGAAATATTTTTTGTAACTGCTGCTTTTAGATTAACTCTAACATAAAATCATACAATACACTAATATACAGTACTGTACATTAATGTGCCCAGCTGACACGCACTGTGGTCTCAGCAAACATTGCACAGTTACACCAGAACAACGCATTATACACATGCTTTCAGTTTTCAGCTTCTTGTGACTGACCAGCAGTGATTTCAATGCATTCCTACCCAGGGGAATATCCGCTGTTTAGATCGACCTGCAATTCAAACATAGCTGTCTTCTTCTCGCTGGGAGCTGTCCACAATATAGAAAGACTTGTGGGAAATCTCCTGATAGAGTGTGATGTATCTGGAAGCCCTCCTCGTTCGCGGAAGAACAAACTTCTCTGTGAAGTCACTTTTCGTTAGCTGCCGCTTTCCCTGCGTGGCGAGCAAACAGTTTATAAATGTCAGGGCGTAGGTGTAGCAGTTGTGTTCGTGTTCTTCATATCTGTAAAACACAAAACATACAGTATAATGGACTTTAGTTACTAATGAGTCAGTGTTGTATGAAGTGTTTCAAAATGTGGATAGATCGGTTGCAATCCTTCTACTGTTACCAAAGACAGCACCACCAATTGCTTTTTTTATTTGGCTTGCAAAGTTATCCAGGAGATTGTAGATGACAGATGTATACTGCTGATGAAAATGATTGCATGAAAAGGCTAAACTTGAAATTGAATATAATAAACAAACGCCAACAAGGATATTTTAGTATAAAATAAAAAGCGAAAAGGGATCGTGGACTTGAAAATGTGCTCTGGTCTTTCTAACCTTTGAGGATCCCACATGTCAGTCGATGAGAACTGCTCCAGGTAGCAATCCCACTGGTTTATCAGACTGTACATATCAGGCTGTACCAGGGGGATGCTGACAGACTGCTCCCAGCCATGCTCATCTCTGCAGACTCCAGCCTCATTATAATTATACACCACACCTGGAAGAAACCCCCACACACACAGTGGTACAGTGAAGGAATGTATATTTCAAGCCAGTGCAGACAGTGTTATTTCATTTGCTAGACAAAAAATATTACTTGATATTTAACAAGACTGATGTAAAAGTTGATGAATGTAGTCCATGTAGAGACTATAGGGTAAAACGTATAAGAAACAGCTGTGCTTGGATAAAAAAAAAAGGAATTTGTGGCACAACTATGCATTAGCAAATTATTCATATTATTATTTTTGTATTAACCAGTTAGGTACCAAATCCATTTGTCTTTAAAAAATCTGAATACAATCTGTATTTATGCAATTCCATAGATACATTACATTTATACCTAACTTCTGCGGTTAATAAATGTGGGGCTACCATAACAATATATTTACTAAGAGAACATTTAAATAACAGGTAGAGGACAGTGGCGCTTAATGGGTTAAACTTTTTTTATTAAACCAGATGTCAATAATTATACTAATTTCATCTGTCTCCTGTTTAATAGAATTTAAGAATAAAATGCATTTACCTTTAGTACATGTGATTCCCACATGAAGATCTGAACTTCCATCATACTCTCTTTGAAAAAATATATTATTATTATTATTATTATTATTATTATTATTATTATTATTATTATTATTATTATATAAAAAACGTATCTTGTCAGCACAACACAAACAGAATAGATATTTTTTATCTACACAGATGTATTGTTGCTAGCTATTATGAAAAACATACCATAGTTAAATGAATGAATAATGTTTCATTCCTGAGAGATATATCGTATCACATGTGGCGCTGTTGTAAACTTCTCGGACGAAGACACGCCTAGATTTAATGTTTGTGAAGTTCAAAGTAAAAACAGCCTGTGTTCAAACTGTAACAAAGTCTAAAGAGTCGGAAGAAAGGCTGGCTGCTGCAAAGTCAGGGTTTAGCAAATAATAATAATAATAATAATAATAATAATAATAATAATTTTAAATAAAAACCTACCTGAGAAATGTTCCTTTGGTAGGCTTTACCAGAAATGAACTTGTTACCTTGTGTCCGTTGATAAAAGGATTAGGAATGCTGACAGGTGCTTCTTCTAGCCTCCGAGTCCTGGAGCTTAAACTCTCCCGACAAACAGGACAATATTCTGGGACAAAAAAACAGTAAATGTCCTTTCCACAATGACGGAATTTGATCACGCCGGCTTTGTCCATGTCCATTTGGGCTCCTGGGCGCTTTACTGGAACTGGCGATACAAACGTAACGTAACAAGTGGCTTGTTGTGGCTCCGAGAAAGTAATGTATCCTTAGTGACGTCATTCAGGAGGACATAGAATCAACCACACACACAGCCCGGGATTAAATATGATATGCCGTCTCCAGCATAGCGGGCTGAAATCATTCATTATTTTTAGTTTTGTTTGACAAAATTATCAGCATCAGTTAATTGACCGAAATACCAAAACCATGTATGATGCACATATTTTTTTTTTCTTCAAAAAACTTTAAATCGATCCTTTAAATATATCGTTTAAGTCAATTACAGTCATCTGTACATTAATTTAATAGCTCAGGAAACGCATTCGCTCCACTGTCGGTTGTCATAAGCAGAACCTTTTTTTTTATTGCGTCCGTGATTTGGAGGGGGTGGTTGAAGGTTGCACCAAAAGTAACTGGAGGAGCTAAAACATTGATGCACGTATGGAAGACGCAACATGAACACAAAGCAAGTCACCTGCCGGTAACAGCCGTTATTTCAACTAAAACATGTTTCTATCCCTGCTTTTTATTTACCAAATACTTACTGTAAAAAACATATACTCGTAGTTAGTGAATATCTTATTTCTAAAAACGTACTTTTTCCAGTTGACACCTTTTTTACGATGTGCGTTCTGTCAAATGGAATACCATGCCCTTGTTTCATGTACGTTACTGAAAAAGACCCACAAGTTAATTTGTTTCTCCCAGTACACGTCTGTTTATTTAGTTTCTATTTACGTAATGTGTGAGCTTTAATTGCTGATGTGTAGTACTGTGTATGTTTAATTCTGAAGTATTTATACGTCATTTTAATTTTAGAATTTCTGACGTTTTGTTAAATGTGATGATATATAATTATATATATATATATACACACACACACATTGTGATGGTATAACGTGAACTGAATATAGTTCTTTTTGAGAGATGCTTGATTTGTAGGGTTCCCACCTCTGATTTACAAAAAACCGGGACACCAGAGTCATTTCGTACAAAAAATAAAAAAATAAAATCATATACTTTGATGACAGTTGCCTCAAAAAGAGAACAATCCAGGCAAAACCAGAATGGGTGGCAACCCTATTGATTTGGCTTCAATTCATTAACATTGTTATAGCAGTTAACTTTCAGTGCAAGCTTTGTGTTGCTTTTTTAAAAAATTCCTGTCATAGTGTCGGGTGTCTTACTTTAGATAATAGCTGTCAACATTTTTTTTAAGGTATTTTTTGCATGGTGTATGTCGTGAGGGGAGCAGATGTTTATTTTCTCATGATTTAACTACAAGCAAGCCATCCACCATCTGCAAATTCTACCAGAAAGGACAGTGTGCCTATGGAGACCGTTGCAGGTAAGGAGTTCTGATTATGGCCTCCTGTCATCTCTGTTGTACAGAAGACCCCCATCATTGAAGTTTACATTGGCCCTAGTCTCATATAAGAAATGTGATCATTATTGATCAAGCCAGAATTGGAGTTCGAACAGCACACCGGGGTCAAGGTACAGTCATTTAAGAGCTGGAATCTGCAGTGTAGAATCTACCTGTTTAATATAGCATCTTGATTTGAATTTGCCTTGTAGGTATGATCATATTAAACCCTCTGCTGGAAGGGGCATAGGTGTCCTTGGGGCACAGGGAGAATACAGTAATCGACCCCTTCCACCAGTTATCCCACAAAGCTGCAGCATTGCACCACCCATCATTGGAGGAAGCCACATTGCAGCCACCGGCATTGGTGGAAGCAACTTTGCCATCCCAGTCATCGGAGGAAACAGCATAGGCATCCCTATCCTAGGAGGAAGCCACATTTCAGCCCCAATCATTGGCAGCAACCCAGTAGAAACTGGGCAACATGGAAAGAAACCACTGGTGCTGAGGGACAGAGGTGAGTTTCGCTGCTTAAGGTTCTTCTTCCCACTGCTACAATACAGTGCGATGCAACTGGTTTTTATATAGCGCCTTTCACAACAAAGCGCTGTACAATCAAGAATAAGCCATATCAAAAAGGAACGTTTTTATCCTACTTTTAAATCAGAAGCGAGTCAGCCTGGTGGATATTCTCAGGGAGTGAGTTCCAGAGTCTGGTCGCATAATTAGAAAAAAGTTCTTCTACCTGTAGAGACGAGGTGGAAGGAAGAAACAGAGAGCAGAGCTGAGTTGGAGGAACGCAGGGAGCGACCCGGAGTGTACCGTGTCACCAGCTCACGAATGTAATCTGGACGCTACAAGCCTTATGTGTCAGGATTAGGACATTAAAATCAATTATCTGCTTTACAGGCAGCCAAGACAGGGCTAATGCGCTGTCTTCATTTGGTACAAGTTAGGAGGCACGCAGCAGAGATTTGTAGTAGCTGAAGTCGTGATATGGTAGACTTCAGTTTTACCTCAGTTAAGCTGGAGAAAGTTGTTACTCATCCAGGACTTAATATCACTGAGACAAAGGGAAAGAGCAGAAGAAGCATGTTTATCAGAAGTGTCATCAGTATAGAAATGAAAGCCCATGTTATGTTTCCGGATTACCTGCCCAAGAGGGAGTGTGTGTAAATACTGAAAAGAAGTGGAGCCAGCCCAGAACCCTGGGGCACCCCAGAGGTCACTGACAGAGAACCTGAGGAATAACCTCCCAGTGAAACAAACCGACAGTCAAGCACTGAACCGAAGATACAGTCGTCAGATTCAAGGCGGTCTCTGTATGTGTGTTTCCCAGCAATTAAATATAAAAGCGTGTGTGTCTGTGTATATATGAGAGAGAATACACTTGGGAAGAATGTTCTGTCGGTATGGAAGGAATACAATTATAAGGACTCGGATAATAAATGCAGGAATTTTATGGTAGCAAATGGCTTTAAGGTATTTTTCTTCACATTTTTTGAGCAATGTCTTGCGTTTGAGTTTGATCGGGTTTAATTCTAAAAATAAACATTGTAAAACCCAATACCCTTTTGTATTACCCTTGCCAAGTGTAAATACGAACAGTGCTGTTGCATATAATCTTTCAAAAATCTACTATGAGAAGAGACAGAAATCAACATACTTAAAACGCACTAATACATAATGCTGTAAGAGGCGAGCATTTTATATTGAACTGCTTCAGACATTTCCCACTGGCTGCTGGAAAATCCCAAACATCTGTGGCTGCGAACTTAAGCTACATTTGTGTAATTTCTTTAACCATTATATTTAAGTTTATTTCAACCAATTACAAATCTATTAAACTGACACTAGATGGCATTAAGTTACTATTTTCACACACTTTTTTTTTTACTTTTGTTTTTAAAGGTAAAATTGTGATGACAAGCCAAACGAGCTTGGTCCAGAACAGGTTAAATCCCATCCCTGTCACATGGAGATGAAGCAGCGCTCTAATTGTTTAAGATTTAATTTAAAAAAAAAAATGCTGCTTTTTCTTTGAACTTTTCTTTAGCACTGTGCACTTCAGATGAAAGGACACCACAGTACAGAGCAGACAACTATAAGACGCCCGAGTCTGGATGCTGGGGTTACCAGGATGAGGCTTTGAACATCAAACCCCATTCTTATCTGGAAGCCATTCGAAGCGGGCTGGAGGATTCAGCTGCAGGCAGCTCTTTTGCAGACCCCCAGCAGCTGTGTCCCTATGCAGCTGCCGGCCAGTGCCACTTTGGAAGCAGCTGTGCTTATCTGCATGGAGAGGTGTGCGAGATCTGCACGCTGCAGGTGCTCCACCCCTTTGACCTAGAGCAGAGGAAAGCCCACGAGAAGGTGAGGAGACCCATGCCGTGAGCTTCAGGCTACACGAGGGAGTGATAGATATTTATAGCTTCTGCTGATTCTGGATCTCATTTGCCGCCTGAAACCTTCAGCTTTAAAGTGTCAAGCAAATACAATTGCCACTACAGGAACAGTGCCCCATATAATATATTTTTTTTATTATTACAGAACATGTTTGCAATTGAGCTCCGCTGTTGGCCACACATTGTAGTTCGTTGATTAGCAAAGACTGAATGTCCAGTCCAGAATGCCAGTCGTGTTGTTTGAACATTCTGTCCTAGTTTTGTCCTGTAATTGGGCAATGTTTTTCAGTCTACCAACTGATGTTTTGGCATGTTAGACCTGTAAATGTTTTTTAATCAAAACCTTGTTCGGCTTTTATTTATTGTGGCAGCAAGAACAAGTTTCATTGTTAAGATTGTTAATCGTACTCTGTAACTCGCAGCAAAGAGCTACTTCCAAAAAAAAAAAAAATAATTAAAATCTGCTTATAGTTTCATATTGGTGGGATTGTCCAGAGGACACCTACTATTAAGTAAAACCTTGTGTGCAACTGAATCTTTTCTAGTTTGCAGTTTCTCAGAAAAGATTAAGTGTATTGGAGGAGGCTGCTAACCATGTCTAAAAGAAAACATACTTATCTTGCAAAGAAATGTGATGCTATCTTATTTGAAATGTGTTTCTTCTGTCTGCTGCTCTTGCAAAACGGAATCCTGTGTCTCCATAGCACCAATCTGATGTAGATAAAATACAGACGCTTAGAAACTGTTATGGTCAGAAGTAGAAAACAAACCAAATCTGTAAATGCTAAAAGTTTCAGTTCCCGTGCCAAAGAAAATATGTTTTGCACTTTAATAGACAGTGACTGATGTTTTTAGTTAACTGTTTTTGAGGCAAATATTTGTTTTTAAACACAGGTTTTCACTACTCCAAGTTAACTTTTCCCCCAAATTGATATTTGATGTGGAATTTACCTTGGAATATTTTAAAATTGATGGATTACTTTTTTGACGTAGAGATAGATGGCCTAGACCCGTAACACCTTGATGTTTGTAAAAGTAATGTCCACATATCAGAAATGGATAGATACTGGCATTTTGTTTTGTGTATTTAGGTTGGAAAAGTTACATACCCCCTTTCCCCATTTATTTTATTTTTTTTATTTTATATAACCTTTTTGATGCAAAAAACCCTAGATGTGTATGGTGGCATTTGAGCTGGATATGGAGAAGGCGTTTGCCGTGCAGTTCAGCCAGAACAAGGTGTGCACCATCTGCATGGAGGTGGTGTATGAGAAAGCATCGCCCTCAGAGAGACGCTTCGGAATCCTTTCGAACTGCAATCACACCTACTGTCTGCCCTGCATCAGGCAATGGCGGTGCGCCAAGCAGTTTGAGAACAAGATCATCAAGTGAGTGCTGTGCATACAACACAATTCAAAACATAAGTCAATGCAATGGAGCGTCGCTTTAAGTTGGTGTTGGCTTTGTTTTACAAGATTGCTAAATTGTGGTTGCGCGCCTTAGAGTTAGCTTGCAAGAAATGGCCGATCACCACGTCAAATTTATGATATGGGGTGTTACCACCCTCATCTAAAATTAGTGACATGTCCTGTTCTTTTTTCCCCTTCTCCAGTTCTAAAAAGAAACTTGATTCCAAAATTAGACAAACATTTTGATAAGAAGTCTTTGTCATTGTCTTTCATGTTGTTTCTTTTTTTGTCCGGTGTGACAGGTCTAAATAACACATTCATAACCAGTGCGAAGGGAAATGGTATATAGTGGAGTCAGGAAATGCTTTGAGACCAGTGAAACTGAAAGGTTGTAAACAGAACTTGCATGGAATAAAGGCTTGTCACGACAGATCGGGATTTTGGCATGCTTTTATTGACTAATGCTGACTTCTTATTTTTGTATTGCTGTGTTTTTGGTAGATCGTGTCCTGAGTGCCGTGTGGTATCGGAGTTTGTTATCCCCAGCGTCTACTGGGTAGAGGACCAAGAAGAGAAGAACAGACTTATTGAAGAATTCAAAACAGGAGTGAGGTAAGAGGATTCACTGTATCCTGTTTAGAAAGTACTGAATCATATACCCAAAGTAAATATATCTGGATTAATTTTTTTTGTGCTGAAAAACATACAGAAGCTAAATTGGCTATTATGCATTCACAAGAAAGCACATTCGTAATTGTAATGTTCTGATCACTTATGAGCCTTTGGTTCAGTTAATTTGTCCTTTTTGTAGGACCTAAATTAGATACCATGAATCAATCTGTAGCTTTAAATAACCAAGTAAGAACCAATAGAGAACAAGTCCTCATATATTGTGACCTGGACAAGAAATCAGAAACGGCATGTAATCAAAATCGGTCATACATAGACAAAAATCACTGCAAGAGAGTCAACAATTTATGCAAATACAACAAGCATGTCATGAAAAACAATCCAAGCAATAAAATACACACTGCCATGTGCCAGGTAACTGCAGCAGTGATCCGTCAGTAACACACGTAGTTTGTGGCTGAGAAGGTCACAGATACTAAATTGATAAACAGGATAGAAATATTAATCTAGAACGAGCTGTAGCTTTTTACAGTGAATAATTTAGCTGTTCTTCCTTGTTAATGTTAATCTCATGTGTTCACAGAGTTGTGGGGTGACCCATCTTAGAACAGATCATTGCTTGAAATTCACGAATCACGAATGTGGCCACTAGACTCCTAGCCTGTGGGGTCTATAGTGGCCTTCATCATAAACCCTTCTTTTAGGTGCATTCTTAAACACAATTTTGTTATCAAAAGAAATTTGCATTGATCAGTACATCACAGAAGGGAGGCAGCAACCTTCTCTGGATAATGTTCTAAAAGTCATGGGATGTTCCATAACACTTCATTGTTAATCCCTTGCCAACAGAAGTTCAGATTTAAGTTTGTAATACGAGGCATTGTCACAGATGCCTCTTACTGAGTTCCACATTCTGGCTGAAGGCTCTTCCATCATTGTAGACAACATTTAAGCCATGTCATGTGAGATTATGGTTAACATTGCCAGAGTTTAAACATGCATAGAGTTTACTGAGGTGTGTTCAAGGTTAACTGTGCCTTTTAACAACCCTTAACAAAAATAGAACCACAAAGGTCACTGCAAAGCTATTGGCAGGACTTCACTAGTATTTAAGTGTCTTGCATTGGTCTTTTATGGCTTGGAAGATTAATTTTTATTTTTTATGTGACACATTTATGTATATCTGGTTACATTATTTGTGATTTCATTTTTTAATCACTTTAATTTAAATTGATGTACACTGGTATTTCTTTTTTATGAAAGAATACCTTGTTTTCAAAACCAAAATACCCTGAACATGTGTTTTATAGATTGAATATGCAAGTGGTGTTAGAGAGTTCAGAGTGATGGTTCTATAACAAACAGTTCTTTCATGTTCAGTGCACACTAAACTTTGTACCGATGTGTCCTCAGCCGCTGTGTTGAATAAGTACCATTTCAGTTTTACTGCTGCAGAGCCCATTTTCTCTTGTTTACATTTTATTCCACAGTGGATCTTTTTTTTCTTCTTTGCAACAATCATATATGTATGTGTTTTGTTTCAGTAGAGAGGGGTGGGGTATTTTACTCTTCAAGATTTTGTATTTACATTATTCTTCTGGCATCCAGCATTATTGACCAGCACACTCACTGATGGAATTGAACGGTTAGCAGGATAATCGCTTACTTAATAAGTCTTTCCAGTTTCATAGTGGGATCAAGTCTGTTAGGAGCTGGGCCAAAAAAACAACTTTTGAATGATTTGGCTTTGTTAGCCAGGTTAGTAAAAGCGTTGGGGGGGGGGGGGGAGATGACAGCATAAAGGTACTTAATACAAATTACTCATGGTAATAAATACATTCATATATTGCATTGTTAAAATATATTGAAGGTGCAAGTCATTATAAACCATCCCGTGGTGAGCAACCATTGGAAGTACAGTGAACATGAGGAATAAAGAAGCATTAGGAAGACAAAAAACCAAGTGCATATGCTCTCGAAGAGAAGTATTAAAGGTGACTCGGGCTGTAAGAAGAGTGTTTTTTTTTTTTTTTTTAAACACCGGTATATTGGTTGAAGTGTCAAAAAATGGATAAACGTTTTATCATGCGACTCCATCTTCTTTCCCAGCAAAAAGGCCTGCAAGTACTTTGACCAGGGAAGAGGGACGTGCCCGTTTGGTGGAAAGTGCTTTTACATGCATGCTTATCCGGATGGGACGAGAGCTGAGCCTGAGAAGCCTCGCAAGCAGATGAGTTCAGAGGGGAGCGTTCGGGTAAGATCTTCTTGTATGTGTGGTGCAGGATCCAGCAATCCTAACCACAGACACTTCTAGATACACACTGTGATCCACTTGGCTGTGTTGTATTGTGCATTGTTACCTGGCTGCTGAAACCCTCATTTTTAACTGTAGTTAAAACAGAGCATTTCAAGGACATTGAATCGGTCTTAGGTCTTTGGGGGTTTTGCATGTAATATTTAGATTCAGTGTGAATGTGATGACTCCATCATGCTGGGTGGTCTGCCGCTACATTTTGACAAGTCAGTTTGTGGACCACCCACTTCCCTTGTGCATTAACAAGAAAAGAGCAAAACACATATTTCAGAAGTGCTATTACTGATGTTTTCTTGGCTAACATGGCACACACAGTTGACCTAGCGCAATGCTGTTTATATGCTCCATTAAAATTCCATTTTCATTGTTCACAGAAAAAAAACACTCCATTACAAGAGTGATTCACAGGTTGCCAACAGTATAGGCAACCACAGAGCAGGCTTAATTGCTGCCTTTACCATATCTCAGTCTCTGAGCCCTCGCTAAACAACATTTTGATCTTTTGAGCTGCTAACGATTAAAATGTCGATTGACCGATTCACCAAAATAATTAAGTTGTGTTTTAGAAGTGTCAATTGTACAGTATGGGTAAGTCAAACAGGCATTTTTTAAAATTATTATTATTATTCTTTAGTTTAGAAATTAGAATTTATCTGCAGAAAAAAATGCTCAAACCACAAACCAGTTGAGCAGTTTCAATGTTGTCAGCAAACCCATCACATTTTATCTGATCAAATGAAGCACTTCTTTTTGTTTTCTTACTGATTTTGAATCTTCAGGAAATGTGACCTTTTATGTGGCCTTCCTTGCTTGCGCTGGGGTAAAATCAATTTGTATGTATGGATTTAAAGAGTACTGTGACAGTTGATTTGTATTTTAAATTGAAAAATGAGTTAATACAATATACTCTACCGAGCAAGTCAGTATTGCAGATTCCTTTCTGTGACCCTTGCTTGATCCAAGCATAACCTTTTGCAATTTTACTGACATGGGTAATTCTGGTTACTGCCATTACATGACAGCTTTTTGTAAATAGGTGACTCAAAATGCAAAATTACCTTACTGGCCACAGGTTCCTGAAATCCATGCTGAAATGATTTATGTAGATGAAATGCAGTTTGCAAGCCCTTCCTTTCCCCCTGCAGTTCCTGAACTCGGTGCGGCTGTGGGATTTCATCCAGGAGAGGGAGCACAGGGGCGAGCGGCAGCATGAAGATGAGGTCTCAGAGCTGGGGGAGCTCTTCATGCAGCTCTCGGGGGCCGACCAGGAAGCAAGCGTTACCTCCACACAGTGACCACTGCCAGCTGGATGAAAATGTTCCTGCTACCTCCAGCAAATCTTCATTACCAAATGTCAGACCTGTTCATTAATACACACGTGTATTACCTAGATATTTGGGCAATGTTAAGATTCAGAAGAGCAGCCTCATATAGTGGGGTAATAATAATAACAACAACAATTGAAAAAAGCTCCTGCGACCCAAATGTTGGTTTTGGAGCCTTTTTTTCTAGAATATTTTGCTAGACGCATATACAAATCCTGGGAAAACTTCCTAAAATTGATTTTGTTTGTTAATGCACCCATTATTTAAATGTTAAATAACTGGCTTTATATACTACAAATCTGGTAACTTCTTAGGGTGACACCAATTCTGCAATAGTGTTTAATAAACTTCCTTTAGCAATGAATTTCTAAGTAAAATTTACATAAATTCCTAGAACTTCTTTCCTTTGTAGACAGCCCTGTGTATGACTAATTAAGCATTGAGGAGAGAATGCTTTCCAAGTGTGTTACTATAACGTTCACTGAGCGTGGACAAAGATTCCTTGTCAATAAATTCTGAAGTGCAACATTTTAGATTTTGTTCTGCAGTGTTGACCTTTGTAATTAAAATCTTAACTGTTGTGTGATAATGGCAAGCCTTTACAGCATCAGTGTCTAATTGTAGGGTTAAAATAAAAATAAAAACTGCATTGTACTGTAGGGAAAACAAAATGTTCTGTGTTGTGTGATGAAGACAGACTGTTTAAAGAATCACACTAAAATGAGTTTCTAATATGTACGTGGTGTAGTAGTGTATACTTACTGGATGCAGAAAACGTGTCCAAAAAATGCATGAGTAGGGGGATTTAATAGTATTACATTTTCCTACAGGATGGTCTAAGCCCTTTTCTGTATTTGTATCACAGCTTTTTTTTTTAAATTTTCACTTCCCATATTCAGCAGAACCCTGAACCTGGCAACTGCTGAAATCCATCTCCGCGGTTTGGTTTTTGATCACTAGAAGAAGTGAATAAATGTGTTACTGTGGCAGTAGCAGTGTTTTTGTTTAACCTCCCCTCCCCTTCCCAGGGTGTAAATATATTTTAGAACTGAGATGCAATGTGGGCCATCTTTGTGTTTACTAATCCTATGAAACTGATTTTCTTGTCCCCTGGGAAACCGGCTTGGCTGTTCATTAAAGTCAAGGGAGGTGGAATGTCTTTATCCAGCAGCACTGAAAGCACATTTACAAGTCATAAGGGAATGCGTGCTGTGTTGTTAATCGTTAATGTTCACCTATGCTCACAGTACCTCTCACAAAAACTAGAAATGGGAGATTTTGTGAACAAAAATGTATAATCCCTGGTGGCACAGTGTGAGGGGAATGGCACAGAAGATCAAATGGTTTGTAAACATGAAGTCAAATGGATCTGTGGTAAAGATCTGGATCATTGAAATTTAGAGATGCAGAAATGTGGCAGTGAAATGGCTGATGTTTACTAAACACAGACTGTAATGGAACTTAAGAGAGAATATTGTTGTCTTTACATTTGGTAGACTGCTTTATACTCTGTCACAGCATGTCGTTGATGTAACAGTAGTGACAGCAGATTGACACAAACTTATTGAAATGAACAGAACTGATTTCAAAACCATTTCAGCTTGATCCCACGGACTTGACAAAAACAAAGCATTAAAAACGGGCATCACATCCACCCTGCGGTTGTGAAACCTCAGCTCCATTATCCAAATAAACCAAATTATTGCACTTCATCTGCTCAAGTGTTCCAGCCATTCCACTTGATACACACAGTACACAGTTGCAAATTTAATTTAGTTTTATTAAAATAAGTAGGATAAACAATCTTCAGGTTTACAATAAAATGTGTATCCTCTGTCAAGAGCAACAAAAGACCAAAAAAAAAAGCCAAATCATTTATAGTCACTAAAGAAAACCATATCATATACTCTTACATTTTCCCAATACAGTGCACCTCTAACAGACTGCACTGATTATTACTTAAGACAGCCCTAGAAGCAGTACAATTTAAAAATAAAAGAAATAGTTGAATTCCAAAACTAAATGCCAGCTTTTTGTTTCCATGTGGTAGACACAGAAGAGAATAATGAGAAAACCTTTTCAAGTTTTAAGAGAGATTGCTACAGTAATTGCATCTGCCTGTAGTTATCTCATCAATATGTTTTAAGATATTGTGTATGGAAAAACTGGTACACTTGTAAATGCATCTGGGAGAAAATTAGCTAGAGAACATTGAATAAGCAGAGTGCTCCTCAAAACAGTTTTGTTGCCCCCTTCATAAACACGTATTGGTGAATCACAGAATGTTACTGTTAAGCAAGAATCTTAGTTCTAGAACAGTTTGATGAATGACAGCAGATGCAATACTGTTAAACTACACTAAAAAAAACATGTCCCTTCTATTTAAAATCAGCTCCAGGAGATGCTGATTTCTGCCTAAATCCAAATTTGCTTCATTTTTCAAAAGGTAAGAATCCAGAGTATGAGACGAGGAACGTTTTCTGTTAAGTACACATCTGTTTAAAAAAAATGTATAAAACAAAATGTATGCTTCTCCTCTATAGTTCCCTGGTTCTTGAGTACAACAAATAGAATATTGCAGCGTTCAACCATTTTTCTCATCTCCCAACAGAAAAAAACGTGCAGTTGTTCCTCTGTCAATTCAGAATATCAATCAAAAATATCCATGCAAATCCATCTGTGTTGCATCAGTTGCTTGCATGACTCTATGAAAGGGGACACACTTCAAAATGAAAATGAAGACTGAAGGAACAAAAACATAGGTTTCCTTTACTGATCTTGATAGCAGCTTTTTTTTCTTTAGGGTTTGTATATATAAGCTGGTGCTGCGTTGCTGTCCTTGGGTGCAGTAATTTAAAAATATATAAAGCAGACTTGCAGTTTTTTTATTTTATTTTTTGGCTGGGGGTGGGGTGATTGTGTCCTAGAAAACTGGCAGCTTCATCGAGGTCAAAGTGCATGAGTTAATGTCCTCTGTGTGGGTGGCTCGATGCAGCGACGGCTCCGAGGTACTGCGGTTGATTTTGGGAAGAGAGTGCTGCAGCAGTTCTATAGATGACAAAATCTGCGGTAAAAAAAAAAAATGATTCAAACACTATTCTAAACATTCTTTCAACAATCATACTGACAAGGGTGAATGGAAAAAAACACCAGCGAACAGGATTTGCTTTGAATTATTCTAAAAATGCACACTAGGCCTACCCACAAAACCAGCCAACAAATCATGGCCCGGTCCAACAATCACAAATAATAGAACAATAGAAAGCATAACTGCATACCAACACAAGGTTAAAACAAGTAGGAAGAAAATAAATCTGCTAACTTGACTCCAATGTCGTCAGGGTTTCCGACAGAAGAACATTAGATTATTTTTTGTCAGAAGGATTTATTTTTGTTCTTCCTTACCTGAGGGAAGAGAGGCCTGTCGTCCTTTTTCTGTTTGATGCAGTCTGCAACAAGCCTCTTCATGGCTTTTGGACAGCTCTTATATAGTTTGCTGAGGTCTGGTGATAAATACCCTCGACCAACCATGAAAATGATCTGGACGGAAACAGAAATGGGGCATATCATTGATTTATATGTTCTCACTGCAAGGAGTAAAGTCAGTAGTTTAACCATGGCAATGGGGGACCGAGTGAGTGGGGCAAGTAAATAAAGGCTTTGGAATGCATGCTTCCATCAACACTACTACTAACAACAACAACAACAACAACATGTAGGTTTTGAGCCAAGAGTTAAAAAAGATCTTGTGAAGGTTCTGTGGGAATAGCGATACAACCAACAGGCAGCAATCTGGGGTCATTACACTGTGCTTGTGAATCTCACACAGCCACAGCATTTTTACCTCATTAAACTAAATTTAGTTTTTAGCCATATCATGGGCTGACGGACAGCAAGTTATTTTCTCATTGGACAGGGATCAGTCTCTGCAAACAATGTCTGATTGTTTGAATTTAAGCAAGTCAAGAGATTCTCTGATATTGTAAAATAATGGTGTTCTGCCCTCAGAAATACAATTCAAATTATTTTTAATTTTAAAAACAAAATTTACCTCAAACTCAGACACTTAAGCCAAACGATTGCTTACCATTTTATGAGCATGAAGATAATAAATTGCCATCCACCCCCACTGGGCTAAACATGCTTATCCAGTAATAATGCGAAAAACATCTTGCGCCTTTAACTGCGTATATAGTATGTGGTACACAGTGGCTCTACAAGGGAAATTCCAGATAGAATCTTCAAACAAAACTTGATTTTGATGATTAAACACAGACAGCAGTTACTGGAGCAGTTTAAACAATTTCAAGATATCTATTTTCTCTGCATGTCGGTCAGTCATTGGTTTTTGGTGCAATTACTGTACGATGCTTGTCAGTTTTTACTGGGTATTCACGAGAACGATCCCATACACCTGCAAAAACAAAATGTGACCTCTGCATTTATCATATGAGGAGACGCTAGAGTGAAATGCGAGAAAAGGGACACAAGGGTGACACATTCTGCACTGCCTCGGCACATGTAACACTTCTACTCACGAGACCTGGAGGAGGTCCAGAAGGCCCCCAGTCTGTTTCACTACTCCTGCTTGATAAGACAGGAGTCATTGTCTATAAGACCCTTAAGAATTGAGCATTCCATTGAACAGATCAATATTTTACAGATCGGAATCCAAACTCCAATCCTCAGGCAAGGTAATAAGACTCCCATTGCATAGCGTGTTAATCCATTACTGGTTTTAGTATGGGTTTAATAACGCATACCTGAGCTTGTTACCTATAAACCAGCGGCGTCCAATCACGGTCTTGGAATGCCATTCCACTCCAGGTTTAACAGGTAAAATGATTTAAATAACTACATCAGTGTCTGGATCGAGGTTTAATTGGTTCAATTAAGAACAGGGCTGGAACAAAGACCAGGAGTGGAAGGGCCAACGTTGGCTACCCTTGCTATACACACTGGCTCATCAAGCTTGTAGTAAAACCTGAAATGGGTGAAAGTGCTATGCAGTAGGAGTCCATCTCTATTTCCATTTCCATCTCTGTCAAAAGCCACAGCAAACCAAACAAAGTTATGATAGGAACTTGTGGGAGATTTTTAACAAAGTGTAACTCTGATAATGATTACATCAAAAAGCATAGTGGTGCTTTTATAATGGGGAAACAGTTTGGAAAGAGCCAAGTCAGCTGAAGTCAGTGAAACCATTTGACCAGATCAGTATTATTTAGTCATACAGTAACGACAGGACGTTTTTATTATTATCCGTAACTCGAATATATTTTTATTCTTTTTACTACCCCACAATACCCAACACTTCAGCACCTTTATTAAATGATGTATACCTTAAAATTACTTAAACTTGATATGTTAGGAAAAATATAATAGGGCTTACAGTAAATGTCGTTACCTGGTCTCTGTTGGCTATTTGTGAGTACGGCAATTCTCCGGTCATTAACTCGTACAACACAATCCCATAGGAGTAGACATCCGACTGGAAACTGTATGGGTTGTTATCCTGCATCCGAATGACTTCAGGAGCCTATGAAAGACAAAACACACACTTTTACAACATTATCTATGCAGGCAGATTTCTTCTGCACTGTGAAAAAGGGTCATTATGTTAGCTTGTTAAAATGAGTTTAAAATCTAAGGTTACCTGCAGACTAGCTATATTGAGGAAGGGAAGAAATTGCCATCAAGAAACTATTTTACAGAGCCTGCTTATCCGACAGCTGTCCTTCCCTCCTTCCATAACCTGGTTTACATCTTCAAACACACACAGCAGGGATGGAAATAAGACTCTTATTGCATAGCAGTTTCACCCACTCCAGTAGTAGTAAAACCAGGAATGGATGCTATTCATTCAGCCTACATTAAACTGCTTATGAGCTCAAACAGCAATAACCTGTTGGTGCTTCTTTTGCCTCTGATCCTCCAACTCCCACATTCCCAGTTAGTTATCTTGTCTATAGAACCCATATTCCCAGTTAGTTCACTTATCTATAGAACCCATAATCCCAGTTAGTTCACTTATCTATAGAACCCATATTCCCAGTTAGTTCACTTGTCTATAGAACCAGACACTCTCGAGTGCCTCACTGTGTCCGAAGACTCCGAAACCACAAAGATGGATGAGTATGCCCATGGTGTGGAAAACAGCCATAAATAAAGTATCCAACAGGCATTGGGATAGTTTAGAAACCTTGGTTAAATAAGTTGTTACTCTTGTTAAAAACTGAACTTGGTTAACAAATGCAAGCGTGAGGAGATTGCCCAACCCACATGTAGAGATTTATTGTGTTGAAATGCATCGCCTAGCAGTAGCAGTAGCTATGAAAAGGGTAAAGGGTTAAAATCACCTTGTACATTTCTGCAAATATTTTAATAAGATGCACTCTGAACTGAAAATAAATACCCACAGTTTCTGAAGAAAAAGTTTGGACGATGCACCAAACTGCCAGCAAAACAGACAATGGAGACTTTCTTGGCGCTCTGATAAATGTTGTCCAAGTTAAAAACCAAAACAATGAGCATGTGTTCTTATGACTGCACCATGGCAATGGCAGGACTCCAAGCCCTGGCCAGATTTGATCTGTGCTATACACATCACTCTCACTCTCACACTCACACACACACACACAGAATGACAGCGAAAAACAAGGTGGTGGACATGCTACCCTAAATCTACAGAATGTAAAAAAATCAAACAAAACAAATCTTTACTGAAACAAAATTATTTCATTTGGATCAAACGTAGCTGGCCTTGTACTGAATTTAGAATCCAGGCTAAAGGAGCAGCTCTGGACTGTTTCCAGGACTTCACCCACAATGCAGAAAAGCAGAGGTTTCTTTCATATGAAGCTCAGATGCGTACTCAAAGCTGCTCTCTTTGAGCCCCCAATGAAAGTTAGCCAGGCCCATCTCCAGGGTCGTACACATGCTTATTTTGAAGCAGGAACGACATTCAGGAGGGTGTGAGAGAGGCAGCAGGTACGCACATCCGGATTTTGTATTCCTTGGTTCTGGTTCAGCCTATATGGAGAACAGCTGCTCAAAATAAATAAATAACCTAAAATAAAACCCTATTTAAAGCTCCACTGCTGGTCAAACCGTGTCTCTGACAGACAAGGCTGAAGCAGGCTCCTTTTACACATACCATCCAGAGGATCGATCCTGACGGCTGCTCTACTTGATGGGAGCCACTCCACCTCGCTTTCACAGTGGCCAGGCCAAAATCTCCTATCTTCACTGTCAAGCCTTCATGTAGGAATATATCTACATATGAGTTAAGGGAAACATTACAGAAAACCAGAACATGAGTCAAGTTATACAGAAGACACTGTGATCAGAATATATACAAACAAATACATGTGCAACAGCCACAGCATTAAATAAAAGACTAGGCTAGGAATAAGAAGCAGCTGCATTAGTCCAATCAACTATAAAAATGGCTTAGGTGATGTGGAATATACAGAATATATTTTTGGTTTTATACCATCATGGTATGTCTTTTGTGTCATTATAGGAGAACTTCTTGGAAATTGTGCCATGTGATTTTTAATGCCCAAAGTATATGGGTAATAAGCCTCTACTGGGAGTTTTTTTGGTCTTTGTAAAGTTACTATCATAGATTTTCTGCAGTTTCTAGTGTGCTCCAGTCTCCTACACAGTCAGCCCTTCACTTTTCCACTTCCTGGATTTACACAACAGCCAATTGGCTGCCACGATCAAGTTATCTTTCTGGGTCGACTCATGGTAGCATTTGTGTTAAAAAGGATACTGTTTGATTTCATGTCCCGGTGGATAATATTCTTTGCATGTAAATAGCTGTAGAGACAGAAAAAAAAAACATTGACAGTTACATGACACCACAAGCTTCTTAAATACACAAAAAAACAGAGTAATGAGAAGATAGGCAGGCAAGCTTCCTCCTCTTTAAGAAGTATTAGAAAAACCGCACTTATAAAACACACCAGCATTTCCAAAATCAACTCCAAATGTTAGAAAACAAATCCTATCAACACTTCATTTGCACAGAATAGATTGACATCAGCATGGTGCTGTATGTGCATAAATGCAGAATAAGGACTGGTGGTAATAAAAAATGGATTCAGCCTTTATTACACACAGAATGGTAAAATAACAACAACCTTAACAGCATAGACTTTTACGAATGTTAATTTCACTATTTATAGTACTGCATCTTAATACATTGTAAAGCAGTGAAATTATTTTTTGAAAACAAATGTAATTCTAAAAACAAAATACAGAAGTAAAACAAAAGATGACTACGAGGTCTATTTTGCATTCACAAAGCGCTAAATCATTTAAAGCACTGTTCACAGCACGTTTGTTGCTTGTTTAATTTATTAAAACATATATTTAGAGTCTTACATTGGACAAGATTTTGAAAGCATTTTTACTAATGAAACCGGGGACCCTAACAAACCTAAAATATCAGATTTTCTCATTCTGATAATAATTGATAGCTGGATGAATAGAAGAGACAGAATAAAGGTTGTGCAAAACAAAACAGGTACTGTATGCCAGTCCACTGCAATGCTGAGCCTTTCAAACAAAGAATACCCAGGAAACAGCAGCAGTTGTAGTCTATAGGTCTGCTGTGTGGCGGAAGGGGAGGGACTGCAGTTCCTGTACAGTGAATGTGCTGCTTAGTGACTTTGGCTTTCCATACTGAATGGCAGGGAGTCTTACAATAGGATGTGACTCAGCTATAAACTATGCATGACACAGAACGCAAGGGGAGGCTTAGAGAGTGAAGCAAAAACAAATGTACCAAAAATTACCAAACAGCGCTTTTTGTGTCAGTTATCAAAAGGTGAAACATTAGTGGCTGGTACTTTGGAAGCAGATTAAACGTCTTGATCAGGTTTACAATGATCCTTAACAATTAAGCCAGAAATGTCCACCTGAAACACACTTTGTAACCTGCGAGGAATATTGTGTTTGACAAGCGCTCTGAAGCCCAGGCGTTTCACAGGCATTACATTTTGTAGTTTTGTGTAGTGTACGTTTCGGAGAAAAAGTTAAATAAGACGGAAGTATAAACATTTTGGTTTGTAAAAGTACTGTAAAATTATTATTCGTGGATATGGTATTTTATAATTTGGAATGTCTTGGCATCCAAGCTGGCATAAAACCATCACTGAACATTCCTAATTGTTCCACATATATTTTTTGGCCATTTCAGCACTTGCATGGAGATGTGTCCTAAAATGAACTCTGTGAAGTTCTTCTTCAAGTTTGCCATAAATCTTTAGCGCCTGGAATACTGTTATTTTATTAATTGTATATCTTGGGTAAAATAAAAGACCTATAATCCAGCAGTACCACAAGCAAAGTTGGATACTGGATAAATTATCAAAACCAATAACTCTGTACACAGGTTTAGGAAAGAGAACTCCACTCAAAAATGCAGCTCGATATTGTTGTGTATGAAGGAGAACTTCACCAAGTTAAAAAAAACAACACAACACTGGTGAGTCTACCCAAGCCTTGATTTCCAAAAAAGTGCAATTGATGGTTCTGATACAGTATGTGTGAGACAGATCAATAGCCTTAATGAACTCACTTGCGAAAAATATATGCTATAAAAAGCAGGGCTAACAGAACCAGACTAACACTGACTTTGCAAACAGGTTCTGAACATCACACACGTATCGGACATGCACCACTTACTCCATGCCTTGCGCAGTCTGCCTGGCGATGTCTATCAGCTGGAAGATCTGGAGTTTTGTCTCCTGAACATGCATGTGTTTGTAAAGACTGCTGCCGTCACACCACTGAGTCACTATGGCCAAGTTTCCCTTTGTCATGTAACCCATGAACAGTAAGATGTTGACATGTCTTGTTTTCCTGTAACACAAATAAAAAGAGGAGTTATTCAGACACGCTCGAGATCTATGGATCAGTTTACTGGGCATTCCAAATAGGACAAAGGCAGATCTGCTCTAAATATGGAACAGACAACAAGTTCCTGTCCACTGAAGGCCAAGTTAAGGTCACTTAACTTATTTTCACAACACCCTCCCTCACTACTGATTTGTGTTACAAACTTCATTCCACTGACCTTAGAACTGCAACTTCATTTCGGAAGGCCTGGAACTGTTCTGGCGTGGGATCGGTCACCTTTAGAATCTTCACAGCTACATCTCCTGTGGAAAAGAGTTTTGAATTGATTGTGCTTGGTTGATTCTAGCCTGGCACACGCTGTTCCACCTTGAATCGAATGCGTTGGACGTTGGAATGATGTACTTACCGTGCCATTTCCCTTTGTACACGGTCCCAAACGAGCCAGACCCTATCCTGGACAGCAGCATGACCTCATTAGCTTCAATTTCCCAGTAGTAACTGGAATCTCTCTCACCTCGTTGCCTCTGGAACAGAATGTAGCCAACATGTAAATGTGCTTGCATATCAAACAGATTCTTGGACTAGCTCCAGTGCTTTTAGCAGGTTGCACTGCTGATTATAAATAGCGCAAATATAATTACACTTACTGGAGCTTGATAATTCTATCCAAAACAATCAATAAAAAACTGGAGACACTGAGCAGTTTCTTTCATATTAACGTTATAAACAGACAATGAGTACTTATTTAGGGCAAATAGTTTAGTCTTCACTATTTATTTACTACCAAGCATTACAGTTAGAAGGTAATGACAAATGTCTGCTTCACCACTAAAAGGGACACCAATTTCAAAGACAATAAAGCAAAACAGTAGCAAGTAGTACTCACAATTTTTTTTTTTTCTTGGGTGTTGGATGATGGGGCTCGTTCTCTGTGAGCAGGGACTGGCATTGTTGACTGGAACCAGCCTGTTGGACTGAGATTGGGAGGGCTCCCTGAAAGAAATGTCAGGGAGGTGTAAGAGGGCTGAGGCTGGGCGCAAACCACAAGCAAGCTTCTTATCCACTATGCAAGAGAGCCAGGCTTGTCTGCACTCGTGGTTTTAGAGCTTTTAAGACCCGGTCAAACCTGGAACAATAACGATAATGATTTTTAAAAACCATTCCAGTTCAAATGAATGGAGGTGGTCACACCACAACGATAACAATAACGATCATTGTAAACGATAACGATAGCTATCGTTTCCATCGCTTTCAGAGCAATTTCTTCCTGCTACAACAATAACGATAAATGTTCCTGGCCAATCAGGGCTGTATTAAATGTGACATCACCACCTACCTGGTGCTATTTTACATATTATTTTAAACACGATAAACAGTAAATACAGGCACTGCAATGATTTACTACAAAGAAGACTGCCTTCCAGTGTTCCACCACAGAACATCATGTCGGAAAACTGGTCCTAGTATACATCAGGAATCTTTTTTTATTATTATTTTTGAATTGTGTTATAAATTATTTGATAAACAGCCATTAATGTATAATTATAGAACAAGCACGATGTATGATCCTATATACTCCATAAAGACATGTCAGTCCGCATATTGTAGTTTTTTTTGCTTTAAATAATAATAATAATAATAAGTATAAATATATACATAATTTATGGAGTATCATCTAACGTCATATTAAGTAAGGTGTAATGAACGATACATACCATGTTCTTATTGTCTGTTTTACTTTAATGGGAAGTGGTTGTACCCAAGGCGACCGTGCATACTTCCTTGAGGCAATACCACGGCGTAATTTTCAGCACTTGACTATACCAATGAGCGTGTGGAATTCCCCTAACTCCTCCCTACTCTGTAGCATTCTGTGTACCCACACTCGTCTTCTCAGTCTTCCATGCCTTCTGTTGATCTAATACAACAGGAGTATTTCTTAATGTTTCTCATCACTGTCCCTCATCTTGCTGGAAATAACAGTGGGATTGTACTAAAAAGTTGATTGGCATTTGCTGTACAATATATGGGAGCCCTTTTTTGTTCGGGTGTGACGGCTCCGTAAACGATTTATGGTTATCGTTATCGTTCCAGGTGTGACCTGGGCTTTAACCTCATCTCACCGACAGGGGGCAGAGTGTTTCACACAGTGGTAGTGAGTCACAGACTTACTGAACAAATTAAGTTTAAAAGGTTTTCCTAACACTCACCTGATTCATGACTTCTAATTGCATCCTATGAAAATAAAGAAAAAAAAAACTGAAGTTAAGTGTTCTATGGTGTTTTATACTTTCATTCCCCCCCGCCCCCCCCCCCCCCCCCCCCAAGTGGTTTGGAAGAACATATTCAACATGCAAATCAGGCATTAAAAGAAGAACAATTTAAGTTCTATTTCTGTAAGTTTATACTTAGATGAATGCAACATGTGCATGAATGTCAAAGCAAGTAAAACGTCACAATTTTATCAAACAACCTGCCTCAAATGATAACCACAGATAGTAAAAATCTAAGATGATTTTGAATTATTGTACTTGTAATGCTGCTTACACACACACGCACACACACACACACACACACACACACACACACACACACACACACACACACTGTTCTTTAACTTCCTCTCTCCCTGAAAGCAGTACACTGACAGGAACAATTGCTTTAAAGCAGTAATGTGAATCTGAAAGTGATCATTAACCTACATCTGATGCCCATGTGTATGCTGGGTAAATCAGATCAAGAACCCTTTTAGCAATTTATGTGACTTATTACTACACTACCAAAGGCCTTCACCATCTTTGCTTTCCATTGGTCACCTTTTATTAGTATTCTATTACAGACTTGACAGAACTGGGGAGGGGGGGGGGGGCAACTTCTACTCAAGCAGAGAAGCAAACAATACCTACTCTTCCTCTCATGCAAAACCTCCGGCACCAGGACCTGGGGGAAGCTTTCAGGCAATCTACCTACTCCACACAGGGAACCAACCAAGAGAGACAGGAGAGAAGAGGCCAGTGAAGAGGGCAAAGGAAAGAAAGAAAGAAAGAAAGGAAAACAATAAAAGAGAGAGAGGGGAGGGGGGCGGGGGGCAGGGTGTATCTTGGAGGTTACATTTGAACCCCTTTCCCCTGTAAATCTAACTGCCGAAGGAGCATTCTGCACCCAAACTATTCTGGTACCTGTACAAAGTGTATAGAATAGACATGACCTCCAGCAGCAGCAGCAGCAGCAGCATTCAAGATGTGCTTTCTGTAATCTTCCTTATTTCTTTTAACTCTGCTATAGTTTTGCTGTTAATAAATTGTACTAGGATTTCCATCTTTTGGGAAGCGGGTCTTGCTCACAGTCAGTATACATAGTAACTGCCAGTAGGGCACACCGCTGTATGATCTGAATCAGTCTATGAAACACAAAATGCATTATAACGAAAGCCTCACGACGTGAAAATGGCACTGAAGCCTATGTGAAGCAGGACAATGGCTTTTAAAAAGCTAGCACGTTTTCTCTTAAGAGGGGAAAGGAGTTAAGATTATAATTTCTGTCTGTTAAAAATGAAGACAGCTAGACTCCTTGTAAAGAATCAGATAGTGAGGTCAAAAAAGGCTGGACACCCAGGTACCCCCCCAACCCTGTATAAAACTGTAAAGAAATAATAGCAATAGAATAGGGAGATTCAAGAAATGTCAAGAAATGTAAAGACCATTACAATGGTGTATACGACTGGGGTGAGGTGTATGAAGACACACACTAGCTTAGTAGTTCAGCGATCTTGCAGCGTTTTGTCTTCTGCAGAAGTCCCTTTGGTTTGGAATCATGTAAAGCAAGGAATCACTCTGCTGTGCTCCCTATCCCCTTAGAATTCCTTGCGTTTAAAATAGAACTTCAGTTTCACGTTGCTGGTATTTTAAGCCTTGCCTCTGTGGGTTGCTTCTCATAGGACACAACGAGCCAAGAAGAGAAGCACTGAAGCTCACACAGACCCTTACCTCTATGACGCTGCTGTCGACTGGCATGGTCGTGCTGACCATGTGAACGTTGGGAGTAGAGGTGGACCTCTGCCTCTGGGAAAGGGAGCAGTCTGTGGGACGGTAGGCTGTGAGGTCATTAAATGCATAGGGGGTAGAATGTCTGTGCTGGGAGCTAGAAGACACAAACAAAGCAATGGTGAGAGAATAGCAGCAATACCCTTGGAATACAAGTTTGAACAAAGCAAGATAAACTGACAGCATTAAAAAGAGCCAGGAGCTGAATGCTTTTGAGAATAAAAACAGAACTAAATTGTACTAATCCCCATTAAAGGAAGGAACTACGGCAGTGTAGATATAGTTTTGCAAGACAAGAGCGTGGTTAACAGCCATAGTATTATTATTTATTTCTTAGCAGACGCCCTTATCCAGGGCGACTTACAATTGTTACAAGATATCACATTACTTTTACATACAATTACCCATTTATACAGTTGGGTTTTTACTGGAGCAATCTAGGTAAAGTACCTTGCTCATGGGTACAGCAGCAGTGTCCTCCACCCGGGATTGAACCCACAACCCTCCGGTCAAGAGTCCAGAGCCTTAACCACTACTCCACACTGGTGCACATGCAGCTATGGTCAAAGCTTTGAATTTGTTTAGACAAAATACCACATCCTGTACTAAGTAATAAGTGCCCCGTTCTCAAAAGCTTTTGTTAGTGCTGCTAACAACAGCTTTGTTTTCAATTTTGTTTTGTTTGTCACACCCTTCCCCTATTACTATGCCACTAGCTACTTATGCGGTCGCAATGTGCCACTGTAACTATGATAAAGCAGGCCAACCATAGTGGTTAAACATGAAAGAGGAAACACTAAATGCTATCTCTCTCCAATCTAGAAATATACATGCACGACATCAATCTGCTAAAATTATGAAGAAACTGGCACATTTATCGGAGCATATGTGTAATCCTTTGGATGAGATGCAAAACCGAGGTCCTATTGCAAGTGACTCTGCAGCAGCAGTTGTGATGCATAGTTCATCCCCTAGTCTCTAAGTCGCTTTGGATAAAAGCGTGAGCTAAGACTCATTAATAATTAATAACAAAGAGGATACATCCCTACAGTAAAGACCATTTTATCTGCAGCTCAGGCAGCTCTCTTGCTGAGGGTTATTAAGTGCGGAAAGACAAAAACTGGTGCGTCTGTGAAACAGCCTCATGTCTCATACTACATCGACCTACGCTTTAAGAAGAGCTAAACTAATTTCTGTCCCAAGAACCGGAACTAAACCTGGCTCAACTTCACTCATGCTCTGTTCCTTCTTTTGAATATTAGGTTAAAATGTAATTCTAATTGTTAAATAAACAAGGACTTGTCACAATGCATTTTGTTTTTTATTTTCTGATATTTGGAGCTGTTGTAACGTGTAGCCTCTTGTCCCGGTACCTCACTGGAAATGAGATCTTAGTCTCAGTGAGTAATTGTTCCCGGTTTACCTTCCTAAATACAATATTAGATAAGGTTTACCTGACAGGGAATCGGGAGAGAGACTCTCGCATTCGTCGTGATGACAGGGGTGGCAGGGAGGGGCCTCCACTCTCACCTGGTGTCGGACACAACCTGAGGAAATGAACCAGTCAGAGTCTACACACAACTTGAGGCCATATACCTCATGATAAAAGCTTTATAAACATGTTGTGTATAGGGAAGGGATGCTTCCGATTTAAAACGCACAGAGGTACTCTTAAAAATATATCTTGGAGAAATAAAGTTCAGCAATTGGTCTGTGTGGGGGAAATCAAATCAGTCATCAGTCTCCATCAGAATGCATAGAAATATAGTGTTGCCTATGGAGGCAGGGAGCACAAAGGAGCACTATGCAGAGGCCTCCTGATTTCCATTGATAAAAATGTGCAAAGAACCAGGGCTATCAATAGAAGTCCTTTATGCAAACTTCTTTTGAACTCCATCACTGTCTGCAGAACACAGATACATACTTTTTTTTTGTATCCCCCACAGAGTCTAGTATAGACTAGACACACACACACACACACACACACACACACACACACACACACACACACACACACACACACACACACACACAGAGCCACAATTTAAATTGTGGACACAGAGATCGTGAGAGATATCAAAACGTGCTGGTGATTCTAAATACTGTAATATATATGGCAAGTTTCTATAAACCACAGATACAACAGCTTGCATAGTTTCCATACATAGCAACCATTAGGTAAGCTGGTAGTAGTGAGTATAATGTCAGTATAATGTGTGCCAACTAAACTTTTAAAATTCATTCTGTCACTGCTCCCCATTTTCTCGTTTTGAAGATCATCTGTAGGCGGTTCACTTGACCCAACAGCAGCTAGACCACAGGAGTGAAACTGATCCACAGTTGCAGCAAAGGTAACTTCTAATGGGAGGTCTTTAAAAGATCTGCATGTTTCAAATTCAATTATACAATACAAACAAACAACTAAAAGAGGTAAGAAAGCGTACGGCAAAGCCTTGGTTAGCACTTCTTTAATGGTGAAGAAATGAATTCATTCTTTTCCATAATAAAGGCTTTCCATTGCTTTCTCCTTTGCGGTCTGTTTGATCCACAGTGCCTATGCTGGGTGGTACTAGTAAACCTCAACGTATAAAGATACAGCCAGACAGTTTTTTTTCTACAGTAATAAAACAGACATGAGGAAGTAGAAAGCAGATTGCAATACCATATTAGTTTAAATCACAGAATCATGTCATACTAATTGCTATGTATTTTCTACCTAGTTGTTTTCACTAATGCTTGAAGAATTTGGTTGACTTAGCAAGGGCCCTGTTGATAGTGCAGGAGGGGTAATGCAAGCGTGGATCCCACATTGGCTGGCCTTTGAGCTCCAACTGATTTCAAAATTGCAAATATATAACGATTCGTTTAGATAGTGTAGTTTAGCACAATATTCCGCGTGACAGGACACTCACAGCAGTTGTCTGATGTTGCTCCAGTCTACACACATAGTCGGTACTTTAGTGCTGCAGTGCTCATGGAATTTGTATCCGCAGGTCTGACACCGGAAACCATTTAACAGGAACTTCTGGCAAATATCACAAAAAGCCAACTTCAGAAATGTTTTCCGAACCTGAAGGCAAAAACAGAAAATGTATTACTCTTACGTAGCAAGTTCATATAAATGGTTCAATTTGCTCTTGGCATATACATCTGTTTTTGTTGTTTCGGATGTACGGGGTTTGTCCAATGACTGGGAAAAACAAAATTTGTTTCACAAGTAATTGTGTTATAAAAAAAATAATAATTAAGAAATAATAATTTAGAAAAAACTTACAAAATTATGCGTTGTCAAGGGAACATGGTCTAGAACTTCAACTAGTAATTCCTCACCGATCAATGAGGTAGCGTCTGTATTCCAATCCATACGGGAGTTTCGACTGTATCGGGAAAGAAAAAAGTCAATAACAGAATTTAAAGTTTCAGTCTGTCCAGGCTAACAGGTCTGAGAAACACCTTGTAGATTATCCCAACAGGAGGTATTGTAAGGAGATCTGAGAAGGAAAGACCTGAAAGGGGCCTCTACAATGGCTCTCCTACAGCTAAGCACATCAGATGCTATACCAGCGGAGATCATTTTTAAGAATCACCTTCTCTGCCCATGGTGCAGTCTGAACACAGCACAGCACTGTGGCTGCAACCCCCTCACTTTGAGGGCCTTGATGAGGCAGTCATGGAGGGTCATGCCAGGCCGCACGTTCACCTGCGGTGGGAGAAGAGAAACACGCCAACAACAACATTTTTAGTTGAACGTTATTTTCACTTGTCCATTAACCTCCCCCCACCAAATTATCATGCCTAAAGTTTCTGAATTCCATTTCAAGCTGCATTTAACCTTTACAAATGTTTCCTTCCTGTGGCGCTAAAAATACATACCACTGTGCGCTGCTTGTTGGGCAGGTACACCCGGATAGTGCAGCTGGTCTTGCTTGAGTCTGTGATTCTGCTTTCATCTGAAGAGCGCCGCTGGTAGGGAAACCGCTGGGCGATGGTGGGAGACATGCAAGGAGAATCTTCGAACACGGAATCCTTGAGCCCAAACCCATTGCTAAGGGTCTTCCACGCTTCATGAAAGTGCTCCATTCACAATATATGAGGACTTTCTAAATCTTTGAAAAAAAAAAAAGGAAGTAAAACGTTAAAAAAAGTCAGTGGAAATTGGTTCAGTTGCTTCCCAGGTAGGCTGAAAAGAATGTATCTCATCTTAACTTGCCATGGATAAAAACGATGGAGTAATGACAAGCACAAAGCCTGCAGAAAAGGCAAGATCTCTGTAATCCTGTAAACAGTATACACACACACACACACACACAACAATGTTCCTTATGAAGTTTATTTTGAAAGGGGTTCCCTTCAGAGTCCCTGCTCTTGATTCAAATCGACCCAGCTTCTGGTTCATGTTGTAACACAGAACTTATTTGATAACAGACTGTTTAACTAATGCTGCCAATTCCGTACTGTGTGCTTGGGTTCAAAGAGTCTCTGTACCCTTCAGTGTGTTGCTACTTTTTACCTTTCAGTTGTGAGAGGAGTAGACAAAGCTCAGCCTCTTACACCAAGGGTGCCATGCCCCTGCCCCTTCAACGCCTCACTCTGTACATGAAGAAGTACACTTTAGGAGGACAACACCAGTAAGGAAAGACAGGAAGGCAAGCAAGTAAGGTGGCAACGTCACAGTACTGTACATGAACACAGTTTGGTGCTCTCATATAAGTCCAAAGATAAGTGCAACTTTATACCTACATCTCGTCTTACTGCAGCCTCAGAAACTGTGTAATGTTAACTAGCATGACTGGAATAGTACTGTAGGTAGATGGTTATTATAGTTATATGTTTTATATGTATTTAAATGATGAACTTCGTACTATTAAGGAGACAATGTTTATATTTAAATCCTGTCAACTATGAAAGTCTTTAGGCAACATTACAGTATATGTTTCAACTGCTATAAATGGAGCTTTTAGTTTATGTGAGCTGCAAACTGTCACAGAGCCCAAATTACACCACTTCAGGAGTGGGACTGTACTGTATATATATATGCACCATGTTATTACAGCTGCGTTCAGACAAGCCATCTGTGCTGGCATGATGCTTTTGTCAGCATATCCCAGCAAAGAAGAGGTTAGTGAAAAACATACCATACAATGGCTCACATTTTAGTAGGCCCTACTTCCATGTCGTCTTTCATTCGCTGGTACTTGCTTTCGCAGACAGAAACACGGTTCTAATACACATGCAATCTGTTTAGAGAATATTAAGGAGTCCCACAGCACTCAGAGCAGAAAGGGCAGGATGAAGCTGCTCATTGTACAGCACATTGAAGGCATTCAGACTTGAATCAGACACCTAGGATGAGAGCCCAGGACACCAATGAAAACCCCCCAGGGAAGGTGGTCCAAAATAGTGCTGACCAGTCTCATAAAACCAGCCATGTTTGTGAAGTTTGACTGCCAGCCTCCAGAACCCACCCCAATCATTCCAGCTGGACGGAGCTTGGGACTGGCTCTGCTCTCCAGTCTGCAGTATTAGAGAGCTATGGCTTTCTCAAGTGGACACTGTTTCTTATTAAGCTAGTCATTAAAACGTGTATCAAATTTGTGTCCATAGTAACAGTTTGGTTCCAAGAAAAACCCTTTTTAAATAAGTCAATAAAATCTGCAGCTTATATAAAACAAATACAAAAAACAACTAAACAGCAATGGCAGAGATTCAAGAGAAGACCTAGACTGATCTTGATTTTACTACAGCTTAACTGCAGGTTTTCCCCCTCCGGGATGATCTCATAAAGCAAACTCTAGTATACGGGGCACAGAAATACACACAGAATACACACAGAAATGATCATACAAAAGCCAGAAACGATTCCTGCCTCACTTAAGCTTAAAGAATTCACAATTTTCTCTGAACCCAGAGCTGCAGAGCACTCAATGCAACAGATGACGCTTTGTCTAGAGTGCCCTTCGTCTAGCAGTGTGGTCTCTGGCTGTGTGCCAAAGAATCCCCCCCTCCCTCCCCCCCCCCCAACACACACAGTCCTGATCTTTATTAACTGGGGGATGAACCTTTAATGAACCCCAGCTCGCCAGCACCTCTCCACACACGACACGAGAGACATGCCACTGACAGGCCGGAGCCAGGCCACAGCTTCGACAGAAGAAGCATCCAGCCACGAGCATCTTGATCATTTGCTACATTTTCCGCCCCTCCAATGTTTATGTTGGTGCGCTGCCTAAAACAAGCGTGGAAACACGAAACAGAGTCAAGAAAGCCCTGGAGAAGCTTTTTAAGCTAGCATAGTAGTCATACAGCATAAATGTTAACAGGGCTGCAATTGACAGGGAATCAGTGGGGACTGTAGAGTAGAGCACCATACTGCAATCTCTCGTGTTTCTTCACATTCGTGATGGACTTCACATTTTCACACTTCATTACCATTTCTTCCAAACAAATCAAGTCATTCAAAAAGGTACTGATATAATACAATACATACATTCATACAACTTCTGTTTTTGAGTACAATTGCTTCAAATCAAGTCTTAAGCCAATAAATGCCCAATATAAATATATAGGCTATAGACAAATGTTGTCATTTCAATAGCATGCCTTGATACACACTTAAAGGTAACACCGACTTTGCATAGCTACGTATGAATGGTGGCTTGCAGAACATGTCAGAAAACTTGCATTTTCTGTTTTCCTCGAATACAATTCTTTAGCAAACTGGTGCTTGAGCTCTTGGTGCGTGAAACAGAAAACTGGCTTTTGCATCAGAGAAGCAGGATTCAACTGAACAACAGAATATTCAAAATACTCACGTCAAGAAGTGTTTTATTTCACCTGTCAGAACGGGATCCAAACCTGAATCTTAAGATGCGTTTATCTACCAGTTAAAATGCTGCAGAATTTAATTTCCACACAGCTGTGCCAGAATCATTGAGACATTACATACCTTTAAAATAACAGTTCCTCCAGAGATTCACTGATCTCCAGCTGCTGTAAACCGATGTATCTGTTAATACAGCAGTTTCCAGCCAGAAACGATGGCCATCAAAAATAAATGAGCTGTGCACTCTTAATCTATCCAGTGAATAGGCTTGCAATCATAGAGAAGGCATTCTGTTCTCATCCTTGCACCGACAGACGAGAAGTTTTGAATGAACACTAATGGAAAACAGGAGCGGTTTTTAATACTCTCAAACTATTGCTGATATTTTCTTTCTAATAAAAGCCATCTGTGTGACTGCTGAGGGTTATTGAAAACAACGATGGAATGTGCCAACTGTACGAGGCCGAGACGGATCAAATATAATTTACTGTCAAACCAAAATCTGAAGACAACAGTTGAAAACGTTAATCTCTTCATTCAGACTCGCATAGGGTCTAGTTTAAGATTCAGAGGGGCTGCGCTCTCAATAGGCTTTTTGTTTGTTTTGTGTCTGTGTGCGAAGACAGCTGTGAACACAACTTCAAAGTTGTGATTTAATGTCATGCCATTTTCAGAGAACCCTCTACTATAATAAAAAAATAGCACTGCCAAACATCACTAAGGTGCAGGGTCTTCATGACTGGAGAGAAACTGAGAACAGAAATGACCTGCTCCCCTGTAAAACTCTGCTGTACTTCAATCATTTAAAGCTTGGGAATATTTGAATTCTCCTGGGAAAGTGGAGTTGTTCCAGATCCCAACTCTATGGATTATGTCTCTTTCCCACTGCTAATATCCCTCTAATCCTCTTCACTGCCCACAATCCCTTCTTCACTCAGGGCCACGCCCTGTTGCCTGAATTTAATTCTCTCATCTGGAATTGTTTTTTTTGGTTGAGAAAACCCAAAGCCCAGGAAAATGAAAAATCACCAGAAGATGGATTTGGTAGTCTCCTTTCTAGCAAGCACCCCAGCACACAATCTGAATACAACTGGCACTGAGCAACATTGCAGCCAGTCGTGAACGTGGAGAGCTCAGACATGAGAGTCTGAAAGGCTGAAAGGCTTAAGGCATATCTGCAAGACAGAGTCGCTTCAGCTGTTCCAAGTCAGTACTAAATGCCAATCCACAAACCAATTTGGTTTTCTGTATTGATTAGAACAGAACAATAAATAAATAAATAAATAAATAAATGATAGATGCTTGGCTTAAGGCTGGAGCAACACAAACATGTGGTGTTATTTACTTTTTGTTTGCAAAATTATGTCAGTCACCTATTTTATCACCCATGGATTTAAGCGAGTTTTGACAAATAATATCTGTGTGTGCAGTTATGGTTGAACAATCTGCAAATGAGCCCACAAACCACTCAGGCCAGTGGTCCTGGAAGGGGAATTCTAGATGGTTTATATTATGTCTTAAAGGCCTTTGTTGCTAGGCAACGCCAGTGTGCTACAGTAACTGCCTCCCATTGCTGGCCCATTTGAAAACATTTTGAAGGATGTGACAGCCTAGGACAACAAGCAGCTGCAGAACCTTGTTTCGTGGGTTCACAACATGTTTCGACACTGTATTGGTGTTAACTCTGCCAAGAGGACATTTCTCATTGTGTGGTGTGCAAAGCAAGAGAAAAAGTCAGAAAATAATATAGCTAGCAATGCTAATTAATCATGCATTCCAACAGTGGGAGGGGTTTTTCAAACATTTTTTGTTTGTTTTTTTTCTTTTTAGCCTGTGCTACAAATGGTTTCCCTTTTTCTCCATAATTTTAGGCTTCACTGTCTGAGGCTTACACATAATATCAGCCTTCTTATGGCTAATCTTTTAATCTCACCAGGGTCACAAATTCCCTGAAATTATTGAGTTGCCAAGATGCATTTTCGGTATTTACATATCCCTTCATTGTGTGCTGCGGTACAGCCGATATCAACTTCAAACAAGGGACCTGAAAAGCTTAACCCCAACTTGGCACTGCCGTTTGCCAACCACTCCCGGAAACAATGCTGAAATAAGAATGTGGTCATTATTATAATTAAGACTTTTACTGCACTTCACATATCAAAAACAATGTAAAGAGGAATGCAAGATCAGTATTATACAACACAGAAGACACTGACAAGACTCATCGAAAAGATTGTGTACATTTATTATCAAGTACTGATCTAATTAAATCTAGACTTCCTGGTTTTGTTTTTATTACAGATAGAATTGCTGGTTTATAAATTTAGATTGCTTGTGCTAAATGATAGCTAACTTCTAAAATCATTGCATTCAGCCTCCATCCCTCTACAGCATCCTACACCATTCCATTACTATACATAGCATTACAAACTGTAGTATTAATGCACTCTTCAGAAAGTTTATGTATCAAATATAGCCTCTTCAGGATGCACATATGAAGTCTTGCCTATGCCTTAAAACAGCCTTATAACTCTCTCTATCTTACTGTACATGCATTCCAAACTATGATTAACTTACCAGAGTAAAGAAGAAAACCTTTTCTGCTGTGTAGTAACATTCCAGTCAGCTACCTACCCAAGAAACCTGCTCAGCTGGTGAGTGAAGTTTGGAGAGATCCAGTCTCACCTTGGCAGTCCTGAATAGCATTTTATAAGCTGAAGTGCATGAGGACTAGGAAGTGGCATTTTCAAAAGGAACCTTTAAAAAGGGGTTAGATTCACCCCCCAAAAAAGTTCACTGTGCAGAAAGTGCACCCTTTTTATATAACCCAAAAAATTCTCTTCTGCTCCTGGTTACCTTAACTAATATATTGTTCTTGTATTTAGACACTTTAAATCTTTTTTTTGTACAACTCACACGTTTATTTCTTACATCCACCAGAGGCAGAGTACTGCTGGGGAAGAGATTCATGGATACACTTTTGTGTACCTGATGTACCTGGTGGACAGTGCTACAGTATATTTAGACCCAAGGGGTGTTCAAGTTTTAAAATGTCACCAGGATGTGATGACTGAAATAGAAAACGATACAAAGTGAATCAGAGGAACAGGAAAAATACATTTGATAACTCTGATCTCTCACACCCGTACGAACTTGCTCTTTAACTGCAAGCTCCTAACAAATAAGGAACTTTTTAACTTCCCCCAAACACCCACTTTAAAAACAGCCTCTTAATCTTTAGTAAACCTTATTATTGTGAAATCTGCAGACTTTGAAACAGTCAGAATCAGCAGAAAACAGTGACATTTTGCAAAACAAGCCTATGTACCATTTCTCCAGCACTGTCTCTTACACCACTGGTTGTAAGTGCTATTTGCTTTAAATGCCTTCCAAGTCAACTAGTCTAGTGTTGATAGCCACTGGCAGCAGTATAAGCCCATGGGTACTCAGCATGCACAAGCTTGTTGATCACAAGTATGGAGACACTCCACAATGCCAGTAAAAGTTTTAAAACAGTGAAAACAGACGTCCTCCTCTCAAATGGCAGCATACAACTGCTTACTCTGGCCCTTTCACTTCGGTAACTTGTAACAATTGTAAGTCGCCCTGGATAAAGGCGTCTGCTAAGAAATAAATAAGAAGAAGAAGAATAACGATCTCTAAAATCTCTGCTAATAACACTTCACATATACACTGCTTTTAATTCCCAACACTCATGTCTATCTATCATCACTGGTATTTATTTGTGGGTGGAAATTTAAAGGGATAAGCAGCTCCAGCCACACTTGATTAATAAACCATAAGTTAAACAAAACACCTTCAAAGTCATGTACTTAGATGTATCATTGAACCCATCATAGTAACATTCAACCAATAAGCGTTACATAAATACTTCTTAAAGAAGCCGTTCTACGAAAATGAGGTAAGCAATACTTTCATTATACTAAATGCCATCATTCTTAGAATGTGTCGGGGTTATAGTTTTATTAATATTTCCAATGGTCTGAACATCTGGTAACAGTCAGAACTACAAGTCGGAGAGCTATTAAGGTGAAAACTTAGGCTTTTTTTGTTTCACAAATGGCAAAGACTCACTCCTTGGAAGCACCTAACTGGAAACAGGGATGGAAATAAGACTCCTAGTATAGCATACCAGTTTCACCCGATCCAGGTTTTACTACGAGCTTGATTAGCCCCAGTGCATTGGTAACAAGCTCAGGTGTGTCTTATTGAACTCATAGCAAAAACCAGAATAGATCAAAATGCTATGCAATGGCAGTCTTATTTTCATCCCTGAGAAAAGAGCAAGCAATGAAAATTACAAACAGAAAATTACAAAACTAATCTTGAGTTAGGGGGTTATGACAGCTTGGTTATAAATGTAACTTTAGCAGCTCTTCCTGGGTCCATGAATGCAAAGCAGCACAGTGTTTCTGATAATAGGACACTGTGTTTATGAAACGTTAGATTTTGTTGAAGTATGGAAAGTAGATCTCCAGTATCCACACTACAATACAGAAGCTTGCTTAACTTCCCAGCAGCCTACCAGAAATTACAGAATGTAGGTGCTATGGAAACCCCCACTCGGTTTGTTTTTTTAACTGCTTACCAAAATGTTTACCTAGAAGGAGAAGTAAAAAAAAAAAAGGGGGGGACGGGACTACTGCAGCTTTGGAAATGTAAACCTCCAAAAGCTGGGTTCACACCAAGAGAGTTCATTTTTAAGAGCAGGGATTCCTAGAACTGAAATGTAAGCAAGACAAATTTATTGCAAACAAGAACAGGGTTTTTTGTTCCCATCGACTGCTGGGAACAGGAGAAAAATAAAACAGTTTGACCTTTTAATAAACAGTGTACATTAAACAGACAAAATGGCAAAACAAACACTGAAACTGTTATCAACAAGACTTGTAGCATCAGAGGTTTGTATTGTAATTATTAAAAAAAAAAACTCCACTGATAGACATAAGACTCCCAATGAATAGCAGGCTGACCCAGTTTTGTTGTGAACAGGGCAAATGGGCAATTCTTAGTGGTACTTTACATGGGTAGAAATGTATTGGATGTCATTCTCATTCACTCCCAGCTGTGGCTGTAAATGCAAATGCTGAGCAATCAGTATCATAAAAAAGTAAAAATTACCACGGCTTACCTTATGAACAAGTAGCATATACTGAGCTAAAGAATTTCTGAAACAAACTTCATCACAATCGCTTCTCTAGCTACATGCAAAAATGCAAAAACTGACACACAGACGGACAGCCGAGCAGCCTTCACATAGTCCCAGATTCTGATATAATCAAAAAAAGATTGGACAAGCAGTTCTTGAAATAAATATTTATCTTGCTGAAAAAACTAACCAATTTGATGCTAAGCCTACTGCACTGTACTGTACATGTTACTGGAAATAGTATCATGAGAGAGCAAGAATGTCCCAATGCAGTTGCTCTTGCAATTTCATGGGAGTGATTCACCGCCACCAGTCTCCCAAAAAGCAAATCCTTGTTTACAAGCAGAAAATATATGAACACTGCACGCAAACCTAGGTATTCAACATCCATTCAAGATGTCACAACGTTAAACAATGCAGCACCCCATTAAGAAAAGACAGGTAGAAAGGTTATTTTGGCTCACCTTTCACTCATTTAAAAAATACCAACAATTATTTTAAGTACTATACTTGAAAAAGCAACAGCCTGAAATTTGCCAAACACATTGTTCTGTGTTTTGTGTGTGTGTGGAGGGGGAGGTTTTTATGACTTCAGCAATAAAAATTGGAGTTCAAATACTTTCAACAACCTTTACTGTTGCCATGTTGTTCTGCATAATCTCCTCTAGGTCCAATATCTTTTCATTGGTAAACATGTTCAGGCTTGTCTTCAGATCCCCATCAGAACTTGTGGGAATTCTGTGGGAAATAGTGTTAATATTCCTCCATGTGACTTTGTCAGGCTGTGTGCGATCGGTAAAATTCTCTTTTCTATTCCGCAGAACGTGTTCTCTTGTGTGGTGGAAACAACCTGTAGACAAACAGCAAAGGCTGAAAAGTTACCTCATCAATGAAGAGGCAGTCTTGCTTAGGGGAATATCCTGCTTTACTGTTACTCCTGCTTTGTGGCCAACAGAGAGAGAGGGGGGGAGGGGAGCACTGAGGAAGGTACTGGTGGTCCAGTGGTTAAAGAGAGGGGCTTGATACCAGGAGGTTCCCAGTTAAAATCCAGGCTCAACCACTGTTTGTGACCCTGAGCAAAACACTTAATCTCCTTGTGCTCCGTCCTTCGGATGAGACATAAAACTGAGGTCTCATTGTAAGGACTCTGCAGCAGCAGTTGTTGATTTATAGTTCACCCCATAGTCTCTGTAAGTCACTTTGGATAAAAGCATCTGCTAAATGACTAATTAATAATAATAATAATAATAATAATAATAATAATAATAGTCCAGCACCTGACTCAATGTGGTGACTCAATGTGGTGGTGGGTATTCTGTATAAGCTGTACACAAACGTGCTGCCTACAGAGTGTCAGAATGGAGAAAGCCACAAATACAAAAGCGGTTGGCAGAAACAATTGTGGAAGCCTTACTAGGTAGCTGGTGTCAAACAACACAACTGATCTGTGTCCTCTGGATGGTAGCACAGAAAACCACATTGTCCAGAAAGAACTCTGCTGAGACTGTTAAACAAGCAGCGAGTACATAGACGCAGGAAACCATATAGATCCAGACATCAATAAAACACTAGCAACATGCGACAGCAACAGACACAAGGCTAGAACATCTAATACTGTACATTGGTAACACTACAATATATTGATGACATGCATCTTCTAGTCCAGTATAAGCAACCAAAGCTCTTTGTATACTCGTGTTAACACGACTACTGTAAAACGCAACATTCTGCATTTCCTAAAGGGTATCAGTAACTATCGACATCTGAATTGCTCAGCACCGCTGTCATCAACACGGGATCCCTTAGGGCCCCAGGGACCAAATCAAAATGAAATATCTTCATTCAGGTACTGAGTTAGGGAAAAATGGTAAATGCAGGAAATATTTTCCTGACAAATGCTTTAGTAACACAGTCACAGCTGTAAATATAAAAATCATAGTCTTGAATGAGGTGAAAGTGCTTTTGAGCTTGTAAAGCTGCTGGTTCAGCACATCAAGAGAACACCACATTCAGAGGGAGTTATCTTACTGCAGAACGTCATATCTACTGTATATCAAGACTGGATAATCGGTTCTCTTCACACAAGTCAAAATGTAGGTGTGACACATGTGCATAAGGACAGTCTGCAAAAGCATGTCCTAATGAAGATAAAAGTTTATATAATAAAAGGACAGCATAGATTGGGCTGTCTTAAAAGAGACAAAACTATAAACCAATGAATCTCATGCGAAGCAATCTTTTACACAGCCTGTACATCCCTATCGACAATGTAAACAATGGATTCCAGGTACTATGAAAAAAGGTGAGCATGTGAATACAATCTCAAAACAAGTAAAGGGCAATGTCATCAAACTCAGGCAAATGCATCAAAAGAAAAACTTTCGGCTTCATTAGCCAATCCAATTAGAGGACAGAACTTGTTTGCAAAACTAGGATACCATTATCTATGATATCCTCAAAACAAAATCATCTTATTACGAATGTCGATACCAAAATTTGTCTCAGTTTGTAGTGCAGTTATCATTATAAATATAGGTAAAAAATGTAAATGTAGCATTTAAAAAAGCCACGGTGTCTTTAATTCCCATTAAATAACACAATTAGTCACCTTTAACCTCACAGAGCCAATACCTGCAAGTCTGTTTATTCTGGCCGACACTGGGGATAATAGTGAGTCACATTAATGATATTCACCACTGTTGTATTTTAAGAACACTCCTACAACAAACATCTAAAAACAAATGCTGTTAAAAAATATAACGTTCAAAACAGTCCATCATGTTTAAACGATTAACCAGTCAAATAAAAAAAGATGTAATTCCAAAAACACAGTTACATCATACGCCGGTATACAGTTTCTATTTATATAAACACTTTTTTTATTTGGTCACATTTATTTTCTAAATATCGAGTCAGACGGTAACTCAAAACAACCAACTCTTTCCCGACTTTACTTTCTTTACAATACTTTTCCATGCTACACACGTAATAATATTACGTATAGTTAAAAACATCAGCAACCACAACGATGCGTAGCTTACAGCACCCACGGTCCAGTAATAATATATTCCAAAATCTTGGATTTGTGAGAAAACGATTTATGTAACGCGTAAACGTGTTGAGTGAAGATAACAAAGTTGTTTTTATCTGTGTAAAGGCATTAAACCGCAAATAAAAAACTTGAAACGATACACCGTTTCTCTGCACTTCAGCCTTTATTAACACTACAGGCCCTTTTATATCGGATCCAAACTCTCACAGCCAAGACAATTATAAAACTATGTACAACAGTACTTTTTTTTTTGTTTAATCTACTAACTAAAAGTCTATGACATTTATATGTCCACGATCCCCCAGCTCAAGAGCGACTTTGTCGATTAAAATAAAAATTCAAACAAAATAAATGAACACCGTTGAATGGCACTGCAAGGGAAAACTTACCAAAGAAACTCTGAAAAGTTCAGCTCCGCCATAACTAGAAGGAAAAGTAAGGACTCGGTGACATCATCGTCATCATATTTGCAGAGACAGAGAAAGCGTCTGTGTATTGAACTGTTTTTATCAGAGCTCCAGATAAAGTAGATCGCGTGGGAGTTCAGAAAAGAAAACACAAATGCATCACCTTTTTTTAATGTACTTAATTCTTCCTTTCGGACTTGATCTGTCTTCCTTGTAACCTGGCTTCTTTTGCAATGCGCTACTTTTTTAGATTGGAATTAAAGAGCCCTCATACATGGTTTGAGCGTGTGTCACATGGGTAACAGGAGCTAAAACAAATTACGTGGTGTGTGGATTTCAATGTTTCAATGTATTGAACTGAGTCTAAGCAATTTGTATCCTTGTATTTCGAGTCGCATCCAGTCTTTCAATGTTTTAACCAAGATTGCACGATTTACACATTTCAGGTCGCTTTTTAGAAGGTTAGGCGGGGGTTATGTGTGTTAGCCTAGTGCGCCTGCTTGACGCCAGTGAAATTGGATCCCTGACTTTTCAGGACCAAGAATTGCAGCCATGTACAGCACGTTACAAGAGGGCACACAATTTGGCACCAGCCACAAGCTATCGACTGCAATCTCTCTTGTTTACCTTGCCTTAGAACTCTGGACACTGCAATAATAGAAATAGATGAACAATTCTTGCAATGTTGGAAATAGCTGAGAGGTGCAAGACATCCATAAGAAAAAACTGCAAGTGCTTCGTCTTCATATGTTGGTATATTGTATTTCATTGCTGTCAGTTATTAGGAATATTTTCTTTAGTTATTGGATAAGTAATAACATTGCTTTATATACATGTGACGGTAGTTCCTCACACACATCGGCTATCATATTTTTTTAAATGTGTTACAGACGCATATTTCTACTTATATTGTAATAATAAATACATCTGTAAATCGTTCGAGCTTTATTCTTAGGATGTCTGCAATTTTCTCATTTTGATTAAATGATCCTCAGATTAAGCCCTTTTATGTACTGGTATTTACAATTGCAGCAGCTAGTGTAACAGTAGTTCATGTAATTATTTGCCATGGTGGTGTTGTTATTGTTCGGCCAAATTTACCCCACTTTTTATTGTTTTTACTCGTACCGAAGCAGAAATGTTGACAGCAGGATCAATAGAATTAGCTCATGCAAATCACGTAAATGTGTAGAAAGATTGCTCAAAGTCTTCGGGGTGGTACTTAGAAACAATCAAACGTTGCTCATACTGATGTAAGGATAACAGATGAGTGTCTAGTCTTCTGCCTGCACCATAATAAAGATGGTTTGGTAATCTTAAACACAGGTGTTGCAGGAGTGGCTTAGTCTGAAAGGGGGACAGAGCCTGGGAAGCAGCACGCACGCGCAAAGCACTGACCAGAATACAGATCCGATTCGACAACAGCAGCTTTGGCCCGTGGACGGACAGTGGTCAAGTTTGAAATAAAAAGTCTTACAGATCATTTAAACCAAACAAAGGCATCGCCGGTTCATTACAAGTCAAGCTATATATTGTTTGTACTGTATACAGTTCATGGGAATAAAGTCAATCCTCAAGATAAGACACTTTAATGAGGCTCCCTTTAAAAGGTAACTGTAATAGTGTCCTCAGCTACACTATTGACGCTCTATGCGTTTAACAGCATTGAATTGGGGTAAAACGTTAAGATATGACGTTAAGAAGATTTTTTTTTTTTCTGCTGGGGGCTTAAGGGGACCACAACCGTTTTTTGTGCCTCCCCACTGTTTATTTTATTTTATTTTTTGCCCACCAGCCGCCACTGCTTACATATTGTTTAGGCTTCTCTTGATACCTGCATATCTTCACACTTTTAGCAGATGTACATTAGATCAGCAGAATCGCAAGTGGTGCTGATATAGGTGCTGACTGTTGTTGACAGGCAGACACTGCTGCCAGCTGTCTGAAGGGTCTGACTTGACCAGAGGGCTGGAAGTTGAAAGGCGCTGTGCTGCTGGACTAAAAGGGTGCTGGCACAGAGTGCTGGGCATTGTGCCCTGATGCAGAACACTAGGCAATGTATTGAGTTACATGCTTCCACGACTTGAACACATTGTAATCCTAATTGTACCCGACGCCCACTAAGTCATTGTAAACATTTACCATACAGAATGTTTACAATGACTTAGTTTCAAGTAGAATTTGACATGGAGATGTGCATAGTTAATTTTACCCTCATATCATAGACAACATGATCAGTTTACTGTACTTTTTTCTTGCTATGTTATACTTAAATTGTACATTCAAATATACTGTAATAAAGAGATAGACTGTGAATCAGGTGATTTATTTCATGCGGTTTGAAGTAAAATATGCCTATCATATATCTGTTGCAATCGGTCTACCTATTATTATTGATACTGTTGAAAAAAAGTGTTAACAACATATATAGATATACTATACTTTATGTAACCTTTCAAGAAACACCCATTAAACATGTAACTAATGGGTAAAGAAAGCACGCTTACAGTACAATGTGTTGCTTTTAACACAGATGGGCTTTACATGCTGTCCATTCATACAATTCAATTTCATCTATATTAATTCCCAACAAACACCCAGGGGATTTCCTCTTCAATAATGCAATGGCAGATGATTATATTCCCCTCATTTAAAAATTGCTGTTCAGGCTCCAAGACTTCAACACTATCATTTCTAATTTCACTAGATGACAAACAGACTCTGGTTCATTTCAGGGCAACAAGGAACCACAAGAAAGCTTGTGGAGATGAAATTGAACGCTGTCATTATAAACAGCCCATCCACCACTGCACTGCAATTAGAGAGCATGAGCAGTGCTCAGTGACTAGCAACTGCACCACACTCAGCAGCACACTGCAGCAGAGCCCCTTGCAATGCACTTTATCTCACGGTTCCACTTTAAGCTGGGTCATCAGGCTATTTAAAGGTACAGGCATTCAAAAATAAAGGTCCTGTATTTTACTGAAGGATTTTGGTGCTCAGGAAACCAAAGCCCCTGCGGCAGATATCCCGAGGGTGAGAGGGGCAGTTCGGTCTTCATGTTCAGACAACCATTGGCATCTCTTTGCCTTTCCAGGTGCCGTACTAGCAGTACTTCTGTCATCTGTTTCAACAGAACTCGCAGATCCCATGTATAACCTTCTTAAGATGAAGCACAAGGAAGCTTGTGTGTCTAAAGCTGAAACTAACTTGAGAAGAGGTGACATACACAGTTTGGCTTCAGTTCATTGTGAATAAACACATATTTCAAAAGTCACCAATATGAATGTGCAATGTGTCACGGAATGATGTTATACACATATAAACTCAGTATGAATTCAACAGGAAAGGTGTTAGTTCAGGGTCATTTTATGACATTTCAGCTTGAAGGTAAATTGTTTTCAATATAATTTCAACGTTAGTAAAAACACATATTGATTGCATTTGTCAATATTCATCAACTGTTTCATTAAGCAAGGGCCTACGCTTTCTTAACTTCTGGAGAATTTTGCAGATGCTGATTAGTAAAGGCATGACGCAACAATTTCCAGCCACTGAGTTAAACACTCTAATTATAGAAACTGTGGACCACACCTAGATGACTAGCCCTGTTACTTTTTACCACTGTGAAAACATTTTACACCCTCTCTCAAGTGTTAGGCTGTCACAAGTGTATCTCTTTTTAACTACCTTTAAACCATGTAACATATGTTTGGCTAGTAAGGCTGTGTCTGTGTGATCTGTTGCAAATGAATATACAAAGTCATAAAAACTGCAATGCCTAAACAAGGGCAACCCTTACATGCAGCTTTTGAAGGCTGCGATCACCTATTGTTCACTGCAGTACCTGTATGCTGACACCGTACTGTATAATACTTCAAACTCACCCCTTAAAGTGTAGAGAATAATAGTTAACACAGGGTAAAGCGCTGGGAATATGGAAAAACAGCAAATGTGTGAAGTCTTTCATCATTTATTTTTTTTATTTATTTTTTCACATTATTTAATAGACCATGTAACAACAATTTTAAATCGGCCAGCTAATCCAAAAAGCTTTCCAGGTGTCACAGCCTTTGACTGGGTGTTCACCCCCCACCCCCCAAATGCCCTGATCAAGCTAAACATCGGGCTCTTTACATTTAGCACAACAGTGTATTACTAGATGCTGAAGAGATAAGGAGTTGTTGATTAAAGTATTAGGTAACTCTATTCAGTGTAAGTGTTTAGCACTGTTGGCTGTACAGTGCAGACTCTGTTCAAGCATTCAACTGAAACCCAGCAAAACAAACCCACACATGTCTATAGCTGCTGCTGTGCTTTTTACACAGAGTGCACGCTGACACAGATATGTTTTGCTCACTGGAATGAAAAAGGGCGCCACTTACAGGACATAATGTAACACTTCAGATCGTGAAGATTCAGTTTATTCAAACAGATAAAAGGTGTTCCTCTCCTTATGATGTCACTTGCTATGATTACCTTTTGGAAGCCTCACCACAGTAATTAACCACAATTAAATCTGCAAAGCAAGCCCCACAGGCATATTGGAAAGCTCTTTTCAAACCCACCTACTTGTAAGTAGCAAAACAAACCCACACATGTCTGTAGCTGCTGCTGTGGCTGTGGTCTAGTGGTTAAAGAAATGGGCTTGTAACTAGGAGGTCCCTGGTTCAAATCCCACCTCAGGCACTGATTCATTGTGTGACCCTGAGCAAGTCACTTAACCTCCTTGTGCTCCGTCTTTCGGGTGAGACGTAGTTGTAAGTGACTCTGCAGCTGATGCATAGTTCACACATCCTAGTCTCTGTAAGTCGCCTTGGATAAAGGCGTCTGCTAAATAAACAAATAATAATAATAATAATAAGTGCTTCCTCATAACTTATGTCCAGCTAATTAACACCTAACTGCTCTGTGCTTTGTAAACTGTACTGCACAATCACGTGGCATGTAACATTTACATAGCATGCTGTGTGCTTTGCAAACTGTAATTACTTACATGTAACCTTTGCATAACACAGCCTCAGTGTGTCTAGTTTTATTTCCTAGGATACAAAATACAACAGTACCTGATTAATTGTCCAACCATGCCTCTTCAATGGTTTAATATCTAACATATGTTTTAAAAAGGTATTCCGTTCCTCTCACACTCTCTCTCTCCAGTGTCTCCGAGTTATTTTTTAGCCAATTATTATTCTGTTTATAAATAATAGAATCTGTTCACTATCCAACTAACATCAGTGTTGTATCCAATCACTCTCAATCTGTAGCTCAGCAGGGCCTTTTTTTAATTCTACAGCGTCTTCCTGCACAAACTTCATCCGATTGCATCGTTTTGGCACCTGGTGTGGAAAGAATCCCAAATTTATACAACACCAAGTGGAAATCCAGCTCGCTGAAGAGTTTAATATAGGTGGCTTGCAATCCTTGAGAACTTTAGCTTCAGTTCAGCAAGTACACATGGCGAAGCAGCTTTAGATTTTGCTGAAGATACATGTGGTAATCACAGGCCTTATAACCCTACAGAGACTCATGATATGTCACTGCATGGTCTATCAAGACAGAAACTGAAGGATGGCGACAAACAGGTGCTCGAGACAGTAGTAACGGTAGTCAGAGACAGTAGTAACACACATGCAGCTCAAAAACTTGAACTGCAGTTCAGAGCATACACTATCAAAGTGAGGGTTTTCATTTTGTCTGCTTTTATTTTTTTATATAAATGCCATCTGTTCTTTACAGGCTTATCAAACAAGCCTTTGACATCACATGCTGTCCCAAGGGAAAGGGGGTTGGTGATCACTAATTTAAATGACACGTCTCTGGGGTTAGAGACGGAAACAGGTTCAGAGGCAGGCAGGTGGGCATATTATCCTGTGCGTGCACACCATAGACAATAAACAAAGCAAACAAGACTCCTCCCATCACCAGAAAGCTCCTACTTGTACAAAGCAGCCCTCTTCTGTAAATTAAAAAAAAAAACTCTCAATTTAATTTTAAGAAAGCAGTCATTTAATTCATCCACTAGGACATTTTGAGAATAACCAGAACCTTCTCCTATTCTGCTGTTTCAGAAAAAAATCTCTCCCCACCTTCGCACAGCTGTTTACAATTGCTTAAAGAAATATATCTCCCAGTGTCATCTTCCAGGACTGTTAAAGTAGGTAATATAGGGATATCTATCACACACCCTAACTGAATGCCAGTACTAAGATATCAGATGTCATCATTTCTAGGCTGCTAGCCAGTCAAAAGCGACTTATTAGTGTAACAGGTTTAATTAAATAGGTGCACTGTAGCACAAGCAATTCAGGTTTATTTCACAACTCACCTGAAATATCCAAGGCAAGCATGACTAGTGAAGAAATCCCCCCACAACAGGTGACAATAACAAACTGCAGGGGGCTCTGGCATTGTTGAGCTGAGGGAGAACCGCTGTTTGCATTACTCGCTCTGCTTCCTTGTCAGGCAAATGATTCCTCAAAAGCAAAGCAGCATCCTCAAGCATGCGTTGGCTTAATAAAGACAGCTGAACGCTGCACAGACTGAACACCAGAGCCAGTTAAGTACTGTTTTCTATGAAAGAGGTTTCCGTTTGTCATCTCCTCTGTAAAGTGTTGGGGAGTCTCACTTACCCATCATCCTCCAGGTTCATAGGATACAATGCCAGTAGCTCACATGGTTATGGATTGATGATGATGAGCTGCTGTCTGTGAGAGAGAATCAGAGGGGATATTTAAGGTGTTCCCCAACCATGGCTTTTCCTATTACTGTACATTCTTAAAGGGGTACAGCAGCTTTCGTTTTATCAGCTGGTAACACAACTGTAAACTGGATTCTGTGTGGGGAAAAAATTATATATATATATATATATATATATATATATATATATATATATATATATATATATATATATATATATATATAAAACAAAATGTAGCTTGTCATTTAGTGGAATCTATTTTAGGCTGAGTCATTGAAAACCAGCAATAAAATGAATCTGGTACTTGTAAATCAAGCTGTGTTCAGGCTAGGGTGTGATTTCTGAAGGAATATATTTGAGCCTCTCAGTCTGATAAATGCACGGGATACAAGTTCTCCAGAAGCAACAAGGGGAGAAGGAGGGAAACACAGACATCGAAGATGCGCTTGCATTTCAATTCAGTACAGTATATCATCCAAATCTAGTTGTGTATGCATTATACACTGGCTTTAATTGGAAGATGTTTTAAATCATGTCTTTGACTGAAAAATCTTAGTAATAAATACAGCGCAGTCACATTCAATTCCAGATCTGCAAACAGTGATCACACATTCTTGTCTACATAGCAGTGCAGTTACTTTGGACATCAGAATGCAAACCACCTTAAACAACCACGTTGTAATTTTATTGATCTCCAAACAGTTGAAAAGGGTTAGCAGAGACTAAAGGGGTTCCTTGAAGATCAATCAATGACATGACTCATACATAAACAAGTCATAGTACTTAAACTGCTCTCCAGAGTGGGAGCCTAGTAACAGCACACAGGGCTTTTAACTCTTTCATGGCTGAATGAAATTACACAGACCAAGGCAAAGCACTGCTCCATACTGTGAGATGAATACCACTCCTATCTGGTACAGCAGCATTATTTGCATTTCTATGATGTGCATGATTATCATTGTATTCCAAGCATGTTGTCTATAGAACCATAGATCTGTAATCAACCCATTCCAGGCCATTATATTATGCAAGCATAATATAGGTACACAAATCCAATGTGTCTGTAAGTCAGACTCCAATAAGAAGGGTATACTTGACGCATTGCAGAGCTTCAGGACATGGGGTTTCGGACATGCTCTTTTTACACTGATTCTCCTTGGCAATCTGCAACCCTGGCAAGTACCTTTTAGATGATTCAATATATAGCTTATCTTGTGGGGGGGTTTGGCTACAGTCAGACAAAGTCAATTTACAGAGCTAAGAGGACACTTAGCGCTCTCCTCTTCTCACACGCTGTCATTTCATATCAGTAGCATCATCCCATGTGAAATAATCACCAGTTCTGGATGGATAGCAACATTTTAAGTGTCCTTTTATTCCAGAGTATCCCTCTCTCCCACTCACGTAAGTCAATAATGAACTGCCCTTCTTGAAAAGGTTATTGGTAATTTTTTTTTTTCAACCTGTTTCAACAGAGAAAATGTTTTCATACAATATTAATGGAATTGGAAATTCATAATTCATAACAAGAGAGAGATCTTTTGCTTTTAATTGTACTACTGTACTATGCTATTAAATAATGAATTGCGAAGAGAGGTTGTGGAAATTCATTAAAAAGCGTGTGCTTGCTATTCAACTCCTCCAAGTGCCTGCTTGCAGGTACTACCCATTAAAATTGAGAGTCTGTTTTCTATTGCACCGTAGATAGTAGAGAAAATACTTGCTAGAACTGTACATTCCAGCTTCATACAGGTAACACTAGTATTAAGAGGTATTGATCACACAACAATGTTGCATTCTGTTTATGAGTTCATGGAGAGAGAGGTATGGCAACCATTGTGTTGTAAGACCATCTTAATAGATACAAAATTAAAGAGCTAAAAAAAAAAAGGCAAAATATTAAATACCAAGATAATCTGAAAGGATTTTATTTTAACAGTCTGTGATCATGTATTGGAGTTCAGTTTACAGGTACAAGCTATCCTCCTTTGTGGAGTAATTTCATGAGCCTGTTTGCTCGGTTTAGGGTGGAACTGAGTACAGATGCTGCACCCAAACACCTGTTTTTTAAGGCATAAAGGCATAAACGTGCCACATGCTTGCTCAGACTTTTTGCCAAGAAATCTCTTGCCCGCTCCAGTATCTTCCTTTTCCAGCAGGGGTCACTGTTAAAAAATGGATTGAAATGAGAAGAGATATCAAGACAGGAAAAAGGAACACATACAAAAGAGCTGTACCATGAACAGATGCTAAGTCCTGTCATCATACTTTACTGTTAAACTGCTTTGTAATCGGAGATAATAGCATAGTAACTGTAGCGCAGTTAAACTTCACTAAACTATAGGTCAGAGTAAGTCTGTCTATTTTTTTTACAAGTTAATTACAGTAAAACTTTTTAAAAGTAAAACCTTTAATTCAATATGCAAACTAAATTAATTCCATAGCTATACTATAAATCTAATAAAATTGTTCACTGTTTGTTTAAATGTTTATCAAAGTAGAAACGCTATTCCTGTCTACTGGTACATTCGTGATTTCCTCATGAGGATATGTAATAAAATGCCCTTCTTTAAAACACAGATACAATAGCCCTGTCAAGGCACTAATTAGAAATCAGTGAAATGATCATTAATGTAAAGATACAAGTGACTTGAAGAAACTGGAGACACTTGTGTCACATGATGATAATGTTTTTAATCGTATTTTGTCACACTTGTACTTGCTTGAACCAAAGTCATTGAATTTATCTTGCTCTTAATTGTATTATTATTTGTACTGTGATTCTTGAAATGTATTTGTTTACGACTGTAAGTCGCCCTGGATAAGGGCGTCTGCTAAGAAATAAATAAATAATAATCATAATAATAACGATAAACTGTTTGAATTAGGAATGCAATACACACCTATGAGTCTGCGTGACTTCTTAATGCATAATTGCAGGTTCGTGCTACGCACATATGGCTGTGGCTTAGTCAAAAACGTGGCTGTCTAGGTAACAGGAAAATCCTGCTTGGTTAGAAATTAATCAGTTGAAAGTCAGTGTAAGACTACAGAAATGTATTAATTTGAAATCACCAACGCAACATTTTCTTTATTGGAAGGCAGCGAAGAAATCTGTGTGCAACACTTTTAGGCAAACTATGGTACGCAAATTAGTGAACGCCATAAACAAATGTATGCACAGAAGAGGATCTCTTAGCTTTGGGGTGTCGAATGACAACATCTGCCTTTCACTTACTCCAGCAAGATCTCAGACTGATAGCAGCAGATGTATGAAAGCTTTGCAGCTGCCAGTGTGGTCAAATGCATGCATGTGAAAAATCAGTACCTTCTGACCTCTGGCCTACTTTAGCAAGAAGCCTGCCATGATTTACTGCGGTTATAATTCTGAATATTACCTTATATATCTCACACAGCCCTCATGCATGTACAGAGGCGGGACTGGGGGAAGTGCTCATAACACCATGCTAAACGTGCACTCCATTCACACCCCAACCTTCCCTTCTCACGTATTCAGATAATCCTGGCCCCTTTCTTATTTAAATGACGCATCTCCCTCTGACATTCCTAACCCAACTCTGCCTTCCTTAGATAGATGGAGCAGGTCTCTTGCATGCGCTGACAAGGCATTGTGCTGTTTTGTTACCAAACTCCAATCTCCTCGATTCTAGCTCAGATTTAAAAAATAAACATTTTGTTTGGCTGTGTGATTTTTCGACTGAATATTGTGGGGTTTTTTAAGCAGCGTTTTTATTATTATTATTAT